>NC_052151.1:159548937-160180325 GCF_902713615.1 Scyliorhinus canicula | reverse complement strand
AAGGGTGACATTGAATTTACATATTCAAACATTTTTCCTTTTTCCTTTCCATTTCTTGCTTCAAAATTAAGTGTTAATCCATAAGATTTCTCTTCACTGTAATATTTGTTTATGTCCCTTGGGGCATGCTTTGCTATGAGGGAATTGTCCCACTCTTGTGATCGGGCATTCACCATGAATCTCATTTCAGCTCTAGCTTACTCACATATACATGCTCAACATGTTTGCTTGAAATTTCTGTGCCTGCTATTTTCATTGAATCATCAATTTGTTTTGGATTAATCTGTTAAAATAGCAGGCACAGTATGTCATTGGGAGTATACCAAGCATTAGGTTGCTCATATCTTAGATATATTTCAACGCTTTTGTGGGGATGCAAGCCATTTTTTGTTTTTGTACTCAAGTTATTTACAGCATGCTATTCATAGTAACAGATATTTTGGAAATTATGTTGAAATAAATACTTTGTGCCTGAAGACGCACAAAGTCCTTTGCAGTTAATGAGGTTTAAGATAATTATGTTAATTTGTTTTACAAAACCCTTGAATGCCATAATATATTTACCTCATGAATATGAGTACAAAATGCTATACAGTAACTTGGTTGCAGCTCTCGATTACCCTCCAAGGTATAAAGTGAGATATGGAATTATTTGAGTGTAGGTATTGTTAAAATATACAAACATACAAATTAAGAGCAAAAGTTGGCGATTCAGCCCCTCAACCCTGCTCCACCATTCTGATTGTAGCCTCAACACTACTTTTCTGCCTTCCGCCCCCCTCCCCCCCTCCCCATATCTTTTGACACCCTTGTCGATCAAGAATCCACCCACTTTTGCCTAACAAAAATCCAATGACCCTGCCTCTACCATTCCTTGGGGAATTCCACACAATTCCACACACTCATGACTCTGAGAATGAAACAATTTCTCCTCATCTCTGTCTTAAATGGCAGGCCCATTATTTTTAAACAGTGTCCCTTAGAGCTAGTCTTTCCCATGAAGGGAAACATCCTCACAGCATCCACCCTGTCAAGTCCCCTCAGGGTATTTTATGTTTCAATAAGATCACCTCTCATTCTTCTAAACTCCAAGGGGCACAGGCCCAGTCTGTCCAACCTTTCCTCATAAGGTAACCCTCTCATCCCAGGAAACAGTCGAGTGAACCTTCTCCAAACTGCTTCCAATACAATTATGTCCTTTCTTATATAAGGAGACCAAGTAGGTACACGTTATTCTAAATGTGGTCTCACCATTGACCTGTAAATGTGTAACAAAACTTCCCTACTTTCATATTCTTTCTCCTTACAATAACACTCCACTTGCCTCTTTAATCGCTTACTGTACCTGCATGCTAACTTACTCTTTCTTGGGTACCAGGGCACCCAAATCTGCCTGCACCACAGAATTCTGTAATCTCTTTACTATTGGATAATGTGCTGTTTTGTTATTCATAATGCCAAAGTGGGCAAGTTTAAATTTTCCCATCTGTATATTTGATCGTTTCATCCGAATTATTGATATAGATTGCAAATAGCTGAAGCCCCAACATTTGCCCCTGTACGACTCCGCTCATTACATCCTACAAACACGAAAGTGGCTCATTTATGCCTACTCTCTCTTATGTGTTAGTAACCAATCTGTTATCCATGCTAATATATTATCCTCTACATGAGGAACTGTGAACAATATTTACCAGAATTGTCACAATGTTTGCAATTATCGGAAGCATACGCATCAACTAAAAGTTGTCTCTGAAATTCATATAAGCAGTGGAAACTAAAAAACCTAGGGTGAGATTTTCTCCTCCCGCCAGCAGAGGGAATCTTGGCAGGGGCACTAAACGTGGCATAATGGGAAAAGTCAGTTTCTTATTGTTTTGGAATTTTGTTCTACTAACTTTGATGGGTTAAAAGAGGGTCTATGTCAGGGACTACATTTGCATCTCATGACTGCTCATTAAATATCCAACTCTCCAGAATTCCATTCTGTCACCAATTTAAGTGTCGCACCAGCAGATAAATAGAAAGGTCTGTTTCTCAACTGTATATACGTGGCATGCAAAGTTCACTTCATCAACACCTTTTGAGGTCCGTCGTTGTTGCTTGATCCTTGTTGGGAATCTTGCATCCCTTCACTCATATCAAGTACAGGTGACAAGTGCTACACTAAGACTGGACAAAAGAGGCCAAAGCTGGTGGGTAGATAGGTCGAGTGAATGGGCAGAGGAGGCAGGCTCAGAGGGGAATGGAGAGTATCAGGGGAAAGGGGGGATGTAGGAATGTCAGGGGAAGAGGGTGGCAGAATGTCCTGGGAGGGAGAGAATTGGGGGGGGGGGAGGGGGGGAGGGGAGATATCTTTGTGGTGTCAGTGGTGTCAACTATAAGGTCCTGGTGGAAGCTTGGTGTACTGATGATAGCCAGATGGGGGAGTGGGATGTGGCAGGGTGGCAGGACCAGGGTCAGAGTCTAGTACTGTAAAGGACTGCATGGGTCATGGAGAGAGACAAGACAGGTAGCTCGGATACGAGGAGGGGTCAGGCATGGTATGGAGATGGTAACACATGTTATCTCTAAGGGTAGGAATGGCATGAGGAGGTGAATTTTAATAAGGTCCAGGATATTGGTGGGAGTTTCAAGAGGATGGAGAGGAGAGAAATGGTGACGTTGGGTGAGTCAAGGGTTTCCCTGGACCATTGCAGCAGGCCAAGTACGGACATGGACATGAGAGAAGAATTTTGAGTTGAAATGGCAAGAGGCAGGAAAGTCTTAATTACCCCCCTTTACATTCTTTTACCTTCTAACCTTGACATCTTTGTCAGTCACCATTTATTGCTGGCCCCCTATCCAGCCCCACAGCTCCACGCCACCCCTCCCCCCCCCCCCCACCCACACTACAGTATAAATCTGACCCCATTTCCAGTTCCCTCTAGCTTTGACAAAGTGTTATCCAGACTCAAAACTTTAGCTCCCTTCTCTCTCCACAGATCCTGTTAGACCTGCTGAGATTGTCTAGCATTTTCTGTTTTTGTCTCCATATACATTCATGTATGACTGGGAGGAACACCCATCTCTGGTCATCCAGGAAGAGACAGCAAGGCCTCTACAAGGTCAAGATACTGGCGAACAGCAACAACTGCAATGGTGAGCATTGGCCGTACTCTCATCGAGAGATGGGTGAAAAGCAATGCCGAAGTATATTCATGTGTCCCAGGATGTGCATCCTCACATCTGCCAACTTCTGAGCCATGGCCTGCAAAGAGAAAATGTCTGTCCGGATGCCATTTAAACATGGCGGCATAACCTTTGATCCATATGAGGTAATGGCAGGGAGGACAACTTTCCACTTGCCCCATAATGAGATTCGCCAAGATACTCACAGATGCATAATTAATTAATTGGATGATCACATGTATTCATCCGCTCAGCAGGAAACACACCAACTTCCCCATCACCACCGGACATATTTCTGGCTGTTCTTGCCAGTGGAACTTCTGGATCTGCCGATGGCGAACCCCTGCCGTTGGTTTCCTGGCAACAGGAGGTGGATTCAATGGGATACCCCATTGACTGTGGCAAAACCACAAGAACCCGCCTCCTGCCGCTGAGAAACATGCCATGGAAAGTGCCGGAATACCCCCCCCCCCCTCCCCCCCACCCCCTCCCCCCCCCCTCCTCCCCCAATAGTCTCCAGAAGGAATATTCTGTCCCGAGACTATCACTCTAATTGTGTCAAGCAACAACAACAGTGCTTTACAGGGCTTCAGGTTTTTTTTAGTCTAATTCTCGCACTAGATTTGTTTGAAACTGGAAGCCAGTGTCTGCAAGACCTCTGGCTATATAGGATTGTTAGCAAATATTACTATGTCCTTTCTCACAGTAAAGAGGATTTGCAGTTCTCTCTCGGGTTTTGTGGTTAGCATATTATTATAATAGACATTTTGCCAAATTTATCATAAGGCAGGAACCATAAAATGACATTGTGAAAGGTATAAAATGCACAATGGAAAGATTAGTACAGAGAGATAACCACTTTTCACAATTTGAAATGTAGTTGGATGGGTTTGAGAGGCTTTTCATGATAAATTATATGCTGATCACGAAGATTGTTTGAAATATCTTGGAACGCCGCTAAATATTTCCATATCTGTGATGGTTACCTTATTCTCTGTCAAAATCATTTGGGGCATGGAATGAGAATCCAATGATTTTATTTTGTACCATTGTAGCATTTGCTGTTCGCCAGCCACTTGACCATGTAGAGGCCTTGCTGCCTCTTCCTGGATTGAGCTCATTGCAGCATTGGGCGATGTTTTCATTCCTCTAAAGCCATGAATATAAAGTAGGCTGTGTTGGTTGAAACAGCAGGCTGGATTCTCCGCTGCATCGGGAAATCCGCTACCAGCCGCAGGCGACGGAGAATCCAGCGTCGGGTAAAAACTCAGATGCTCCGGTCCGCCCGCTGGCATCGGGATTTGAGCTCTGTGGCAGCTTTAATGGGCTGGGCACCATATTCTTCAGGCCCTTGTGATTCTCCGGTCACCTGGGCCGGGAATCATGTGGGCAAGAACTGGTGCAGGTCCTGATGAGCGTGGACCTTGCAGTGGGCTACCGGAGGGCACCCTCATGCCCACAATGCTGCCCATCCCATCCCCACCAGACCCCCCTCTCCACAAGAGACCACCTAATTAAAGAGACACTCTAATTAAAGAGACACCCACCACATACACCCTAATTAAAGAGAAGCCTGTCTGGAAGCTAGAGAGCAGTCCAGACAAAGGCAGTGAAAAAAATCACTGCTTCAAAACTCACCTTGCCTCAAGCATAGGAACAGCACCAGGCAATTCCTGGAAAGAGAAAAGCAATCAGCTGGGTTTAACCCCCACAGATTTTTGATCTGCAAGCCATTTATTCATTAATTTCTCTGTGAAAGTGATCTTACTAGGCTGTGATTGACAGCTTCCCCACACCCATCCAGCTGTCCTCATTGTTCCATTCATCTCTCTTCACACTTGAGTGAATTTGAAGTAGTCAGCTGTGAAACTAACTGCAATGTTTCTAAACATCAAGCTCTGGTTTACTGCTCCTGGACCACATAAAGAGAGTTAAGTGCTTTCTGTTTTGAAGGTGAATTTTGAACCAGTGATTTTTTTAACTGCCTTTGTCTGGACTGCTCTCTGGCTTCCAGCCAGGCTTCTCTTTAATTAGGGTGTATGTGGTGGGTGTCTCTTTAATTAGAGTGTCTATTTAGTTAGGGGGTCTCTTGTGGAGAGGGGGGTCTGGTGGGGATGGGATGGGCAGCATTGTGGACATGAGGGTGTCCTCCGGTAGCCCACTGCAAGGTCCACACTCATCAGGACCTGCACCAGTTCTCGCCCACATGATTCCCAGCCCAGGTGAGGTAGGAGGGGCCGAGGGTTGGGTCACCCCTTGTACAGTTGGGGAAGGGGCGAGGGGGGGATGGCCCAGAAAGTCCCAGGGGAGGGAGGTACCAAATTACATTGCGGGCGTGAGGTCCAGCCTTCGGACTCCGCTGTTGGGCCACCCACTCAAAATTGTGCCTCGATAGCTGGAATCCTTCGGAAATCCTTCTCAATTCTTGCCAGGCCTACATTTACATGGCCAAGGATTGGAAATCGCTTCCTGATTTGCGTTCAAACACGAGCAATTCAGTCGCCAAAAGGGAGAATCCAGGCCTGCAGCTTTACATCCAGGCAAGCTCATTTACTCCAAGCATATCATAGAGAAGAGATTTGAGGATGAAAGCTGTGATTGCCAGCTGTTAATGTATTTACAAGAATCCATAGGAAAAGGACCCTCACACACATGGCTGCATTTCTAATGTTGCCATTGTTTCAAGGGATCCACAGAATCATGTGAAACAGTTTGACCTGTAGTAACAGGAACAATACCTGTGAGAACTTGGAGTATTTCTGATTACAAATGATTGTTTATCCATCTCTAAAATACGTACGGATGTCATGTGTGGGACGATGTGCGGTATCAGTGTTGTCTGCAAGGATTGAATAATGAGTATTTTGGGTATGTGAATATTCAAGAGATTTTCTCAGAAATCTCAGAATGCCCGCCGAGTCCCGCTGGCGTCGTCCACGTGTCCTACCCGGCAGGTTCTCACCGTTCTGGCTGCGGGGGCCGTCCTGGTGGGGGCGAGGGGGGATCCGACTCCGGAGGAGGCTTCCACATTGGCCAGGCCCGCGATCAGGGGCTACTGATCACCGGGCGGGCAAATTCGAGGGGGTGGCCTATGTTCCTCCGCACCAGGCCCCTGTAGGGCTCCGCCATGTTGCCCGGGGGCCGGCGCAGAGATAGCAGCCCGCGTGCATGCGCGGACCCGCGCCGGCCTTGGCGCGCATGCACGGACCCGCACTGTCGGCGCTGGCGCCCGAATAGCTGGAGCTGCGTGAAGCACTCCAGTGCTGTACTGGCCCCCTGTGTGGTGCAGGATCGCTGCTCTTAAGAGGCCAGATGACGGCGTCGTAAAACGCTCCGGCGTTTATGATGCCGTCAACACTTAGCCCCATTATCGGAGAATCCCGCCCAAAATGCCACTCAATCTATTCTCGCGGATCTATTTCTTCGACCTCAGGAAAGATTCTACATAAATACACCCGTCGAGGCGCGGAGAATCGGCGGGGGGTGGGGGGGGGGGGGGGGGGGGGGGGGGGGCGCTTTCAACGGCCCCGACTGGCACGGCGGCAAACCCGCAGGTGCGATTGCCACCAATTCTCTGGTCGGCAGTGAATCGGCGGCCCGGCATCGGAGCGGCATGCCACGATTCTCGCGCCCCCCGGCGATTCTCCAACCCGGCGCAGGATCGGAGAATCCTGGCCAATATCTTGACTCAATTAAGACTCAGTTGATGCAGAACTAACATTGATTGTGACAGTGCACCAAATATCAATATGTCTAATTTCTAACAATTTAACACCTTGAAAAACAAACAGAATACTCTCCAGGGAATCACTGTTCAGCTTAACTTCACGTTTTATTAGTTATTAGACTGGAGGGAAAGTAAAAGTACAGGTAAAGCTGCCATATTCCCAGATGACCATAGGCTGCTTTCCCCTTTGAGGGGGAGGGCTGACTGGTGGTTATTTAACCTGAGGATCACCACACCTCAGGCAAGGGGAAAGGTTGAGAAGGCAGGGCCTTCATGACTAACCTCAACCGGTACAGAAATTGAACCCGTGCTGCTGGCCGTGCTTTGCATCACAAACCAACTGTCTAGCTACCTGAGCTTAAACTAGCCCCCCGGAAGGAAAGTACACCTCGCAAGTATTTCTAATTTTATGCACTGTAAGTACACAATAGCGAATTAGGGCAGCAAAGTAGCATAATGGTTAGCACAATTGCTTCACAGCGCCAGGGTCCCAGGTTCGATTCCCCGCTGGGTCGCTGTCTGTGCGGAGTTTGCACGTTCTCCCCATGTCTGCGTGGGTTTCCTCCGGCTGCTCCGGTTTCCTCCCACAGTTCAAAGATGTGCAGGTTAGGTGGATTGGCCACGCTAAATTGCCCTTAGTGTCCAAAAAAAATGGTTAAGTGGGGGTTACTGGGTTACAGGGGTAGGGTAGATTGGTGGGCTTGAGTAGGGTGCTCTTTGTAAGGGCCGGTGCAGACCCGATGGGCCGAATGGCCTCCTTCTGCACTGTAAATTCTATGAATCTATGAATCTAACAAAGTGAGATATTCACAAACTTTTGAAGTACCAATGTGAATAACCTCATCAGTTCAGGAATAAGTTGGTTCTACTTGCTTGGCAATACTTCTAGAGCTTATCAGCAAAGTTGGTGCTGACAATCACAATTTATTTTTATCGCTGATTCAGGTGAGTTGTTCGAAAAGCACAACATTTGATCGCCGCTGAACCTTAACATTTACCATTGCTGGAGACACGAAAACGTATACCCCATCAAAGTATGGGTATTTTGATGGAACTCAACATGGGGTCCATCTCGGATACAATAGCGTGAAAAGAATGGGTTTGGTATGTTTTGGCGTGGCCGATTTGGCGTGGCCAGTTCGGCGTAGCCGATTCGACGGAGGAATTTTTCGGTGGAGGGACGTTTCGGCGTCAAATTAGTTATAGTCGCAAAATGTTTGTGCAGCCCATTTCTTGTATCTTTTCCTTCCAGCCGCCTCAGATATCGTGTTTGTGCACCAAAGCGGGTCTCTTAAAGAAAGGCACCAACATTAAACTCTTAAAGAAAGCCGGTGTTACTGAAAGTATTGAAGCAGCTGCCCAGTGATCTACACTGCTGTCTGACTTAACACATTGTGTAAAGTCACAATATCTTCAGTAACACCGGCTGTATAAAGTCAGACCCGGTTTGGTGCTCCGCGGGGGAGCTTATGGACCCCAACTGTCAGTTGTGTCAATTTCAGCGGCCGGCTCACTTTGATCCGGAGAGGGAAGCTGCTCTCTCACTGAAGCAATCAGCGGCCGCTGAAATTGACACTGCCCACTGCTCTCTCCCTCCAATCAGAAACATTAAAACTTAAAAGTTGGATTGGAGAGAGAGAGCAGCGGGCAGTGTCAATTTCAGCGGCCGCTGATTGTTTCAGTGAGAGCAGCTTCCCTCTCCGGTTCAAAGTGAGCCGGCCGCTGAAATTGACACTGTTTTAATTAGATCCACGATGGGGGTTTTAAATTTATTTAAAAATCTATGCTAGCGCTTCCCATTGAGAGTCTACGGGGGTCTGACCTCTCCCCCCCGCCCCCAGTAGACTCTCAATGGGAAGCGCTAGCATAGATTTTTAAATAAATTTCCGTCCCTCCGCCGAAAAACTCCTCCGCCGAATCGGCCACGCCGAAACGTCCCATTCCAATCGGCTACGCCGAACTGGCCCCGCCGAACTGGCCACGCCGAAACGTCCCATCCCCGAAAAGAATTTAGTCATGAGAAATCATTGTCAGTGCATCCCTCACCTGGAACAGAAAGCTCTTTGGTGGTGTTGTGAGGCCTGATCCTGGCCAAATTTAATTCCAACAGCATTTTTCACAGTCGACCTGTGGTAGTATATGCAACAACCTTCTCATTTATAAAGGAACAGATTTGGCCCATGATTGGGAATATCTATCATTCCCTTTCAAGTTATGTGACACATCAGATTTACAATTAATGATGTTTTCCCATTTTGTCATGTACATCAAAAGAACAAATGCTGGTCTCCTTGCAACAAGCATTTGAAAATGATTTTATTAGTTCCTACAAGCTCCCACTACCCAGAAAGAAACTCAGCAGGTTTCCTCAAATCCACCCATATTGTTGTCTTCTGCACCTTCCATCTTCCAACTATCTCCAACTTTCTATAGCCTACATTTCATCACCACCCTGATCCATGATCAAATATTAATGCTTTCAACTTATTAAAGTGTATTGCCTTCATTTAAAATAATGGTGGAGGAAATGTGTTTATTTTCTGATGTCAGGGCAACAATTTTGAGGTTATAGTTTTCCTGTGTTCAAGGACAGTAGCACCCACACCAAATAATGTTTCAGAACTACTTGTCAGCAGAGAGTGAGACTCTATGCTCTTTATCATCAAGATCATTAGAATCAAATGTTTTATCTCAATTTAATGGTTTTATCTGCCAAGTTTGTTACTTTACTTGCTTACTTTTGATGCATTCAATTGCACGTAAGAACATTTCAGAGTGACCACTGTACATACAAATGATGAACTAGCAGCAGGAATAGGCCACTCGGCCCCTCGAACCAGTTTCGCCATTCAATCGGATCATGGTTGATCTGACTGTTGCCTCAACTCCACATTCCTGCAACTAAAACTCTGCTTCCACTGTCTTTTGAGGAAGAGAGTTCCAAAGGCTCACAACTCTTTGAGAAAAAGAATTTCTCCTCATTGGTGGACTTGAACCTGGTGTTGTGAGGCCTCTTACTGTGCCCACCCCAGTCCAGTGCCAGCATCTCCACATCTTAATAAGGAGACCAATACTGTACATATACTCCAGATGTGGTCTCACCATTATACTCCAGATGTGGTCACACCATTGTCCTATACAACTGAAGCATAACTTCCCTACTTTTGTACTCAATTCCCCTCATAATAAACCATAACAGTCTATTAACTTTCCTAACTACTTTCTGTACCCATGATTCATGCACTGGGACACGCAGGTGTCTCTGTACCGTAGACCTCTGCAATTGTTCACCATTTAGATAATAAGCTTCTTATTTATTCTTTTTGCCAGAAAGGACAACTTCACATTTGCTCACATTATACTCCATTTGCCAGATTTTTGCCCACTAACACATCTATATCCCTTTTGTAGCCTTCTTGCATCCTATGCAGAATTTACTTTCCTACTTACCTTTGTGTTGTCTGCAAATTTAGCAACCATACCTTCAGTGCCATAGAACATAGAACAGTACAGCACAGTACAGGCCCTTCGGCCCACAATGTTGTGCGGACATTTAATTCTAATCTAAAATCAACCTAACGTACACCCCTTAAATTTACTGCTATCCACGTGCCTGTCCAACAGTCGTTTAAAAGTCCCCAATGACTCTGACTCCGCCACCTCTGCTGGCAGTGCATTCCACACACCCACCACTCTCTGTGTAAAGAACCTACCTCTGACATCTCCCCTATACCTTCCTCCAATCACCTTAAAATTATGTCCCCTCGTGACAGCCATTTCCACCCTGGAGAATAGTCTCTGGCTATCCACTCTATCCATGCTCTCATCACCTTGTACACCTCCATCAAGTCATCTCTCTGCCTTCTTTGCTCCAGTGAGAAAAGCCCTAGCTTCCTCAACCTTTCTTGATAAGACATGCCCTCCAGTCCAAGTGTGGTCTAACTAGGGTTTTATAAAGCTAGAGAAAAACCTCGTGGCTCTTAAACTCAATCCCCCTGTTAATGAAAGCCAACATTAGCAACCCTATCAACCTGGGTGGCAACTTTGAGGAATTATGTATGTGGACCCCAAGATCCCTCTGTTCCTCCACACTTCCAAGAATCCTACCTTTAACCCTGTATTCAGCATTGAGCGATGCCGGTGCTTATGTAGTTACATTGTATACCTTGTGTTGCCCTATTATGTATTTTCTTTTTATTCCCTTTTCTTCCCATTTACTTAATGATCTGTTGAGCTGCTTGCAGAAAAATACTTTTCACTGTACCTTGGTCCACGTGACAATAAACAAATCCAATTCAAATTCGACCTTCCAAAATGAATCACTTCACATTTACCTAGGTTGAACTCCATCTGCCACTTCTCAGCCCAGCTCTGCATCCTGTCAATGTCCTGTTGTAACCTGCAACAGCCCTCAACACTATCTACAACTCCACCAACCTTCGTGTCATCGGCAAACCTACTAACCCAGCCTTCCATTTCCTCATCCAAATCATTTATACAAACCACCAAGAGCAGAGGTCCCAGAACAGATCCTTGCGGGACACCACTGGTCACCGACCTCTAGGAAGAATACTTTCCATCCACTATCACTCACTGTGTTCTTTTGGCCAGTCAATTCTGTATCCAGACAGCCACATTTCCCTGTATCCCATGTCCCCTAATATTCTGAATGAGCCTACCATGGGGAACTTTATCAAATGCCTTACTGAAATCCATATACACCACATCCACTGCCCGAGCTTCATCAATGTGTCTCATCACATCCTCAAAGAATTCAATGAGGCTTGTGAGGCATGACTGCCCCTCACAAAGCCATGCTGACTATCTTTAATCAAACTATATTTTTCTAAATGATCATAAATCAAGGGTGGAATTCTCCGACCCCCTGGTGGGTCGGAGAATCGCAGGGGGGGAGAGGACTGAATCACGCCTACCGCTCCGACGAAGGCTGCCGAATTCTCCGGCACCGGTTTTATGGCGGGGCGGGGATCGCGCTGTGCCACGCCGGTCTGGGGCCGTTGGCAGTGCCCTCCCCCCCCGCCCCCCCCGGCAATTCTCTGGTTCTCTATGGGCCGAGCGGCCGCCCATTTTCGGCCAGTCCCATCGGCGTGAATTACACGAGGTCTGTACCTGCGGGACCTGGCTCTGAGGGTGGCCTGTGGAGTCCTCGGGGGCGGGGCGTGGGGTATCCGGCCCGGGGGGGCGTCCACAGTGGCCTGGGCCGCGATCGGGGCCCACCGATCTGCGGGTGGGCCTGTGCCATGGGGGTAAAGCACCGCCATGGCCGGCGCGGAGAAGAAACCCCCTGCGCATGCGCAGGAATCACGGCAGTGGTTCTGGGAACACGCTGGCACTCCTGCACATGTGCCAACTCGCACCGGCCGGCAGATGCCCTTCGGCGCTGGTTGGCGCGGCATCAAACACTCCAGCGCCGGCCGGGCCCCCGAAGGTCGACCCTCCCCGCCGGATATCGGAGAATCCCGGCCCCTATCTCTCAGAATCCTTTCCAATATTTTTCTCACCACAGACATAAGACTGATGGGTCTGTAATTCCCAGAGATTTCCCTATTCCCTTTCCTGAACAGGGGAACAACATTCACCTCCCTCCAATCATGGAGAGTGAGGACGCAAAGATCATCGGCAACGGCGCAGCCATCTCCACCCTCGCTTCCCGTAGTAACTTTGGGTATATCCCGTCAGGCCCAGGGGACTTATCTATCCTGATGCTTTTCAAAATTTCCAGCACATCCTCCTTTTTAATATCAATCTGTTCGAGTCTATTAACCTTGTTCACACTGTTCTCATGAGCAACAAAGTCCCTCTCTCTAGTGAATACTGAAGCAAAATATTCATTTAGGGCCTCCTCCATCTCCTCAGACTCTGGCACAAGTTCACTCCACTATCTCTGATCGGCCCTACTCTCACTCTGATTAACCTCTTATTTCTCACGTAAGTGTAGAACGTCTTGGGGTTTTCCCTAATCCTTCCCACCAGGGCTTTTTCATACCCCCTTCTAGCTCGCTTCAGTCCATTTTTGTGTTCCTTTCTGGCTACCTTGTAACCCTCTAGAGCCATGCCAGAACCGTGCTTCCTCAATCTTATGTCAGCTTCCTTCTTCCTCTTGACTAGAAGCTCCACTTCTTTTGTCATCCAAGGCTCCTTCATCTTGCCATCATCCAAGACATTTAATTGTAAAAAGTTCCGGCCCAGCACTATTTCCTGTGCCACATCACTCGTCACATCCTGCCACCCAGAAAAAGACGCATCTGTGCCAACCCTGTTTCGTGTTAGCAAGCCAATCTTTAATCCATGCTCATATGTTTCCCCCTACACCATGAACTTTTATTTTCTGCAATAATTTTTGTGGCACCTGATCAAGCACCTTCTGCAAACCTAAGTACAGTACATCTACTGGTTCCTCTTTATCCACAGTACATGTGATTCCTTCAAAGAACTTCAATAAATTGGTTAAACATGGTTTCCCTTTCACAAAACCATGTTGACTATGCCTGATTACCTTGAATTTTTCCAAGTTCACGGACTGGATTCTCTGCTGTCGGGATTCTCCATTATCCCGGCAGCGCACCCACGCCTTGGGATTTCCTGACGGCGTGGGGCTGCCCACAATGGGAATCCCCATTGGCTGACTGGCGGGACGGAGAATCCCGCTGCCATCGGGGGGGGGGGCGCAAACTCAAGTAGAGGGACGGAGAATCCCGCCCAACATCTTTAAATCACTTTTTAAGTGTTCCATCATTTTCCCCACGACAGAAGTTGGGTTAACTAGCCTATAGTAAAAGCAAATTACTGTGAATGCTGGAATCTGAAACAGAAACTGAAAATGCTGGATAATCTCAGCACATGTGACAGCAGCTGTAGAGAGAGCAGAGCAAACGTTTTGCGTCTGGATAACTGACCTGCTGAGACTGTCTAGTATTTTCTGTTTTTATGGCCTATAGTTTCCTGCTTTATGTTTTCCTCCCTTTTTGAATAAAGGAGTTACATTTGCTATCTTCCAATCCGCTGGAACTTTCCCTGAATCTAGGGAATTTTGGAAAATTTAAACCAATGCATTAACTATCCCATTAGCCGCCACTTTCAAGAATTTAATTCATAGAATCCCCATATTGCAGAGAGGCCATTCTACCCATCGAGTCTGCACAGACCTCCAGAAAGAGCACTCTACCTAGACCCATTCCCCCAACCTGTCCCTGTAACCCTGCGCATTGATCATGGCCAATCCACCAAACAGGTACATCTTTGGACACAAATGGGCAATATTTAGCATGGCCAATCCACCAGACCAAGGGAATTGTTAGCCCGCAGTCTGAACAATCTGCTGAATACCACTTCCCCAATGATTGTATTTTTCTGTGTTTCACCCTTCTTTCCATTTCTTGATTTACAGCTATTTCTAGGATGTTACTTGTGACCTCTATTGAGACGAATGATGCACAAACCCTGTCTAATTCATCCGCCATTGCCTACTTTCCATTACCAATTCCCCAGAGCTACTTTCTATAGTATCAATGTTCACATTGTTAACTCTGCTCTTACTTAAATATCTATAGAAAGCTCTTACTATTCTTCTTTACATTACAAGCTAGTTTTCTTTCATACTCTAGTTTTTCCCTCCTGAACAATCTTTTTGCAATACTTTGACCTTTATATTCTTTCCAGTCTTCTGACCTGCCATTTAGCTTGGTGAAAATACATGCTTCTTTTTTATGTTTAATGCAGTCTTTAACTTTTTTAGTTATCCACTGATGATCGGCCCTCCCCCTGGAACTTTTCTTTCTCATTGGAATGTGTCTATTCTGCATATTCTGAAATATCCCTTCCAATATCTTCCACTGAATCTCTATTAATCTATTCCTTAAGCACATTTGCCAGTTCACTTTACCTAACTCCGCTTTCATGTCCTCAATTTACCATTAATTAAGTTCAAAATACTAATCTTGTACCGACTCTTCTCCCCCTCAAACTGCATGTAAATTTCAATCAGATTATGAGCACTGCTACCTGGGAGTGCCTTCCCTATGAGTTTATCAATTCATTCTATCTCATTGCACAAATCCAGGTCTGGTATAGCCTACTCACTGGTTGGCTCCAGGATGTGCTCTTCCAAGAAACTGTCCAAAAAATATTTTATGAACTCCTCATCTACACTACCTTTGCCCATCTGATTTTTCAATCTATATGTACATTAAAATCCTCCATGAGAAGGACACTGGCAATTAATTAAATCTGTCGACTGTTTTATCATCATGACTAAATCAAGGATCAGTCTTAATGCTATTGCACAGGAGTATGCTAGTTTCATTGCACTCCCATTTAAAAAATTCACTCTGCACCAAAACAAGATCCATTTAAGAGAAGTTAGTTTGAGTTGCTCAGAGGCTCAATTTCACTTATTAGATGCCTTAGGCACCATTTTTCCTCCTTTCCAAAGAAATCCGTTCCTCTTACGGCTGCATGACCAAACTGCATACTTAGATAGAGACTAATACTTAGATAGAGACATCTATCCTGCTAACAATTAATCTGCACATTCTCACTACAATAATGAATAGGCTTGGTGACAGCTATTCTGAGGCAAATCAATTGAGCAGCCTGTGTTATATTGTTATATTTGTCCTGTCATACTTTAAGCCATGAAGAGCAGTATCATGTGAATGGAAACATTCTTTTCATATAGTGGGTAGCGTAACGGGATGTGACTGGAGGCAGTTACAACTAAGAGAGAAATCTTTTAATTTGATGTCATCGGCTGCTGGCAGAGTAGAAAGCATTGAGAAATTTTTATAGGGTTCCCGAAGGACACAACAACGTGGATTTTGCACAGACGGAGAGATTTCACAACAACCTAGATTTTGCACAGATGGAGAGGTTCCACAACAACCTGGATTTTGCACAGACGGAGAGGTTCCACAATAACCTGGATTTTGCACAGACGGAGAGGTTCCACAATAACCTGGATTTTGCGCAGATGGAGAGATTTCACAACAACCTGGATTTTGCACAGACGGAGACGTTCCACAATAACCTGGATTTTGCACGGACAAGGAGGTTCCACAACAACCTGGATTTTGCACAGACGGAGAAGTTCCACAATAACCTGGATTTTTCACAGATGGAGAGGTTCCACAACAACCTGGATTTTGCACAGACGGAGAAGTTCCACAATAACCTGGATTTTTCACAGATGGAGAGGTTCCACAATAACCTGGATTTTGCACAGACGGAGAAGTTCCACAATAACCTGGATTTTGCACAGACGGAGAGGTTCCACAATAACCTGGATTTTGCACAGGCGGAGAGGTTCCACAATAACCTGGATTTTTCACAGATGGAGAGGTTCCACAACAACCTGGATTTTGCACAGACGGAGAGGTTCCACAATAACCTGGATTTTTCACAGACGGAGAGGTTCCACAATAACCTGGATTTTGCACAGACGAAGAGGTTCCACAATAACCTGGATTTTGCACAGACGGAGAGGTTCCACAATAACCTGGATTTTGCACAGACGGAGAGGTTCCACAATAACCTGGATTTTGCACAGACGGAGAGGTTCCACAATAACCTGGATTTTGCACAGACGGAGAGATTTCACAACAACCTGGATTTTGCACAGACGGAGAGGTTCCACAATAACCTGGATTTCGCACAGACGGAGAGGTTCCACAACAACCTGGATTTTGCACAGACGGAGAGGTTCCACAATAACCTGGATTTTGCACAGATGGAGAGGTTCCACAATAACCTGGATTTTTCACAGATGGAGGGGTTCCACAATAACCTGGATTTTGCACAGACGGAGAGATTTCACAACAACCTGGATTTTGCACAGATGGAGAGGTTCCACAATAACCTGGATTTTGCACAGACGGAGAGGTTCCACAATAACCTGGATTTTGCACAGACGGAGAGATTTCACAACAACCTGGATTTTGCACAGACGGAGAGGTTCCACAATAACCTGGATTTTGCGCAGATGGAGAGATTTCACAACAACCTGGATTTTGCACAGACGGAGAGGTTCCACAATAACCTGGATTTTGCACAGACGGAGAGGTTCCACAATAACCTGGATTTTGCACAGACGGAGAGATTTCACAACAACCTGGATTTTGCACAGGCGGAGAGGTTCCACAATAACCTGGATTTTGCACGGACAAGGAGGTTCCACAACAACCTGGATTTTGCACAGACGGAGAGGTTCCACAATAACCTGGATTTTGCGCAGATGGAGAGATTTCACAACAACCTAGATTTTGCACAGACGGAGAGGTTCCACAATAACCTGGATTTTGCACGGACAAGGAGGTTCCACAATAACCTGGATGTTGCACAGACGGAGAGGTTCCACAATAACCTGGATTTTGCACAGACGGAGAGGTTCCACAACAACCTGGATTTTGCACAGACGGAGAAGTTCCACAATAACCTGGATTTTTCACAGATGGAGAGGTTCCACAATAACCTGGATTTTGCACAGACGGAGAGGTTCCACAATAACCTGGATTTTGCACAGACGGAGAGGTTCCACAATTCAGATGCTCAAATCTGGAAGACTGGCGCCGAACCTGGTCCCACCATTTTTGCAGAATGGATGGGGGGACAAGACGAGACAACTTTTAAACATGTGCCGTTGTGAACTAGGAATAATGAAGTGCAACTGCCTTCAGTCTGACTGCACACGGATGAAGTGTGAAATGTTATGCAATGTCTAAAATTATCAGAGTTTTTTGAAGTTTTAGAGTACTATTTATAACATGGGCTTTGGATATCTTTGGGAACAGTCGGCTGCATGTTGGAGTTCTTCAAAGTGGATATGAATATGTGCAAAATGTTGATAAACTAATTGAAACTGTCAAGCTTCCTGGAACTGTCAAGACAGTTGTCAAAAGACACCTTCAAGCTGGGAAGACATTTAAATATTCTGCCTTTTAAATATTCATTGGCATTGGTTGGCATAGGGGTTAGAAAGAGCTATGGGATATGGGTTGAGCAGCAGAGGTTGGCACGATGTGCACAGTGGCTGTGTGTGAGATGAAGGAGTGTGTGCGGTGAATGCTGGCCAGCTGTTTCTTGTTTCATTCCTTTTGTCATAGCTGGGGCAAAGTTCCAGATCATAGAATCATGGAATCAACAGTGCAGAAGGAGGCCATTCAGCCCACTGATTCTGCACTGGGTGTTGGAATGAACACCCTACTTAGGCCCACACTCCAACATTTCCCCGTAACCCAGTAACCCCACCTAACCTAAGGGCAATTCAGCATGTCCAATTTACCTAATCTGCACATCTTTGGACTGTGGGAGGAAACTGGAGCTCCCGGAGGAAACCTGTGCAGACACAGGGAGAATGTGCAGACTCAGCACAGACAGTGACCCAAGCCAGGAATCGAACCTGGAGCTGTGAAGCAACTGTGCTAACCACTGTGTTACCATGCTGCCCACCAAGGCCATACTCTTGCCAGCCTGCCTCTGCATCTGGCAGCCTCCACTATTTCCGGTGTTGGCGAATAAGACTCCCTTTACACCCTACCCCTTTTCACACAACCCCAGAATGAAAATCCAATCTTCGGGGGCACTGTTTCAGGAGTTGGGTTCACAGAACCAGGAATTCTTCCAAATCTACTCTCCTGATGCAACCTGAATATTCAGGCCATGTTCATTTGGCAGCCGAGTTCATGCTGCAACACCCCTGCTTCAATAATTTGTGCTACGTTTGAACAACAGTTTGGGGTGTTCTGAAGAATTGCACTGAGTGTTCTGTGATACCTTTTCAGCTGTACAGAACGTTGATTTGACATGGTAATATTTTTTTCATAGAACATAGAACAGTACAGCACAGTATGGGCCCTTCAGCCCACGATGTTGTGCCGACATTTATCCTAACCTAAGATCAATCTAACCTACACCCTTTAAAGTTACTGCTGTCCATGTGCCTGTCTAAGAGTCGCTTAAAAGTCCCCAATGACTCTGACTCCACCACCTCTGCTGGCAGTGCATTCCACACACCCACCACTCTCTGTGTAAAGAACCTACCTCTGACATCTCCCCTATACCTTCCTCCAATCACCTTAAAATAATGTCCCCTCGTGACAGCCATTGCCACCCTGGGGAATAGTCTCTGGCTATCCACTCTATCCATGCCTCTCATCACCTTGTACACCTCTATCAAGTCACCTCTCTGCCTTCTTCGTTCCAGTGAGAAAAGCCCTAGCTTCCTCAACCTTTCTTCATAAGACATGCCCTCCAGTCCAGGCAGCATCCTGGTAAATCTCCTCTGTACCCTCTCCAAAGCATCCACACCCTTCCTATGATGAGGTGACCAGAACTGGACACAATATTCCAAGTGTGGTCTAACTAGAGTTTTATAAAGCTGCAGTAAAACCTCGCGGCTCTTAAACTCAATCCCCCTGTTTATGAAAACCAACACACCATACGGCTTCTTAACAACCCTATCAATCTGGGTGGCAACTTTGAGGGATCTATGTACGTGGACACCAAGATCCCTCTGTTCCTCCACACTTCCAAGAATCCTGGGCGTGATTCTCCGCACCCGGGAGAAATCGTGAGGCTGGCGTCAAAAACGGGCGGGTTTGACGCCAGCCTCCGCCCCCCCCCCCCGACCGGGAACCGATTCTGGTCCCCGGTCGGGGCTAGCATCCCGCGGCCGTGAACTCCGGCATCGCGGGCTTAATGAATTTCGTTAAGCCCACTAGCCAGAGTTTGCGACGGCTGACGCGTCACATGACGTCAGCCGCGCATGCGCGGATTGGAAGACTCCAACCCGCGCATGCGCGGATGATGTCATCACGCATTTGCGCGAAACCCGCGCATGCGCGGGCCGGTATGCCCCTCAGCCGCCCCGCGAATGGATACAACGGGGCGGCGGAAGGATAAAGAGTGCGCGGGGTAAGTACCTGCTGCCCGCGATCGGTGGGCACCGATCGCGGGCCCATGGCACCCTTGGCACGGCCGTGGTACTGCCGCGCCAATCGGTGCCATGGTTCCCCAGATCGCGACTTTACAGCCGTTTTTACGAACGGTCAGACCAGGTGTGTTTGACGTTCATAAAAACGGTCGTAAAGGGCTTGGAATTCAGCCCATCGGCCAGCTGAGAATCACTGCTCGCCGTAAAAAAACGGCGGGCAGCAATTTGTGTCGGGAGGCTGGCGTGGGGGGGGTGAGACTAGCGGGAGGGCGTCAGACCAGCGTGGCCGTAAAAATTTACGCCGCCCGCTATTCTCCGCACCTTCGTGAGTGCGGAGAATAGCGCCCCCTGCCTTTAACGCTGTATTCAGCATTCAAATTCAGCCTTCCAAAATGAATCAGTTGACATTTATCAAGGTTGAACTCCATCCGCCACATCAGCTCTGCATTCTTAATTTTTTATTCATTCATGGATTGTGGGCTTCACTGGCTGGGCCAGCATTTATTGAGTCATTGAGTCAAGACACACCTATGTCCCAGGTTTAAGTTAATTCGGAGCCAGACTTTACCATTCCCCAGTATTTATGTGAGCTTGCCCGAATTTGTTAACCCATTACCCATTGCTCACATCTGGATCCAGGAGCCAAGTGGCAGCTCATCTCTCAGCAACAGAGTCAGCTACCTTGTTGAGTTTGGTGTCATCGATAAGTGAAAGACTGTTTTAGGCACAAAAAATATTTGCAGTCTTAAAGGAGGCCATGTAGTTTATGACACTTTAAGTACACATCACTTTTTGATCCAGATATATTGCACTTTCAGACAATGCGTCCCAGACCCCCATCTCTCTCTTGGTGACCATTTGATCTTTCTACCAATTACTTCAAATGTAGTCCCCTAGTTATTGGCCTCTTTGCTAACAGAAATAGATCCTTCCTATCCTTTCTATTTTGGCTTCTCATAATTTGATACATCTCATTAAACCTCCCTTCAGGCCATTTTGTTCCAAAGAAAGCAACCCCAGTCTATCCACTCTTGCCTCACGGTTAAAATATTCCAGTCTGTTATAACCCTAATGGAGATCCTGGAATCAGGACTATACGATTTCCCGTGACCTACCCTGAATATGAAATTCCCCTTTAAGACAGACAGGAATTGAAGTTTTAACTGTCGATAAATAGTTGAAGGGAAGGTGATTACAAAACCGATGAGCAACCCTCAAGTAAATGAGATTCACAACAAGCTTTGAATGATTTACAGTTTAAAGCTAACTGATGTACATCTTGCAAGGTTAGAGTTGAAGTGTTTGATGTACCATCAATTGGACTCGAGACATGATGAAGATCCAAACTGTGGCTTTTATCAGCTAGTTGTTAGCCCGGTGGTCGACTACAGAGAAAGGGCGACCGCCGGGAAACCTGGGCGGCCTCGGAGGCGGGGTATTCTTACCTCTCAACCAATTGGTGAGCAGTCACATGACTAGTCCCAGCCAATCGGACGAGAGGCACATGACCAGCCAGAGCCAATGGGGAACCAATGCTCTGCACCAATGGCAGTGCTCACATTCATACCACCACAGTGTTAAAAACTGGAGAATAGATGATCCATTTCTTGACATTTTGGGTGAAGCCAGGGTATCCATTATTATCTCCATAAAATATGCTAAAAGTTAGAAATTCTGGGAAAGAGGGTTATAAAACTCCATTAGAAATAGAAATTGTTCATATGGTTTCCCAGAAATCAGGAAATCTTTGGAATTAAAAGTTAGTTCATTTGCATTTCTACCTGCAAACAGGCGCTGTCTATCACATTGCCATGGAGATTCATCAGCAGGTTATTTTGTTTAATTCATGTGGGTGTGTTTGGTGACAGAAGTTCAGTCACAAAACACTTGTCAACCATTACCATTTCCGTCTTCCCACTGGGATTCAACCTATTTCCATTGATTGGATCACATGGGTCGTCGATAAAGCTGAAAAACTGCGCTTAAGCATACTCTTCTTAAAAACATTGGGGGCGGGATTCTCCAATCCCGCCGTCCACGCAGTGCCCACGCCATCGCAAACGCCATTGCGTTTTATGACGGCGTGAACGGGCCGCTCTCAGTACTAATTCTGGCCCCTACAGAGGGCCAGCACAGCGCTGGAGCGGTTTGCACTGCTCCAGCTGCTGATCCCGGCGCGAACTGTGCGCTGCGGGATCCGCGCATGTGCAGTTGCGCCAGCCCTTCCACGCCAAGGTCCCGCCAGCCCTGAGCAGGTTAGAACGGTGCTGGCGGGACTTTTCTTACGGCCACCCGGCCCATTTGGGCCGGAGAATCGGTGGGCCGGCCGCATAAAGCGGCCCCCGACCGGCGCCGCGCCAACCACACTGCCGCCAATGGTGCCGATTCTCCGCTCTGTGGAGAACCGCATGACGGTGTCGGGTCGGCGTGGCCAGAACTTGGGAACAAGAGTGGGCCATTCAGCCCTTCAGGCCTGTTCTGACATTTGATAACACCATGGCTGCTCAGGTTGGGGTCTCAAATCAACTTGCTTATCGGTCCCTCCCCTTCCACCTAACCCTTGGCTCCCTTGTCTATCAAAAATCTATCTATCTCAGCCTGGAATAAATTAAATGAACCAGCCTCCACTGATTTCAGGGGAAGAGAATTCCACAGGAATAGAAAAGCTAATGCAATGCTTAAGAAAAGATTTTATGATGGCGTGATATCTATATCCTCAGGCGTGCACTTGGGAAACCTCTTAGGTGTTTTGCAGGAATTCAACTCAGTGTGAGATACCAACTACAGAAGATTCCAGCTGTGTACCAAAAGCAAGGGAATCAGTCCTTCTTTGAATCGGATGGTTCTGAAGTTGCATTGATGTTCAGAGAACACATTGCTGTCCTTAAGATATTGCAGCGGGAACTAGTCACTCATTGAGCTTTGATATGATCAGCAATTGTGAAACATGTTGCCATTATTGAGACCTGAGTTTGACCCCTTTCTGCTTTGGGATTAAATAGGATGATGCCGATTGGCAGGGACAGCTGAAATAGAAAAGCCATGGGAGCAGTTATCTGCTTAAATAAGACTGCAAAAACCCAAGCTCATTGAGGTTAATGGGATTTCTGGGAGTAAGCTTTAAAGAAGATCTTTAGCTGCGTTGTTTCTCAGCTTGATATAACTGGCTGGGTTGTTATACTTCAATTAGACTTTTAGATACCTGCCTTCCCAGATTTAGTTTAAATAGCAACAGTTTACGGTACAAAAACAGGTCATTAGGTCCAACCGTAGTGCTCGTTATGCTCCACCTCCTGGGCGGGATTCTCCGACCCTCCGTGCCAAAATCGCGCTCGGAGGAGGGGCGGAGAATTACCCTAAATAGACTCCCACGCCGGCACGCGATTGTCCGGCGACCAGCGATCGGCGGCAGTCGGGCGCGTGATTTATGCTGGCGGCGGTCGGATGCCGTTAAAGTGGCACCCGTGGCAATTCCCCGTGCTCGACGGACCAAGCGCCCGCCGGCGTGGTTCACATGTCGTCCCACCCGGTGGGACCTCAGCGTTCTGGCTGCGGGTGCCGTCCCGGTGTTGGGGGTGGGGGTGGGGGGGGGGTGTCCGACTTCAGGGGGGGCGGCCTCCACAATGGCCAGGCCCTTGATTTCTGGCTACTGATCGGCGGGCGTGCTCATTCTGGGGGGGGGGCTTATGTTCCTCCGCCATGTTGCGCGGGGGCGGCGCATAGACGGCCGCCACGCGCATGCGTGGACCCGCGGCTGGCTGCCGTGTCCATGCGTGGGCGTAACTGCAGGGCTCCACTGGCAGCCGAAGCTGCGGGACACATGCCGGGGTCCTGCTGGCCCCCTTGAGGACAGAGAATCACCCCGAACTTTCTAGGCAAAAGTTCGGAGTGATTCCCGCCCATTTTCCAGCGGGTGTGGGGACTTAGTCCAGAATCCCGCCCCCTATCACCATTCTTCATCTAATCCTATTGGTATATCTTTCTAATCCTTGCATGTTCATCCAGCTTACCCACAAATGTAACATGCAATTCATCTCAATGACATGTCCCAGTGGTGAGTTCCACTTTCTAATCACTCTCAGGGTAAAGTGGTAACTCCTGAATTCCCTGTTGGATTTATTGGTAAATATCTTATATTTATGAGCTCTAGTCCACAAGTGGAAATATTTTCTCTACTTGTCATCTCAATGGCACCTATCAGATCATCCCTTTGCTTTTTCTTATAGAAAAGTGTGCTTGTCTAGTCAGTCCTTGATAAATAAAGCTGTTGAACAATGGTCACAAATCCACCATGTGTAACGTAGTGGTAATAATGTACACATGGCTTAAAGAAGAGGAGGATGTTGAATTATTATTTCTTGCTCTAAGTTCTTCAGGAAAGAGAAAGAAGAAAAAGAAACGGATCGGTGGCAGTATTGATCAAATAAACTATTATAGCAGCGGCAAAGGATTTATGGGAGGGGAGGGCTGGATTTTCCCCACTGCCGATGAGGCTCAAAAATACCAACATGCCATAGAGCCATAGAATTCCCAGAGCGCAGAAGGAGGCTATTCTGACCATCGAGTCTGCACTAACTCTTTGAAAGAGCATCCTACCTAGGCCCACTCCCCCGGCCTATCCCCCAAACCCCATAACCCCACCTAACCTGCACATCAATTATCTCAATATAGATTTGGCTAACAGGGCAGCATGGTGGCACAGTGGTTAGCATTGCTGCCTACGGCGCTGAGGACCCGGGTTCGAATCCCGGCTCCGGGTCACTGTCCATGAGGAGTTTGCATATTCTCCACGTGTCTGCGTGGTGGGTTTAACCCCCACAACCCAAAGATGTGCAGGATAGGTGGATTGGCCACGCTAAATTGCCCCTTAATTGGAAAAAATAATTGGGTACTCTAAATTTATTAAAAAAAAAGATTTGGCTAACAACACTGTAAAGGCCAAGAGAACTTTCTTAGTCAGTGCATTGCTAGCCCAATGGGGAAAGAAGGACTGCTTGATCTAGTTCTGGCAAATTAAAAGGGGCAAGTACAGCACGTTTCGGTGGAGGAGCATTTGGAGAACGGGGTGACAAAATTATCAGGTTTTTAAAAATTCATCCTGGTCTGTTGGTGCCACTGGCTAAGCCAGGTAGTGGTGTGCCCATGCTCCCATGCCTGTTTCCATTGTGCTTTTAGATGGTAGCTGTCATGGATTTGGAAGGTGATAAAAGCTTAGAACCACTAAAAAGGACAGGGTACAATTAAGCACAAGGAGAAGGGCTAACTTCAGTGAACTATCTGGCCCAGGTGGATTGAAATAAAGATTAGTGGGTAAAATAGTAGTTGAACAATGGTATACCTTCAAAGAGGAATATATGAGGTTCAAGATGGACAGGAAGGGTGAAAGGAAGGAGCTGGATACCAAATTATGTAGGGGCAATTTTCAATGCCTTTTCATGTGAGAAAGAGCCACCATGGTGGCTAAGTTAAGGTCTACCAAACTTGCAAGTGTTTGATGGTAATCATCAAGTAGCATCAAATTTGCATGCTAACATTTGTACAGTAACTATTCAGCACCTGTTTTCATACTTAACCAAATTAACCCCCAAAGAGATTAAACTGAGAGAGAGAAAATATAGCTTATGACAAGTTTTTAAATGATAATACAGGAACAGAATTTTTGAAGATGGCAGGACAAATTGAGAAAGATATTTTTAAAATATTGGAGACCTTTGGCTTTATTAATAAGGGCATAGAATACAAAAGCAAAGAATTTATGCCAAACCTTTTAAAATACTGGCTTGATGGTAGGGCTCACGACGCTCACAACCTGTGGTACCCCCGTCCAGGCCTGGTTGACGTCTACGCGTGGTTACCTCCTACCCACCCTTTGGAAAAGAGCATCCTGCCTCTCCTCCACAGCATCCATACACATCGCCAGCTCCTTATCCGCGAACCTCCAGGCCGCTCTCCTCGGTGCCACCTTCCTGGATGGAATGAGAGTGTGCACAGAGTGGAGTGCTTATATGCAGCTCCAGCCAGCATCAGTTTGAATTGCACTCATTAGGCTCTGGGACTGGTGTCCCCAACATCACCAGGGAACACTCCCAATTCAGTCTCGGCGTCAACACTTCGGGAGGGATTCTCAGTCCCATGACACCTGGATCGTGCTCTCTGATGGGTCGGAGAATCAGATGCGGGGGCAAGATTGGGATCGATGCCAGGTGTCAATCCAAATGTGATGCTCCGACCCCTCACTGGCACTAGCCGGTGCATGCAAATGAATGCGCATGGGTCTTAATGACCCATTCGCATCCATTTAGTGAACCCATTACCCTATGCTCTGGCCCTCCGTGATTCACCTTTCTCCCTGGCCAGGAGTCAAGGGGGTGCGGATCACCTGTGGTCTCTACCAACGTGGCTCTGATGTGGTGGACCTTGCAGTGGGCCAAGGGGGTAATCCTCTCCCCCCCCCCCCCCCCCCCGAGGGCCACCACGCAATGGCGAAGCTGGTAGAGATCATCCAAGCTCAATGAAAGGCCACTAACCCCACAATTCACTGCCTGCCACGTCTCTACCAGCCCCCTCAGCAGGCATCCCTGTAATAGTGGTACCCTCCCAGCGACCCCTGTAAAGGGTGGAGGGAGATCCCCACCAGGACCCTGTAATAGGGGACTCCCACACGGACCCTGCCGAAAGAGACATCACCCCCCCCCTCCCCCACAAAAAGCTAGAGAACAGTCCAGACAGGGGCAGTGGGAAGAACTACATCTGTAACACATAACATGAAGCTCCATGTGTCCATTCCTCGAAGGAGAACAATTGTGACCTGTGTCTGGTACCCACAGATCCGTTAGCTGCAAACCATTCATCGCTTTCTAGTCGTGGTCTGTGATTGACAGCTTCTACAAACCATCTGCAGCTTTGATTCATTCATCCTCCTTCATGGTTTAATGGTCGAAGCAGTGAAACCTCAATTTTTACAAACATTGAACCATTGACCACATCAAAGAGAGTTAAGTGCAGTGCAATCACATCACTTGGTGCTTGGGCAGCTGCTGTGTGGCCTGGTGGAGGGGGTTTGGAGTCGATTTACAGTGCAGGAATTGGGGGTAGTTGGCTGCAGAACCTTGATATTGGGCTACCCGTTCAAAAGGGTGGCCTGTTAACGGGATTTCCTCAGGAATCCCTCCTATTCCACACCATGCATAAATTTTTGTGACAAGTAGCACTGAATTTCTTGCCGGTTTCTGCTCCAAAGGCTGTATAAAACAGCCCAATCAATAGGAAACTCAAATGTTTTGTCTTACAGCACAAATCAATCTCGTCGGAAATGTTTCCAGTTTTAACCCAAGGAAAATCATTCTGATCGTTACACATTGCTGCCTAATATTCTGGATTGATCTGCTTCATCTTGCTGAGTTTATTATTTCAGGTTTTGAATTGTCTGTGATATTTAGTAAAATTGTGGATTCTTGCCAAATGTATACAATTTGTATAACCAGAGTTTCAAAGCCATCTTTTTTAGTAAAAATCAAAAGGGGCCATCAGAAAGAATTAATCATACCCTCAGAAGATGGAAGTGCTGTTAAGTACTTATATCTGAATCTCTCCCGACAGGTTAGTGAGTAAATGTTTGATTCAGTATAGCATGAAACCCTTTTAACTGGAAAGGTCTTAAGTTTAATCTTTGGTCATGACTTCAGTTGAGATAGATGTTGATTTGTTACACATGGATACCGCGCTCCAGGGCTGGGGGGTGGGGGGGTTTGGTGGTGTGAGTGAGTGGTCAGAAATCAGCCAGAGTTCTACCAGATTGCTACTCGGTGACCTTTTCTAAAAATAGTACGTGAGGAGAGAATATTAGTTAAGGACAGAACCATCCCTCATTGTGCCGTTCTCCACAATTAACACTCCCTGTCAAGACTTTCAGACGTAAAGAATGCTTGAAGGAGCTATTCAGGAATGACTGACCCCCCCCCCCCCCCCCCCCCCCTCCCCACCCCTCAAATGGCTGTGCTCTGCAACGTGAATTAATGCTTCTGACAAAGAGCAAGGCAGACCGTTTGAAAGAAAATACTTCTTAGTTTTATCAAAGAAATAAATCAAACAGTGCCAATGAAAGAACAGTTTTCCTACATTATAACAGTGACTGCATTTCAAAAGTACTTGAGTGGTTCTAAAGCACTTTCGAACATCCTGGGGTCATGAAAAGGCAGTCTTATGAACACGAGTCTTTCTTTTCAAGTTTTATAGCGTAAGGAATCATGCCCAAAGCCACTGTCTGCCCATCCCGAAGTGTATGAATGCCTGCAAATGAGGCTGGATAACTGGCATATTAAATAAATGCTTTGAAAACTGTATTATTTTTGTGGAAATCGCAGGTGCATTGTCTATGATTTCTTTGATATATTTCGGCTGTATGTGAGTTGTAATTACCAGTGTGGGACCTTGCACAATTTACTGCAATATTGAAACATTCTTGAAAGTTTCATTAGGGGAGCATCTGCATGACAAAAGAGTGCAAACAGAGTGTACAACTAGCCCAAGCCTAGGAAAAATACATCTGAATGGACTCCTTGATGTCAACCATAGAAGTGATAACTTCTGGTCAAAAGGTGGTGATTTCTGTTGGATGTTGGAGGTGCAGATTTACTGAGCACAGAATAAAATTACAATCATACAATGGTTGCACTGCAGAAGGAGGCTATTCAGGACAATATATCTGCTCCACCTCTCTGTTAGAGTAGCTCAGAAAATCCTGCTGCCCTTCCTTTCCCTTGGAGCCCCACAAACCTGTTCTCTTCAGATAATTATTCAATTTTCTTTTGATGACCTCTGTTAAATTTGGCTGCACCACACTCTCCAGCAGGGAATTCCAGTCCTAACCACTTACTGCATAAAAAATTCTCACGTCACCATTTCTTCTTTTGCCAATAACCTATTAAACAGTGTCCTATAGTCCTCAAACCCTCTGTTCAAACCCTTCATCATTTTGAACACTATTAGATCTTCTCTTCTTCAAGGAAAACATCCCAGCTTCTCCAAACTGTCCACAGAACCAAATTTCCTCATCCCAGGTATCATTCTCGCAAACTTTTCCTGCACTCTCTCTAGTGCCTTAACGTCCTTCCTAAAGTGTAGTCCTCCGAGATTGACACAATATTTTAGTTGAGGCGGAACCAGTGTTTCATCATAACCTCTTTGCTTTTATACTCTGTCACATTTATAAAGTCCAGAACCCGATATGCTTTATTCACTGCTTCCGAACCTAGTGTGCCACCTTCAATATTTCTGCACAGATATCCCCCAGGTCCTTCTGCTCCTGTACACCCTTTAGAATTGTAACTTTTATTTTATGTTGCCTCTCCTCCTTCTCGTCATTAAAATGAATAGCTTCACACAACTCTATTTTAAAATTTCATCTGCCAGTTGTTTGCTTTTCCACCTTAATTTCCTTTTGAAGTTCATTACTATCTTTCTCTCACAGTTCCAATAATTACAAGTTTTGATCTGGGGTGGGTTTGAATCTCACCCCAGCAGGCGATGGAATTTAAACTCAATAAAATAATGATGACCATGGAACCATTGTTGATTGTCATAAAACCCATCTTTTTCACTCATGTCCTTCAGGGAAGGAAATCTGCCGTCCTTACCTGGTGTGGCCGTCATGTGACTCCAGACCAACAGCAATGTGGTTTACTCTTAACTGGCCCCTCAAGGGCAATTAGGGATAGGCAATAAATGCTAGCAGCGACGCCCACATCCCGGGCGCGATTCTCTGAGCCCCGTGCCAGGCCGGAGAATAGCCGCAACCGTGCCATGACGCCCCGACGCCGGTGTGTGATTCTCCGAGGTGCGGAGAATTGGTGCCATTTGTGCCGGCACGTTTGATGCGGCGCGGCCACGGGCCGCTGAAAGCGGCGCAGCCGCCGATTCTCCGGCCCGAATGGGCCGAGTGGCTTCGCGGAAAAAGCAGAGTCCACTGCTGCCGTTCACCCCTGGTCATTGCCGGTGAGAACTCTGCGCGAAGGGTCGGGGACAGGTCTGTGGGGGCAGGGAGAAGCGCTCCTTCACCCGGTGGGGGGGGGGGTTTCCGATGGGGTCTGGCCCATGATCGGGGCCCACCGATCGGCGGGCTAGCCTCTCGCCCCCCCCCCGGTCCTATTTTGTTGCGCGGCCAGCCCCTGAACCCCCACGCCATGTTGTGTAGGTGGCGGCGCACTGAAGAAGTCCCCCGCACATGCGTGGTGCCCATTTGGCACCGGGAAGGGGGGCTGGAGCAGAGTGAACCACTCCAGCGCCTTGCTGGCCCCCTGTGGGGAACAGAATCGTGACTCCAGACCAGGGCAATTAGGGATAGGCAAACGCGACGGCATTCACGATGGCGCAAACACTTAATCTCCATTTTGAGGTATCGCCCCCCCCCCCCTCCCCCATGAGCAAATGAAATATATATCCACGCTGCTAATATTCCTTTATTCCATGTGGTCTAACCTGGCTCACAGGCCTGTTATGCGGCACATTATCAAATTCCTTTTGGAAGTCAATGTAGACCAGATCAACCACATTACCCCCATCAACCCTCTCTGTTACATCCTATAAAACTGAACAAGTTCATTGAACATGATTTTGTCATAAAAGTATGAGTTGACTTTTGTAATTAGTCCACATTTGACCAAGTGACTGTTAATTTATTCCCAAGTGATAATTTCTATGTGCTAACCCACCACCAAGGTTAAACTAGTTGGCCTGTCATTGCTGAGCTCACCCTTGCACCCTCTTTTGAGCAAATATATCATATTTGCATTTCTCCAATCATCTAGCACCATCCCTGTATTTAAGGAGGATTTCACAATTATGGGCAGTGTCTCAGCAATTTCCACCTTCTGCATCCTTTGTTGCATAATTCATCAACTTTAAGCACGGGCAGCCAAATACATCTTCTTTATCAATTAATTTATCCAATGTCTCAAGGCCCTCTTCATTCACTATGACTAGGGGAGTATCTTCTTCCCTGCCAAAGACAGATGTAAAGTACCCATTACATACTCAGCCGTGCTCCTAGCCTCCATGTGTAACTCCCCTTTTATGTCTCTAATTGGCCCCACTCCTACTTTTGTCACCGCTTTACTGTTTATATACCAATGAAAGTCTTTACATAGGAACATACATAGAAAATAGAAGCAGGAGGAGGCCATTCAGCCCTTAGAGCCTGCTACGCCATTCATTATGATCATGGCTGATCACCCAGTCCTGCCTCCCCTCTCCCCCCATATCCGCTGATCGCTTTAGCCCCATTAGCTATATCTAATTCCTTCTTGAAATTATACAACACTTTGGCCTCAACTACTTTCTGTGGTATTGGATTCCACAGATTTACCACTTTTGTGGGTGAAGAAATTTCTCCCCCCTCCATCCTAACATATTTACCCCTTATCCTCAAACTATAACTCCTAGTTCTGGACTACCCCACCATCAGAAACATTCTTTCTGAATCTAACCTCTAACCTTCTGAGTCTAATCCTGTTAGAATTTGATACGTTTCAATGAAATCCCCTCTCTTCTGAACTCCAATGAATATAATCCAGTCCCACCATCCCAGGAATCAGCCTGGTAAACCTTTGCTGCACTCTCCCCATAGCAAGAACATCCTTCTTCAGATAAGGGCACCAAAACTGCACACCATACAATAGGTAAAGATAACTTTGAGACTTAAGTTTATGCTACATGCCAATCTCTTCTTGTGTTCTCTCTTTGCTTCTCTTATGCATCACCTCTCTTCTGAACCTTTTATAACCAGTTGGGTTTTTAGTTGTATTAATCCACCTGGCATCTGTCATTTGCATCCTTTACTTCTTCATCTTACTCTCTACCTTGTTGGTTATCCAGTGAGCTCTAGATTTGGCTGCCCTCCTTTTCTCCCTCACGGAAATCTCTCTACGTGAACTGTCTCCACTTTCAAGGCAGCCCCATTGTTCCATCACAGTTTTCCCTGTCAATTTCCCTGGGCAAGATATGTTCATAACATTCAATTTAGCCCGCCACCAATTAATTATTTTTACTTTGGATTGCTCTTTGTCTTTTTCCATATCCAGCTTCAGCTTATGATACTTTGATTGCTTTCCCTTAAACTCAGTTTCTCAGTTCCGAGAAAGAGTCTTATTGGGTTCAAAACATTGGTCAGAATTAGACCCTCAAAGGTGGGAGTAGTCACACTGGAAAGTTGCACCAACGCAGGGCACGTTAGAGATAGAGAGAGCATCCATTCCCCTTCTCCGCTGATAGCAGAACATCGTACATCCTAATTTTTCTCAGTCCAGGCCACAGTAGGCAAAGAGGCGGCAGAAAGTACAGAAGGAAAAGAGGTGGCAGAAAACACACAGCCTCCAGGTATGGAATCTAAAACAATCAACAGTACAAGACAGTCACCAGCAGTCTGCAAAAAATGTTTCCTGAATACCCTTACCAAGTGTCTGGTCAGAGCAGTCTGCCCCTCTCTCCCCTTCCTGCAGCCACCAGAAGTAGACTCTCAAAGGTGGGAATAATCACACCAGGAAGCCACACCGTCACAGGGCATGCCAGAAGAGAGAAAGAGCACTGCTTTCCCCTCTCAAACACTGCTAACAGGTCATTGTACGTCCTCCTGTTCCTCACTCCACGCCACAGAAGCAAAAAGAGGGGGCAGCAAACAAACACACAGCCTCCAGGCATGAAACATGAAACAATTAACAGTGCCATAAATCACGAGCAATCCGCAAAAGTGCTTCTTCAACGCCATTATCAAGCTGCTGATTCAGATCAGTCCTCCGCTCTCTCTCTCTCTTCCCCCCCCCCCCCCCCCCCACCTCCTGCAGCTCCCAGCAATATACACTCAATGGTCAGAGTATTCTCACTGGAAAGTCACACCAATGCAGAGCAAACCAGAAGAGAGGAAGGGAGAAAGAGCACCCCTTCACTTTCTCCAGCACTTCTCTTGCTCCAGGCCACAGAAGTAAAAGAGGTAGCAGCGAACAAGGACACAGTCTCCAGGCAGCGGCATTTGGATCGTTCCATCTCTCTCTCCCCCTCCAGCAACTCCCAGCAGTAGACCGGCAAAATAGGGAATAATCACATGAGAAAGTCACACTGACAAAAAGCACAGCAGAGGAGAGGGAGAACCCCTTTCCCCTCTCGAGCACTGCTAGAAGGTCATCTTAAATCTTACTTTCCTTTACTGCAAGACAAAGAAGCAGAAGTGACAACAGCAAAGAAACACATGGCTTCAGGTATTTACAGCTACCAACAGGAACAGTAATAATATTCTTTATTAGTATAACAAATAGGCTTACATTACCACTGCAATGAAGTTACTGTGAAAATCTCTGCGTTGCCACACACCTGCGCCTGTTTGGGTACACTAATGGAGAATTCCGAATGTCTAATTCATCTAACATGCACGTCTTTTGGGACTTGTGGGAGGACACCGGAGCACCCGGAGGAAACCCACGCAGACACAGAGAGAACGCGCAGACTCCGCACAATGACCCAAACTGAGACTCGAACCTGGGACCCTACTGCTGTGACGCAACAATGCTAACCACTATGCTACCGTGCCACCCTGTCAGCAAACACAACCTGCAACACCACTTAAGAATATTTTATTTATTAAATGGTCAATATTCAAACATCAATTACTTAACATTCCACATATCACACGAATGTCACCTTTCCATATTGGTACCGATACAAAGCTATATATCAGTTCATGTTTAAAATAAACAAACACGCGGTACCACGCCTTGCTGGTTCTCAACAGCAGTAGAGAATTAGCCTGAGAATGTATCATCATGTCCAGAACTTTGTCGTAGAAATGATCGGTCCATCAGTGTGTTACTTGTTCCACGTATCAGCAGGTCCTCCCACACAGCCCAATCTCACTGGAACCAAATCCTGGCATCTACATATTCCACTGGCACTCAAGGTGCAGTTGAACATCCTTGATTCCTGCGGTGTCATGCCAGTTACATGCAGCACTCAACACAGCAGCAACAAAAGCACCAAAAATCTGTGAAAGCATTTCTTCAACGGCGTCATCAGCACATTTGGAACATTGTTGCGCACCAGGTCCCACAGTGTCTTCTTGCTTTGAGCCCAGTGTTCCAGGACCCGGGTAGCTTAGAAAATTTTTTCCTACTTTCTGGCCAGAGAAATAAAAGGAAACAGCCTTCTGACATTTGCAGCCACAAGCAGCAACCACAACCTACAGTTGAGAAGTGCTTTCACAACTAACCAGGCAAATTCCTTATTAGCAATAGACTTTAGCTGTGAAGCTGGAGGCTGCTCACAGTCAAAGGGAGGTAAAGTAACCTTCTGCATATAACCAAAAACAAGGTTCTGTCCTGGAAGTGTCTGGTAGAACAGACAGGCAGCAACTGTAATTGCCTCTGTTATGGACAGCCACAAAAAGCCCATCACCTCCAGCCCCTCCCTCTGGGCCGCAACCTGGAACGTTTCCACCCCCCAGCCATCTGAGGGGTCCACCCCCACCCCCGCCGAGCACTGGAGCAACAGCTCCAGTCCCCTTGAGCTGCATGCTGGAAAATGGCAATGGCTATTCATCTCCTCAGTTCCCCTCAGCAGCCATTGCACCAGCTTCACGTTTTTAAAAAGGACCACTAAACAAAGTCCGGGGGATTTCTCACTGGGGGGGGTCAGTTAATTCCCAGAAGGCCATTATATTCGACTTCAATCTCGCTAATAATCTCGCCATTTGTAACTATGATCCAGAGCTCTCCATTGGGTGTTGGCCCATTAGGTAGCAAACGTATTTGTGCCCGTTGCAAATCTCGATTTTGGCCCTTCTTGCTATTTAATCAATGCGTCCAGATCACGGTGGGAGCAACGTGGTGGGTAAATCCCACCCATTATCTCTGTTTTTCTTCCAGAGGTACTGCCAAACCTGCTGAGTTTTTCTAGTATCTTCTGTTTATTTCCGATCTCCAGCAGATTGCTTTTATTTTATTGGTAATTGTCAGCTGTTTGCTGTGGTAATGTTGCCAAATGAACATTTCATGGGAGACCCATTTTAAACATTCATTAGTGGCTTTATTTTTGGGTCAAAACATGTTCAAGTTGCTTTGGAGCTTAATGTTCTCCAATCATCAATCTTCTCAAAGAGTAGGTGCAGGTGTGAAATGAAAAGCTTCACATTCTCCTCCTGTCCACAGCATTGGTAAATGTTGGAAATAAACTTGATTAATGGAGGTTCATGGGATCAGTATACGTTCCTCTTATTACAGCCTTACCTGTGCTAGGCTTTGAACTCCTTATTTTGGAACATGAACATTTTGCATCAGCTGAATTTCTAGAAAGGATTTCCCACTGCAGCATAAGGTTTGGAAATTACCCTGTTCGTGCTATCCTGCTGTTAGAACAAGTAACAACTGTGCAGTTTATGAATACTAGTTCAATTAGGAACTACCCTAAAACTCAGGAAGGAATATATAACATTGCACAAAATGTAACGGGCGGGATTCCTCATTTGCCGATGCTGGAATCCGGAAACACGATTGGGGCAAAGAATTCTGCGTTAGACGGAAAATGAGGTTGGCACCGGGCACCAAACGGAAAGCCATGCTCCAGTCTCTCGACAACGGTATGAATGCACTCTACACCGCACACTGGTATGAGCATACAAATTGTACAGTAAAGGCCGTTGGCATATCATTAACGGGCCCGACCTGGCATTTTCTGGGCCTTTTGTGATGCTTCGCCTCCTCCAGGGTGAATTATCGACAGTGAGGTTCACTTATTGGGCGGGATTCTTCCGCAATCGGCGGGGCGGGACATACCGGCGCCAAAGAGTGGAGTGAACCTCCCCAGCGTTGGGCCGCCCAGAAGGTGCGGAATCCTCCGCACTTCCAGGGGCTAGGTCAGCGCTGGAGTGGTTGGCGCCGCGCCAACCGGCGCCGAAGGGCCTCAGCGGGCCGGCGCAAGTTGGTGCATGTGCAGGAGCGCCAGCGTGTTCTGCCGTGATTCCTGCGCATGCGCAGGGGGTTTCTTCTCTGCGCCGGCCATCATGGAGCCTTACACAGCCGGCGTCGGAACAGCAGGGCGGGATTCATGACGTCCCGCATCAATTCTCCGACCTGGCGTGGGGTCGGAGAATCCTGCCCATTGTATTTCAAATCAGGAAACGGGCGCCGTGACTGCTAGGATATGGAAGGGGTTACAAACAATGTTCAACAGCGCTATAGTGTACTGATGGTTGTGCCACTGGCCGTGGTCTGCCAGGGTTATGGGGAGAAGTGGGGGCTGGCTAGGAGGTGGGCCATGGGGTTGGGCTAGCCGGGCATGGACTGCCATTGCTGCAGCCTGCTAGGTAGCGTTGTGGCTGCGCATGCCACTGACTGCCCACTGGGAACGTACCACCATGGGTCGTATAGGCGCCCCTCCAGGCCACCCCTCTAGGTACCCTCTGGCCCCAGCTGGCTCATCAACGAGATGGGCGTGCTGCAGCGCAACAAGTGCCATCGTCGGGGCTGGCATGTGGGCCGACATGCAATGGAATTGCACGAGTTCTAAATGGTGCCGGTGCTAGCCCATTAATGGGGCCTGAATTGCTCCGAGACTGGTACTGCTTTCATCCATGTAGAAAACTCACAATTCAGTTCCGGCATCAGCACTTAGTCTCTCAAACGGAGAGGTTGCCCCATCATTTTGCTCTGTAATTTTCATGCAAAAGCACTATTTTCCTACATTTGTCATTCAGAGCATATCACTTTAATCAGTGAGTATTCAGCATAGAATATGTTCTGTAATATCTTCAGATCTTCCACTTCACTTTTCAAATCAGTGGAGCTCTGCTTTGAATGACAGGAGACTTATCCAGACTACCCAGCTCTCAAAATCTTTGTTCACTGCTTTCTAAAGCCTCTCTATTATTCCTGTAACATGTTACTGCTTGCTTGCTATTAATCCTGTTGCTGGTTACTCATTCTAATTTTCAGAATTTCAGATTGGATCTTTAAATACATTGCACACTTAATTTTGCAAATCTAGATGCATTTTTATTTCACACGTTTGATTTCCAGGTGAATATGTCAACGGTAGCTAACTGAGACTCACTGAACAGCCTTTGCAGAGCTACGTTTAACTAAAAGTGATATTATGTGAACAATCTTGAAGTAACATAGTCGGCAGGTTTTAATCTTTTTTTGTTACCTCCCTTCCAAATTCCTTTTTGCTATAATGTACATGTCACATTCAGTTATGTTGCTGGTTTTGTCCATATCTGTCTTGCATTTATCCCTTGCTTCTTCTTGCATATATTGCAACAATATCAGGCAAGGAAGATATTACACCATCATGTTATACCAAGATTCATGGTGAAACAACAATCCTATGCTGTACACATATCGACACCTGTTTCTATCATTAGAGTCTGGTGGTGTTGCTTTTACTCCAGAGGATGAAGAAGACTAGCTAAGAGGCTACACTTGGAGTTGGGTGAAAGCAAAACATTGATGATTCCCAGGAGCTGAGAAATGAACACAGGAAAGGATCAGGGGAAAATTATTGGAATTTTCATAGGTCATTTCAGATAAACAGCCTGACCTTTTTTTGATTGATTATACAATTTGGTCATCAAATCCTCTCTTCAAATTGCTCCGTTCTTAATCTTTCTCCAGAAAAGTATTCTATTGTTTCTTGAATCTATTTGTCTAATTTCACTTTTGACAGTTTTCCCTGTTTGTGAATTCTGTCTGTCTCTCAATGACTTTGTGAAATTATTTTGTCAGAATGAGCTACTTTGTTATAATAGAGTCGTAACTACACTCGAAAAAAGTACTTAGTTGACTGTGCTTTGGCATATCCTGAGGTGGAGCCAGCTGAACCCCCTAAGAAATCTGGCCTAACCCTATCCTTCTGGACTGATTTGGGCGCATTCTGTCATTTTCCCATTGGAACTAGAGAAGGCTAACCCCGTGTAAAATCTCATGACTTGTGTTTAGTTTTTGGGATATATCGTTACAGGTCAAACAATCCACATTTCATTGGAAACTGGTTAAGTTATAGCACATCCATTCATGTCTCACTTCACCCAGAGAATGAACATCAGTCATACCAGGCATGTTACATGACAGACTAAGCAATTAAACTTGTTTAATATTGAATAGAGTTGCATTCAGAATCAAGCAACAGAAACAAGTTATTGCAGCACCAGTACGAGAGTCTGGAAAGGGTTCTCAAGGGGTTAAACAAACAAGGGGTTACATAAACAAACCGATGTGCCCACCCCCGTGAATAGTGCAACCAGGACATCCAAATCAGGTTGTGAGGTGGAGGGTGGGTGATTGGGTGGGGGGAATTATGAGAGAACCTTCTGTCCATCTTCATTATCCACAAATGAAGGGCAGCAGAGTGGCACAGTGGTAACACTGCAGTCTCACGGCGCTGAGGTCACAGGTTCGATCCCAGCCCCCGGCTGACTGTCCGTGTGGAGTTTGCACATTCTCCCCATGTTTGCGTGGGTTTCGCCCCCACAACCCAAAGATGTGCAGGGTAGGTGGATTGGCCGTGCTAAATTGCCCCTTGGAAAAAATGAATAGGGTACTCTAAATTTTTTTTTAAATTATCAATAATCTGATGGGGAGAGGCAGGGAGGAGAGCGCGACAAACTGCAGAAAAAAAACACCAGAATCTTTTCCTAGCTTTACTGAATTACAGAGCAACTCAGAATACAGTTATTTTACAGTCAATAGCAGGAAGATATTTTTTAACTAACTTTCAGGGGGAAAGGGAATATACACTTCAAAAAGGAAAAACGTGCAGAGCTCTGGGGAAAGAGCTATGAAGGAAGGCTAATTGGATAATGCTTTCAGAAAGCTGGTGCAGGCATGGTTGGCCACGTGACCTCCTTCTATGTTGCCTGATTCTGTGATGCAGCATCTATATCGGACAAAAGACTGGATGCGAAATAGCCAAACTAATTGATTAAGCGGATGGCAAGGAAATCAGTGACCCAGAAATGTAATTTCAACCAGCAATGTTCAGTTAAAATACTACTATATCCAGGGGTTATCAAAAAGGATGATGCATCTTGCAGAGGGAGAATCAGGAAATCCTACAGCAGTGAAAAGTAAGGAACTGACCTCAGGATCAGGTTTCATAAAAGGCTAATGGCACTAACTTCATAGACCTATAATTCACTGGGTAGTCGGGTAAATGGGATGGTGTTGGGATTTTCAGACAGTATGTTATACTCTCCTGGTGAAAACCAATGGCATCTTTCTAGTCCCACCGAGGCATCCATGAAGGCGGATGAGCAATAACAGCTGGTAGCCAATAATGAGAATTTAAAAATCTAATGAGGGGGGTGTGAGGGACTTCCCTGGGATATTCCCGGTGTCAAAGGAGACTTGTTGTGGCAGGCTAGAGCATCCATGCCTGGTAATGGGGCAGGGATAACAAGGACCAAACCTGGGGCCGGAACAAATCTATGAAAGGATTTCCTCTGCACTTTGATAGGCCTTTCAGCTTTGTTGCTCTTTGCTTTATTAATTTTATGGACCTTTCCAAGTGTACCTCCGTTATATTGTGCCCTTGAGCTCTCCATTCTACTGAGATAGGGCCCAACACTCCCAGTGGGGCTGCCTTTCTTCCAAAGTTGCGAGTCTTTTTACTGAAGCTGAGGAAACCACTGACCATCTATAATTGGAAGGCAGCAGCAACCAACGGTACCACAGTGGTTAGCATTGTGGCTTCACAGCGCCAGGAAGTCATTTCAATCATTAGAAGCATCCAACATGTTGAGAATCTAGTGACAGGTGGCATGCTCACTACTTTGCGAACCAGATAGGTTTTACAACAATCCACAATGGTTTCATGGTTGTCACTAGACTTTTAATTCCAGATTTTTTTATTTAATTCAATTTCCACCATCTGCCCTGGTGGGATTCGAACCCACGTCTTCAGAGCATTACCCTGAGTTTCTGGATTACTAGTCCAGTGACAATAGCACTACCTTCCCATACACAAGGAAATTCTGTGGCCTGATGTAAAAGGGGAGGACTGAGTAAAAAATGTAAATAACCTGCATTTATATAGCACCATTCATAACCTGGGGACATTCTAAAACACTTTACAGCCAATGAAGTACTTTTGAAGTCTGGTCACTGTTGTAATGCAGAAAATGTTGCACATGGCAAGTTCCTGAAAGGGACAATGTGATAATGACCCAAGTCCTCTGCTTTAGTAAGGTTGAGTGAGGAACAAATATTGTTCAGGACACTCCAGGGAGAACTCCCCTGCTCTTATTCCAAATGTGCCCTGGGATCTTTTGCTTGTGCCGACAGAATAGAACTAAGTTTAGAACTTCATCTGAAAGATGTTAAACAGACCCATTGTACATGTAGAGATAATTCCTCAACCCTGAGCTCCCAGCAGGATGAGTGAGTCAGAGATAGATCCAATAATTCTGAGTACCAATTCTCCAAACCACATTTACTGTGAGCGAGCATCTTAACTGGGAAGACGGAATTGCAGAATTACCCCTACCTTTCCATTAAATGACTGAGAGTTCAAATCACAAAAAGTTCAATGGCCAGAGTGTAATATCCCACACAGGGCTTATGGGGTCGGAGTGGTTATCCTCTCGGTGATTCTCACGAAGTACGAACTCCCTCGCTAAGGGGCGGGAAAGCTCCAGTTAGCAATATATAAATGGTCAGCCAATAAGGCACCAACCAGCCGTCCTCCAAATTCTCCAGCCGTCCAGAAATCAGCCCGGCGTGAATCGTGCCGCCCGCCTCGGAGAGTGGCGGGGACCGGCGTGACTCAATGGGCCCCAGGGCTGCCCGAATTCTCCGGCCAGCGATAGGCCGAAGTCCTGCCCGTTTTTTGCCAGTCCCGCCGGCGTAAATTGGAATAGGTCCCTTACCGGTGGGACGGGTGGCCTCTGGGGTTCTTGGGGGGGGGGCACGGGGGGATCTGGCCCCGGGAGGTACCGCAATCAGGGCCCACCGATCCGCCGGCAGGCCTGTGCCTTGGGGGCACTCTATTGTTCTGCACCAGTGGCTGTAGCAGTCCGCCATTGCCGGTGCGGAAACGAAGCCCTCTGCGCATGCGCAGGGGTGATGCCAGCACACGCTGGCGCACCCGCGCATGCGCCAACTCGCGCCAGCCGACGGAGGCCCTTCGGCGCCGGTTAGCGTGGTGCCAAGCCCCTTTCCCGCCGGCCGGCCACTCCGGGGCAGGTCTAGCCCCTGAAGGTGCGGAGGATTTGGGATCGGCTCGACGCCGGAGTGGTTCACGCCACTCCGTCCCGCCGGAGTTGCCTGCCCCACCGATTACGGCAGAATCCCACTCATGATTTCTATTTCTCGTTTCTCTGGTTGACCATACAAGTCATGAGAACCAGATTGAGAGCGAGTTACGCTTCACAAATGCCACAAAAACGACAGCAAATCTTTCAACAGCAGCATTGCATTAAGTGTATTTTATTTAAACTTGAATGGGCAAAATCTGAGTGGCTTTGACAACTGAAACAGCAAGTGTGTAAGTCACTGGTACTTTCAAATTGAAGTTTCATGTGATAAAGGCTTTTTTTCTTTCCCACTTACATGTGTGCAGTGGCTCGAGACAAACATTGGAGGTTTGCAGTAATAAACAAAAGGGGTTTATTGATGAACGGTAAAGGCAGTTAGATAACAGGCACAGAATATTTTATAACGGGTCTTAACACTTCGGCTCCGGGTCCACACTGCCTGGGATCCTGCCTCCAGGGCCCTGCACAAATGTTCCATTGGCTGGGTGTCACACGCTCCCGTGCAATTGGCCCCGAGCCGGTCACATCTGTGGAGCCCACCCCCTTAAAGGGGTCAAGCTACCACATCGCTCTCCTTTTAAGTCTCTTAATACACGATCCAAAACTATGTACAAAAGTTACAATTGTTAATGGGGACAACCAAGGAAAGAGAGTCCATCAAAAAGTCAATTGTTCTGGAGATCTCCACATCCTCCTCGCCTCTGTAGGCCAGCAACAGGCTTGGTATTCTTTTGGCCAATCGAGTGGTCCACAGTAAATACCACTTCAGGAGGACCCACTTCGACAACAGACAAACTAGCCTCACTGGCCTCGGTAGATGCAGCTGGTTGAACAGAAACAAGAATCCCTGACTCCCCTTGGCTGGTCCTAGATACAGGAGTATTCACCGTACTTGCGGGACTTGTTGATTCCATGTCGGGGTTACCACCCCTCGACTATTCAGGTGGTCAACGTCTTTTGATGGTCTTCCCATTAATATCGACAACATAAGACACCGGCTCTGACTGGGCCACCATCCACGCTTCAAACCAAGGTGAGCTGGCAGCAAAATTTCAGACCAAAACCGGGTCTCCCACCCAGAACAATCTTTCCTGTCTCTGTTCTGACCAATGACTCTTCTGGGAGGCATGATGTGTCTCCACCTTCCCTGCCAAATTTGGAAATACAAGATCCAATATGGTTCCCACCCAATGGCCCATGAGCGGCTCAGCTGGTGTGGCCTCTGTGGCTGAATGAGGGAGTTGAGTTGTAAAACAATAAAAATTAGCTAACCTCTGTTGAATTGGTTTATCAGATTGCTTTTTCATGACATTCTTGAAAGTTTAAACAATGATTCTCATCGAGATCATTTTATGTTGGGTGATAGGGGACTGTCTTTGTGTGTTGTATGCCATTTGCTCTCACAAAACCCTGGAAATCATCGTCGGTGAAGGGGGTGCCTGATGCACTATCAGTTACCATGAGACGAGAGTAGAGAATAATCGAGGCTTTATTAAGCAGAGATGTGTGGCCTCCTGCAGCTGCTACCAGAATGGGAGCAGCTCTGGTGTGAACACACATTTATACACCGCCTACTGGGCGGAGCCAGCAGGCAGGGATTTACCCATGTACCTCTAGTACAGGAACCATACTGTATTACATCTACTATACAGTTACTATATCTATTATACAGTCAGTGGTGACTACCACATTCACCCCCTGTTAAAAAAAAAAGAGTCCAGCGGGGGTGGTGGTAAAATGTACAGTTCAGTCAAAATTTACAAGTTCAGGCAAAATTTACAGGTTCAGTCAGTCGGGGGCCTTGATCCTCTGCTGTGATCGCCTCGGTCCCGGTGGTGATGCCGGCGCCGACTTGGTCACCTGTGACTCAGGGAGCGTGTTGTCCTCGTCTTCATCCCCGAGTAGAACCAGTGGGAGGATGAATCGTCCTGGAGCGGGGGCTGTGGTGAGGTGCGCTGGGGGGAGGGTGAGTGGCGCCGGGGCATTCGGAGGGGGGGTGTCAGGTGGTGGGCCATGGGTGGGGATCCAGCTGGTGCCAGGTCCCGGTGGGAGACTGTGTCCTGGCCCCTATCGGGGTGCCACGTAGGCATACTGCGGGTTCGCCTGCAGTAGTTGTACTCTTTCGACCAACGGCTCCGCCTTGTGGGTCCACACGTGTTTGCGGAGGAGGATGGGTCCAGGAGCTGCCAGCCATGTTGGGAGCAAAATCCCGGAGGTATACTTCCTGGGGAAGGCAACGAGACATTCATGGGGGGTTTCATTAGTTGCAGTGCAGAGTCGTGATCGGATGGAGTGAAGCGCGTCGGGGAGGACCTCCTGCCAGCGGGAGACCGGGAGATTTTTAGACCGCAGGGCCAACAGGACGGCCTTCCAGACCGTCCAATTCTCCCTCTCCACCTGTCTGTTTCCCCGGGGGTTGTAGCTGGTCGTCCTGCTCGAGGCAGTGCCCTGAGCAGGAACTGACGCAGCTCATCGCTCATAAAGGAGGATCCCCGGTCCCTGTGGACGTAAGCGGGGAAACCGAACAGAGCGAAGATGCTGTTGAGTGCTTTATTGACCGTGGCAGAAGTCATATCAGGGCATGGGATGGCGAAGGGGAATCGGGAGTACTCATCGACCACGTTCAGGAAGTACGTGTTTCGGTCGGTGGAGGGATGGGGCCCTTTGAAGTCCATGCTGAGGCATTGAAAGGGGCGGGATGCCTTCACCAGGTGCGCTCGGTCTGGCCGGGAGAAGTGCGGTTTGCACTCTGCGCAGACCTGGCAGTCTCTGGTGACAGCCCTGACCTCCGCAATGGAATAGGGCAGGTTGCGGGCCTTTATGAAGTGAAAGAACCGGGTGACCCTGGGTGACAGAGACCATCGTGTAGGGCCCGGAGTCGGTCCACTTGTGCGCTGGCACAAGTGCCTCGGAATAGGGCATCGGGGTGGCTCGTTGAGCTGCCCGGGGCGATACAAAATCTCATAATTGTAAGTGGAGAGCTCGATCCTCCACCTTACGATTTTATCATTTTTGATCTTGCCCCGCTGTGGATTATTGAACATGAAGGTATCCAACCGTTGGTCAGTGAGGAGAGTGAATCTCCTGCTGGACAGGTAATGCCTCCAATGCCGCACAGCTTCCATGATGGCTTGGGACTAACTTTTGACAGAGGAGTGCTGAATTTCGGAGGCATGGAGGGTGCGGGAAAAGAATGCCATGGGTCTGCCTGCCTGGTTGAGGGTGGCGGCCAGGACAATGTCCGATGCATCGCTCTCGACCTGAAAAGGGAGGGTCTCATCGACCGCGTGTATCGTGGCTTTGGCGATGTCCGCTTTGATGCGGTTGAAGGTCTGGCGGGCCTCAGCCGGCAGGGGGAAAACTGTGGAGTGAATGAGTGGGCGGGCCTTGTCCGCATAGTTAGGGACCCAATGGGCATAATAGGAGAAAAACTCCTGGCATTGTTTCAGGGCCTTGGGGCTGTGGGGGAGGGGGAGTTCCAAAAGTGGCGCATGGGGTCGGGCCCTCGAACTCCATTTTCCACAACATAGCCAAGGATGGCTAAGCGGTTGGTGCGGAACACGCACTTCTCCTTATTGTATGTGAGATTAAGGAGTTTGGCAGTGTGGAGTAATATGAGAAGGTTAGTATCGTGGTCCTGTTGATCGTGGCCGCAGATGGTGACGTTATCTAGGTATGGGAAGGTGGCCCCCAGTTAGTACCGGTCAATCATTCGGTTCATCTCACGTTGGAAGACCGAGACCCCGTTAGTGACGCCGAAGGGAACCCCAAGGAAATGGTAAAAGCGGCCATCTGCTTTGAACACAGTGTATTGCCGGTCCGCCTTGAGGATGGGGAGCTGGTGTTAGGCAGATTTCAGGTCCACTGTAGAAAAGACCCGGTACTGTGCAATCTGATTGACTATATCAGATATGCGTGGGAGGGGTACGCGTCGACCTGCGTGTACCGATTGATGGTCTGACTGCAGTCAATGACCATCCTGTTTTTCTCCCCAGTCTTTACTACTACCACTTGGGCTCTCCAGGGGCTGTTGCTGGCCTCAATGATGCCTTCCCGCAGTCGCCGCTGGACCTCCGACCTGATGACGGTCCTGGGTGCAGGGATGTCTCATAATTGCCTTCACCTTTCCTTCCAATGGGTGCAACCCTGTCGCATCAACATAAAATCCTAGGTACATCATGCCTGAGGCCTGAAAAGTATATATTTTACATTTTAGGCAGACCGCTGCATCACAAAACCTCTTCAATACTTCCACGGGGCAACCATGGGGTTATTCTGATGTAGTGCCGGTGACTACCGTTCGCTGGAAGATAGCTCAGGTTGAAGAGATGCCACATGACAGTTTGGTGTATTGGAAGAGGTGTTAATTGCCGCAAACCTTTGAGACTCAGCCAACTCTAGTTGCAGGTAGGAGTGACTGAGGTCCAATTATGAATAGGTGAGGCCCCACCCGTCAGCTTGGCTTTGAGATCCTCAATTCGTGTAATCGGACACCGATCAACCTGGGCTGCCTGATTTATGTTCAACTTATCCGGTTCTTGCTGGAGCTTCTCTACTTAATTGTTCCTTCCTTACCCCCTCGATTCATAATGACTGTCGGTTATGATCAAAAGCTTTTACCTCATTGTCAATGTTGTGGCTTGAGACATACACTGGAGGTATCCAGTACTAAACAAAGAGGTTTATTGATGAAAGGCCAAGGCAGTTAGATAACAGGCACAGAACACTATACAACAAGTCTTAACATTTAAGCTCCCTGGTCCTACTCCCAGGGCAACTCACAAAATCCACATTGGCCGGGGTTCATGTGCTCCCGTGCATTTGGCCATGAGCCGGTCACATGGTCCACTGAGCCAGCACCCTTAAAGGGAACACACTAACACATTATGAAAACCAAATTGATCACTCATTGCTTCCTTCCCTTGCAAAGCATAATCAATATTAATCCAATATGCAGTGAAGAAATCCAGTACTCTCAAACACTCAGCGATGTTAGATTTTCATCAAATCAGATCAGTCTTCGGTGATGTTATTACAAAATTGAAAGTGAGGAAGTTAAAGTCATCTTGGCCTCAACGGAAAGAAGATCAAGTGTAGAATAAAATGAACCTCCAATTCACTATTGCTGGGTTTTTTTTTCCATTTTGGTCCAAGTGAATTTCATCTGTAGGGAATCAATGTTCAGCGTAGCCTTCAAATTAAATATAGGGCAGGAGCTAACTTGACCAGGGCACACATGCAATTGAGTCTCCATTTTTAAAAATCATACATTCTGTCCTCATTTTTACATAATAATTCAATTTTAAATTATTATTTGCTCTTCCATAATGATGCAAACAATAAACTAGAAAATTTGATCACTCTCTCCCACTTTCATGTCTCTCATGTCTTGTCTCATGCTGTATCTCTTTCTCTTCTTCTGCTTCATAACTTTAGTTGTTTCTCTTTTTATAGCTTCCTTTTACTTCCTTTATTCTGTTCCTTCCCCTTCTCGTCTGATCCTTCCTCTGACTTTTGTTCCTTTTCTTTCTTGATTGGCACACAGTAATATTGAACTACCCTATCAAACTTTATATCCTTCCTCCTTTTAAACATCACAGTTACTCACTTCACCCTTAACCCTCGTGCTTTGGAGAATCCCGCAGCAGATCTGGGTTTGGTCACTCTCGTAAATAAGTTAAGCATCTTATATGCAGGAATGGGCTCTTTCAAAAAGTATTTAGTGACGCAATGTGAAATCTAAAAGTTTAATGCTCTTTTGACTTTGAGAGTGAATGAAAAATGTGCAATTACTAATCGTGAGCCTAATTCACATACCTTAATATTTATGTTGATTGAAGTCAAAATTAAAATATGGAAGAGTTTGTTGTCAAGTGAAAGGTGGGTAAATGTACCCCGACTAATATTGAACGGTTTTCAGTAACCTTTTTCAACTCTGGCACATTACGCGGTGAGATAGACAATGGGGACAAGAGGAAGGTGAAGGTCCAACACATTATTGAACACTTTATCAAGGAGAAACAATATTCTTCAGTCTCTACTATCATACTTTAATTAAACTTTATCAAACTTTATCAATCTCTTCACAGGACTTTTTAGTAAACGGTCTTAAATCTACACTAGCTATCTAATTCTTCATGCTTCTGAGGATTCGCTGCACCCTACCCACAGATCCCTATCACTGTATTTGAATTGTTTGTCTGAAAAGACTGGTAATACCCATTCAACAAGGCTGGGGCAGGCTTTGCCTCGGTTTTTGAGGGTTTGCTGATGTTTCAGAATCTGCAGTTATCGATTTAGGCTTCCCCTCTCATCGAGGGCTGGTTCTGGTCATCTCAACTGGGTGGTCTTCTGGGTCTGGTCAGTCTGATGATGCTCTCATAAGGGATAAGGAACTGGAGATGCTGTGCTGCTTGGCTGCCAGTCAAAGGTGCTCTCGAACAACACCACTGAAGAAGGTGCTGGGGCTCCAGGTTGCCTTTTATCCCCTCTTCATACCCTTTCAACGAATCTGTGGTCTGTGCCCAATACTTGGATCGGGCGGGGACTGAAGATCCAATGAGACGACAACTTTCAGCAGAAGTGTGATGCTCACCAGATTTTGCCTCCGAAGCCTGTCCACTAACATGTCCGACCGAGATGTGCTGGTGGAGGGTAGGAATGAAACTGTGCCGTGACTATAACGGTTGAATCCTCAGTGGCTCCTCCTAGGTGGTCTCCAGGGAGGCTGGAGAGGGTGCCACCCGGGATGGGCCATGCCATCGGCTCGAGAACCTGCGGGAAAGTAGACAAGTGGTAAGTGGGAGAGATGGGTCAGTCAGTAAGGCAATAACAATTCATGTTTGACAGGTCCTCCGGGTGGAACCCGGTGGTTCCTCACCTCTGCAGTGCCCGCCAGCCTCCACATGGGTGACCAATCTGTCCTCGGCCACCCCAGTCAGCCCCAGGACATGCTCCTCGAAGGCGGTGAGTATTCTTAAGTCTGGCACCCCACCGCCAGTCTGGGCCCTCTCCAGCAAATTATGGGAGAGCTTTTCCTGAGGAGAGACAGAGAGGGCAACATTAGCCACACGCGTGGCTCACAGGGGTGGGAGGGGGCTGTGAAGGGAGGATTAGGGTGGGGGGGTTGAAGGGGGTGGAGAGAGGGTTGGAGGTCACTTTGGGAGTTGGGGGAGTATGCTCCCTGGAGTGGAATCGTATCAGTGTCTACTCACTCCTGCTGCCTGGTGTAGGCAGTTGACCTTTATTCGGCACTGGAGGCCAGTCCTCCTGGTCACACTCCCCAAGCTCACAGCTGTCGCCACCCCTTCCCAGGCAGTACTGGCTGCCCTATGGCTCACCCTCAGGGGAGCAAGGTATCCCTCCTGACCACCACTGCATCAAGGAGCCTCCCCAGGTCCACATCGACGAATCTTGGGGCCGGTTTCCTGGGCGCCATTGTTGCAGGCTGACAGGGGATGGCTGAGCAAGTGCAGCTTTATTGATGCTCGACCTTGTTAGCAGGGGATTGGCAAGCACGCTCCCGGTGAATCAGCTGGCAAGCCTTCATTTGCAGCAAGAAGTCTGTGAGGCCTCGTTAAGTGGACCAATTAACATTGAATAGCGTTGCCGGCCTCACTGGCCCAAGCGCCAGGAAGCTGGTAGCAATTCCCACTCGTTACCACATTTAGAATTTGTTCCGGAGAATCACACACCATGGCTCTGGCCTCCTACTGAATTTGGTGCCCCCAAGTCTGCGTAGCATTCTTCTTTACACTGGAGGTGTAAACAATGGTGCATTCAGGACAGGCAGTTCCAGGCCTGTCTGTTTTTGACAAGAAACTGATTATCTGAAGCCTGGCTGCATATGTACGGTTTGTTCCAGCTCTGCAGTTTGCAAATTGTAGAGTCAGTTAGGTTTAAACATGGCTTCCACATTTTGAGTTTTTAATCCATGCTCATGAATACAATATCAATATTTCTGTAACAGTCCTGGAGGTCATGGGTCACCTGACCACAAGATGTAAAATCAGCCACACCACCTCAGACAGTCAAAACTGCCTCTCAAAAAGTAAGAAAAATAACAAATCAGGTGCTTTATCCCTTTCTTCGGATGATAAACCTTTTACCGGTGTTGCATTACTTTCTGAGCAACTTTGAAGTGTAAAATCTTTTTAAAATTATATTTTTATTGGTATTTTCAATTTATACACAGTAACACAGTACGTGTGGTTCTTAGGTCCATATTGATTTTGTCAGTCTTGGTGTGTCCTCCCACTCCCCCAACTTGTGTAAAGCTAGATTCCTTGTAGTGCAAATAAATCGCAGAGCTGCCTTGCCTGTAATGCTATCAGTGATACATCATCTAAGTTATGAATTGACTGTAATAACCTCATAGCATTGATGAGCCTTTAGACATATATCATTGTGATGCTGTGTGTAAAATTTGGGGAATATTTGGATCTATAATTAGCAAAGTCAGTTGGAGTAGTAGGAAAATCATACAGGTTGTGAAAATTGAGTTTTGTGATTAGAGGCATATAAACAATGTGTACTGATCAAGTGCGTTTTGAAAAAAACATTGTCTGGACCTGTTTAAAAACCAAAAACAATTTCCAAATTATTTTGGAAGTTAACAGAATCGAAAGTAGGTGATTAATAATCTTTGATAATATTTAGCTGCCTCTAACAATGCTGTGGTAGGGTTTATATATTTAAAGGCGACAGGCCGTTTATATTTAGCTGATTGCAACAGGCTGCGCATGACAGACAGATAAACTGTGTGAACAGTGCTTTCAATAGATAGAAGTGGAAAATTGTGATAAAGTGCCTAAAGTATTTCCCATTAACATTCTGCTTTAGCTCATCTCAAGTTCAGGGGGGAGTTTTGAAGTAAATGGATTTGTTTTGCTAAAACATTTCTTCATCGTCATGGCAGTGAACAGTTAGCAGCAGTTCATTGCACTTCAGCCAGGTGTGAAAAACATCAACCTCTCCATTGCACTTCAACTTTTGCCCAGTTCTGACAAAAAGTCCACAGACCTGAAACATTGGGTGGGATTTTCTGGCCAATCCCGTTACAGAATCTTCCAGTTCCTCCAAGTCAATGGGGAATTTAAACAGATCACTGTCGCAGGAAAATCTCAGCGATTATTTCTCTCTCCATAAATGTTGGCTGACCTGTTGAGTATTTCCAGTATTTTCTGCTTTTCATTTGTGAAAAGGATTTAACCTATTATCAGCGGTATTAATTTAACTCCATTCATTTATAATGACATATCATCAGCACCACTTGCCTCAGATAGGTGGCCAATATACTTATGGAGTAAGAAGGAGCTTAGATGATGCATATAGTGGGGAATGTAGCAATATCACATTTGAGTGTCAGCATTGCTTGGTGCTTTGTGTCAGAAACTATTGTTAATTCAATATCGCTGTAAACTAGGTTAATTGGTCATTTGTTATATTACTGTTTGTGGGACCGTGCTATATGCGAATGAGCTGCTTCTATTGCTTACATGACAATAATTAATGTCTTCCAAAATAAATTATTTTATGTGGAGCTCTTTAATGTGATAACAAAAATGCATGTCTTTCAAGTCCCCAAAGCTTGTCCACAGTCTGCAAAGCACAAGTTTCCACTTGCCTGGATGAGTGCAGTTCCAAGAACACTCGAGAAGCTCAACACCGTCCAGGACAAAGCTTGATGACACCTTCAACATTCACTCCCTCAATTGCTGATGCCATGGCAGCAGCATGGACCATGTCCCATATGCAGCAACTCATCAGGTTTCCTTCGACCAACTTCCAAACCCGTAATATCTACCACCGAGAAGGACAGGGGCAGAATAACCTTTTTATTCTTTTGTGGAATTTGAGCCAGTATTTGTTGCCCATGTCTAATTGCCCTTGAGACTTTGGAGAAAAACATTTACGGATCTTGCAGAGAAAGTCGGACACCATTAGTCCACTCTTGGAATGTTCTGCCTTAACTGAGAGACGCACAAACTAATATCTGATTGATTCATTCTCAGAAACATTCTGTCTCACCTTCTGTCTATTCTGATTGGCTATGACAGGGTCCATGGACAGACTCCATTGCTACCATCTAATTCATCTGATTCTTCATTTTGTAAAACTCCAAAATTAATTTTTTTAAAAATTATCATGAAATTTCAGCCAGCTAATATTTGACTTAAAACAATAACTGCCAGTTTGTGGAGCTGATTGCTAGCCTGCCTCTCTTTCCTCTCACATACATTCGAGACTTGGCGCCCTGAAGGCAAAGCACGTGTTTTACGATATATAATTACCGCACTGATCCCCTAGCTTGCGGGATGTTTAAGATCCATGCCAGGGTAAAGGTACCTGGCCAACCAGCACTCCCAGCGGAGGTTATGTTCTCTTGGACATGAGGCAGACAAGTAACAGAGATCATTCCAAAGTTGTGCTGCCACCCACCTACCCTGATCAAATAGGTGCGGGCAGCACTGACGTGAAACACTTTGGCGGGCTAGTAGCTGGATTCAAAGCTTGGCATAATCACTAGATAACAACCCCACCAAGTTCAGGGCCAGTGTCTCTCGCTCCCTCAAAATCACTTACCAAAGACCTTTGGTGAATAAAACACACTGCAGCACAATCTGTAACTGGCGCAGTAAAGTAAAGGGGGGCATTTAGTTGGGTGGAAGCTGTTCACAGTAACTTCATTGAAGCTATCTTATGACAATAAGTTATTATTATTATTATTATTAGGAGTCACATGAGGATCCCGTCATCTGACCACCGCTGAGACGAGATGACTCTTTCATTCAAAGGTTCTCAGCGAGGGACCTAACATTGGAAAGGGCAAGGGCCACTGAAAGCCACTTCCTGTCCTTGCTGCTGAACATCCCATTCCCTCTCCCGCAGCCCCCATCCCATCTTCACTCACCTGCGACCTGGGTCTCCGGGTGATCCTAGGTCTCTCCCTTGGTGCATTGCTGGCGGCTGCCACCATTTCTTGCTGGCTCTGCCTGCAAAACACAACTTTCGGCCTCAGGCTTTCAGTTCTCCAGGAAGATGTGGGATACCTGCCTCAAAGTCCATTGCCAGCCACTAAATTGTCTGCTCAGCACTTAATTTGGTGGGCCTTCCCCAAGGCCACAATGCAGGGCTCTCGGTGACTCTCCAGTCTGCCACCTCAAGTAAACACCACCCATTATCTCTGTGTCTGCAGCTGTGGTGGAATCTCCTGCAGAGGAATTAGGAAAAAAATGATGCAAATTGATAGAAACACATTTTGTCTGTTATTGTATGGCTGACCAAAGCTTCTCAAGGATAACAGAAAGCCAAAACAGAAATGTTTGATTCAAGCCACACTTGAATATCCAGTAAATTAAATCAAATTATTCCACAGCTCTAGATTCTCTGTTCATTGCTACTTGTTCCTGCCTTGAATATATCAAATAATATTAATTCACAAATTCTTCTAAATTAATTTTTCATGCAGGAAGCCATTGTCTGGATCCTTGCTCGATTAGATGGTGTGATAGGTTTTCATGTGTTGCCTGTGGTGGAAAATATCATCACAGGGAATTGTAACCAGTCATTCAGAAAATTGTGAACTTGCAGATAAATTGGGGCTGGTGGCACAGTGTACAACATAATTTAAACTTTTAATTCTATGGCTCAGATGATAAAAGGTGTATGTGAACATTAACATGTTTTCTCGGTCTCTGAATAGTGCCATGTATAAAAATATTATCTTCTTACACCTGGGTGGTGCTATGTTTTCCACAAACCCAAAGAAACTAACATTGAATCATGGACATATGAGGCGGGATTCTCCCATTCGGCGGCAGAGTGTCCACGCCGTTGGAAACGTCGTCGCGCTTCACGATGTCGTGAACGGGCCGCTGGGAGTAGCGATTCTGGCCCCTATAGGGGGCCAGCACAGCGCTGGAGCAGATCACGGCGCTCCAGCCTCCCATCCCGGGGCGAACTGTGCACCACACCAACCCGCGCATGCGCGGTGGCCTCCCCCGCGCCGGTCCCGACGCAACATGGCGCGAGAGTTCAGGGGCCGGCGCGTAAGAAAATAGACCTGGGGAGCGAGAGGCCGGCCCGCCGATTGGTGGGCCCAGATCGCGGGCCAGGCCCTATCTGAGGCCCCCCCCCCGGGGTCGGAGACCCCCCCCCCCCACAGGCCACCCCCCCCCCCCCAACCCTGCGCACAGAGTTCCCGCCGGCAGCGTCCAGGTGTGGAAGCGCCGGCGGGACTCTTCCTTTATAGAGCGGCTGCTCAGCCCATCCGGAGAATCGGCGTCCCGCCTGCGTAGAGCGGCCCACAACCGGCACCGCGCCAAACACGCCGGTGCCAATGGTGCCGATTCTCCGCTCTGCAGAAAATTGCGTGCCAGCGTCGGAGCGGCGTGGTGCGGTTGTGGGGATTCTCCGGCCCGGCGCGAGGCTGGGAGAATCCAGACCATGGACTCAATAAAGTTAACAAACAGATTGACAGTAATGAGGAAAGATAATGGCATTAAATAATGACAAATGTCTCCTGTTAGGGTGGAGATCAACCTCTCTACCCTGTGCCCTGGCATGGTGGGGAGACCTGTTGGAATTCTTGACGCTTGTAAAGGTCAAATTTGAACTTAGGGGAAGGATGGAGGGGTTCGACAATTCATGGACTTTATTCATTATGCACTTTTGAGAATTGGATCACATCGAACATTAGGGGGGTTGGGGGCTGGGAGGGTTGCGGGGAGAAAGACTGTATGTGTTAATGGTGATGTGGGTGATTCCAGATTCCTCTTTGTCATTTGTTTATGGTAACATGCGGGCTAATGTTTGGGGTTTGGCGGGAGAATGGGATCGTTGTTATTGATATGGGGATTGACATTACATTCGTTACTGATTATTGTTTATTGTTGCGTGTAAATGTGGGAGAAAATGTGAAAAAGGAGGAGAATAAAAAAATACTTAAAAAAAAGAATGACAAATCTCCAGGACCAAATGTTTTTCATCCAGGGTCTTAGGCAGCGGAGGTTTCAACAAAATTTCCAAAAGCATGGTAGGCCAGTCAGACGAGCAAGATAAAAATCTGCCTGATATACTCAGTAGGTGTAACAAACTGCCTTGCCCATTGTTCCTTGTTTTAGCAGACACACAAGTTGCAGCTGCATAGTGATCAATCGGAATTTTGTTTGCAACCTGATGACTAAAACTTCCCTTCCAATTAAACACTGTAATTGTCCTTGGACGTTATCTGTAAGCACCCTGGGAGTAAGGCAATTGGTACCTCATCAGAAATTCTGTGTTTGTAGTTTTTGAGAATTTAGCAGTTTGCAGCTCATGCGATTGTTTATAACCCATTCAGTCATCCCTTTTGGCTCTTGGGTTTATCCAAATAGGCTAAATTTGCAGTTGAAAGTTACTTCCCCCTCACCTCTTTCTTCTGAAAAGCAGTTCTACACTTCAGTTCCATACTTAACACGGAACTTCGACAATGAAAGCTGCTGCTTATTAACTAATTGCAAACCATATCACATCGTGTGATCAATGATGTTTTGATTAAAGTTGGCTCAAATGAGGCGAGAGTAATTCTTTTTTTTATAAATGTTTTTATTCAGTTTTCATATTTTATATTGAACAAATTACAAATTGTTAGGAGAGAAAAAAAAACAAACACGCAAAAATTAACATACATATTTACAGGTAAGCATCTTCATAGTAGTAACTGCGCCCGCCCCCCCCCCCCCCCCCCCCCCCCCCTCAACATGTTTATTTAGTTTGGTTTTGGGCCTTAGCTAGCCATCGAACCCCCGTACCGAACCTGTAGCCCCCCCCCCCGCTACCTTCCCCCGACTATTCTTCCTCTTGTACATTGGCCACAAATAGGTCCCGGAACAGTTGCATGAATGGCTCCCACGTTCTGTGGAAGCCGTCGTCCGACCCTCGGATGGCAAATTTGATTTTCTCCATTTGGAGAGATTCCGAGAGGTCGGACAGCCAGTCCGCAGCTTTGGGCGGTGCTGCTGACCGCCAGCCAAACAGGATTCTACGGCGGGCGATCAGGGAGGCAAAGGCAAGGGCGTCCGCCCTCCTCCCCAGGAATAGATCTGGCTGTTCTGAAACCCCGAAGACCGCCACTATCGGGCATGGCTCCACCCTCACTCCCACCACTTTGGACATAACCTCGAAGAAGGCTATCCAGTACTCCACGAGTCTGGGGCAAGACCAGAACATGTGGGCGTGGTTGGCCGGGCCTCTTTGGCACCGTTCACATCTGTCTTCCACCTCCGGGAAGAACCTACTCATACGGGTTCTTGTTAAGTGGGCTCTATGTACCACTTTTAGTTGCGTCAGGCTGAGCCTTGCGCACGTGGAGGTGGAGTTGACCCTATGCAGTGCTTCGCTCCAGAGTCCCCACCCTATCTCCATCCCCAGGTCGTCCTCCCATTTCCTTCTTGTTGCGTCCAGTACGGTGTCGTCCCTATCTACCAGTCGGTCATACATGTCACTACAGTTCCCTTTCTCTAGGATACTTGCGTCCAGTAGGTCTTCCAGTAGTGTATGTCGTGGCGGTTGTGGGTACGTCCTTGTCTCCTTTCGTAGGAAGTTTTTGAGCTGCAGGTACCGTAGCTCGTTCCCCCCAGCTAGCTGAAATTTCTCTGTCAGTTCGTCCAGTGTTGCGATCCTGTCGTCCGTGTATAGGTCCCTGACTGTCAGTGTCCCCCCGTCCTGCCTCCACCTTTTGAAGGTGGCGTCAGTCAGTGCTGGTGTGAACCTATGGTTGTTGCAGATGGGAGCCCTGTTCGACATTTTGGTCAGGCCAAGTTGCTGCCGCAGTTGGTTCCAGGATTGGAGGGTGGCTGTCACCACTGGGCTGCTGGAGTGTTTTTTGGGTGGGGATGGGAGTGCTGCCGTGGCGAGGGCCCGGAGGGAGGTTCCCATGCAGGAGGCCTCCTCCGCACGCACCCACTCAGCTTCTGGCTCCTGGATCCATCCCCTTACTCGCTCGGCTGTTGCTGCCCAGTGGTAGAATTGTAGATTCGGGAGGGCTAGCCCTCCCCTGGTTTTTGTTTTTTGTAAGACCTTCTTTGGGATCCTAGCATTTTTACCCCCCCATACGAACGCCATGATGAGTTTGTCCAGCGCTTTGAAAAAGGCCTTGGGGATGTAGATCGGAATGGATCTAAACAGGAAGAGGAACCTGGGCAGTACGTTCATTTTGATCGTCTGAACTCTCCCCGCGAGGGAGAGCGGGAGTGTGTTCCATCTTTGCAGGTCCTTTTTAACTTCCTCCGTCAGGCTGGTGAGGTTCCATTTGTGGATCCCTTTCCAGTCATGGGCTATTTGGATCCCCAGGTAGCGGAATTTATGTCGGGCTTGATTGAATGGCAGCCCCTTTAGTGCTGCCCCCCCCCCCCCCCCCCCCCCCCCCCCCCCCCCCCCCCCCCCCCCCCCCCCCCCCTTGCGGGTGTACTGGGAAGATCTCACTTTTGCTCATGTTGAGTTTGTAGCCCGAGAAGGCTCCAAACTCTTTCAGGAGCGCGATGATTCCGTCCATGCTGCTTTGTGGGTCCGAGATATAGAGGAGCAGACGAGAGTAATTCTTAATTAGCTAAAGGAGTGTGCGATTGGTCGAATTGGTTTCTCGACTATAATCGTCATCTATTGATATAATTTCCCAAAGTCCCCTATTTTGTGCAAAACCAAATAAACAAGTTTAATTAACTCGGGGATTCCGTAGTCCCATGATTGGCCCTCTTAAGGTATCAATTATTTGTGGAACCATCCCTCTCATTGAAGTTTGTTTCTGCTACTTTTTGCTCAGATAAAATAATGGTTTGCTATCTTCCTTGCCCAATTGTTCAGGATGGGGGAAGTATGGTGTCATGCCACCATAATTAATATTTTGAGCCCATCATCTCAAAACCTCATTTAATTGGTATTAAATCAGACTTCTTTTATGTTTTGAGCAGGTTACCTGAAGGTTGCTATGATTCCTCTCTGGTTACTTGGAATGTGTTACTTTACTTTTGAATTACTTAAAGTCTGTATAAAATACACATAAATGTTTGAAAGTGATTGGTCTGCTTAATATAACATAGTACAATCAACTAATAAATATTAAAATTTAAAGAACTAAAGAGTTAAAATAGCTAATTCCAGGACTTAATTCTAAACTTGCAAAATCAAAGATGGTTACACAATGTTAAATAAAGTGACTTCTCTTCACAATCACAAATTCAATTGCACTAATTCAATGCACAAGGCTAAATGTTTTAATACTCATTTTTCTTACAATCCCGACAGTGCAGAAGGAGGCCATTCAGCTCATCAAGTCTGCACTGACCCTTCTTAAAAGCACACTACCCATGTCCATTCACCCGGCCACCCTGCCCTATCCCTGTAACCCCATAACCTAACCTGCACATACCTGGACACTAAGGGGAAATTTTATCATGGCCAATCCACCTAACCCGTACATCTTTGGACTGTGGGAGGAAACCGGAGCACCCGGAGGAAACCCGCACAGACACGGGGAGAACGTACAAACTCCACACAGACAGTGACCCAAGGCAGGAATTGAACCCCTGTCCCTGGCGTTATGAGGCAGCACGGCTAACCATTATGCCACCATGCCGCCCAAAGGACTTCGAATTTAGAGAACAGAACTGATCATTTTAATTGTGAGGGTGTTGGACAGAATCGTACCAGTAATTGTTCAACCTTGACGTCTTGCATGCCTTAAGGCCATATGTTCTTCTTCCCATGTCAGTCTTGAGTATGATGCTGAGACCAAGTCATGTGATGAGCTTGTCTCAGAATTCAGGATAAAATTATGTTAAGTTGACATACTTACTGGCGGCGCCGAGTACCCAGGTTCAATGCCGGCCCCAGGTTACTGTCCGAGTGAAGTTTGCACATTCTCCCCGCGTTTGCGTGCGCCTCACCCCCCACGACCCAATGACGTGCTGGGTAGGTGAATTAGCCATGCTTCATTGGAAAAAAGGATTTTTAAAAAGTTGACATATTTTGATTGTGTGTAAACTAAACTAGAATTAATCATTTTAACATTGGTCTCCCTATGTTGAGGCTGAGATTGCCTGGGCATTTTAGGAACATAGGAATTAGGAGCAGAAGTGGGCAGTTCAGCCCGTTGAGCCTGCTCCATCATTCAATCAGATCATGGCTGATCTCTTCCTGGTCTCAAATCCTCTCTACTGCTGTGTGTCAAATATCTCGCATTATATTTCCTCCTGCAAGTGTGGGACTAGACTCCCATCTATCTGACCCCACCTCACTAAGCATGATAGCCCATGTTTTCTGGCTTCACCAGTGTCATTGTAACTCACAAACTATCTAATCCTGTGATAATTTGTAAAAGATGAAATTTGACTACTTGCTGTGTTATTAATTTTATTCATGATCCCTATGTGGATTAAGTGTAATTTTAATTTATGAGTTGCATATGAAAAACAAGTTCCAGTTTTCACAGCGTGACATCTAACTCCTTCACCCCTTGTCTCATTATTATTATTGATCACTTTCTTTCTTTTCCCTATTGGGGTGATCTATGCACTTTTTGTTTATTTCAGTTTTCCCTTCAAAAAATTTGTGTTACGTTCCATTATATTCCATAATCTAATGCAACTTCAATCTGATTTCTGAATAACATCAACTCAGATTGATGCTCCTTTGTCTGACACTTCCCCATCTGCAGATCACCTCACTCAATATCATTGAAAATAACATCATGCATCAACTTAAAAGATTCCCGAGCTTTCATTTATCTGTATCCATCTTGTGGATACTCTTCACTAGGGTTACCATATCCTTAATTGTTCCAAACCAAATTATTTACCCTTTCACTTTAATTGTGACAGGTATCGGTGTGTTTACTTCTATCCCAGTTTTCAAATTGGTTTTTCCATGGAGCATGTGTCAGTGCCTTGATCATATAATCGCGCTGCTTCACTGTACTGGCTCATTAACCATTTCATGGCATGTTGTTTGTCAAAAGTATGTGCTTGAGACATAGAGTGAAATTCTCCGCCTTGTGATGCCACAAACGGGAACCGTGATCAGACGGAGAATCAGGGGCGGGATTCTCCGAAAATGGGGCTATGTCCCCCATGCTCGCAGGAAACCCAGCCGCAACCACTCTGGCGTCAACAGCCCCCGAAGGTGAGGAATTCTCCAATTTATCGGGTGCTAGGTTGATGCCGGAGTGGTTAGCGCCGCTACAGCCGGTGCCGAAGGGCTGGCGCGAATTCGCGCATGCGTGGAACGGCTGGCGTGATCTCGCGCATGCGTGGACCGGCCGGCATGATCTCATGCATGCGCGGACTAGCCGGCGTATTTCCGTGCACGTGCGAGGGTTCCCTTCTCCGCGGCAGCCCCCAGGCAATATGACGGAGCCCTACAGGGGCCCGGCGCGAAGAAGGCCCCCCACGGAACCAGCCCACTGATTGGTACATAGAACAGTACAGCACAGAACAGGCCCTTCGGCCCTCGATGTTGTGCCGAGCAATGATCACCCTACTCAAACCCACGTATCCACCCTATACCCGCAACCCAACAACCCCCCCTTAACCTTACTTTTTTTTAGGACACTACGGGCAATTTAGCACGGTGAATCCACCTAACCCGCACATCTTTGGACTGTGGGAGGAAACCGGAGCACCCGGAGGAAACCCACGCACACACGGGGAGGACGTGCAGACTCCGCACAGACAGTGACCCAGCCGGGAATCGAATCTGGGACCCTGGAGCTGTGAAGCATTTATGCTAACCACCATGCTACCGTGCTGCCCAAAATCGTGGGCCAGGCCACCGTGGGGGCCCCCCCGGGGTCGGATCCCCCCGCACCCCCCGCAGGACTGCCCTCGCACACTTACCTGCCAGGTCCCGCCGTGCGTGAGGTGAGTAATTCACGCTGGCGAAACTGGCCAAAACTTTACGGCCGCTTGGCCCATCGGGGCCCGGAGAATTGCAGGGTGCCATTGTCAATGCCGCCCAACCGGCATGGCGAGAATCCCGCTGGCCGGAAAATACGGCAGGCGGCTTCGGGGCAGGATTCGTGTCTCCCTCGGGGGATTCTCCGACCCGGTGCAGTGTTGGGGAATCCCGGCGCAGGTGTAAGGCCAAAATTGAGGTCCGCGTCCTGCGCTGATTAGGGTTCCATGCTCCCGACCCTCACTGTTGCCGATAATGTGGGCCACCAACGGCATGCAAAACTGGCATTTACGTGCATTTAAATGTGATTAGCGAGTTGGACACAATGTGCTCCGCCCTGTTGCGATGCTCTGCTCCTCGCAGGTGGAAGTCTCGCGGGTGTGAATTATTATTTACACACATGGACTGGGCGCCATGTTTGCGGAGGGGGAGCCTCCCATGCCTGATCTTATAGGCACCATTTAGTCATTTGATGATTCAAAATCTCAAAAGCATTTTCACCCAACCACATTACCACCTACAACCATAAGAACATAGAACATACAGTGCAGAAGGAGGCCATTCGGCCCATCGAGTCTGCACCGACCCACTTAAGACCTCACTTCCACCTTATCCCCGTAACCCAATAACCAATTCTAACGTTTTTGGTCACTATGGGCAATTTACCATGGCTAATCCACCTAACTTGCACATCTTTGGACTGTGGGAGGAAACCGGAGCACCCGGAGGAAACCCCCGCAGACACGGGGAGAACGTGCAGACTCCGCACAGACAGTGACCCAGCGGGGAATCGAACCTGGGACCCTGGCGCTGTGAAACCACAGTGCTATCCACTAGTGCTACCGTGCTGCCCCATTAACTTACCGTAACTTAATTTGTGAGAACTTACATCCATAAACACAAAGGGCGGGATTCTCCGACCCCCCTCCGCCGGGCTGGAGAATTGCCCGGGGGCAGCATGAATGCTGTCCCGATGTCGGCTGCCGGACTCTCCAGCGCCGGTTTTTTCGACAGGGCGGGAATCACATTGCGCCGGTCGGGGCAGTTGGCAGCGGCCCCCCCGGCGATTCTCCGCCCTGCGATTGGCCGAGTGACCGCCCGTTTTTGGCCAGTCATGCCAGCATATATTACACCAGGTCCATACCAGCGGGACCTGGCTCTGCGGGCGGCCTGGGGAGTCCTCAGGAGGGGGGGCGCGCGCGGGGGAATCTGGCCCCGGGGGGGACCCCTTATTGCCTGGCCCGCGCTTGGGGCCCACCGATCCACGGGCGGACCTGTGCCATCGTGGCACTCTTTCCCTCTGCACCAGCCGGTGTAATGGTCCGCCATAGCTGGCGCGGAGAAGAACCCCCCTGCGCATGCGCTGGGATGACGCCAGTACACGCTAGTGCTCCCCCGCATGCGCCAACTCGCGCCAGCCAGCGGAGGTCCTTCGGCGCCAGTTGGATCAGCGCTAATCACTCTAGCGCCAGCCTAGCCCCCGAAGGTGTGAAGTATTCCGCACGTTCCGGGCGCCCCGATGCTGAAGCGGTTCACGCCACTCTTTGGCGCTGGTACGGCCCGCCCGCCGGATACCGAAGAATCCCGGACAAAAACTGTGAGGAGTTGTAAAGCAAAGGGTTTACCTTTCTGCAGAACCTAAAGGGGTGAAGCAAAACCTTCTTGGAGTTACACAGCTACATAGTCCTGTGCAAATTTCTTTGAACAAGTCCTAAATACCATATTGAGTTTCACTTTCTCACATGTTATGCTTTTCTCTCCTATCTTAATTTCAACATTTTTTCCCTCTGGAACTAAACACAAATGATAAGGCATTAACTAAGAAAAGAAAACAATAAATTTGTTTGTTACATTTTATCTTTACCTCACTCAATAATCACAACTATTCCCTATTTACTTTATGGCCTGAATTCCCCTGCTCTTGCGATTCACTTTTCCCACCGGCAGTGAACTCCCATCCATGGGTTTCCCGGCGGCGTGTGGTGATTACAATAGGAAATTCCATTGATAGGCCGCAGGAGGATAGAATCCCACTGCCGGTGAACAGCGCGTGGCTGAGTAACACACGGCTGGAAGACCGGAGAATCTAGCCTGCATCTTTAACTGTTCCTGTGACTAACCCAGAGAGACTTCATAAGTTGACTCATAGTTGGATTTGGGAATGAGTTTCTTGAAGCTCATCTATTTTCTGCCAAAATCCTATCATTTCCACTACTTTTCAGAGGTTGCTAACCCCAGTAATAACATTTGTGTCTCTGCGATAATATAAGGCACTTATACAATATTCCATATTTGGGTCTTGTCGTGCTGTGCATTCACCACCAGTTGATGAGGCTTCCGTACCGAGGTGAGGGGACCATTATTCTGAGTTGGATGGCCCCTTTTTTCCCTAATTCTCCAATTTGTTCTTCACATTCGGCCGCCTTTCTCTCTAAATCCCAATCAGTGTTGATGTTTCTGGGAGATATTGGTTAGCTGTGGCGACCTGCACCACCGCAAAGGGAGCGACTTCCAAAGGAGCTTTGTTGCTGTAAGTACAAGCTTAAGATAAGCACAGTGGCTTTCTTAGTTTTTAATCACTTGTTTCAGCCTTCCAGACCTTGTACTAGTACTGGGATGTTTGTTGGAATCCACCCTTTTATTTTATGCATTTTTCCAAGTCTCTGTGAGGAAAAGGGATATCATTCCTTTCTCTCCCCATTCGGCTTTTGACATGTCTTATTTATTTTGAGGCTTCTAAAACACCTGTGTAAATCCATGCACTTTGTCCTCTGGGCCAATTTATTTCACGATTTTGAAACCGCTTATGTGAATGCACACACTCAGTCCTGTGAACCACTTTGTTTCTCGTTTATAAACCACCCGTGCACTTGGAGCATCCCCCTCACTCTTGATCACCTGGCCCCTGGGTATGAATCCACTTTTTATACTGGCACAGATGTGGGGCTGGATTCTCCCCTACCCGACGTGACGGAGGGTCCTGGCGTAGGGGAGTGGCGCCAACCACTCAGGGGTCGGGCCTCCCCAAAGGTGGGGAATTCTCCCCACCTTTGGGGGCCAGCCCCGCGCCGGAGCGGTTGGCACCAGAAGACTGGTGCAAAAAACCGGCGCCCCCGGCAGCGGGGCTGGCCGAAAGGCTTTCGCCGGTCGGCGCATGTGCCGGCAGTGACGTCAGCAGCCAGCTGCGCACTGACGTCACCACTGGCGCATGCGCGATGTGGGTTTCTCTTCCGCTTCCGCCATGGCGGAGGCCGTGGCGGCCGCGGAAGAGAAATAGTGCACACAGGGGACTGGCCCGGAGTCTGACTGGGGGGCCCCGAACGCGGGCCTGGCCACTGTGGGGGCACCCCCCGGGGTCCGATCGCCCCCCCCCCCCCAGGACCCGGGGGCCCGCTTGCGCCGCTGATCCCGCCATTCCAGAAGTGGTTCAAACCTCGGCGGCGGGAGAGGCCTCCCAGCGGCGGGACTTCGGCCCATCCGGGCCGGAGAATCACCGCAGGGGCCTCGCCGATTGGAGTGGCGAGATTCCCGCCACCGCCACTTCCCGGGTGGCAGAGAATCTCTGCCACGGCGGGGGCCGGTTTTTCGGCGGCCCCAGGGTCGGAGAATTTTGCCCGTGGTCTGACAGCGCCCGGTCAGAGAGTATTATCAAACATCCTTATCACTATTTGTTCGGGGAGTTTCACAGCTATTCAACTATAATGTACTCATCTCCTGATTGATGAGATGACACTTCAAGTTCCAGTTCAAGATATTTATTCAAGCTGTCACAGGGAAATCCTCTCCACCAAGGGTGTCTCACAGACCTCCAGAACGATACATTGCAGCAGTAATTATACCTTTAGTTTATCTGACAAGTAATTTGCAAATACCAATTAAAAGTATACAGTTGTGTAGAAATCATCTATATCCATTCACAATTAATAATTAAGACTACATAACATATATAGTTATCCAGTTACAATTTGTATACATGTACTTAATTATAATATCATGGAGCAGATATTTTCTCTACTTATCTACTAACTTCCAAACATGAGTGAGGTCGACATATGTCTGACCAGTGGTGTTTCAAACTGCATTATTCCTTGCTTTAGCAGACGCACAGGAGTTGCAGCTGCATAATGATCAATCGGATTTTTGTGTGCAACCTGTGTGACTAAAGCTTTCCTTATAATTAAACCCCATATAATTAAACACAGTGCTGGTTCTTGGATGTTATCTGTTAGCAGGACTGGGCAACTGGTGCCTCATCAAAAATTCTCTGTCTTTTTGGTCTTTGAAATTTAACAGCAGCTTGTGTCATTCTTTTTCTTAACTCTTTCATGGAATTTTGTTTTCATTTTCTACTTTCCTGCCTTGCTTCCCTCCTTCCTTCTCTCCTCCCATCCCCTCCTTCCTTGCCTCCCTCCCACTTGTGTTTTAAACCCCCCCCTCTCGATTAAAAACAACTATTTAACTTTCAGTATTCCACATACTAGAATGCACTATTATTTTTTCAACCTTCCAGTACCCAATTTAACTCCCACACTCTTCCTAATTTTAAGCCTTTAATTGGTCTTCCTTTTTTCTGGTGCAATCTGTCTATTCATCCTAAATCCTGTTTCCTGAAATATTGTTGACTTTTTAACTTTCACGTCTGGCAGTCTCACTAATTTCCCTTTCTGGCTCCCTGGCTGCCACCATTCTTTTCCTCTTTTGAGCACCTCACCATTATGGTGCTGTTCACCAGTTCCTCCACTGAGCTGGTTGCATTGGCCTAGAAATTGAATTGCACCCAATTTGAGTGTGATCCTGCATCTGTGGATCTGATTAAACCACTCTGTAGTATCCCCAAGTCTAATTTCTATCCAAAAGCTTCCACAAGTGCATTTTATTAACAGAAATAAATACAGTTTTGCTGGCTTCAAACTTTAATTTTGATAACATGAACAAGATAAGAAGCATCTCAAGAGATAGTAGGTGATATATGTTCTGCTTTTTCTTCAGGGCCCAGTTCAATGTGTTAGTTATTTCATTCCAGTGTATGTAACCAAGGTTCTCAGAAATGTTTGGGGTAATTTGATGTCAGTAAATGAGTAGAAACAGAAAAAGATTTTAACTTAATTTCAGCATGAGTTGCATCAAGCTCTTTGCACACATCATCACCCAAACAGAGGTACTGGAGCATGTTAATTCCATCAGAATATACCCATTGCTCAGCCAATGTGGTGTGTGCTGGCTTGGCCATTGGATGGATAACAGCTATTTGCCCCAAGACCTGTATGTTGAACTGGCCAGTTGCTCACAACTTGCTGGGACCCCTGAAAGTGAGATCTGAAGATGACAGACATATACACTGAAAACTGGAGATGTAGTTGCTGGTTGTGACCTCTGAAGGCTGACTGTTTGGAGGAGTATTGGAAGGGGCGAGCAGAAACAAAAAGCTGAGCTGGCTGAGAAGAGGGCACAGAGAAAATAGAAGCCTATGAATCTTGGGCCTTCTTTGCCTAGTCTTCCTCTGCAGCAAGTGTCAGAGTGGGACTTGGGATCCACACCAGGCGATGACCAACACAGTGTTGACTATCATAGAGTATCACGGAATTTACAGTGCAGAAGGAGACCATTTGGCCCATCGAGTCAGCACCGGCCCTTGGAAAGAGCACCCTACCGAAGCCCACACCACCACCCTAACCCCGTAACCCAGTAACCCCACCCAACCCAACCTTTTTGGACACTAAGGGCAATTTAACATGGCCAATCCACCTAACCTGCACATTTTTGGACTGTGGGAGGAAACCAGAGCACCCGGAGGAAACCCACGCAGACACGGGGAGAAAGTGCAAACTTCGCACAGTGTCCCAAGCCGAGATTTGAACCTGGGACCCTGGAGCTGTGATGCAACTGTGCTAACCACTGTTCTACCGTGCCCCACCATGTCCTAAACAATTGCCCCGTGAGAGTGAAGGCTGGCACCATTTGATGAAAGGTGTTTGTACAAGTGTGTAAAGTCCACTACACTTGAATAATATAGTGTGGTGAAAAATCAATTCATTGCTCCTCTATTTAAGCTGTGCCCACCCTTTCCAATTTACAGGTCATAAGCTTACAAAGATATAGAATAAAATAATAAATGAAAGTGGTGAACTTGTACACTAGATTTATGGTAGTTTGTACGTTCTTTCTCTACAGTTGTCACTTATTTACCAGTACTAAATAAATAGCTTTAAACCAACATGCATGTTCTATAGTTTTCATTCTATTTCCATCTGCTAAATAATTTCTGTTTGAGTCAGACACTCATATTATATAAATGAACTGAATGTATTGCAATGACAATGCCACCATGAAATAGTTGTAGTTTCTCAAATACTCAATTATTATTCATTTTGTGATGAAATAAGAAATAAATTACTTGCACTGAACTTCGGTCCCTAAACTCCTTGATTATTGTACCATTCCATTACTCTTGTGAAAGTTTTTTTAAAAATCAGTCCATAATTTCATGGATCCCATCATGCAAAGTCTATGCAATGTCTGCAGAAAGTACCACTGGCAGAGTCCAATACTAATAGCACTAGACCAAAAGAAATAGCAGTTGTTACACTGAGTGAATAAGTGGTATAGTAGGTTACATCATGGGAACGAGGGTCCAAATTCATCTAAAACTGGTGAGATAACATAGCTTCTGCTCCTAATTCGAACAACAGCATTTTACTAGCTGAAAGAATTTCACAGTTTAAGAAATTGTTGACGTTCTGATTCAGGAAGGTTGATTTGATATTGCAGGGACAGAAATTTGGTCATTAAATAGGTTCTAGGCTGTAAATTACCAGTCTTCACATTCCGCAGCATGTTCAATTGGCAATCAATGAGCAAATACAGCTACTTCTTGAAACTGGCAGGTAGGTTAAGAATGAGCTGTTGAGACTAACAGTGGAGCAGCTCAAACTGTCCAACAATTCACAGGGCGTCTCTTTCTCTTCACAAATTGCTGGGTCATTCATCTTAATGGGGTGCACTGTTATTAACCTCAGTATTTCTTTGGCAGCACATTCTGGGCCATTAATGCAATGAAGTCAACGGAAAAGAAGTCAGGGACAGTACAAATGGGGCTTCTGATAGGCTATGAGTCTGTTCTGCACTACTGGGCAAGACCAATTTCACCCCCAATTAAACAAAAACATACTTTATTTTTAATAGATTTCAAAGAATTTAAGACGGAAAAAAGTTTTTTTTTAACATTTTGGCTATTTGCTCAAATTAGTTCTGTTTAATTTAATATAAACAGTGAAACACTGCCTAATATTGATTTATAGTTCAGTAATTTCATACATGGTGACCCCTGTTTAGACATATGGACCAGGTAACTTTTCCTCAAAATGATTCAGAACAAAGCTGCTTCGTTCGATCTCCAACATTTCAGAACAAGGGTCTGCATGTTTGACAATACCTCTCAAACATCTTTCAGCAGCAGTTGCGATAGGTATAAATGTGCACTTATCTTCAAAGAGTACTTGGCTTCTAGTTGACATTAATAGTTCCTGTAATTTAAAAAAGATACATTCATATCCCCATGCAGATTTCTAGCTATGTCCATGTGACTAAATTGTGCCTTAAAAAAATTATTTTTCTGCCCTTTAATTGGGTGAATTGTCAGGTAGGACGGTGGTGCAGTGGTTAGCACTGCTGCCTCACAGCACCGAGGTCCCAGGTTCGATCCTGGCTCTTGGTCACTGTCCGTGTGGAGTTTGCACATTCACCCAGATTTCCGTGGATTTCACCCCCACAACCCAAAGATGTGCAGGGTAGGTGGATTGGCCATGGTAAATTGCCCCTGAATTGGAAGAAAAGATGGGTAGTCTAAAGGTTAAAAACAATTGGTGAATTCTAATGCAATTTTACCAATTTATCTCACCAAAAAGTACAACATTCAAACAAATGATCATTCTTGGTACAGTCGTAGCATCTTCGATCAAGCTGTCTTATTTTCTTCAGATTGAAAACTTGTGAGGACCCAGGCAGTACATTTGTTAATACAAAAGAACAACAAGTTGGATATTGAAATATCAAAAGAAAATGCTCATACATTTTCACAATGTGCTAGCTGAAGCCATTGAATGGATTGCTAACCTTGGCACCGAACTATAACTGTTTCCCCAGCTGGAAGAATTATTGTTACTACAAATGTCAGTTTGAGTAAGGTTTTTTTTTACATTCCTACCCTCTGAGTCAGAAGGTGATAGGTACAAGCTTCAGTTCTCAGGCGCCAAGTCTAACTGAGTATTGGTATAAAAAGGAAGGTAAGAAGAGTTGAAGAGAGGTATTTAGTTTTAGAGGTGATGTAAACTAAATTGTCATTTCCCTAGCCGTGCAGGTCAATCTGAAAACTGCAGTCATTTCATTATTGTTTCAGTCATTGAGGTTTTCTCATTTAACATCGAAACTTGCTCTTACAAATTGTTCCACTTGCCACAACTATATTTTTCCTATCAATCAAATTGACCTTTTGTGAACAAAATATACTTCTCAATTAATCAAAATTAATATTAACAGAGCAATATTATGATCAATAAATCCCAAATTGTAGGTGTCAGCTTTTGTGGCTCAATTAGTGTCACCCTTCCTTTTGAGTTAGAAAGGTGTGCATTCAAGTCCTCCTCCAAACACTTGATTTGATTTGATTTATTATTGTCACATGTATTAGTATATAGTGAAAAGTATTGTTTCTTGCATGCTGTACATACAATGCATTCCGTACATAGGGAATGAAGGAGAGACTGCAGAATATAATGTTACAGTTATAGCAAGGTGTAGAGAAAAGATCAACTTAGTACGAGGTGAGTCCATTCAAAAGTCTGATGGCAGTACGGAAGAATCTGTTCTTGAGTCGGTTGGTACATGACCTCAAACGTTGGTATCTTTTTCCTGGCGGAAGAAGGTGGAAGAGAGTATGTCCGGGGTGCGTGGGGTCCTTAGTTATACTGGCTGCCTTTCTGAGGCAGCAGGAATTGTAGACAGAGTCAATGGATGGGAGGCTGGTTTGCATGATGGATTGGGCTACATTCACAACCTTTTGTAGTTGCCTGCGGTCTTAGGCAGAGCAGAATCCATACCAAGCTGTGATACAACTAGAAATAATGCTTTCTATGGTGCATCTGTAGAAGTTGGTGAGAGTCGTAGGTGACATGCCAAATTTCCTTAGTCTTCCGAGAAAGTAGAATCGTTGGTGGGCTTTCATAACTTGAGCACTGATGTCTAGGCTGACATTCCAGTGCAGTGCTGAGAGAGTGCTGCATTGCTGGAGATGCCACTTATTGGATGAAATGTTGAAATGAGGCCCTGCCTCAACTCTCAGGTAATGCAAAAGAGCCTATTGTATTGTTCTGAAGAAGAGTAACCCCTGTAGTCTTCGCCAATATTTTTGTTTCAATTAAATTATGAAAGCAGGTTGCTTAGTCATTATCATGTTGCTGCTTTTGGGAGCTTGTTGTAGATAAACTGGCTGCCTTCTTTCCTACATTAGGGCAGTGCCTATACTCCCAAATTGCTTCATTAGCTGTAAAGTGCTTTCAGTAGTTCTAAGTTTGTGAATGGCACTATATAAATGCACATTTTTTGAATGTATGCTTAAAATTATTTATCAAGCTGGTGCCCACTGCTCTACTAAAGCTGAAGAGATGCCAAGCCCCGAGATGGCTGGCAACTCTTGGACGCAGGTTCTCATCCTTCAAAGGGGCAGGTTGAATACCTCCATTTGAGTCATTGATCTTCTCCACTCTGGCTTTTTGTCTGTTAGTGAAGGTGTGGTAAACTCTTGAAAATGCTGAGTTAATTTCAGTGTCCTGATAGTGGTGGGCGTGTAAACAACATAAGCATTGCAAACCTGTTATAGTCATTGATTGGATAAATTGAGAATATGTGCAGTGCAAATTTTACAGGGGAAGCTTTGAATGAGAACACAATAATATTGTTTGAACATGATCTTGAAAACATATCATAAACAAATGATTTCCCATCGTTCTATATTTCCAAATCTCTTAATTATTCATATTATCAATTATCATTAAACATTCCTAATTGTTGTGACCGAAGGTAAGGTCCCTACACGAAGCCAGATAGATGGGATAGAACAAGGTTTATTCTACTACTCCCCGATACAATAACTCTCTATTCCACTCCCCTCAGGGTCCTTTCCCAGACCTGCTCCCAGGAATTATATCCTGTGGGAGTTCCTCCAATTAGGAGAAAGCTCCATCCCCTAATCATCTGGGGAGTTTGTATTCTAATAAGAGGAATCTGATAGAATATAGGCTCTGGCCCCTTAGGGGGTCGTAACATCAATGCAATGCTCAGCACTCATGTCCTAACTGTCCTCTCAGGTCCACCCAACCATATACCTTGTCAAGTTTTTGATTGAGGGGAAGAAAATTATTTTCCTACTTTAGTGACCAGGAAGCCAGCGGTAAGAAACAAACGATTTATTTAACGTAAAATAAGTCTGCACACGGCAGTAGCTACACTTCACAGTCCCCGTTGGGACAACCAACATGCTGGCCCCTCCTCAGGCTGGCTTTTATGCTCAATCTTACAAGCCCTAGCTGTGTGATCCTCCCCTCACTACCGGGGAAGCTCGTATTCTACGAGCCCCATGGGGAGATCAATTACGATGTCCCCGTGGGCCTCATGGGGGTTATTACACTTGCCCTCAGTGAATAATTTTGATGCTGCATTCTGATGTAAAACTGAGCAATCTGTGTTGAGATAAATTTCATTGATGGTAAAACTGCATAATCGTAAAATGTACTATACCCTAAATGGCTTCTAAGGCCCCATCTTCAGAATTCAACAGGTACCTTTGCTACACGCTTTCTGTTATGTATTGTAAGCCAATGCATCTCTGTGAGGTGTGTCACGTGATTACATGGTGACATTAACAGATGCATTTGGGAGATTTTGCCCCTTCCATCTTTGATTGTGAGCAAGCAGCATCTCTCCAATAAAGTCTGACCAGCTGATTAAGTAACCTATGGCGTGGTAACTTTTTTCATTCCTGTGTCTCTACTGTAAGAATGAGCAGAACTACTAAAGCATAACACTTTCAAATTGACATTATTTATGCATAGTGTTTTTTCCAAGGAGATAAAAGTTGAACACTCGAGCAATACACTTCCTCGATTATAGTGTAAGTTGCTGGCAACCGGTAAGCCTGGTAAGTTAAACAATTAGAAGTTCTGGGTACATCATTGCAACGGCAGGATCACAGAACATAACAGATAACAGTTCATACTTGTATTCTAGTACATATATCCAATTTACTTTAAAATCACAGTATCCAAATTTGCCAAACTATTGTCCATGAGATTTTCCATTTGGAAAGAATCTAAACATACAACCTCGTGCAAATCTGAGTATAGTTTGCAGGGAAAATGATAGATAATAAAAAATGAAACTGATGTATATTAAAATTTGCTACTGCCTCAAGGATATTCCAGTAGTACATTGTTGATTGTTTTTCACTAATGATATTAGTTTGCTACAGGAGTGAAAGATTGTTGCTTCCTGATCTACATGAGCCTAATCTGTAGAACAGAGGCAGTCTTGTCTTGTCTAATTACTGTAAATGCACACTGACATGGTGTAACTAAATACGATTGATCATTGCCATCTTCTCTTGTGACATTGGGACAGAACTTCACCTAGGAACAGAATTGACAGCATCTGAAATATTTTTTTTTCATTTTTTGAAATCTGTGTAGTTTAACCATGAAAAATATAATTGAAATATTCCGAGCAGAAAAAGCTCATTATTTTTAATTACGTTTCTGGCATCTTTGTCAAGCAATAGAAACTGAGCAATTTTACAGATAGAATATTTATCATAGAATTAATTGAAGTTTGATTTGCTTACCCAAATAGATATACAATGTCCAGAATGTGAAAGAGCTCGTGCAGGTCTATAGAAATCACTCATTTGAGACCAGAGAGCAATGCAGACAAATTATATCCAAGATATCTACAATATGAAACCAAAAAATAAAAAATTCTGGATATATTTCCTTTCATAAACAATATAGACATGTATTCTGTATTGCTCAGAACAAAATTTAACGACATTTTGACCAAAGTGAAATAAATAGTTTTTTTTTAATAAATTTAGATTAGCCAATAATTTTTTCCAATTAAGGGGCAATTTAGCGTGGCCAATCCACCTACTCTGCACATTTTTGGGTTGTGGGGGCGAAACCCACGCAGACACGGGGAGAACATGCAAACTCCACACGGACAGTGACCCAGAGCCGGGATCGAACCTGGGACCTCAGCGCCGTGAGGCGGTTGTGCTAACCACTACGCCACCGTGCTGCCCTGAAATAAATAGTTTAAAGTTCAGCTCTGCAGAACAAACAATATTGTACATATACGTAATGTAAATTCACTGAAACATTGCTTTTATCTGTAGCATATTCTATTGCACACACAACATCAATGCTAATCGGCCCTTTCTGAAACAGGACTGTTGAAATACAACATTGTGAGAAGTCCCATGTTGCCAGCACAGTTTCTGCAACTCCTGATGATCAGGGTCAAACCTCTGAGACATATGTTGCTGTAATCGTTGCCTCTAGCTGCAACTTGCTGGAACATTATCCAATGCACAAAACAAAAGATAGCACACAGTGGGTTATTTGTACTTGAAACAAAAACTAATAACTAAGCTGCCATATAGCCTGGTTTCAAATTCAGTATTCTGCATGTACAATAAATAAAGTTGTATGATTGGGAAAATCAGCCAATCTGAATGTTCCAAATGAAGCCATGTGGGCCATAAAATTAGAATCTGGGCTACACAGGTAGACAAACACCTGTTATATTTGTATTGGGTTTCTCCCTCTGCTAATTAAGCTGCTAAATAGCTTATGTAAAAAAAATAGAACAATACAAATTCTAATCCAACACATTTGTCCAACACGATGCTTTTCTGCCAGTATACAATAGTGTCCTGTCAGGCCTGTGATCTTTCATCCCTGGTATCCATGCACCCTCCTTCCCTCCACCACACCACCCCAGGCCCACCCTTTCCCCCACCTGAGCATACACCCAAGTTTGCCCCAGCTGAATTCCCCTCAGTTCTTTCTTTCATACTGCTGAAACAAGCATTGCAAAATTACAATGTCATTTTTGACTACATACCTAACAACAAATGTAATAACATTTCTGAATAACACTCTTTATGGCCATGGTTTTGAGGAAAAATTATCAGTATTCCATCATTACTCCTCTGAAATTGAAAGCAAATTCTCGAGTCTGGACATGCACCAGTTAAATGTGAAAATTCAGAAGTTGCTGTCAGTGATTCCATACTTAAACCAGAAGATTAGCTGTTGAAGTCCCCAAACCCCCATCCTACACTTCAATCAATTGAATTTACAAAAAGGACTTTCTTTGTCTCACTGAAAAATCTTTGAAATAGTTACAGACAGAGGTTTTAATAGCATACAATATTTGTAAGTACTGTTGAACAGTCTTACTGAAAAAAGGCGGCATTGTTATATTTGTTGGATGTCAAAATTCTCCATTATGGAGAAATTCAATATTGTTCTGAAGTTTTTATTCAATTTCAGTTTCTACCTTAATTCAATGTGCATGTTCCAATCATTTATTTTGTTATCTGTATAATTTGAAACCAAAAGTGAAAAATTCAGTGCATTTTAAGTCTTGTATTGTCTGTGAAAATACTTCAGTGTGATTGGGGCTCACCCTGCCATTGCTGGTTGCCTGTAGATTTATTCGACTGGGTGCTGGATTCAAATTGTCATCAGAATAGTGGTGACTGGATCATTGTGGGAATATTTCATCAAGGTTAATTATGAGTGCTACTGCTTCATCACTGACCACAAAATCCTGCACTTTGAGTTTATGGGTATGATTTGCCGGCTGTTCACGCCTACAGGAAATGCCGGTCCCACGCCGGCTCACGGGATTCCCCACAATAAGGGGTGCTGTCAATGGAAAATCCATTGACAACGGCGGGACCAGTGGATCCCGCTGGCCCCCCTGCCGAAAAACACGCAGCGGGGTGGTCGGTAAATCCCATGAGGAGTTTTCAAAAGACTTGTTTATTGACAGAAGTGCATTCTATCCAATTAATTTTATTCAACTTTTGAGTTTGTAGCCTGAGGTATTCATAAAGATTTGCTTTTCCTCAGACAAGCCTCTGAGAGTGCACATTTCACTGATTCAAGCAGAACTGATTAATCCTACCTCTGACCAATATCAAAGGCCCAATTACAAACAGCTCTTGAAGTAAAAGGAGAAAGGCAGCACAAAGTCTATTAAAAAAAAATCATCCCAAGCTACGTGATGTACTGCAATTCCACAGTTTCCTTGAAGAGGGACAATTCAATTTCTTTGTGGAGCTTTATACTCACTTTCCATACCTAGAACAGGCACTGTAGTCACCAGCAAGAGATCTCTGAGTGAACCAATTCCCTTTTGCTTCACATTTTGATTGATATTGGTACCTTCAAAGATCAATCTAAAGTCCAGTTATCATGTTTGAATGTTGATTTCGTAATGGATGGACAAGTTTAATTAGCCTTTGTACTATTTATTCAATGAAGATTAACCAACTGGGGAATGTTGTTAGTCCAGATCAAATGTCTTCTCTCCTACACAAGCTCAACCCAGGCCTGGAGATCGATTGCTCTATTATCGATCTTGTTTATGCAAGGTCTTCTTTAGAATTGCCTTGAAAGAGGAACTACTTCATAACAATGTTAAAGACTATGCATGAATGCATTTTAAGAATTCTCGGCAGGATTCCAGGATGCTATCTTAGTCATGCCTAAGATCAACAGGGGAGAACTATCAAATAGATTCCCAGCTGTATAATTTACTGTGAACTATCACACATCTTGAAATCTCACTAATGCTCCTTCGCTTACCAGCCCAGATTGTGTTAACAAGGAAGGGCATGCAATGACAAGCCTGTCAAGTAACCTCCAGTCCTTACAAGAAAGGTTTTGGAGATTTGCCAATCTCTAACTTTGTGGTAAAGGTCATTCCAAGGGCAGTTTTCCTCAGGAAAATAAGAAGCTCCTGTCCCACAATTGAAATAAAACTGATGGAAGCTCTTGAATTTCACACATTTTCAGTTGTTTAAAATTTAAAAATACAGGCATATCATTTTCTTCTCATTAATCTTTGTTTATAAGGCAAGAAATCTGAATATTGCAAGGCAAAAACTATATATTTAGTCAATGGAATTGATCAGGATTGCAGTGTTATGACCAACCTACAGGAGTCACCAACTAGTTGTTTAGCTCTGTGTTAAGAACCCCGCTGATGTTACCTGTGAGAATGTCACAAAACCCTGAAGGATAACTTTAAATACTGGATTTTAGGGATTTTTTTTGGAATAATGTGAGGAACAATGTACAACCCAGTGAGGAACCAGACCAGTTGACGTGTAAACAATTAATAAAGAGTATTTACTAAAGTAAAAGAAAAGAATAAAAACACATGACAAAAGACTAATATATATTATGACATGTATTAACGAAACACAGTTTTATCTAAAGCTACCACTTGTTCCCAAAATATGCCTACGTTCCCTGAACTCACTGAGACACCCATTTTCCTGAACATCTAATTTTACTAACTCTATATAGATCAATTCCAGAATATCCTAAATTGCGTTAATGTAGACAAGTCCCCGAGGCCGGATGGGATCTATCCCAGGTTACTACAGGAGGCAAGGGGAGAAATAGCTGGGGCCTTAACAGATATCTTCACATCCTCTTTGACCACAAACGAGACTCCAGAGGACTGGAGAATAGCCAATGTTATTTCGTTGTTTAAGAAAGGAAGCAGGTACAAATTACAGACTGGTGAGCTTGACATCAGCGGTGGGAAGCTTTTGGAAAAGACACCGAGGGACTGTATGTATGCACGTTTGGAGGAAAATGGACTAGTTAGTGACAGGCAGCATGGTTTTGTACGGGCAAGGTCATGTCTCACCAACTTGATTGAACTTTTTGAAGAGGCAAAAAGAAAATTGATGAGGGAAGGGCTGTGGATGGAGTTTCTATAGAACAAAGAACAGTACAGCACAGGAACAGGACCTTCGGCCCTCCAAGCCTGCGGCGATCACGTGTCCTACCTAGACCATCTGCCTGTATCCTTCTATACCCCATTTGTTCATGTGTCTATCTAGATAAGTCTTAAAGGTCGTTAATATATCTGCCTCAACCACCTCACTTGGTAGTGCATTCCAGGCCACCACCACCCTTTGTGTAAACCACTTCCCCCCACATCTCTACTGAACCTTTTCCCCCCTCACATTTAACTTGTGCCCCCTTGTAATTGTCATTTCTGCCCTGGGAAAAAGCCTCTAACTGTTCACCCTGGGCGGGATTCACCCCTACCCGGTGGGGCGGGGGGTCCCGGCGTAGTGGAGTGGCGCCAACCACTCCGGCGTCGGGCCTCCCCAAAGGTGCGGAATTCTCTGCACCTTTAGGAGCCAAGCCCTCATATTGAGGGGCTAGGCCCATGCCGGAGCGGTTGGCACCACACCGACTGGCGCCCAAACCGGCTCCAGCGGCCTTTGACGCCCGCAGCCCGGCGCCGGGGCTGGCCGAAAGGCCTTCGCCGATTCGCGCATGCGCCGGTGCGTCAGCTGCCGCTGATGTCACCACCGGCGCATGCGCACTGGGGGATTCTCTTCCGCCTCCGCCATGGTGGAGGCCGTGGCAGCGGCGGAAGAAAAAGAGTGCCCCCACAGCACTGGCCCGCCCGCCGATCGCGGGCCTGGCCACCATGGGGGCACCCCCCGGGGTCCGATTGCCCTGCGCCCCCCCAGGACCCCGGGGGCCCGCTCGCGCCGCCGATCCTGCCGCCACCAGAGGTGGTTCAAACCACGGCGGTGGGAGAGGCCTCCCAGCGGCGGGACTTCGGCCCATCGCGGGCCGGAGAATCGACGCGGGGGCTCGCCGATCGGTTGGTGATGTTTCCCGCCCCGCCAATTCCCGGGTGACGGAGAATTTCTGCCACGGCGGGGGCGGGATTTTCGGCGGCCCAAAGCGATTCTCTGACCCTGTGGGGCGTTGGAGAATTTCGTCCCCTATCTATACCACTCATAATTTTATAAACTTCTATCAGGTAGCCTCTCGGCCTTCGTCTTTCTAGGGAGAACAATCCCAGTTTGGATTCAGTATTCCAAATGTGACCGAACCAATGTTCTATACAACTGTAACATAATTTTCGAGCTTTTATATTCGATACCCTGTCCTATGAAGTCAAGCATGCCTTATGCTTTCTTTACCACCATTTCCATCTGTGCTGCCATGTGTTCAGCTGCCCTATCTCCCTGTTCCTAGCCTTGCAAGCAGATGGCACGGGGAGAAATTCTGAGATTACTACCCTCGAGGTCCTGCTTTTTAATCTTGTACCTAACTCCCTAAATTGCCATTGCAGGACCTCGCTACTCTTTCTCCCTATTTCATTCGTGCCAATGTGGACAATAACCTCGGTCTGATTCCCCTCCCGTTTTAGGATGCTTTGTACCCGCTCAGAAATATCCAGGACTCTGGCACCAAGGAGTCAAACAATCTCTTTTGCTTCTCAGCTACAGAAGTGCCTATCTGTGCCCCTGACTATTGAATCCCCTACCACTATTGCTTTGCTATACGTTGTACCCCCCCATCTGTGCAGAAGGGCTAGCTGTGGTGTCTTTTCTCTGGCCACTGCTGCTGTCCCCTGATCGACCTTCCCCCTCATCTGTATCCAAATCGGCATACTTGTTAGCTAGGGGGACTGCCATGTCTGCCGACCTCATCTGCCGCTTATCCATCTATCAACCTGTACCTTGGGTGTGACCACATCTCTGTAGCTATTATCTGTAACAATTTCAGCTAATTGTGTGCTTCTCTGTACTTCCAGCTGCTGCTCTAACCGATGCATGCATTTGCAACTGAATGCACTTTCCACAGATGTAATTTTCAGGGACACTTGACATGCCCCAAATCATGCAGGAGTAGCAGACAATCGCACCAATTGACATCTCACCCCCTCTATTCGTTGTGATTAAAAATAAATATGTTAGCCCCTGAAATTAATGGGCGGACTCTCCGAGCCCGCCTTGGTCGGAGAATTGCTGGGGGCTCGGGAAAATGCCACCACGATGCTTCAGCGTCCATTGCGCCCTCGCGGTCACCGTGGCGCCAGTCGGAAGCCGCTGAAATAGGCCCCCGCGGTGGTTTTCCGCGGGCGACTGGCCCAACTCCCGCCAAATCCTGCCGGCATGGTGCCATCTGGTACCACCCGGCGGGAGGTCGCGGCCGCAGTGGCGCCCCGGTTGGAGGTGGGGGGATCTGACTCGAGGGGGAGAGCGGGGGAACCTCCACGGGGACAAGGCCCGCGTTTGGGGGCTTCCGATTGGCGAGTGGCCGTGATCTGGAGGGGTCCTACCTCCTTCCACGCGGTCTGCTGTAAGGTCCCCGACATGTTGCTTCGCGCCGGAGCAGAAATGGCAACCACGCGCATGCACCGGCACGGAGATGGCCAGCTCACGCATGCACGGACCTACGCCGGCCTGCAGGGCCACCTTTCGCCGCCAGAACAGCACGCAGCACTCCGGCGCCATGCTAGCCCCCTGAACACTGGTGAATTGCTGGGCCAGGAGGTGTGTACGCCGGCGTCAACACTTGGCTGGGATTTTGGAGAATCCCGGCCCATGTGTCTCCTGGTTATTACAGGTTGGTACTGATGAGACCATCAATTCACGCGACACGTGGTTAGAAGCGAACAGTGGTTTTAATCGTCTTACAACAGAGCCTTCCTGTGACAAGATGAACTCTTGATGAACTGGCAGGCAGGCTCACAACAGCAACCTTTATACTTCTGGTTATGGGAAGAGCCATGGGCGGAGCCAAGGGTGGAGCCCAGTACAAGCTCCTCATCTACCCCAATGGGTAGAGCCGCGCAACTACACATGATCTGATACAAGGAACAGGCTCAACACATGTTGTACAATACAGTGTGGCTTATTAGTGTTTATAATTCACCACAGGTACAAAATATAAAGTCCAGCTTGCTACTCTCTCGTAAATCTGAGAAGAAAAACAAACAAAACAACCTTACAAAATGTAACTCAGAATCTACTCTGGTGAGTCTTCCCAGACTGCACTCTGGTTTATTCCCGCTCAGCTCCGCTCCCGACATGAAGGACTACCTGACTTACCTACTACTCACCAATCAGCTCTCTCCCTTGTAGTCACCTGCAGCAGGACAAAGTCACTGATTGGAAATTTGAGAATGACAAGGGATGAAAAGCACCTCCTCCCACCCAGCCTCGAATTTCCACCTAGCTTCAAATTCCCTGCTTCCAAACTCACTCTTCGATGTGCCTCACTCTGGAAGTGTCTTCTCTGTATTACTGGGAGTGCGCAAAGCTCACTTTAGTAAGGCATTTCACAAGGTTCCACATGACAGACTGGTACAAAAATTAAAATCACATGGGAGTCAGGGTGGGCTGGCTAGATGGACACAGAACTGGCTTGGTTATAGAATAGAGAGTACTGGAAGAGTGTTTTTCTGAATGGAGATCTGTAGCTAGTGGTGTTCCACTGGGATCAGTGCTGGGACCTCTGTTGTTTGTCATATATATGTATAAATGATCTGAAGGAAAATGTGGATGGTCTGATTAGCAAGTTTGCGGATGACATGAAGATTGACGGAGCTGCTGATAGTGCCGAAGATTGTCAGAGGATATAACAGAATATATATAAATTTTAGACTTGGGCACAGGAATAGCAGATGGAGTTTAATCTGGACAAATATGAGATGATGCGTTTTGGAGGATCAAATCTTGGTATGAATTATACTGTAAATGGCAGAACCCTTAGGAATGTTAACATACAGAGGGATCTGAGCATGCAGGACCATAGTTCCCTAAAAGTGGCAACTCGGGTGACCAATGTGTTTAAGAAGGTATACGGCATGCTTGCCTTCATCAGCCGGCACATTGAGTACAGGACTTGGGAATTCATGTTGCAGCTGTATAAAACCTTGGTTAGGCTGCATTTGGAGTATTTTGTGCTGTTCTGGTCACCACATTATCAGAAGGATGTGGAAGCTCTGGAGAGAGTGCAAAGAAGGTTCACCGGGATGTTGCCTGGTCATGAGCGCGTTGGCTATGAGGAGAGGTTGAATAAACTAGGATTGTTTTCACTGGAAAGACAGAGGCTGAGGGGAGAACTGATAGAGGGCTACAAAATTATGAGAGGCATAGACAGGGTGGATCGTGAAAGGCTTTTTCCAAGGGTGAAAGGCGGCACAGGTTCAAGGTGAGAGGGGGAAAGTTTAACGGAGATGTGCGGGGTCGGTTTTTCATGCAGAGAGGGATGGGTGCCTGTAATGTGCTGCCAGAGGATGTGGTGGAAGCAGCACATTAGCAACATTTAAGAGGCATATGGGTGGATACATGAATAGGGAGGAAGTAGAGGGATATGGACCGAGTAAGGGCAGAAGGTTTTTTTTTTAGTGAGAGCACCATGATCTGCACAGGCTTGGAGGGCCAAAGGGCCTGTTCATGTGCTGTACTTTTCTTTGTTCTTTGTTCTTCTTTGTATTGGCTTATGCCTCCCTGACAGCCCAATGACGGATTTTGTTATGTTGACGGGACTCAGAGCCGCCGAAAGCAGGGGTGTGGGTCAGTGACCTGGCAGGATTCCTGAGGCTGGAGAAGATCAAGGTCACTCTGAAGGGGAGGGTAGAGTGGTTCACCCGCAGGTGGAAACCGTTTATTGATTTCTTCAAGGAGGATTGAAAGGTCAGCAAGGGGGTGGGGGTGGGAGGGGGGGCATGGCTGGGGTTGAGGTTGGTGGGGTGGGGGTGGGAGGGTGGAGAGTTGTGGTTGTTTGTTGGGTTGGTGTCATGTTCTTCTGATGTTCTTTTGATACTCAGTGGATTTATATTTTTGTCAAAGCTTTGAATACAAATATTTTTTAGAAAAAGGATACTTTGCTGACAAATTCATTACTAAAGATGGGAAAATGTAGGACTTTAGGACAGATTGAAGGCGAGCCGCCTTCACTGCAAGAAAACGCACCATGAGTGGGGGGGGGGGGTCTCCTGTTTTTGTTACAATCTTTGTTTACATTCCAGGAATTATTTCCTCTTGTACATGAAAATCTGTTATTGCACATTCTGCAAATACTGAGATGTCTCAAATCTATTGCCAAAGCTTTCCGTTGGTATAAGCATTCTTTGATTTCTGATTCCTCGTCAATAGTTCCCAATAAAGAAAAAAATCAAGGGAACCCAATGAAAATATTTTAAGTATTTATTTTATGCATTTTATTATGGGCTTAATTGAGTTTTATTTGATTCAGCAATTATCTTACTTTTTCCAACACTCTAGCATTCACCCCGCATCGCTAATTTTGCAGATACTTCACATATCATGTAATCACTACAGTGCAGAAGGAGGCCATGCTGCCCATTGAGTCTGCATCAACCCTGCACCCTACCTAGGCCCATGCCCCCACCCCATCCCATAACCCAGTAACCCTATCTGTAGCTAAATAAGACAGAAACGGTTTGAATGAGCTTTATATCAATTCATGTTATCATTACAAAGTACGAGTAATGAAAAATCATTGAGCACGGTAGCATTGTGGATAGCACAATTGCTTCACAGCTCCAGGGTCCCATGTTCGATTCCAGCTTGGGTCACTGTCTGTGCAGAGTCTGCACATCCTCCCCGTGTCTGCGTGGGTTTCTTCCGGGTGCTCCGGTTTCCTCCCACAAGATGTGCAGGTTAGGTGGATTGGCCATGCTAAATTGCCCTTAGTGTCGAAAATTGCCCTTAGTGTTAGGTGGGGTTACTGGTGTTGCTCGTTTTACTGGAGTGTATTAACACGCCTCCGTTTAAAGGCCGTGTGCTTAACACTACTATGGTTCTGTGTATGTAATTATGCTCAGGAGTCGCCAGGTGCCGTATTTAGACACCTCACAAGTATATCAAGGTCAGGTTCAAAGTAATAAATCTGTACACCGATTAGTAAGTCCAAACGATTGATATTTATTATGACAAATATAATAAATACACATGCATACGCTAAAGAGACTAACTTACTTCTAATACTAAACAACTAAAATACTTATCTAGACAGGAACAGGCAAGGTCAGGGAGCAAGGCCTTTGTCCCGTTCTTGGTCTGCAACTCTCAGGTACTTAAAGTTGTCAGGATCTAGCAAGGTCTGGATCACGTAGCGATCGTTGTATTGGCACTTACAGTTCGATGGCTGGTGGCTCAACGGCTGGTGATGGAACTGGAGTCAGGATGCGATGTAGCAGCAAAGCGGAGCCGGAGCAAAAGTAGCAGTCAGAGCCGGAGCCAAAGCAGACCGAACCATGTGCAGGGTCTACTTTTATAGGTCTTAGAGGTCCGTGCCCCCGTGGGGCGGGCCTTTTACCTGCCATGTATCGATTGGGCCTTTCCCAATCGATATCTTCCAAACCCCCCAATCTGAGGGTCGTTCCTCGATGGGTAGGGCGGTCCCTATGGTTCTTTGTGTTGGATACTGTGGTGCCGTTCTGTCTGGGCGTCTACTCAAAAGTATCCATTCATACTTAAATGTTTCTATTGTGCGGGGTCTGGATCTGGATCACCTCATTACTATGTAGATCTTGTTGCCATTTACACCTTTGGCTGAAACTCTGCACCTGGCCAAAAACTGGTTTCTGTACGTGCAGAATGCTAATTAGTCTCCTGCAAACTGCTTGTCCTTGCTAAGACTGTTTTCCCCTGCAGCCTTAGCAGTTCTCCATTTTGTAGCCCAGTGTCCATCTTAGGTGGCTACACTGGGTTATGGGGATAGGGTGGAGGTGTGGACCATGGGTAGGGTGCTCTTTCCAAGAGCCGGTGCAGACTCGATGGGCCGAAGGGCCTCCTTCTGCACTGTAAATTCTATGATATTCTGCTGATTCACTGCTGCCGATTTTGTATTGCCATTCAATACAAAGTTCACCCCGAAAAGCAAATTGCCTCAAGAAAAGTGAAAGGTCAAGTAAAAAACATGTATTTGAACTGCAGCTTAAATAAGTGACAGAGACACAGCTAGCCATAGCTTTAAATTCCTCCCTATTTTGTTCAAGGTGGAAATTTTGAAAATTTAAATCAGTGCACTGATTTCCGAGTCAGCCTTGATTCATACAAGCTCACATTTCCATCCGCAGATGGCAAAAGCAAATAGCCAGATTTCAGGAACTCTCTTAACATAAATAGGATAGTCAACATAAAATGATAATGAATTACAACATGTAAATCCAAACACATTTTGTTAATGTAAATCTCTAAAACTGAGTGATTATGATACATTTCAATATGACAATTTAAATGAATTCATTTTAAAACAAATGTAGATGGCTGTAGCTTTATGAGTAACTCAAAATTTGTGTGCTACAGGAACATTTAAATGTATATACAGCTTTGTGCTATGTTCTGCTCTGATGGCAGATGAGTGTGAATATTACGATTTGTCTTTACCAAAGGTCATATTACGCTAAAGTCAGTATAGCGTGTGTACCCTTAGAACCAAGAAATTGAAAACTCTGGAATCAGTGAGATTGAAAATTATCGACTGTCAAATGTTAAGATTGCTTGTTTTTCTTTTGGCTAGACTGAAATTGGCTTTATGTTTTGTCATTTGTTTTCAGTGACCCTTTGAGGTGAACAGCTCCTATCTCAAAGCTGCTGTTTCAATATATTATTGACTGAGCTTTGTGTGAGTTTGGTCTTTCTGCTAGAATTACTTGATATAGATCTTGGCTTGTGGGCAATTACCCAGGCAGCAAGTGGAGTTGCCGCACTCGGACCCATTTATTGTGCTGAAGATATAGAGCAGTGACTGGACTAAGTAAAGAGATGCATAGATCATTCTTATGTACAGATAGGCACAGTGGAACTAATATTTGTCTAAAATTTCAACATATGTCTGCTTGATGGACAGTGATATTTGCAAACTATAGTTTTTCCAATAGCCATATTTTTTAAATTTAAAAAACGTTATCTGAAGTTTTAAATGTAAATCACTTGCAATATTACTGTGCCGAATTTGAAGTAATAAATCTATAATGCAGGATCAAATTTACATTGAGGAAATCAGCAGACTTCAGCACTCATTAAAATAAGCACCAAGCCAAAATTATGCATTGATATATTTGCATTATTTTCCCATTGTTAATGTGACTGTAGTACAAACTTCTGTGACCAAAACAAAACCAATAATTAGTTTGGCTGATTACCACTCATGTTGAGACAACATTTTAATATTGGATTAAACCATATGAATCTCTTTGGATAATAGGCATGTTATAAAATTGGAGGAACTTGCTTCTGGTATTAGACAGCATTGATTTCCTGCCACATATCAACAGCTATTTTTGATATATCTTCAGAGATTTCTAACTACAGCAATGTTGCCATTGCATAAAGCCGACTGCTAGTAGATAAGTAAACAAAACAATTATGAGAGATTGTTCATTACTTGTATTAAAAATCCTGACATTTCCTTGCCTTTCTTTTAATTTCATTGTGAACTGAAAAGTCAGACTTTTTAATAAAAGTAACTAACAATCTCTCACAAAATCATTGAATTGCTGCAGCACATGAGATCATTTAACCCATTGTGACTACACCAGCTCTCCGACCAAACATCATGGCTTAGTGCTGTTGCTCATTTATCTTTATTAATAAGAATCACAAGACGCGAGTACGTTCCGTGTATTGGGCAAATGACCACACAACCAATATATTAGTTCAATTATTGTTTATTATTAAACATAGGCTTGGTTCTATGCGTAATAATCTATACGCTGCTATACATTAAACTGTATGTAACAACTTAAATGATGTTTACTTGACTTTCAAGTGACTGGTTCTGAGCAGGTTAGATGAGGCCTTTATCTGCGTCCCCCCGTGTGGCGGTTAGTAGTCTTCTGGTCCGTCTCGGCTGCGGCTCGTCCTTCAGCTAGCGATCGCAGGTCCTTGAACTTGGCTGGTCGAGGTGCTGCAGTTGGTGAGGCAGAGGCCGGTCCCAAAAGAGACAGAATATTGGTTGCGCAGTTCTTCTTATCCTCCAATGTTTCGCGCTCTTTTGGGTGATCCCAACTCGGGATCCAATGGATCGATAGGGTTTCGATCACCCTAATCGATTCTGGCCAATTAGGGGTGGGTAACTCAATGGCTGGGCGGATCCTAGCTGCTATTGTCCAAGACACGTAGGCACTGCCAAATAAGGTAAATAGGCGCCCCCGAGTTTGTTACTGCTGTTATGTTTCAATGTGTGTCCCATTATCCTGGGTAAATTGGCGATTGACCATTAGCAGGTGTGAGTTTCTGTACAGGTCTGGTTTTCCTCTGCACAATACACAGGGGTTGTGTATCGTCTGTGTCCCAACCTGACCACAATTTCCATTATCCTTTGCGGGAGGCCATTTTAGATGGCCACAGTGCCATTTCCCCTGCCTTTCCCCCATAAGCTTGCACATTATTTCTATTCAAGTAATCATCTAATACTCTCTTGAATGCTTCAATTGAACCTGCCTCCACCACAGTTCCAGGTTATGCATTCCGTATCCAAACCAATCATTTTGTGCGAACATTTTTTTCTCACATCACATTTGCTTCTTTTACAAACCACTTTAAATCTGCGCCCTCTTGTTCTTGATTCTTATATGAATGAGAATAGTTTCTCTAGATCTACTGTCCAGCCGTACTGTCCATGATTTTGACTATCTCTATCAAATCTCTTCTTAGCCTTCTCTCCAAGGAGACCAGTCCCAACCTCGCCAATCTATCCTCATTACTGAAGTTTCTCATCCCTGGAACCATTCTTGTAAACCTTACCTGCTCTCTGATGCATTTGCATCCTTCCTATAGTGTGGTGCCTCGAGCTCTACACAGTATTCCAGCTGAGGTCTAACTGTGCCTTGTATGAATTCAGCATAACCTCCTTGCTCTTGTACTCTATACCCCTAATAATAAAGCCCAGAATACTATGTGCTCTGTTAACTGCTCTCTCCACATGTCCTGTCACCGTCAATGATCTATGCACATACACATTCAGGTCCCTCTGCTCCTGCACTGCTTTCAGAATTTTACCCTTTTATTTTATATTGTCTCTCCATGTTCTTCCTCCAAAACAGCCTCCTTTGGGGCAGCACGGTAGCATGGTGGTTAGCATAAATGCTTCACAGCTCCAGGGTCCCAGGTTCGATTCCCGGCTGGGTCACTGTCTGTGCGGAGTCTGCACGTCCTCCCCGTGTGTGCGTGGGTTTCCTCCGGGTGCTCCGGTTTCCTCCCACAGTCCAAAGATGTGCGGGGTTAGGTGGATTGGCCATGCTAAATTGCCCGTAGTGTCCTAAAAAAAAGTAAGGTTAAGGGGGGGGTTGTTGGGTTATGGGTATAAGGTGGATACGTAGGTTTGAGTAGGGTGATCATTGCTCGGCACAACATCGAGGGCCGAAGGGCCTGTTCTGTGCTCTACTGTTCTATATTCTAAAACGCATCACCTCACACTTCTCCATTGAACTTCATCTGCCACCTATCTGTCCACTTCACCGACTTGTTTATATTCTTTTGAAGTTCTCAACTGTCCTCTTCACAGTTTACAATACTTGCAAGTTTTGTGTAATCCACAAACTTTGAAATTGTCCCCTGCACACTAAGATATACCTCATTAATATATAAGATCGTGAATACACGATTTATAAGAAAGGCAAGTTTCTGTTACTGAAACCTGGGGAACACCACCGCAAACCTTCCTCCGGCCTGAAAAATGTCAATTGACCCTTACTCTCTGCTTTCTATTATTCAGTTAATTTTGTATCCACGTTGCTACAGTCCCTTGTATTCTATGACCCACATCTGTTCTCACATGTCTGTGGTGTGGCATTGCATCGAATGCCTTCTGAAAGTCCACATCCACAGTTATCCTCATTGACCCTTTACGTTACCTACTGAAAAAACTCCAGCAATGTGAACATGATTTCCCCTTTAGAAATCTGTGCTGGGTCTTACTAATCAACCCACATTTTTCATGTCACTATTAATTCTATCCCAAATAGTTGCTTCCAGAAGCTTGCTCATGCCTGATGTTAAACTGACAGTTGGGGCTACACTTATAAACATAGTCGAGCAATGGCATTACATTTCCAATTTTCTCGTCTGCTGGCACTTCCCCTGAGTCAAGAGAAGACTGGAAAATCATGGCCAGAGCCCTTGCAATATCCATTCTCACTTCTTTCAATATCCTTGGATACATCTCACTTGGTCCTGGGGCTCTGTCAAGTTTTCTTACAATTTTCCTGTTCATTTATTCACCAAAAATCTGTTTTATGCAATGACAACATTATCGCAGTTGGGAATCTCTGAAGATATATAATAGAATCCCTACAGTGCAGAAGGAGGCCATTCAGCCCATTGAGTCAGCACCAACTCTCTGAAAGGGCACCCAACCCAAGCCCAGTCCCCCCCCCCCCAATCCCTTGTAACCTAACCTGCCATCTTTGGACACTAAGGAGCAATTGATCATGGTTAATTCACCTCACCTGCACATCTTTGGACTGTGGGAGGAAACTGGAGTGCCCGGAGGAAACCCACGCAGATATGAGAAGAATGTGCGAACTTCACACAGATAGTCACCCAAGGCCGGAATTGAACCCGGGTCTCTGGCGCTGTGAGGCATTAGTGCTAACCACTGTGCTACCATTACATGTGTGACAGGCAATCGATGCTGTCTAAGACCAGAAGCAGGTTCCTCCAATTTTATAACATACCTTTCGTCCAAAGAGATTAATGTGGTTTTCCCAATATTAAAACATTGTCCAAACATTTAAAAAAAAATTTTTTAAATAAATTTAGATTACCCAATTATTTTTTCCAATTAAGGGACAATTTAGCGTGGCCAATCCACCTACTCTGCACATTTTTGGGTTGTGGGGGCGAAACCCACGCAAACATGGGGAGAATGTGCAAACTCCACACGGACAGTGACCCAGAGCTGGGATCGAACCTGGGATCTCAGCGCCGTGAGGCAGCTGTGCTAACCACTAGGCCACCGTGCTGCCCTTACATTGTCCAAACATAACTGGTAATCAGCTAAATTACTTTTTGATTTTGATTTGGTTACAAGAAAGTTATACTACAATCCATATTTATAATGGAAAAGTTACGAACCTAGCCACCTAAACATCATTCTTCCTCCCTTCTTTTCTCTGACTCTCCTGCAGGATGGACCCTGTAGATCTCTTGGCTGACACAAATTCTGCCCCTTATGTGCCTAATGGAACTCTCATAAGCTGAGAGGTAGTGTGGGGTGAGTTCCATCAAGAATTGAGTGAAAGTCCCAGATCTGCATTTGAGAAAGCCATTTGACCCCTGGAGGGTGATTACCTTCCTGAAATAAATGATTTCTCCCATTGGAGCTTTGTATTTTTGGCGCTGCCCAGGCCTCTGAAGCCCACCACAGGATTGGTGAGGAACCACTCCAGTTTTGCTGCCATCACTCTGTCCTGATGAGCACAGGCCAACCATCCCTGTCATGGTAATGACTTTATCACCACAATATCACAGTAATTTGGGTTGGTCTCTATACTTATGTTTTTAAGTGGATGGGGTCCGATGTGACAATACTTCAGCTGCCATTCATGGATTCCCACATTCTATGATTAAGAATTCCATTTGTCTGGCTGCCCTTCTCTTTCGGAAGTTAAGAAAATCAAGATATTCCAACTCCTGTGTCAACTGCTCGGGTGTTGCATTGTGTATTGCAATTATTGCCCACCCCTAGTTGCCCTTCAGAAGATGGTGGTGAGTTGCCTTCTTGAACAGCTGTAGTCCCTGAGGTGTAGGTACACCCACTGTGTTGTTAGTGAAAGATTTCCTGGATTTTGACCCAGCGATAGTGAAGGAACGGCGATATATTCCCAAGTCAGGATGGTGAGTGAATTGGAGGGGAACCTCCAGGTGGTGGGTTTCCCCTCCAGGTGGTGGGGTTTCATTTCATTTTATTTCCCAGGTATTTGCTACTCTTGTCCTTCTAGATGGTAGTGGTTGTGCGTTTGGAAGGTGTTCTCTAAGAAACTTTGACGAGTTCCTGCAGTGCATCTTGTAGATGGTACACACGGTTGCCATTGTTCGTCGGTGGTGTAAGGATTGGATGTGTCTGGACGGGGGAGCAATCAAATGGGCTGCTTTGTTCTGGATGGTGTCGAATTTCTTGTGTGTTGTTGGAGTTGCACTCATCCAGACAAGTGGAGAGTATTCCATCCTGACTTGTGCCTTGTAGATGGTAGACAGGCTTTGAGATGGTCAGGAGGTGAGTTACTTGCCGAAGGATTCCTAACATTTGACCTGCTCTGGTCACCACTGTATTAATATGGCTCGTCCAGTTCAGTTTCTGATCAATGGATGTTGCCACAGGTGCAGTATTTTGTCCAGGTTATAGTTTGGTTGTTGCTCATTATACTGAGGGAGTTTAACAGATAGCTCAAACCAAATTTTCATTTCAACTGGGCATAGAAATTCAACATTCCCCAGGTGTAAGAAAGATGACAAGTGTCAAGAGGCCCAGTACATCAGATCTCCATGCCAGAACACTGTGCTGCCATTGCCTGGCTCTTTCACATTTGATGTAGGCCCTGTACAAGTTATATAATAAGGTGATGGGAAGGTGTTCCCAGCCAAACAGCCTACTCTTTGCTTGGCTTGTGTTGGAGCCTATGGTTGGGCCCCATGGATAGGTGAGTCAGGGTTCGGCGAGGCAGAAGTAGCTGGGGTCTCTGCTGGACTCGTGGGAAAATCTGAAGTTTTTTGCTGACAAATGAAATTTGCTTTGCAAACCACCATCACAACCCATCTGAAAGCCTGGAGACCGGCTGGCTGTTGTTCTCCAGCAACAGCTGGTGACCAGGAGAACAGCTGATTTCTTCTAAATTTATTGCAGAAGGTCAAAGAGATGAATAACACCAAGCATGTGTCTGGGCCATAGAGAGCCCGTCTGGAGCTCTATCAGATCACCATGGCAAAAAATGGATTCTGAAGCCCAGGACAAATCCTATCTATATGCAACATTATGAAACTTGTTGGCGTAGGCTCCAACATAAATATATCAGTTGGATGCCTGAGTATGACTTTAAAACATATATAGAAATTTGTAGGTACAAGTGTGGGACTATAATTTGCACATTATGAAGACTGATACCTGAGGCATATACCAGAGCAGACACTGAACAATATCTCTTTAAATAGTCATTACATCATATAATTTCAATTACAAATATAATTTCACAACCTATATTCTGCTGTAAAAATATCAATAAAGCATTTTATTTTCCAAAATTGTTTGTACCATTAGTCAAAATGCACACTGAAAGTCACCTTGGTCACTGAATTCAATTAATTTACCATGGCCTGTCCACTTTCTCACCATATTCCTCTCAAAAAATGCCAGGAATCCAGCTTCCTACCTCTCTTTTTAAAAATAAATTTAGAGTGCCCAATTCATTTTTTCCAAATAAGGGACAATTTAGCGTGGTGGGGGCGAAACCCACGCAAACACGGGGAGAATGTGCAAACTCCACACGGACAGTGACCCAGGGCCGGGATCGAATCTGGGACCTCGGAGCCGTGAGGTAGCAGTGCTAACCACTGCCCCACCGTGCTGCCCCTTCCTATTAAGTATAGTGGCATCGTGATGGTAACTGACTGCCAGATACTGAGTGAAATGCTGGTCAGTGTAGTTAGTCAATGTGGTACTAAATGGCACAAAGCTGTCGACCCTAGATTTCATCCTTTGAATGGATTTTTATTTTGGTCACAACCGGGACAACACCAGTTTACCTGGGCAGGTATGGGGGAGAGGATCAGCTAATATTCCTATGGATAATCACTGAATCATCCACTCTAAATACTGTGTCATGTGAATGTGTGTTAGGTGAGCACAGTATCAACTGTAACAAACTCCTTTGCTAATTAGCCAAACTATACTATACCTATATTACCTATACTGACTGTCTGGATTCAGGTGTGAAGAATGGTACTCAGCTCAGATATTTGAATGCTGCCAATATATAGAACATATAGTGCAGATGGAGGCCATTCGGCCCATCGAGTCTGCACCGACCCACTTAAGCCCTCATTTCCATTCTATCTCCGTAACGCAATATAACCCCTCCCCCCCCCTCCCCCTCCCCCCGCCCCAACCTTTTTGGTCACTCAGGGCAATTTATCATGGCCAATCCACCTAACCTGCACGTCTTTGGACTGTGGGAGGAAACTCACGCAGACATAGGGAGAACGTGCAGACTCCGCACAGACAGTGACCCGGCAAAGAATCAAACCTGGGATCCTGGTGCTGTGAAGCCACAGTGCTATCCACTTGTGCTACCGTGCTGCCCAATATCTGCATTATCGCAGCCCGATAAGGCTAGCCACTTTCAGAGGCCAAGGGAGAAAAGTGGGCAAATTCAATTCCAAATCATGTGAATTGAAAATGGTGGAATGAACTAAGTTTGTGCTTTGTCAGCAAGATTACAAAACGATTATAAAATATGAGATGTTTTACAAACAAAATCACTTTTGTTTTACAGACTAAGACTGGGATAGCACGTCTTTTTGATGAGGAGTCTGAGAATGCCTATGACATCCGATTAAAGCTATCAAAAGATGTTCTAACAATTCAAAAGCAAGATGTCGTTTGTGTCAGCGAAAGTGATTCTGATTCAAATGTAAGTAGTTTATTTTAATGCAAGATGCTTTGAAACTATATTTGTCGTCAAATGGGGAAATAAGGACTGGTCCAAATGTTTAAGTACCAGCCTTTCCTCTCTGATCTGGGGTTTTATTCCAACCCAGACAAATGGAATATATCTCCCTCGGTCTGCTGCCTTAGGAACCAATATGACATTAATTTGAGCAATATCAATCCAGTTTGTAGTGATCACTGACTAATATTAATCAGCACTAAATTTCGAGCCCAGTCATATGAAACAAAGGATAGATATGGGTGCAAGAAAAAGGAAAGTGTCACACTGGTGAAATAGATTCTGCTTCTCTGACATTTTTTAGGAGTGGAGTGAAAACTTTACTCGGTGCCTAATTGGCTAGACCTGATTTAGGAGTACTGGGTACTCAAGATGGATGCCTAAAATTCAACCAGTTTCACATTCCATCTCCTTCAGCTTGAGTAAAATAAACCATAAATCATCAGCTGAAACATTATCTACCGCTGAATGTATATATTCTATGTATTTTTTGCAGCTTCTTTCTTGGTCTCAACAATATTAATGTTAAGAATTAAAGAAACTGATTTCTGTTATATTCATTGGATAAAGGAGCTTAGAGATCGTAGACCTAATTAATATAATGGAAATGAGCATTTCAAACTGAAATGAATGAGAGTTATGATTTGACACAAGGGGCAGATATTCTCTGTTCATTATTTGCAGCAAAATTGTCAACATGATTACACACAATATTTTTAGAATTTCATTACAAGTGCTGAGCTGCTAAAGCCTCCCCTATCTGGAGCCTTTTTAAAGCAAGCAGACAACAAGAAAGCTATTGTTCTTTTTTTTCCCTTTTTAAAAAAAATTGAGAGTATCCAATAATTTTTTCCAATTAAGGGGCAATTTAACGTGGCCAATCCACCTAACTTGCACACCTTTGGGTTGTGGGGGTGAAACCCACGCAGACACGGGGAGAAAGTGCAAACTCCACACGGACAGTGACCCAGGGCTGGGATTCGAACCCAGGTGGGTCCTCAGCACCTTAGGCAGCAATGCAGAAAGCTATTATTTATAGTTACAGTTGTTCTGGCAAAAGGACTCAGGGCACCAGGATTACTTTTACTGAAATTTTAACATTTTGTATCAAAGGATTTACAAAACACAATAGTACCAACACGTCTCAGAAAAATACAAGAAACAATAGTAACAGGAACCCCACTAACAGAACTGCCACCCAGAACAATTCTCCTCTCACTTACCTCCTCTCCCCCCCCCCCCCCACTAATAGCTAACAGTGACCAGCAGATCTTTAAAGTGCAAAAAAATAATGACTGCCATCTATGATAGAACCCAACAATTGACCCCCTCACTACAAACTTGGCCTTCCTAAAGTACAAAAGTTCCATCAAATCACCCAGCCTTGTTTCAGCACTGGGTGGCGTCGCCAGGCCAACAGAGATACGAATGCCAGTGCATCCACCCCCTTCCTCAACTCTGTTTGGTCCGACATCCCAAATACAGCGACTAACAAACAGAGCTCTTAAGTCAATATTCAGGATGCCGATATGGTGTGGAAAAAGGGCCCCCAAAAGCCCACCAGCTTGGGACAGGACCAGAACATGTGCATATGGTGAGCAGGCCCTCTCAAGCACCGCTCATACTTATCTTCAACTCCCTCAAAAAAATTGACTCATCCAGGCCCTGGTGAGTTGAGCCCTAGCACCCACCACCTTTAGCTATATCAAGGTCACGCAGGATGATGGAGCATTCACCCTACGAAAGGACTCACTCCACACCTCCTCCTCCAAAGTGGGTCCTAGCTCCTCCTCCTACCCGGCTTCTCCTCATCAACCGAAAACAGCTCTTCCCCAATGATCCACCCATATATCCCAGATGTGCCTAATTCCTCCGACCCTGCACACGAGAGTATCCTTTCCACCAAGATTGATGGCGGTTCTTCCAGGAAAGCTAGAACTGCCCGCTGAACAAAGTCCCACACCTGGAAATATCTGAGTCTATCCGATCCCCCAAGCTCCGCTTTCTCCTTCAACTCCTCCCAACTCGCATACCGTCCCTCCAGAAACAAATCCCTCACCCTCTCCAGCCTCTTGTCTTTCCAGCCCCTGAATGTAACATCCAATTTTGCCGGCTCAAATAAGTGGTTCCTACAGATTAGGGCCCACCTTGACATCATGCTCAAATTAAAAGGCTGACAGAGTTGCGGCAATATTTTCAACGTGGAGACAACCAACAGATTCACAGAATATTTTGCTGGTGTAAACGGCAGAGATGCCATCACCAGGTCCTCCAGACCCATCGCTCTACATGGCCCTGACTCCACCTGTACCCAACTCACGTCCTAATCCTCAATCTACCACAACCCCTTCTTCGCATTGCCTGCCAGTAATAATACAATAAATTGGGTAGCGTCACCCCCCCCCCACCTGCCTTTCCATCAGTAGGACTGTTTCCAAATCCGAGGTGTTCTCCCCATTTGGAGCAGCAAAGTCGCATTGTGGATAGCACAATTGCTTCACAGCTCCAGGGTCCCAGGTTCGATTCGGCTTGGGTCACTGTCTGTGCGGAGTCTGCATATCCTCCTCGTGTGTGCGTGGGTTTCCTCTGGGTGCTCCGGTTTCTTCCCACAGTCCAAAGATGTGCAGGTTAGGTGGATTGGCCATGATAAATTGCCCTTAGTGTCCAAAATTGCCCTTAATGTTGGGTGGGGTTACTGGGTTATGGGGATCGGGTGGAGGTATTGACCTTGGGTAGGGTGCTCTTTCCAAGAGCCGGTGCATACTCGATGGGCCGAGTGGCTTCCTTCTGCACTGTAAATTCTATGATGATATGAAGCTCGTTATGAGCCACTCCATCTCCCAAAAAAATGGCTTTGGCAGAAAAACTGGGAGGTGTTGAAATAAGAGCGCAAATTGCGGCAAAATGGTCATCCCCAGACGGAATGGCAATCCCCCCAACCCAGCACCTCCCCTCAGAGGGCTAATCACAAAATATTCACTCTTCCCAACGTTCAGTTTATATCCTGAAAAGGAACTGAACCTCTGCAATATCCCCATTTTCTCCCCCATAACTGGCCATGGATTCCTAACATACAGTAAAAGGTTGTCCGTGGATGAGGACACCCTGTGCTCTACTCCACCCCTCACAATTCCCTCCACTTTTCTGAGGTCCTCAAAGCAATCGCCAATGGTTCGATCGCCAACACGGACAACAGCAGAGACATAGGGCATCCCTGTCTCATCCCCCTGTGCAGCCTAGCTGACACCAAATTCATGCTGGTCGTTCAAACACTAGCAGCCTGGACCTACGATGTAAACCCAGGACCTATCCCAAACCTCTCCATTACTGAGAACAAGTAGCTCCATTTGGTGCACCAGAATTGATAGGATGATTAATTCCTGACTAAATAATGTGTCAGGCAGGGTAGATCATGTAAGCAGTTGGTCAACTTGGGTCAGTACTTAGTGAGATCACTGCTGGACTTCCACCTTAAAGGGAAGAAACACTAGCCTGAATGGTAGCCTTGTGCTAATCAATCAGAGACTGATATTGATGACAGTTCTGTTACATTTATGAAGCATCTTCTTGTCTGAATGGCACTGGAGAGAGGTGCTGAGAATTAATGGGGAAAAAATTAGAACAGCAGCTCACACGAGTCCTCTGGCGCTGCTAATGATGAGGACTAATAACTGTAGAGAAAGATTAGTGTCCTTGTCATGTGAGAGTAAAATGAATAAGTGCAGAGAGAAAGGAAAAGGAAAGAGGATTCACCTTTGATGAAGCCGATTAATCAAGCTGGTTGACTTCTATCTCTGGAACTCAGGAAGTTCTGTGCCCTGTTGTTTTTAAGGCAGTATTTCTTGGTAGGCTTTTCTTGCCCTGTAATTTGGACAGCGGTGGCGAAGATAAATGTGGCACTAACAAAGCTGATTTATGTCTCAGTGAGCAGCTGGAAATGGCAATAGCAGAGAGGGAGGCGAGTGAAATGTCAGGGCAGTTCTCATCTTAGTTGCTACTGTCTAAGTGAAGAATCTTACAGCAGGCCTGATCGCTCTGTCCTCTCTGATGGCTAATTTTCATGGGAAAGCAGGCTGAGAACAAAACCATGTTCTGCTCTTATTTTGTTTGGCTGATCATGACCTTTGGTCTCAAATAAGTGCGAAAAATATAACCCTGTAGTTAATGAAGACCAAGATTGGCACGTTATATCTCGGGATCATGCCGCGTGAATTTGAAGAAAATCTAACTGACAAGTAAAATGGAGCAACTTGTGCTGTAATTGTAGAAAATGAACAATTTTGAGTCCATCAAATAAACAAAACTATTGCAGTTAATAGTTAGATTGTTTTTGTTGTTTTAGCTTAACAGAGCATAACCACCATAATATCTATGGTTCTTATTTTTTTCTGAGGAACGTTGACAGTCGAGATAGAATTTACAAGAAAACAAAGTAGTCTGCTTATATATTATGGGCAATCATGGATTACCACCACACGCCTATTCCCTTATATCATATATGTCAAACTCAAGGCCCGCGGGCCAAATCCGGCCCGCGGTGGAATTATCTTTGGCCCGCGAGATAATATCTAATTACTTTTTTTTTAATTTTAATTTTTTTTTTTAAATTTAGATTAGCCAATAATTTTTTCCAATTAAGGGGCAATTTAGCGTGGCCAATCCACCTACTCTGCACATTTTTGGGTTGTGGGGGCGAAACCCACGCAGACACGGGGAGAATGTGCAAACTCCACACGGACAGTGACCCAGAGCCAGGATCGAACCTGGGACCTCAGCGCCGTGAGGCGGTTGTGCTAACCACTAGGCCACCGTGCTGCCCTAATAATATCTAATTACTATTAAAGCTGGCCCCAGCAATTGAAGCGCCTATGGCGTATGATAATGCTGATGCCGAGTTTATTCAGGTATAGTGTGAATCACAAAGTGTTGGCCTGTGGAAAAATGTTTTCATTAGAAATTACTCTGGAAAAGCTCCAGATAAAGCAATAAGAAATAAATGCAACTAATTTTTTTATTTATTTAATATTTAATGTTGTTTTTATAGGCAATAACCTAAGCTTTATTAGTTCCAGGTTCAATAAGTTCATTTCAATAAGTTTTGCAAAAAAACATTGAACCAGTCCGGCCCTCGACTTGTCCCGATTTTTAAATTTTGGCCCATGGTGTATTTGAGTTTGACACCCCTGCCTTATATGAATATGCAGCCGCACCTTTCTCACCTGACTTTCTGACTCGAGCCAGATGAGAGTAATGCAGCACAACTGTCCAGGCAGCCTCTCATTGAGTGCCCAGCAGTCAGATGAAAGGAAGACATGCCTCCTTTTTCACAGTAAGAAATCTTACAACATCAAGTTAAAGTCCAACAGGTTTATTTGGAATCACTAGCTTTCGAAGTGTAGCTCCTTGAGTGTCCTTTTCGTGTCACTAGCTGCTGTAAAGTGTGTATGTTTAAAGGTGCCACTACTTAAGAAGCCAGGGGAAGATAAGTCAAGGTAAGATAGTAGGATGAGGATGGGCACTGCAAGGGGGCGGGGTGTAGGATGATAGGATGGTCATGAGGGTGGGAGGTAGGATGGCCAGGGGGGATAGGATGGTCAGTGGGGGGGAGGGGGTTGGGTTGACAATTGGGGTGGGGTTGGTTGGGAGATCGGGAGTAGGTCAGTACGGATATCCAGTGGGGTGGAGGTCTGTCAGAGGGTGTAGTCGGGGTTGTGGTAATCTGGTAAAGTGAGGGATAGCGGGGCAGGTGGGGGAGATCTCAGGGTTGTTTGAGATATTTGGAAGTTTCAGGGAGTAGTTGGGGGGGAGCCGGGAAGGCATTTGAGGCGGTGGGAAATAATTTAGGGTGGTGGGGGATGGTCAGGAGGGTAGACGTGGATGGGGGACCGGATGGTTAGAGATGGGGTAGTCGGATGGTCAGGATGGTATTCGGGATGGGGGGAGGTGGGAGTGGTTGGGGAATGTGGAGGATAGTTGAGAGTCTGTTATAGTCGGGGATGGGAGAGGTGGTCCAGGGGGGTACCATGAAGGTGGGGGTTGGCGGATGTTGGATGGGTCCCAGTGCAGGATAATTGCCCAACTGAAGTTTGAAATTCCCACACCACATTGTTACAGTCGGGATGGGAGAAGTGTGTGTCATAATATCCACTCATGTATATAATGTGGTGCAGACAGGCAGTGATTGACTTACAGGACGACCAGTAAGCACACAGCACAGTGCAGCCAATCACCAGACAGGACACTACCACTATAAAGCCAGAGGGCACTAGGTTTCCCGCTCTCTCTGGACCCAGCCACTGAGACAGTCAGAGTCCACGAGCTAACCAGTGCAAACACCATGCAGTAGCTAGTAAGTCTGGTCAGGCTAATACAAGGTCTCCAGTCAGTTAACTCCAGTATAGTGTCGACCCACAGCTGAACATGTACATCAGTTCTATTGTTTAATAAAACAGTGTTGGATTTTCTCCTGTGTTAGACGTCTGCTTCTAGCTTCCCTGCATCAAGTGCAGTCCACATTGAACCAGCCTGCCTAACACATCAGTGTGCAGTTTGACGAGCTCCATTACTTCACAGGTAGAACCACTAGTTTAAAAGTTTAATTCACTCACCAAAATGGCCAATTATTTATCTTCATTGCTGTTAGACCCAGAATAATAGATACTTTAGCCAGACTTCTTTCAATAACCTCAGAATTATTGATTGATGATAATTTTTTTTTTAAGTTGCCATAACTGGTTCATACACTGGAAGTATAAGTACCTATCTGTGGTCCCAGAGGACCAAACAGGCTTTGTCAAGGGTAGGCAGCTCACAGCGAACATCAGGCGGCTGCTGAATGTGATAATGACGCCCCCCCCACCCCCCCCCCCCCCCACCCCCGGGGAGAGAACACCAGAGGTGATCGTCTCCCTGGACGCAGAAAAGGCCTTCGACAGAGTCGAATGGAGCTACCTCATCGAGGTGCTGGAACTGTTTGGGCTAGGAGCATGATTCACCGCCTGGGTGAGGGACCTGTACAACGCTCCCAAAACAAGGATCCAAACTAACACCACCAGCTCTGAATACTTCCAGCTACAGAGATGAACAAGGCAGGGCTGCCCCTTGTCCCCACTCTTGTTCGCACTAGCGATCAAACCCCTGGCGACAGCCCTACGGGATGCAAAAAGCTGGAAGGGAATCCGGAGAGGAGACAGAGAGCAGAGTCTCACTCTATGCAGATGACCTGCTCCTCTATGTCTCAAACCCACAGGAGGGACTGAAGGCAATACTCCAAATACTGAAAGAGTTTGGAACCTTCTCGGGCTACAAACTTAACCTGTGCAAAAGCGAGACATTCCCAGTGAACCCAAAAAGGGGAGGGACTGAGCTGAAGGGGCTCCCCTTTAAAATGGCCAAGAACAGAACAGATTCCGTTACCTGGGGATCCAAATAGCCAGAGACTGGACACAGAGCCACAAGCGGAACCTGACCAGCCTGGTGGAGGAAGTAAGAAAATACCTTCAACGGTGGGGTTCACTCACACTCTCCCTGGCGGGGAGAGTGCAGACGATCAAGATGAACGTACTGCCAAGGTTCCTCTTCCTGTTTAGATCCATCCCAATCTTCATCCCCAAGGCCTTTTTCCAAAATGTAGACAGTCATATCATGGCGTTTGTGTGTGTGTGTGTGTGTGTGTGTGTGTGTGTGTGTGTGGTGGTGGTGGGGGGGAGGGGGGGGGGGGGGGGGGGGGGAGAGCCCGCAAATTCCCAAACCGACACTGCAAAGAGGGAAAGTCAGAGGGGGCCTGGCTCTACCGAACCTACAATACTACCACTAGGCAGCAACAGCAGAAAGAGTGAGGGGATGGGTACAAGAACCCGGCACAGATTGGGTACAAATGGAGGAGGCATCCTGTAAAGGAACAACCCTCTGGGTCCTGGCTACAGAAGCACTCCCATCCTCCTCAACAAGATACACAACAAGCCCAGTGGTAGCGCCCACGCTGAGAACGTGGACCCAGTTGGGACAGCACTTCGGGATAACCAAAATGTCCCCCATGGCCCCCATCTGCGGCAATCACAGATTCCCTCCAGCCATGGTAGATACCACTTTCAAAACATGGAGGCGGGACGGGGGCACACTGGCAGTCGGGGACTTCTATGTAGGGCGCAGACTGGCGACACTGGATGAACAGACGAGCAAGTGGAAACTAGGAAAAGGACAGGAATTGAGACACCTCCAAATAAAACACTTCCTCCCCAAAGAGACAGTAGGGTACGCCAGTGCCCCAGAAAGCACACTATTAGAGGATCCGATAGGCACAAGCAGCAAGAAGGGGGGCTATGTGGGAAAATATACGGACAGCTACTGGACAGAGCCCAAACACCACTGGATGGGCCCAGACAAAAATGGGAGGATGAACTGAGGGCAGAGGTAGAATGGAGACTCTAGAGTGAAGCACTGAGTAGGGTGAGCTCCACCTCCTCCTGCAAAAGGCTAAGCCTAATGCAGCTCAAAGTGTTGCACAGAGCGCATCTGACCAGAACCCGAATGAGCAGGTTCTTCCCGGAGGTGGAGGACGAATGCGAGCAGTGCCAGAGGGGCCCGGCTACCACACCCACATGTTTTGGGCTTGCTCCAAGCTTGCTGGGTTCTGGACAGCCTTCTCCGAGGCCATGTCCAAAGTTGTGGGGGTGAGGGTGAAGCCATGCCCAATAGTGGCAATCTTCGGGGTATCGGAGCAGCCAGAGGTACACATGGGGAAGGGGGCCAACGCCCTTGCTTTCGCTTCCCTAATCGCATATCTGAGAATCCTGCTCAGCTGGCGACCGATCCAGAGGGCAACAAAATGTACATAGTGTTAGTTAAATGAAGGATAAAACAAACCTCTGTAAAATAAGGCAAGAAAAATGTAAGTTTTCACTGCAAACATTTAGGAATGTGAGAAAAGCCAATAAAAAGATCTTCAAAAAAAGAAAGTACCTATCTGTTTACAAAATACCCAGTGAGCACACACACATGCACACTCGCGGGCAGACACAAGCACCAAGACACACGCACACATACACGTGTGGGCAGACATACACATGCATGGCACATACACAAACACACATATAAAGGTGAACAAACCAGAGGGTCTCGATAGGGATTGACTTTGGTAAATAGGCTTTACAAAATACAGGATACAGTTTGCATGGTTTCAATGCTGTGGCTCTGGAACTCCCTCTTATGGGCTCTGTCTTATGAGCTGCCTCTTATCTGCTGGTCCCAGCAGATGTCTCGAGGTTCTCATCAACAGAGCTTCGGAGTGAAGGAGAATATAGAGTTGAATCAATTCTAATTATCTCAGCTTTGCAAATACAGACAAGTTATAATTAGATGAGGATTCCCTGGCTGCAAGTTGATAAGTGCACACAAAATTCAGGTTGATAACTTAAAGCTCATCCTATCAAGTGTTTCAAGCAAACCACCAGACCTTTATCTTTCAACCAGTTTAAACTACACTGGTGCACAGGACCGATAGATCCCGCTGGCGAGCCGCCTCTGCTGGCAAAAAGCTTGAGGCGGGTTGGTGGGTAAATCCCACCAATTATTCTTTGTAGAAGGTGATGATCTACTGAATGACCACCTAGGCCACACAAGAAGCCCAACCAGCTGGGAAAGGGGTCACATTTGTTTTTTGAACAATGACCAGTAGCCTCGTTGCGCTCGGGAGAGAGCGCGATGAGGCTGCTAAATAGCGGGAGAGGCCATAAACGAGAACTGTGCCAGATGCAAAACCATTCGCTATTCAACCAGCCCGCTCCCGTAGGCAAAATTGGGGTCCCACCGTAGCGTGGCGAGAAATTAATAATCACTGTCGTAATATGCACCCATGAACATCATGAGGTAAAAGCATTCACCCAGGTGAGCCAATCAACATACAGAATAGAACACAACCAATCACCAGACAGAACACCAGAGGGGGGGCTTCCAATTGTAAAACACACGAGGCATCAGCACTCTGCCTCTTTCCACTGGTGACAACTGTAGTGACAGTCAGGGTGAACAAATCATTCAACACCTTCTACACGTGGATCAGAGCTAGCCTGGTCTAGATAGTTAATGTTAGTTTACTTAGAGTAGTAGAGAATCAACCCACAGGCAGCTGTGTGCTTCGTTACTGAAGTTCAATAAGTCTTATTGAACCAGCGCCTACGTTTAGTGTATGCTTTATTGTTTATCTGCATCGTGTTGCAGTCCGTGTTACCCCAGGGTGAACAATACGACAATCACGACTTAAGTCCAATTTCCATACAATGAACAGGAGCCACCCCATATGCAACTGCCTCCTGTGGTCTAATCTCCTCCCCAGCAAGTGGTCACCTGGGCACCGATTAGTACTCCTTTTTAAAATGTGAACGTAGTGGAATGGCTGCTACGGGGACCCGAGCAGGTGAATAGCAATCTTCACTGACAGGCAGATGGCCCGGGGCCACTGAGCTTTCTGCCCCTGTGCTCGGAGAGAGGTGGGGGGTGGGGCAAGGGGCAACGGGGGGGGGGGGGGGGGGGGGGGGTGAAGCCACGGTTGAAAAATGAAAAAATGAAAATCGCTTATTGTCACGAGTAGGCTTCGATGAAGTTACTTCCTGGAGAATGTAGAGGGGTGGTCCACTTTGAGAAGCGGGGAGGGACAGTCCATAAATTCCTGAAATTTTCAGGGAGTTACCACCCCATTTCTGCCAGATGGGAAGATTCAGAATCTCCCTCAAGGCGTCACTTCACAATTTCCAAGGAGAAATCATATTTTCTTATGTAGGTGGCGCAGTGGTCAGCAGAGGTCCCAGGTTCAATCCTGGCCCTGGGTTACTGTCCATGTGGAGTTTACACATTCTCCCCGTGTTTGCGTGGGTCTCACGCCCACAACCCAAAGATGTGTAGGGTAGGTGGATTGGCCACGCTAAATTGCCCCTTAATTGGAAAAATGAATTGGATACTGTAAATTTATTTTTAAAAATATTTTGCTAATGAAGCTGTATTTTGTCATCAGGAGAAACTAGATTATTCCACATTATTGCATCAAAACAATTAAATATCACAGATAAGACATCCTTTATTTCCACAATGTCATACTATTGGCTCTGTCCTGACAGGCATAAAGGTTTAAAGGTTCTTGCTTGATGCATAAGAACAATTGGGTGTATGAAGATGAGATGATAGAGGATGAAAAGGAAGGGAAAATGAGAAAATAGTCAAACAGCTGTAATTTGCACTTTGTACTGAAGTAAAATCTCCAAGGATGCTTTACAAAGGGATGTGAATATAAACTGAACAGGAATTGGAGAAGGGATTAGGGTAGCTTTTCAATGATCAAAGGATTTATCAGCCAGGTCAACATGAATTAATCTTATTACAAAATCGGCAGATGTTAGATTTTATGGAAAAAGAGAACAAAGGAAAATTGAGACTGGTGGACAGCGATACTGCTGAGAGAGAGGTATTAAAGCTCAAATCATTCCCAGTGAATTTGATAAGGGAAAATGTATCACTGCCAAATGTGATATAATTTCTCAAAACATAAAAGAAATATTGAGAATAATTACAGACTCATAATTTGTTCATTACTTCTTCTTTAATGTGTCAACACATTGACGTGCTATCCACAGCTGTAGAAAAGAGTTATTGGTCAGAAAATGTACAAGGAATTGCTTCAACCAGTAATGTTCTTATTTTGAACATGTTTCAAGATTTTTTGAATTCAAATGAAGAAATGAAGAAAAGATCTGGAATTAAAAGCTTGCCTCAGTAATGATACCATTGGGAAAATGTTAGAATATTAGAGTCCATCATAAAGCATGTAACAGCAAAATATTTAGAAATGCATAACATAATCAAGCAGTCAGCATGGCTTCATGAAGGAGAAGTCATGCCTGACAAATTTATTAGAATTCTTTGCGATGGTAATGAGCGGGATAGATAAAGGGGAACAAGTACATGTAATATATCTGGATTTCCAAAATGCGTTCAATAAGGTACCACATAAAAGTTAATTTAATAAGATAAGAGCCTGTGGTGTTGGAGATAATATACTGACATGTACAGAGGCTTGGACATAAGACAAAGAGTTGAGATAAGAGGACCATTTTCACAATGGCACCTGTAGCTTGTCGATGCCACTGTGATCATATCTAAGGCCACAATTATTTACAATATATATTAATGACTTGGATGAGGGAAGTGAATGTATGTTGCCAAGTATGCAGATCCACAATAATAGGTGGGAAGGCAAGTGGTGAGGATAAAAGAAGAGTCCATAGAGGGATATAGACAGGTTAAGTGAGTCGGCAAAAATTGGCATATGGAATATAATGTAGGAAAATGTGAAGTTCTGCACTTTTGTAGGAAGCATAAAAGAGCTGAATATTATTTAAATGGAGAAAGACAGCAGGAAACTGCAGCACAGGGATTTGGGTGTCCTTGTGCATAAAACGTGAAAAGCTGGCATGGCAGGTTCAGTAGGTAATAGGGAAGGCAAATGGAATGTTCAACATTATACTTCAATGGGAATAGTGTACAAAAATAAGGATGTCTTTCTAAAACTGTACAAGGCACTAATTAGACACACCTGGAATACCAGGAACTGTTTTGGTCCTCTTATCTAAGGAAAGATGTACTAAACTTGGAGGCAGTCCAGAGAAGGTTCACTAGGTTATTCCCGGGTATAGAGGGATTTTCTTATGAGGAGAGGTTGAATAGGTTGGGCCTGTACTCATTGTCATTGACCTTATTGAGACATGTGACATTCCCTGGGAGCTTGACAGGGTGGATGCTGAGCGGTTCTTTCCACTTGTGGGAGAGTCGAGGACCAGAGGGCATAATCTCAAAGTAAGGAATCGCCCATTTCAGACATAAATTAGGAGAAATTTCTTCCCTGAGGATGGTGAATCTGTGGAATTCTTTACTGCAGAGAGGTGTAGAGTCTGGGTTCTTAAATATATTCAAGGCTGAGATAGACAGATTTTTTAGTCAATAAGGGTTATGGGGATAGGGCAGGAAAGTGGCATTGAGGATTATCACATCAGATCAGTCATGATCTCATTGAATTGTCGAGCAGACGTGATGCGCCAAATGGCCTACTTCTGATCCCATGTCTTTGAAATGATGATGAAATTATTGTCAATTGTCGGAAAAACCAATCTGGTTCACACATGTCCTTTCGAGAAGGAAATCTGCCGTCCTTACCAGGCCTGGTCTACATGTGACTCCAGACACATAACAATGTGGTTGACTCTTAAATTCTCTCTGATATGGCCCAGCGAGCAAAACAGTTGGATCAAACCATTACAAAGTCTAAAAGGGATAAAACTAGACAGACCACATGACATCGACCGAGGCACCGAAAATGGCAACAGCAAATCCAGCCCTATCGATTCTGCAAAATCCTCCTTACTAACACCTGGGGGCTTGTGCCAAACTGGGAGAGCTGTCTCACAGACTAGTCTGTGAGATTAGAGAACAGCGTGACATATTTACACCCACTGAATCATATCTTACAATGTCCCAGACAAAACCATCACCATCCCTGGGTGTATCCTGTCTTATCAGAGCTGCAAGCCATCACGCTCCAACCTCCCTCGATCATCTTTTACCTCCTCATAGCCTTCATTCCTCCCTCCATCACCCTTTCCCTGCCTTGGGAAACTCTTGACCTTAACATCACCCTCAGTCACCTTCTATCTAGTACCCTCAACTCGCACCCGTCGTGATACTCTCAACCTGCTTGCCACCATCCTCCAATGACGTTCTCCATACAATTCACTCACAATCTACTCACTTCAAATTCATCTTGGTGCTTATCTTGCCCGCTCCATGTCAACTTTACCAGTCATGAAAGTGAAGCAATGTGTTTCACATTTGCTGTTGACATAATTGCAAAGGTACCATTTAATCTGGCGAACTTGTGTTTTGATGAGTATTTATGGCATGCTAATGCATTACAAATAGATTCCAGTCGCTTGTCGACGAGAACCCAAATCTGGTTCGAAGCTGCTCCAGACTTATGTTGAAGATTTCATCCTAGCATCGAGAAGCTGACATTTCACCTCCTATCCAATTTAGTTCCCCTACCCACATCGTTTCCAGCTTCCGGTAACACCATTAAATTCTGTCCACAGATACAAAGGCAAACGTGCCGTTCTAAATATTTATAGAATACATGGTCCACCTCGGGCCGACATAGTTTGTCAGGCAGTCACATACATCAGGAATGTAATTGGTTCTGATATGGTCTCTTTTGAAAATGAAAAATGAAAATCGCTTATTGTCACGAGTAGGCTTCAAATGAAGTTACTGTGAAAACACCTAGTCGCCACATTCCGGCGCCTGTTCGGGGAGGCTGGTACGGGAATTGAACCGTGCTGCTGGCCTGCTTGGTCTGCTTTCAAAGCCAGCGATTTAGCCCTGTGCTAAACAGCCCCATATAAAACAGCGGAAACAGCGGTTTCACTAATCACCTGTATGTGATTGTGCACATGAGCTGTACGGTCATGCAGGTTACTACCAAACACGTCTCATCCAGTTTGACTCTTCTGACAGAAAATCATTTTAAGTGGGTGATGCACTATTACGACGAGAGGAGAGTAGAATGTAATTGAGGCTTTATTTCACAGAGATGTGTGGCCTCCTACAGCAGCTGACGAAATGGCTGCTGTTTGGAGAGCCCACACATTTATACTCCGCCTACTATGCGGAGCCAGCAGGCAGGGATCTACCCCTGTATCTGTAGTTCAGGGGCCTTACTGTAATACCCTCGTATGCAGTATACACAATACAACAGTGGTGACTACCACATTCACCCCTTGTTTAAAAAAAGAGTCCAGCGGGGGTGGAGGAAAACTATTTACATACAGGTTGTTTAAAGTTTAAGAAAGAGATTACAAATTTAGACGATCAGGCACCTTGATCTGTCGTTGCGAGCGCCGCAGTTCTGGTGGCGATTCAGGCATCGGTTCGGTCGTCGGTGACTCCGGGAGCGTATCGACCTCATCTTCATTCCCGGGTGGGACCAAGGGGAGGGTGGATCATCCTGGAGCGGGGGCTGTGGTGAGGTGCGCCAGGGGGAGGGAGGGTGGCGCTGGGGTCGGGGGGGGGGGGGTGTGTGGGATGTGAAGACCCAGCTTGCGCCAGGTTCATGAGGGAGTCTGTGTCTTGGCGTCCATCAGGGTACGCTACGTTGGTGTACTGCGGGTTTGCGTGGAGTAGCTGTGCCCTCTCAGCCAACGGGTCCGCCTTGTGGAGCGCACGTGTTTACGGAGGAGAAACGGGTCCTGGAGCTGCCAGCCACGTTGGGAGCGAAACCCTGGAAGTGGACATCCCGACTTCCTCGATGGAGTAGGGCAGATTGCGGCCTTAATGAAGTGGTAAAAGCGGGTGACCCGTGGGTGACAGAGATCGTCGTGCAGGGTCCGGAGTCGGTCCATTTGTGCGCTGGTACATGCATCTCGGGACAGGGCATCGGGTAGTCTCGTTGAGCTTACCGGGGCAATACAAAATCTCGTAATTGTAGGTGGAGAGCTCGATCCTCCACCTCAAGATTTTATCATTTTGTGTGTTGTTAAACATGAAGGCAACCGACCGTTGGTCAGTGAGGAGAGTGAATCCCTGCCGGCCAGCCAGTGCCTGCAATGTCGCACAGCTTCAACGATCGCTTGGGCCTCCTTTTAGACGGAGGAGTGCCGAATTTCGGAGGCATGGAGGGGGCAGGAAAAGAATGCCAAGGGCCTGCCTGCCTGGTTGAGGGTGGCGGCCAGAGTGAAGTCTGATGCATCGCTCTTGACTTGGAAGGGGAGCGTCTCGTCGACCGTGTGCATCGCGGCCTTGGCGATGTCGGCCTTGATACGGTTGAAGGCCTGGTGAACCTCGGCTGTCAGGGGGAAAGCGGTGGATTGAATGAGTGGGCGGGCCTTGTCCGCATAGTTTGGGACCCACTGGGTGTAATATGAAAAGAACCCCGGGCATTGTTTGAGGGCCTTGGGGCAGTGGGGGAGGGGGACTTCCATGAGGGGGCGCATGCGATCGGGGTCGGGCCCTAGAACTCCGTTCTGAACCACATAGCCGAGGATGGCTAATCAGTTCGTGCTGAACACACACTTCTCCTTGTTGTAAGTTAGGTTGAGGAGAGTGGCGGTGTGGAGAAATTTGGAAAGGTTAGTGTCATGGTGCTGCTGGTTGTGGCCGCAGATGGTGACATTGTCCAGGTATGGGAAAGTGGCCCACAGTCCGTACCGGTCAACCATTCGGTCCATCTCCCGTTGAAAGACCGAGACCCGTCGGTGATGCCGAAGGAAACCCTAAGGAAATGGTAAAGGAGGCCATCTGCTTCAAACGCAGTGTATGGGCGGTCCGCCTTACGTATGGGGAGCTGGTGGTAGGCAGATTTCAGATCCACTGTCGAGAAGACCTGGTATTGTGCAATCTGATTGACCATATCAGATATGCGTGGGAGGGGGTACGTGTCGAGCAGTGTGTGCCGTTTGATAGTCTGACTGTAGTCAACGACCATCCTGTTTTTCTCCCCAGTTTTCACCACTACCACTTGGGCTCTCCAGGGGCTGCTGCTGGCCTCGATAATACCTTCCCGCAGCAGCCACTGGACCTCATACCTGATGACGGTCCTGTCCTGGGCGCAGTACCGTCTGCTCCTGGTGGCGACGGGTTTGCAATCCGGGGTGAGGTTTGCAAAAAGGGAAGGCGTGTCGACCTTAAGGGTTGTGAGGCCGCAAAAAGTAATGGGTGGCAAATTTCAGGGTTAGGCTCTGGAGGTTGCACTGGAAGTCCAGGCCGAGTAGCAAGGCAGCGCAGAGGTTGGGCAGGACGTAGAGTCGTAAGCCGCTGAACTCTACGCCCTGGATGGTGAGGGTGACGATGCAGTACCCCCAGATCACCACGGCGTGGGATCTGGAGGCCAGGGAGATTCTTTGGTTAGCGGGGTGTACCGCGAGGGAACAGCATCTTACCTTATCGGGGTGGATGAAGCTCTCAGTGTTCCCAGAGTACAGAAGGCAGGATATCTTGTGCCCGTCGACCTTCACCTTTGTTGAAGCGGTCGCGAGGTTGTGCGGCCGAGACTGGTCGATCGTGACTGAGGCGAGACGCGGCTGGTCGTCGGCGGTTAGAGGCGATGAGCGGCCCGATCAGATGCCCGACGGGCAGGGGTCCTGAGGCAGGTAAGATAGTGGCACCTGTGGGCCGCACGTGCCCTGGGGCAGGCAAGATGGCAGCGCCCTCGGGCTGCACGTGTCCTAGGGCAGGCAAGATGACGGCACCCATTGGTTCTGAGGCAAGCAAGATGGCGGCGCCCATGGGCCGCATGTGGTCTGAGGAGGGGATGATGGTGGCGCTCACTGGCCACACGTGGGGGTGCTGGGACAATAACTGTGATTGAGCAGACCTGGCACACTGCAGCGAAATGTCCCTTCTCGCCACAGGCCTTGCAGTGCGCGCTCTGCGCCAGGCAGCGTGGCCGGGGGTGTTTTGCTGTCCACATAAGTAGCATTTGGTTCCCCCGGGGTTGGTTGGCTGCCACGCGACGCAGACGTGGGGTTGGCTGAGGGCGGTCGCTGATGGGGTCGACGATGGTGTGGCCGCCGGCGGGGTCCATGATGCACAGGGTGGGTGGGCCGTGCGGTCGGGGGCATAAGCCTGTACATTGCTTGAAGCGACTGTGAGCGAGAGCGCTAGTTTCGTGGTCGCTGCGAGGTCAAGCGTGGCTCCTTCTAAGAGGCGCCGGCGGATGTTGTCAGACCCGATGCCCATAACGAACACGTCTCTCATTAGCAGGTTCGAATGTTCAGTGGCCGAAATGGCCTGGTAGTCACAGTTTCTCACCAGGGCGAGAAGGGCACGCCAGAAATCTTCCACAGACTCACCGGGAAGTTGATGCCACATGGACAGGAGGTGCCTGGTGTAGATCTTGTTGGTCCGCTGAGCGTAATTCTCCTTCAGTAGTGTCATGGCTTCTGCGCAGGTCGGCGTGCCCTGGACGAGGGGAAAAATGTTGGACCTCAGCTGCATGTACAGAATCTGGAGCTTCTGTGCTTCTGGAATGTGGTCTGGTGCAGACCCGGTGTACGCTTCAAAGCAAGCTAGGCAATGTTCAAAGTCTTTTATGTCGTCTGCTTGAGGATGCAGCTGCAGGCGATCCGGCTCGATGCGGAAGTCCATCTCTGAAAATCTCTGTGTAATAAATTGATGCACTATCAATTACGACGAGACGAGAGTAGAGTGTAATCGAGGCTTTATTACACAGAGATGTATGGCCTCCTACAGCAGCTGGCAAAATGGCTGCTGTACAGAGAGCACACACATTTATACTCCGCCTACTGGGCGGAGCCAGCAGGCAGGGATCTACCTCCGTACCTGTAGTACAGGGGCCTTACCGTAATACCCATATATACAGTATAATACAACAGTAGTGACTACCACAGTGGGTAAATTCGGGTTTCCATCACACCTGTGATAAAGGTATGGTGGAGCTGCCCAAGCAGTTCTGAGGGAATTCACAGTCTGCGTCATCGATGGTGTGAGTTGGCCTACTTCTAAAGTAATGAATTCTTTATTTCATTTGAGAAGATAGCTGAGCAAATGAATGGCCAAAAAAGATCTGGACATTGCTCTTACAGAGTAGAACGGTATGTTCATGAGGTATATGCATCACTGTCAAAGGAAATATCTGGGTAACATAATTCATTAGAAAGGCATATCTGTGCATATTCATTGGTTGGAGAGGTGTATAGACAGACATTTCAAAATGTGAGAAAACAGCCTGGCAGGCTTACATTGAGTTTGACAGAGTAAAGGAAAGTAATTTTTACTGGTGGATACTGGCATTAAAAACAGAGATAACATATGAAGTTCTCAGTGAAATCTATCTTTTGGACCAATTTAAAGATTCACTTCTTTCATGAGGGATACAAAATGGAAGGGGAAAGGAAAGCAAGGTATTCAAGGGAGAGAAGGGACAACTGGAAATTCTCAGGGAATTTCTCCACATACTCGAAAGCAAGGCTTTGAGGGAGAATGTCATATAGGAAAGCTTAAATGCTTTCATTGCAATCAAGTTGAGCACACAAAGTCACAACGTTTTGGAGGTTACACGGAAGAGCGATTACAGTAATACGGACTATGGAAAATGCTGGGAGTAAGAGTACTGTGGATTCAGAGACTTTTGGGCAAGACCAGTCAATGACTTCAAGGGGGGAAGGAAAGGACAGGTGCGAGCTGAAGGAGTGGAAATGTGTTCATAACCTACCCAAGGGAATGTTGGAAGGTAGGTTGCAGGGATGTTTAAAGATTTCATATGTGAAGGAAAAGTCTTTCCATGTGTACAGGGTAGAGCTGGAAATGTTATCAATATTTTAAGAGATACTAGTCAGCCCTTAACATTATGGAATAGGGCTATTTGTTAACCAGAGGGTATGCTGCAGTAAAAAGTATTAATAAATAGAATTCATGGAGAAACTAAACATATTCCATTGTGTAAGGTAATTTGAAAAGTAATTTGATCACAAGAGTGGCGACTGTAGGGATAGTGGTGAAATTGCCTATTGCAGGGGTACAATTTATCCTTGGAAATTATATAGCTGGGTTGCAAATGTTGGTGATGTATATTGTAGTCAAGCAGTCTGTGGAAATACAACCAATAGAAGTGTTGCGGAAAGAGCACCCCAGATTGTTTCCAGACTTTGTGGTAACATGATCACAGACACACATGTTGAAACAGGAAGAGGATGAGTCTGGAAGAGGAAAGGATGCTGAAGTTCAGTTAGGCTAAACTACTTTTGAAAAGATTGTTCAGGAGGAGAAGGTTGTGCCAGAAGTATTTACTTCAGTAAAATTGGTAGAGAAACAGCAGAGAGAGCCGCGAGTAAAGCAGTTATTGCAGACTGTTTATTCAGAGATGGAGGCAGATTGTATTCCGTAGTGTTAATACCTTAAGAATAATGTATTAATGAGGAAGTGGAGACCTATTCATGTTCTGGCAGATGGAAAGTGGTAGGCAATACATCAGAGGTGGTGGGTTCTCTGCCACCCGCCGCCGGTAGCAGGGTTCCTGATCTTTTATTTTACAATTTTTATTGTCACAAGTAGGCTTGCGTTGCAATGAAGTTACTGTGAAAAGCCTCTTGTCGCGTCTGTTCGGGTCTGTTCGGGTACATGGAGGTAGTATTCAGAATGACCAAATTACCTAACAGCACGTCTTTCGGGACTTGTGGGAGGAAACCGGCGCACCCGGAGGAAACCCACTCAGACAAAGGGAGAACGTACAGAATCTGCACAGTGACTCAAGCTGGGAATCGAACCTGGAACCCTGGCGCTGTGAAGCCACGGTGCTAACCACACTGGTAGTGTGCCCACCATATTTTTTTTCTCTGACGGGCAATCGTGCGCTGTGCTAAAAGCGGGATTGGTGACCCTCCGGTGCTCTGATCCCCTGCCGGCGGTGGCAGCTATTTACATGTCCCGTGCCAAAGGGAGGATCCAAATTTGTTATTTGCATCCATTTGCTTTCGATTAACGGGCTGCAAGCCTGATTCTCTATGCCCCTGTGATACTCTGGGCCTCTCAGCCGGGATCCACGCAGACGTCAATTGCTGCAGGTATTTCCAAGTATGGTCCTGGGCGGTGGACCCTGCGGTGTATCATAGGTGTCTCCCAAAGTCCAATGGAGGGTCTCCTCATCCCACAATACAAATCCTGCCTCCCCGCCCAACCCCTCCCATCAGAGATCCCTGAAAGCTGAAGAACAGTCCAGGTAGTAGGCTGAAAATTTACTGCATTTTAATTTATCCTTTCCTAACATCTGCTGTCTCAAACAGCAGCTGTTAAAAGTGCCATAGGCTTCCTGGAAAGCTCAGTACACTTCAAAGGGCTTGAAATCCTTGACAGCCTCTGATGGGAGGGTTGGTGGGAGAGAGGGGCAAGGGTGCATGTGTGCAGGGTGTAGTGATCTGTACATCTGTACATATATCTGCACATACACTAGGGACTACAGACAGGTGTAACAGCCACAGCATCACTAGAGGGCAGCATCAGAGACGGGTATAAAGGGTCCAGCCCAAGGGAGGATCCGCCTCTTTCAGCACAGAGCTAGTGAGCAGCAGCAGACAGAGACAGCTCAGCACAGGCAGTTTACCTTAGCTTCACTGGTCATACCTTTTGACTATTATATCTAGTTAAGCTCTGGAAACAGAAAAAAACCCACTGAATAAAGTATTTGTGTTAACTGGAAGTCTAAACTCTTTATTCAGACTTATACAATAGCATATGGTACCAGAAGTGATTTCAGAAAGCTAGCTAGACACCAGCAAGAGAAGAAAAACTTAAACCGGATATTCGACTGTGGAAGACTTCGCAGCAAATGGATCCTCGAAGACTAACTGATTTGATGGAACTTGTTGGAACTCCATGGCAGCTGGAAACAACTGTTAATTTAAGTTTTAACTGGAAAATGTTTGAACAGCTGTTCCAAATATTTATCACAGCTAATGATTTAAGCACTGCCTCTGACATAATGAAAATAGGCCTACTACTCTCAACAGGAGGGCATGAAGCTGGAGAAATCTATAATTGCTTTAATTACTTGGAAGGTGAGGACAACACCAAAGCAGACGTTATACTCAAAAAATTTGATGAACGCTGTAACAGTCAGTCTGGTGAGATGCTGGAAAGATTTAACTCTTGTCAGAGAAACGGAGGGCGCATCTCTGATTTTATTACAAATCTCAAGTTAATACCACAAGGCTGTGATTATGCTAATTTCAGAGACACTGTGATAATGCATTAATTAATTTCTGGACTATCTGATAAAAATTTGAGGGACGAACCTTCACAAAATAAGTATCTAACTCTAGTAATCACTATACAAAAATGCCTTGCTTATGAACAAAAACGAAATCAATACTTTGAGTCTCTACAAACACAAAATCATCATTTAGAAAACAAAATCGGTAAAAATGGCACGAACACTCAGCACGAGGCGGAGGCAGGGTTGAATCGGAGGAAGACGGAGGTGCTGAGCGGCAGCCATCTTGAGAAAGGAGCCGCACATGGTCCATTGCGGAAAGAGCACACAGTACAGGAAACTCGGTGTGCGCATGGGCAATCGAGTCCTACACATGACGTCGCGAGCGTCATGAAGCCAGAGTACCAGGACCACGTCCACTTAAAAGGGAAATGCACGAAAATGAACAAAAAGAAATTTAAAGCTGAAAACCCAATTTTCTTGCCTCAAAAGACAGAAAATGCCCGAACTTACACCAGCAGTTGAAAATAACTTTCACAACACCCTGGAACAAGCAGTTAGCACCGCCCTAGAAGATGATATGGTCCTTGTAGACTACAACTCAGACGAAAATTTCATCTTGGGAGATGGCCACGCCAGTACCAAATCCGAACCGCAACTAGAGATGTTGTACCGTGAAGACCCCGACGATGAGTTCTTCGGAATAGGGAACCTTCAGCCCAGCATATATGACATCCCGACTCGTGAGTGCAGGATTATGCTGCGGCCTGACGCCAAGAAACAGAGAGTGGTCCACACACCACGAAGGGTCCCAGCCTCCACACAAGAAGATAATTTGTTCATTGAACATGAAGAGAACGATCACAACTCCGAAACAAAAAGCGATGATTTGTCTATCAAACAATACATACAATAGTGCTCAGACATGGCTGAGTTATATGAAGATCCTGATCACAGCATCAGCAACATGGTTGAAAAGCTCAATACAACTCTTCTCATGGTAGATGAATCAAATACCATGGTGCCATGGCAGATCGTCGGTACATTGGATGACAGCAATGCCCAAGACGATGCCGACGCCACACAGAGAGCACAGAACAACTTCGTTGAGAGAGCACAGATTGACTCTACAACGAGAACACTGCACGACTCCACAAACAGAGCAATGACAGACTCCACAGAGAGAGCGATGACAAACTCCACAGAGAGAGTGATGAAGGACTCCACAGAGAGCGCGAAGACAAACTCCACAGAGAGAGCGATGAAGGACTCCACAAATAGAGTGACACAAGCCATCACAGACAGCTCGGTGAAAGACTCAAAAATGGAAGCAAGCAAACACTCCACAGCGAACGCCATGCATGTACAAGACCATGAAGATCTATCAATCTTATTTGAGCCACCAGAAGAAGACACTGAATGTCTACCCACTGTATGTGAGACAAGTGACGAAGAAATCACAATTCCCATACAGGGTCACAGTGAGACTGACATATCTTAGCTCGCCTGTACAGAAGCACTCAATAATCGGAGGACGGCCACCCATGAGTCCAGAGAGACCACGTCAATAGAAATTTTGAAGATTTTGACTCCAGAAAAGGAGTACCACGACCCACAAGGAGTACCACTCTCTGTTTCTTGGCGTCAGGCCGCAGCATAATCCTGCACTCACGAGTCGGGATGCCATATATGCTGGGCTGAAGATTTTGACTCCAAAAGAGGAGCACCAAGAAATCAATGATGATTCAAGTGAACCAGAATTGACTCTGGAAGAGGGGTACCAAGTAAACAAAGAAGAGGAATCAAATCCACAAACATCAATGTCACCAATATCAATGCAACATCAGATAATTCTCACAATTCTCAAGAAGAAAAGCTCAATGTAGCAGATACCACAAAGGACACTGACACCAGTAAGTGTGACAATGACTCAAATCATCCACTCGGCACACTCACTGAGCGCAACAAGAACAACAACAAATGCAAGAAGCACAGCAGAAACAAGAACAACAACAGCAACAACAAAAACAACCTGCAGCGCAACAAGATCGACAAAAGCAACAAGAAGCATCCCAGAAACAACAAGCACAACAAGAAAAAGAACAAGAATAAAAGGGAGAACAACGAAAACAGAATCAACAAGCGTGATAAAAAGAACAACAGGAATGACAACAACAAGAACGCCAACGAAAACAACCAAGACAGAAACGACAAAAACAACCAGAATGACAACGAAAACAACAAAGACAGGAACCACAGAAACAACAACAATGAAACAACGACCTGTACAACATGGTACAACTCTGCACATGAAGGACAATGCCACAGCACACTGCGAAACAATGACAAGACTACAGACATGCCATGGCATGATAAAGAATCTCACAAATTCACATCTGCTCCAGAACAAACAAGAAAAACAATTTTCACAAACAATGACATACAGAATCAATACCACAAATACAGGAAAAAGTCGAGGTCAGACAACGGTGCGACACAGAATCGCTATCCACAATCAATGGGAATAGGGGAAAAAGGTGTTCACATCATTAAACGACTCATCAGCAAGGCAGCCGAGTCATGTTCCTATATCAACCTAGCTCTGTTATCGTACCGAGCAACCCCATTGAGCTCAGGACTGTCACCAGCACAAATGCTCTTTGGCAGAGACATCCAGACAACCCTACCAGCAAAGCAATTCTGAGACCCCGGCAACGCACTGGTTCTCAACGACATGCGGGCACTATGCTCCAAACAAAAACTATACTATCCCACTTGCGATCCCACTCAAGCCACTGATAATAGGTGACACCATCAGAATCAGGGACCCAGAAGGTGGATGGTCTGAGTCAGCCACAGTGATCAGTCAGGAGGCACCACGGTCCTACATTGTCATATCATCTACAGGAGTACTTTTTCACCGTAGCCGCTGAGATCTATTAGAGATTCGACCTACAACGCCAGTATTTCCCACGCTGGACTTGACCGAGTCCATTTGTCCACAGGACGTTCCTCGCCACACAACGCCAGACAGTACTCTTGATGATATCAAACCATCATCCCTACTACCACCGTTAAGATGCTCCAGCGGACACTGTAATCACCCGACCGGCTAGATTTGTAACGACACTTCACCACACGCACAAGATGAATATGGACATTTCTCACGATGGACTCACAACACAGTTAATTGTTTCTGTATTACTTTTATCGTTTTCACAGTGTGCAGATTTGTATATTCTCACCACTTCTTATGTACAGTTTTCTTGAGGCCAGTCTAGAAAACATGTCAAATAAAAGGTGGGGGGGGGGGGATGTAGAAAAGAAATAGAAAGAGTGAAATACAGCACAAAACAGGCCCTTCGGCCCACGATGTTGTGCCGAACTTTTGTCCCAGGTTAATCATAGCATTTTGGACACTCAGGGCAATTTATCATGGCCAATCCACCCAACCTGCACATCTTTGGACTGTGGGAGGAAACCGGAGTACCCGGAGGAAACCCACGCACACACGGGGAGGATGTGCAGACTCCACACAGACAGTGACCCAAGTCGAAATCGAATCTGGGGCCCTGGAGCTGTGAAGCAATTGTGCTATCCACAATGCTACCGTGCTGCCCTTAAGAGGAAATTAATCTACACTCCATTATTTTACCCTAATCCATGTACCTATCCAATAGCCGCTTGAAGGTCCCTAATGTTTCTGACTCAACTACTTCCACAGGCAGTGCATTCCATGCCCCCACTACTCTCTGGGTAAAGAACCTACCTCTGACATCCCCCCTATATCTTCCACCATTTACCTTAAATTTATGTCCCCTTGTAATGGTTTGTTCCACCCAGGGAAAAAGTCTCTGACTCTCTACTCTATCTATTCCCTTGATCATCTTATAAACCTCTATCAAGTCACCCCTCACCCTTCTCCGTTCTAATGAGAAAAGGCCCAGCACCCTCAACCTTTCCTCGTAAGACCTACTCTCCATTCCAGGCAACATCCTGGTAAATCTCGTTTGTACCTTTTCCAAAGCTTCCACATCCTTCCTAAAATGAGGTGACCAGAACTGCACACAGTACTCCAAATGTGGCCTCACCAAGGTTTTGAACAGCTGCATCATCACATCACGGCTCTTAAATTCAATCCCTCTGCTAATGAACGCTAGCACACCATAGGCCTTCTTCACAGCTCTATCCACTTGAGTGGCAACTTTCAAAGATCTATGAACCTAGACCCCAAGATCTCTCTGCTCCTCTTCATTGCCAAGAATCCTACCGTTAACCTTGCATTCCGCATTCATATTTGTCCTACCATTTCCATTAGGCCACCATTTTGAGCAGACAGCTCGATACCAAGGTTCAGTGGCGGCCCCCCTCCTGTCACAATGCAAATCTTGAAAGAGGCGGATCCTCCCTTGGGCTGGACCCTTTATACCCGTTTCTGATGCCCTCTAGTGATGATGTGGCTGTCACATCTGTCTGTAGTCCTTGGTGTATGTGCAGTTGTGTTGTGTAGTGTAGAATAATGGAGTGTAGATTAATTTCTTCTTAAGGGCAGTACGGTAGCATTGTGGATAGCACAATTGCTTCACAGCTCCAGGGTCCCAAGTTCGATTTCGACTTGGGTCACTCTGTGTGGAGTCTGCACATCCTCCCCGTGTGTGCGTGGGTTTCCTCCGGGTGCTCCGGTTTCCTCCCACAGTCCAAAGATGTGCAGGTTGGGTGGATTGGCCATGATAAATCGCCCTTAGTGTCCAAAATTCTATGATTAACCTGGGACAAAGGTTCGGCACAACATCGTGGGCCGAAGGGCCTGTTCTGTGCTGTATTTCTTCTCTAATACCGGGATTCCAACAGAATCCTGTGAGCTTTCCGGCAAGCATAAATTTTAATGGAAAAGGAGAGGGAATCGCAAACCGGGCCCTGCACCTACTGCCAGCTGCGAACCGGAGCAATTCCACTCCGGCGGGAGCACTTAGTCTCCTGAACAGAGAATCCTGCCCCAGATAGTAATACCATCTGAAAAATGAAATGAATGAAAATCGCTTATTGTCACGAGTAGGCTTCAAATGAAGTTACTGTGAAAAGCCCCTAGTCGCCACATTCCGGCGCCTTTTCGGGGAAGCTGTTACGGGAATGCATCTGGATGCATCCATCTGGATGCAATGAGGAAATACTGAGGGTATCTCCTGAGTCACAATAGCTGTTCATTTAGGAATCAGGAAAGTTAGGCCTAAATACAAAAACCTGACTAATGGCCTGGACTGCATAAAGATGTCGTCAATTTCTGCCAATCATGTTACATGTCAGGTGATAGAGAAACCTCACACAGCAATTATACCTGCACCTTTCATTCCAATTCCAGCATTTTCACTAGGGTACTAATTGATGGTGTTGGGCTGCTCCCTGAGACAAAAAGTGGAAATCAATACTGGCTGACAATCATAGATGTTTCAACTAAATTCCTGGAAGCAATACCTTTAAGAAATATTACAGCAAGGAGGATGATAGAAGCGTTAACCTAATTCTTTACAAGATATGGTTTACCAAAGGAAATACAGTCAGACTAAAGTTCAAATTTCACGTCACAGTTGTTTATGGAAGTCATGAACAGCCTAGGGATAAGGCAATTTAAGTTGTCAGCTTATCCTCCTGAATTGCAAGGTGCATTAGGGAGATAGCATCACACTCCAAATCGATGAAGGGGGCATAAAGTCAAGATTACCCACAAGACAGGGATAGAGGAATTCCATTCTTCTTATTTACTATTATTATTATTTGAATGGGTGTAAATTGAGAGAGGTGGACTCAGTCGCAGAAAGTAAGCGCGAAGATAGTAAAGATGGCAAATGGTATGTTGCCCTTCATAGCAAAACGATTTGAGTACAGCGATAGGGATGTTTTACTGCAATTGTATAGGGCATTGATGAGGCCACACCTGGAGTATTGTGTGCAGTTTTGGTGTCCTTATCTGAGGAAGGATGTTCTTGCTATGGAGGGAGTGCAGCAAAGGTTTACCAGACTGATTACAGGGATGGTGAGACTGTCATATGAGGAGAGACTAAATTGGTTAGGGTTGTATTTATTGGTGTTTAGAAGAGTGAGAGATGATCTCATAGAAACCTACAGAATTGTAATAGCATTAGACAGGGTAGATTCAGAAAGAATGTTCCTGATTATGGGGGAATCGAAAACGATAGGTCATAGTTTGAGGAAGCCTTTTAGGACAGAAGTGAGGAGAAATTTCTTCACCCAGAGACTGGTGAATCTGTGGAATTCGCCACCAGAAAGTAGTTGATTTCAAGATATTGTGTGATTTCAGTGAGACAAAGCTTTGGGGCTAAAGGGATCAAGGGATATGGGAGGATGGCAGGATCAGGGTATTGAATTTGATAATCAGCCATGATCGTAATGAATTTTGGAGAAGGCTCAGTGAGCTGAATGGCCTACTCCTGCTTCTATTTTCTATGTATGCTTCTATGCATTAGGATTGCGCCTAAAGATTCAACGGTGTTTAGTCCTTTCAAATTAGTCTATAGCCATGAACTGAGAGGACCTCTCAAACTAACTCAGGAAAAGTTAATAAAACAAAATTCAACAATTACACTCCTAGATTCTGTGACAAAATTCAGAGAAATGATGAACAGAGCATGTGAGGACCATTATGAAGAATTAGTAGTGGTGGATGAGGAAAAGGAGGGAGAAAGGCAGGATTTGGAAATTAACGTTCCTCAAATTAAATTGGACAAGGAGGAAGGGCTTAAAAATCTAAATGTAATTAATTGTGAGCTGCCTTCCAGACAACTATCAGAATGATTTGAAAGGGCTAACGCAGTCACACAAGGCTATTTGTGGGAATAAGATGGGGAAAACAAATTTGTCTACATGTGATGTAGATGTAGGGAATAATGCAGCACCTTTATGCACTAAATCCAGTAGTTTTTGCACAAGTGAAAAGTGTAAACCTCCTTCCTGTTGATTCTCTTATCTCCCCTTTATTTCTTTTTTTCCTTTATCATTTTGATCCATAGATGCTTAATGGACAAATATCATTAAACCAAACAGCAAAGAGAATGAGGAATTCAAAAAGTTGCAACATAGTGCATGGTGCAGGTTTTCAAGCAACAGAACGCCAACATTGAGTCACCTGAGAAATGGGGTGGGACACAGTTTGATTGGTTAGCTGGGTGGCCAACCGAATGGTCAAAAGGTCTGGTAACAGGTTGTGATTGGATCCTGCCTGAGCATGATGATATCCAGAGACCTATGGAAGAGCAGAGTTAAAACCTGGACGGCCTCGGGGGTTCTCGGGGGGGCGCGGGGGGATCTGGCCCCGGGCGGTGCCCCCACGGTGGCCTGGCCCGCGATCGGGGCCCACAGATCTGCAGGCGGGCCTGTGCCATGGGGGGCACTCTATTCCTCCACATCGGCTACCGTGGTCCTCCGCTATGGCCGATGCAGAGATGAACCCTCCCGCGCATGCGCCGGGATGATGCCAGCACACGCTGCCGCTCCTGCGCATGCGCCATCTTGTGGCACCCGAAAGATTGGGTGAGGCTTGATTCGATTGGTTGGCTGGTAGCCAATGAATTGGCCAAAATGCCGTATTCTGCCCAGCAGCAGGTGGTGATTGGACTCTGCCTGAGTGGGATGATTTCCAGAAAACTAAGGTAAGCAGTGTGGAGACCTGGACACACAAAGACAAGTACCAGCCCTCTCTCTCCCTCGTGATTTCTCCAGAAAAACTGTGTAGCTATGCACAGAATCTGAATTAACCTGGAGTGAAAACCTCGAACTGAAAGCCTGGATTGAATCATCTGAAACAAAGACTCGCGGATGGGATTTTCCATCCAGCGACGCCCAAATCGCGATAGGGCAGAGAATCGAGTGTCAGCCGAAAAACAAAGTCGGCACCAGGTGCCCGATGGAACGCCATGTTCCAGCAACTTGCCAGCAGCATGAGTGCATTCCACGCTCCGCACCGGTGTGGGTATGCAAAATGTACAGTAGCAGGCATTAGCATCTCATTAACGGGCCCAAACTGGCAGTCTCCAGCTTCCCGCAATGCTCCGCCTCCCACAGGCGGAAATGATGACGCCGCAGTTCACTTTTGATATATAAAATCAGGAAACAGGTGCCAGGGCTGCTGAGGGAGACAGAGGAAGTGGATAATGGTCCTAATGGTACAATGGTGGGATGACAATTGTGCTGCTGGCCAGGGGGTTACCGCCAGGGTTTTAGGGGAGTAGCGGAGGCAACCAGGGGGTGAGCTGTGGGGTTAGGTTCTCCCCCAAGGACTGGCGTGTCCGGGCATGGACCACCAGTGTAATAGCCTGCAAGGCAACCGTCTGGCTGAGCACCCCATTGACTGCCCACTGTAATCCTTAGATGCGCAGGGTGCCACCAGCCGTGTGGGTGGCCCCAGCACCCCAACCAGGTGTCCCCTTGGGAGCCTTCAGACTCCAGCTGAACCATCAATGGGATGGGCGTGTTCCCGCGCACTATGTGGGCCACCAGATGTTAGCACACCTCAGTGGATCCATCCAAGCTGTTGCCCCCCTGCAGGTGCAGCAACGGAACCGCGGAGCGCACCTCGCATGGCAGACGCATGCACTGTGGCTATCGACACCATCCTGGCATACTGTTCCTCATAGGGTAGATGTACCACCAGTGGCATCACCAGCTAGCCCACCCTGCAGGACCACCGGCTGTCACCACACCCTGCCTTCCCGTTGTGACCCTGCCCCCAGACAAGTAGGCACAACCTGTGTGCCACACGTAAGATGCTCAGCACATTGCATTTACGGCGCCCACCCTCACCGACCGAGCCCTGATCCCTGACAGCCGCAGGATGCCACACAACGTGTGTAACAGGGTAGGCGTGCATGATACAATCTAATTGTCTCCAGATTCACCAACTAGGCAGCCTGACCAATGGCATCTCAAAGGTCCCGTCCTAACCCCCCTCCTCCTCCCCATCAGCCAGCCACACCCTCCCCTGTCTACCCTCCCTGCACTCCGCCAACCCCCTTACCCACTGTACCTACACCACCCCCTCTGTGCTTCCCAACTGCTTCACTGCAGGCTACTGACCTTGGGTTAGCAGTATCAGTGGATCTGATCCATCAGATGGAGAATGATGGTGACCCGCTCCACGATGAGCTTTGGTGCTCCGCATCAGGCGACGCCTGACTCCTGCCCTCGGTAGCAGATTCCACTGTCCGCATGGGTGATCCCTACATGCATGGTGGCTATTCCACCTCACGGTCCCATCGAACCCCTGGGGTGGCAGGGTTCCAAGTGTCAGCACTTAGTCTCTGAAACAGAGAACCCGCCCTTTATCTTATGATAATTTTCATTATCATTTTTTACCCCCCTCTGCTCCCCTCTGTGTTTGTCTGTCTTGTATATGTGTGTAGAGGTTGGAACAAGTTTAGAGTGGAAGGTTTAGGAATTAAATAATAGTTAACCTGTTGTATTTGCTGCATATTTTATTATAATTACTGTTATTAATGAAATTACGTACAAACCTGTGACTAGTTACCTGGCAGCTAAGGGTAAAAGACTTTGGCTATTTTTCTAAGAATTATTGGTTAATTGAATTGTGTTCTGACTCCTGGTCAAGTGGGGCTGGAACTGAATGCACACCCACCCAGGGGTCGTAACAAAAGAGAAATTTAGTCCATTGTTCAAAATGAAATCATAGGATAGAAATTCCCATAATTTTTCAGAGTGTCAGGCTCCTACTGAAACTGGTGTGTATCTCTCCAGGTGTACTGCTGAATTTTCAGACCACTCTGACAAAAGAAAGTGGGAGAGAATGATTTACGCCATCAGTCTGGTGAGACGAGGCCCGATAGCATCAGCAAGGCTGGCTCCACAGATATCAGGGCACCAGCATTCTCCTCCCCAACACATGGGCTCTCTCTGACCCCCCCCCCCCCCCCCCCCCCCACCAATCACAAAATTATTATGGGGGCTCTCCCCCTATGACTACCACGGCAGTAACGCCACTGCTCCCCCTCTTCAGTGCCATGTTCCCCTCTCTCAATGTCAGATCCCCCCCCCCCCCCTCATTCAATGCCCAATATCCCTTTCAATACCAGGTTGTCAGTGCCAGACTTCCCTTTCAAAGGCTTCGGCACTCTCCCCCCACCCCCCACCATATATAATGGGAACCCCGCCACCTCAAATGTGCTTCCCGAAGGGCCAGGCCCTGGCACCACTCCCGGTATAGGTTGGCACTGTCCTGGTATGTCATTCTCCCTCCCCCGAGTCTATACCTACCTTTGCGCCTCCAGCGGGATCTCCATGACTACTTCACATGTTGTGAACTTTGCAGATGTGAAGTCACATCTTATGAGGTACGAATATATAGTTAGGGGAGAACCTCTGGTTAGGAAGCCTTTTAATAATATTTCCATTGAGTGAAATTTATTAAAATGAGGTTCTCTGGAATCCCGTTGCATCACCGACGAGGGGAAGGGAAAAACGGGAAAGGAGATCCAGCCGGCGAGAATTTTGTTTCTCAGCTCTCGCAGTAGTTTGCGCCTGTGTCACCGCTCTTGCTAACGGTGAGTCTATTTGCAGTAACTACCGAAACTGGATGGAACACTAAGGCAGGATTTCCAGCCCCTCCTGCTGGTGGGGTCCTGAAGTTCTGCTGTCAGCGACCTTCCGTCACCGGCTCCCAGACAGCGGAGGGTGCAAATAAAAGGAAATTCCATTGACAGCGGTGGGACCGGAAGATCCAGCAGCTGGTTAATGCCAGGCCACTTCCGCCACCAGAAAACCAGCCACAGGGGTGGGAATTTAACTTCGTGTTATGGTATGTTCGGTACCAGGTTGCCCAAATCACAAAGGGAAATTTGAACAAGCTATCACAACTATTTGTATTTTGTGAGAAGCTATCTTAAGTCAGGAGAAAGAACACCCAACTATTTATGAGGATTTAAAAAAATGAACTTTAAACATTTAGGGGCTGGTTTAGCACAGGGCTAAATCGCTGGCTTTGAAAGCAGACCAAGGCAGGCCAGCAGCATGGTTCAATTCCTGTACCAGCCTCCCCGAACAGGCGCCGGAATGTGGCGACTAGGGGCTTTTCACAGTAACTTCATTTGAAGCCTACTTGTGACAATAAACAATTTTCATTTCATTTTTTTCATCACAGCCTATATGTGAATTATCAAAAAGTGACTGCAGTGACAAAAGCAGATCTATATCTATGTTTGGAAGACTACATTGAGAAAGTGGGACAACCAAAGTCTATTGTAAAGATTGATTTCCTGAGACAATATTGGCACGTATCCTTATCGGAAAGGGTGAGAGAGATATCAGCTCCTGTAATGCCAGATGGGCTTGATAGGTTCAAAGTTATGCCATTTGGTATGAATAAAGTACCAGCCACATTTCAAAGACTGACAAACAAAATATTCAGAGGATACGAGTAATCGTGCTGTTTATACTGATGCTCTACTAGTTTTCAGTCAGAAGGAGCATTTACAACATTGAAAAGAACTGTTCGATTGACTGCAAGAAGCTAATTTGGTGGTGAACTTGACTAAGAGTGAATTTGCGAAAGCACAGGTTATATATTTTGGCACACCATTGGACATGGTCATGGCCGCACAAGGTATGAAAATAAATGGCATTTGTTAGGATACAAGACCAGACCCCAACTTTTCATCGGATAACGAACAAGAACCACAAACAGTTTTTCAATTTGTGAGGACACGATACTTCACCCCAGGTGTGATGAGTCTAAATAATGGGTATCTTTTATATTAAAACAAACTTTACTTCAACCACAGAATTAACCACATTAACATCAAATAAATAGCTTTACAATTATCTGTTAAACAGTTCCTAAATAAAAGAAAAATCTTTATCTTTCTATCTACACCTGCTACTAATTATTTCAGTTTATTTTTTCTATTATTTTAATAAATGTTTAAAGTTCATTTTTTAAAATCCTCATAAATGGTTGGGTGTTCTTTCTCCTGACTTAAGATAGCTTCTCACAAAATACAAATAGTTGTGATAGCTTGTTCAAATTTCCCTTTGTGATTGGGGCAACCTGGTACCGAACATACCATAACACGAAGCTAAAGTAATCTCCATCAGATTTTTCATTGCAGTGTGATCCATTGCTCATCATAGTGTATCAGTGGTGGTGTGCACACATTTTCTCAGTGGATGTAAATTTGAAGTCTTTGTTCTGCCGACTGATTATTATTCATTGTATTCATAAATGTGAGTCATTAAGAGAATGAGAAATTTAAGGTCTGCTTCAATACTATCACCAGATGATGGAAAATCTGAACAAATCTATTGCTAACCAGTTCCTTGTCAATCTGTGCTTGTTTCATCTCCATATCAGTTAAATGTTGGTTATATACACTGCCACCAATCAACCTACATTTACAGCAGTGCAGCCCTTCATCCAACCTGTAACGCATCAGCTGCAGGTGCTTTTAGAAATATGGAAATTCAGAGTTGCCTGTTGGTTGAGCAATCATTTTATGTCTTTCCATGCGTCTCTGGCTCTATTTGGGAGGCTTAAACATTTCTGCCACTTTTCTTCTGAAGGACGTGAATAATTAGTTGATTCGTAGTTTAGAACTTGATTATTTTTGAAAAAAAAGTAATGACAAAGCTTTTGATCTTGCACGTATCAGGACACTTTGCAAGAATATCAGTATAAGGGCAAACAACAATTTCTACTGTATGAGAAGAGAATACTGATAGCTTGGCAATTGGACTCTGATTGGTAGAGGTATTGCTATAGAGAATACACCAGTTGATGGTTACTGACGGATAACGTCAAGCATTGTTTGACATTTTAACATTCAACATTTAGCTAATATTAAGAAAGAAGATTATCTGGAATTTTAACTCATTGCAGATGTGGAACCTTTAATGCACTATTTATTATTTTAGTAAGCAAATATCAATGAATTTACATTTTCCATTGGTTCAATTCTTTGTTTAATCTTCCATTCTTTTAGTTTGTACTTTTATTCATTCCTCTGCATGGGTGTATTACTGAAATGATCTGTTTATTCATTCATGGCAAAAAAAACTTGTGCTGGAACTAAATTCTTGTATTTTTGTAAATTGCGAGATTCAGTATGTAATTTTAATCCTTAAAGTAGCTTTTCTTCCCAGCGTGAATTCTCATCAGCACAGACTTAAAATTGACTTTACATCTTTTGAAGCGTTCATAAATAATAACTTATATTTAATGCCTCTACATGTATTTTTGGAACACGTGTTCCTTTCACCGGAATCTCCAATCTCGAGTTCCCTGTCAAGCTTATTTTGGCCAACTGCAACTCCGCTTATACTGCAGTCACTTATCATATTCACCCGTATAACCCGTGCTGTTTACATTATAGGGCTGTTGCATTCACCGCTAACAATACTCTCCGATCCGTGCCATTCTTATTTTAAACGACTACATTGACATAAAATTCTTCAGGTGACTTGTTCCATTGCATGATGTCAATTTTACCTGCTCTTTAACCTGCAACATCTTGCACACTGATTAAATTTGCCACCTTCAATGTGTCACATTGCCCACTTGGTATTTCCTCCTTCAACTTATATGAATTGTGTTTTAGATTTCTCGTTACGTTGTTTCTTAATCTCTTCCTTTAAGTTATGCAGCCAGACAGTTCCATTTTCCTTCTTGCATAGCCCTTTGCCCTCCACATTCAAAGTTTAAGTTGTTTTTAAATTCGTCGCTTCTATGTCTACTATGTCTAATGTCAAATTGTGATCCAAAAGCAACTCTTTCCTGAGGCAATTACCTGACATTCCACCTTATCATTTTTTTCATCATTTTGTTACTTCATCAAACTCCTATCTTTTATATGATTATGTTGCGTTACAGCCAGTGGTTTCTCTCCGTTTGACTATCTATTCATCATATTGTATCTAGGACTGCCATTTCTCCCAAACCTATTCATATTGTAGCCAGGACCAGATTCTTGCCTTCCTCACATTTGATATCATTATAAATATTTTGTACTTTATTTGATAACATGTCAAAAAATAGATGATTTCAAATGTTCACATTTTTCTTCAGTTCCTTATTCTGTCAGAAATCAATTGAAAGCATCATTCCAACCTTTCTGATTTTCAGCACAATATCTCATCGTTTGACACTGAAGTGGGTGTTGCAACTTCTTTATTTAACTCTCTTATTTTAACTGCATGAAGCTAACCTTTTAAATTTCACGTATTGCCATTCTTAATTCTCTGTATTTTTCTCTCATGAATCATTCTGACAATGGGCAGAATCTTAACTTCCAGGGTGGGGCAGATGAACCTACGAGCAGTGGTTAAATCTCCAGAAAATGCCAGGGTGTCGGAAACACGGCATTTGGAGACGTGCGGGAAATCTTATGGTGCCACCAGGTATCGAAGTTCAAAATCTAAAAAGCCACTTTATTGTGCCTTTAATGTAACATTTTGGCTTTAAGAGCAAGTGCATGGGTTCCCCCGAGCTGTATTGATATCGCCAGTGTCAATACTCGCATAGCGAATAGGCATTAATCAATAAAACTGACAGACTGGAAAACTGCAAAGCTGCAGGCACAATAATATCAACAGGTGGAACAGCAACAACAACAGAAGGAGGAACAGCAGCAACAACAGCAGGAGGAACAGCAACAACAACAGCAGGAGGAACAGCAATAACAACAGCAGGAGGGACATCAACAACAATAGCAGGAGGAACAGCAATAACATCAACAGGTGGAACAGCAACAACAATAGCAGGAGGAACAGCAACAACAACAGCAGGAGGGACATCAACAACAATAGCAGGATCAGCAACAACAACAGCAGCAGGAACAGCAGCAACAACAGCAGGAGGAACAGCAACAACAACAGCAGGAGGAACAGCAATAACAACAGCAGGAGGAACAGTAATAACAACAGCAGGAGGAACAGCAACAACAGCAGGAGGAACAGCAACAACAACAGCAGGAGGGACATCAACAACAATAGCAGGAGGAACAGCAATAACAACAGCAGGAGGAACAGCAACAACAGCAGGAGGAACAGCAACAACAACAGCAGGAGGGACATCAACAACAATAGCAGGAGGTACAGCAATAACATCAACAGGTGGAACAGCAACAACAACAGCAGGAGGAACAGCAACAACAGCAGGAGGAGGAACAGCAACACCAGCAGGAGAAACAGCAACAACAACAGCAGGAGGAACAGCAACAACAGCAGCAGGAACAGCAACAATAACAGCAGGAGGAACAGCAACAACAACAGCAGGAAGAACAGCAACAACAGCAGGAGGAACAGCAACAACAGCAGGAGGAACAGCAGCAGGAGGAACAGCAACAACAGCAGCAGGAACAGCAACAACAACAGCAGGAGGAACAGCAACAACAACGACAGGAGGATCAGCAACAACAGCAGCAGGAGGAACAGCAACAACAGCAGGAGGAATAGCAACAACAACAGCAGGAGGAACGGCAATAACAACGGCAGGAGGGACATCAACAACAACAGCAGGAGGAACGGCAATAACAGCAGGAGGAACAGCAACAACAGCGGGAGGAACAGCAACAACAGCAGGAGGAACAGCAACAACAACAGCAGGAGGAACAACAACAACAACAGCAGGAAGAACGGCAATAACAACAGCAGGAGGGACATCAACAACAACAGCAGGAGGTACAGCAATAACATCAACAGGTGGAACAGCAACAACAGCAGGAGGAACAGCAATAACAATAGCAGGAGAAACAGTAATAACAACAGCAGGAGGGACATCAACAACAATAGCAGGAGGAACGGCAGCAACAACAGCAGGAGGAACGGCAGCAACAACAGCAGGAGGAACGGCAGCAACAACAGCAGGAGGAACGGCAACAACAACAGCAGGAGGAACAGCAACAACAGCAGCAGGATCAGCAACAACAACAGCAGGAGGAACAGCAACAACAACAGCAGGAGGAACAGCAACAACTGCAGCAGGAACAGCAACAACAACAGCAGGAGGAACAGCAACAACAGCAGCAGGATCAGCAACAACAACAGCAGGAGGAACAGCAACAACAGCAGGAGGAACAGCAACAACAGCAGCAGGAGGAACAGCAACAACTGCAGCAGGAACAGCAACAACAACAGCAGGAGGTACAGCAACAACAACAGCAGGAGGAACAGCAACAACAGCAGGAGGAACAGCAACAACAACAGCAGGAGGGACAGCAACAACAGCAGGAGGAACAGCAACAACAGCAGGAGGAACAGCAACAACAATAGCAGGAGGAACAGCAATAACAACAGCAGGAGGGACAGCAACAACAGCAGGAGGAACAGCAACAACAGCAGGAGGAACAGCAACAACAATAGCAGGAGGAACAGCATTAACAACACCAACAGCAGGAGGGAGGAACAGCAAAACCAGCAGGAAGAACGGAAAACCCAGCAGAAGGAATGACAACACCAGCAGAAGAAACGGCAACACCAGCAGGAGGAACAGCAACACCAGCAGGTGGAACAGCAGCCATAATGCCAACAAGGAAGGAACAATATGAAAATTAGAAGATTATATACAGGATCTCTTTGTATACTAATCTCTGCATACAGTCTGTCGTCTGCATTTAATGGCCACGGTGGTTTGTCCATCTACCAACTGGAAAACCAGTGGCAGCTCCAGCACAGCCGTTTTCGAAAGCCATGTCACACCTGATAGCAATCAGGCAGCTTGCTTGGGGTTCCTTGGGTCTTCTGGATGGGCACCCCGCCACAAAGAGCTGCTGCCGATAGTGCAGAAGACCCCATATCCCAGGTAAGTGGAGGCATAACTGGAACTAATCAGGCATGCCCTGCCGATGGGTGGGGTAAGAGGTTGAGGGGTCAGTTTAAAGAACTGATGGGTCTTCCCATGGGATGGCTCTTGCTGCTGACGTAGCCCTCTATTAGACATAGGGTGCAAGTGGATATTATCTCCCCCCCCCCCCCCCCCCCCCAAACCCCAACCAGATTACAGGCAGACCAACAAGGACATACTTGGTGGCTTTACCACATGGTGAGGTCTTCTCCCCACCACTGGTTGAGTATTATGATGAGGTCCTTTAGTGGCTCTTCATTGGCCATGTAAAGACACCAATTGGTTTAGAAGCAGGAAGGCTGACTGGGGCCTTTTCCTCTCAGCTTGATTGCGGGGAGTCGGAAGGCAATAGGATCTCCACTCTGTACCTACCCTGTATGTCTGGCATGGAAATAGTTCATTTGATTGGTTAATTGGTTATCAGATACAGATTATTCAAGGGAGTGTCACAATTAAATTGATGAGCCTTTTGCTCTGACGTAAAGTTTATCAGTTAAATTTCTGCTGCACTTATTTTTAATTCAATAAAGCTGGCTGATTTTCTGTCAGGGGAGATGGTAGAGGCAATGTTAGACTGGTAATCCAGAGGCCCAGGCTAATCTTCTGGGACATGGGTTCCAATCTCCCAAAACAGGTGATGGAATTTGAATATTGATAAACCTGGAACCTTCCAAGTCTCTCGCCACTCTGACTTGGAAATACATCATCATTCTTTCAATGTCGCTGAGCCAAAACTCTGGAACACCCTCCCTAACAGCACCATGAGTGTACCAAACCACAGGGACTGCAGCAGTTCAACAAAGCAGCTCACCACCATGTTCTCAAGCGGCAATTAGGTATTGGCAACAAAAATAGTGCCCTAGCCAGCATTGTCTACATTCTGTAACCATGAAACTATTATTGGTTGTCGTAAAATCCCGTCTCATTCATTAATTTCATCGAGGGGGGAGCCTGCCATTTTTACCTGGTCTGGCCTATATGTAACCCCAGATCTGCAATAATGCAGCCATCTTAACTGCCCTCTGAAATGGCCGAGCAGGTGTGACAACACCGTGGGCTTGTGCGCAGTCAACTCCTGCCGGACTTGACCCGGAGTCACAACGCAAGTGAATTAACGAATAATTCTTAGAAGAATAGCCAAAGTCTTTGGCCCTTGGCTGCCCAATAATTACAATCACCAGGTTTGTAAATTTAAACACAATTACGTTTACTAATAACACTAACTATAATTAAATGTGCAGCTAATACAACAGGTTTTTAAAAAATTATTTACAGGATGTGAACCCCGCTGGTTTGGCCAGGACTTATTGCCCATCCCTCATTTCCCTTCAGAAGTTGGTGACGAGTTGCCTTCTTGAACCCCTGCAATTCCTGAGGTTTAGGTACACTCGCAGTGCTGTCAGGGATTGAGTTCCAGGATGTTGCCCAAGCTACAGTGAAGGAACAGTGACATATTTCCAAGTCAGGGTGCTGAGTGACTTGGAGGGGAACCTCCTGCTGGTGGGGTCTCTAAGTATCTGCTGCCCTTGTCCTCCTCGATGTAATAGTCATGGATTTGGAAGATGCTGCCTAAGGCACCTTGTCGAGTTCCTGTAGTGGATCTTGTAGATGGTGCACATGGTTGCCACTATTTGTCGGTGGCGGAAGGATTGAATGTTTGTGGAAGGGGTAGCAATCAAGCGGGCTGTGGAAAGGCTATGATTGCTGTATTCCTGAAGCTGCACAGAACTGGAATGAATCTACAGTAAAAACCTCAAACTGCAAGAAAAGTTGAAAGAGGGGTCAGGTGCTGGAAGCACCCTTTTGAAACAAAGGCTCTTTTTCCCTTTTGTCTTTCTTTTCACATTTTTTCTTCCCCTCTGTGTTTGTCTGTCTTGTGTGTGTGTGTGTGTAGAAGGTGTGGGGGGGGGGGGGGGGGGGGGGGGGGGGCGGGGGGAAGTTAAAGTGGGGAATTAGGAATTAGATCATAGTTAACCAGTTGTTTTGCTGCATATTCCATGATAGTCATTGTTATCAACAAACAGTAATTGCGTTTAAACTTACAAATCTGGTGACTAACGTCCTTCAGGGAAGGAAATCTGCCACCCTTACCTGGTCTGGCCTACATGTGACTCCAGATCCACAGCAATGTGGTTGAATCTTAAATGCCCTCTGATATGGCCCATATTAAACTGGACCAGACCTTTCCCAATGCCAGGTGGTAGGGTTTCCAGGCATCCCACTCCCTTTCCCAATGCCAGACACTGTGTCTGGCAGTAAAGAGCCACTTCCCTCCCCAACTTGGGAGCCCACTGGCAAACCTGACAGGATTTTCCGGGTAACTTCAGGGTGACTGAGAAGGTTGTTGACTCATATTTAATTGCTGAGCCAACATTAAATCCTCGTGGGTTCAGGGAAAATTGGTGTCAACCGGTTCATTAATGAGTCTAATTGTTATCCTGCTGCATGTTTCTCACTATGGTCCCTTCCTGCCTCTTACTTAATTGTGGGAAGTTTTACTGGCAGATTAAGTGGGCCCGGGCCTCCATATTTCCTGACGTGGTTGGCTGGATTAAATTTCACCACTGGATCAGAAACACATGTTACAATTTAACATTAGGACAGCAGAATTTTGGTGGCTCTGAAGTTTGTGGAGGCTAATCAGGACGGCTTTAGAATAATATGGAAGTGACACAGATATGGATTACAGCTCTGCAACAGCTGGGCTAAGACAGTTGATGTTTCAGAGGCGGAAGCTGGTCTTTGTGTTGGCGAAGATATGAGGATGAAGCTCAGCTCAAAGTCAACAATAATGCTGAGTTAGTGAAAAATCTGGTTCATCTTGGGTCAGAGACCGAGCGATTGGGGTGGGGGTTGAAAGATCGTGCATTCAAACTTTCTCAGTGTTTATCTGGGGGAGATTACAGTTTATGAAAACAAACATGAATACATAACATTTTCATCCCTTTTTATATCAGAGGTTCCTGCAATAAAACACAATATAACGTTTACAACCAAAATTCACAATATGAACAATTAGCAAACACAACAGTCAATAAGTTAGATGTTTCGTAGGACGTTGATACTTGTGTGGTTGTCGGTGAACCGCGGGCGTCTGCTTTTTTGTGTTGCCTGTAACCCCTGGTGTATTTGGTGTGGCTTGGATGTCATTCATTCTTGCCTCAACCGGAGTCGACTTAGGATTTGGAGGTTGACTCGATGTTGAAATGTCCTCAACTGGGGTGCTGTCTTCCACAGTTGTTTCTGGTATTGGCAGGTTCTCATTATTATAGGCCTTGACTTGGCACAGTTTTTTGCGGACTCTTGGTTGACTCTTTCTTTTAGCAGCTCAAACCCATATTCTAGCTGCTAAAAGTTGCTCCGTATGTCTCCTCCACACAATATTGTTCCAAGTTTGAACGGTGTAGGAGACCGTTCCTGTCTGCACTAAGACAATGGCAGGTATCCAGTTCTCACTGGCGGTATAGTTCCTTGCCAATACTTCCTGAACTTTATGAAAAACAAGGGGCGCGATTCTCCCAAAACGGGAGAAATCGTAAGGCTGGCGTCAAACCCGGGCGGGTTTGACGCCAGCGCGCCCCTTCCCGACCGGGAACCGATTCTGGTCCCCGGTCGGGGCTAACAGCCCGACGCCGCAAGCTCTGGCATCACGGGCTTAACGAATTTCGTTAAGGCCGCTTGCCGGAGTTAGCGCCGGCTGACGCGTCATATGACGTCAGCCGCGCATGCGCGGATTGGAAGACTCCAACCCGCGCATGCGCGGATGACGTCATCGCGTATTTGCGCGAAACCCACGCATGCGATGGCCGGGATGCCCCTCAGCCGCCCCGCGAATGGATACTGCGGGGCGGCGGAAGGACAAATAGTGCGCGGGCATCGGGCCCGCTGCCCGCGATCGGTGGGCACCGATCGCGGGCCCATGGCACCCTTGGCACGGCCGTGGTACTGCCGTGCCAATCGGTGCCATGGTTATAAAAAGCGAGTTGTTCCCGCCGTTTTTACGAACGGCCAGACCAGGTCTGTTTGCCGTTCGTAAAAACAGCGTAAAGGGCTGGGACTTCGGCCCATCGAACAGCTGTGAATCGCTGCCGGCCGTAAAAAAACGGCGGCAGCGATTCGTATCGGGAGTTGGGGGGGGGAGAATAGCGGGAGGGCGGGAAAAATGTCGGGAAGGCCCTCCCGCTATTCTCCGACCCGTCGTGGAGGTCGGAGAATTTCGCCCAAGGTGTTTAGCCCTGTTCTCACATTGAAAACCTGATACGACTGCTTTTTCAGTGCTTTCACTTCGAAGGCTCATTCGTTAGTTCTTGCCCCAAGTTGTCAATCTGTTTTTTCGTTCTCAATCGCTGCCCTTCCATGCTGCATAGCAGGGTCTCCTTTATCTGAATCTTGTGCCACAGCCTGTGCGGTGCCGTCTACAGATTCTGTCTTGCCTCGTCAGACCCTGCATCTCTCCCTTTGAGGTTTCATTCTCGTGGCATTCACACTTGAGATTTGGCCTTGTTTCTGGAATACAACTTCTAAACCATCTAGTTAAAGCTGTTGCTCCTGAGGATTTCGAAAAGGGTTCTCTCCCTTCCAGAACATATCAAATTTAGTCTTTAAGGTTGGGTTGCTTAGTCAAGTCAGGTTACAGTAATTCTTCTTGCCGTTGGTATGTTCATTGGACTTCAGATGATGCTGTACGGAGTGAAATAGGAAAGGAACATCGATGCTACAGACTGCACTCTGAGCAGCTCCAACTCTTTTCATTGAGAGCATCTCCTATCCAAACATCCTTCAAGAGTTTCTGTGCTGGTTCCTTTTACTCCTGTTGTTGCCGTTGTTTATGATCAGCAATCTTTTTATTCTTGTTAACCATTGATGCATGAAGGAAGTCAGCAGCTCTTTTTCCAAACTGAATGTTCTTTCCAATTACCTTTCCAGTTCCTTCTAGTCAGGCGATTTGAGATGCACTTCAAATTCTTGTTCTGCAGATCGAAATTTACAAAGGCAGCAAGTAAATGCACTCTGGACATCCATGTCATATTTTCCAGTATACTTTGACCTTCACTTTTGTCAAAGTATTTTTATGTACCTTCTATAAATTCTTCACCCTTTGTTTCTCAATACTGAACCACATATGTTACATTAGGCTGAGCCTTTGTTGTCTTGGTCCCAGCACTCCTAGCCTGAACCTTGACCACAGCTGCTACCTTCTGTCCCTTTAGGCTTTTGGTCGAACCTGCTTCAACACTTGATTATGAGATTTACCTCAGCCCTGATCAGCTTGATTCTCTCCAGCCAGGTTCTCCCTATTAGGGCTGGATAGTTACCTTCAACAACATGCAGGGACAAGTCAGCAGTCTATCCGTTTAGCTGCACATTTACATTGATATATCTCCTCACCATCACTACTTCTCCAGTATATATTTTAAGTATTATCTTTGAGGGTTTAAAGATGATGTGTCATAGATTCTCTTGGTAAACAGTTTCCAGGACCAATGAAAAGGTTGCGTCAGTGTCCACCTCCATTTCCATCAGTTGTCTGTCCAGGTAAGGAGTGACCCAGTAACGGTTTGTTGTGTATGTGCAATGGCCAGCACGTTCAACGGCAATTCATCATCTGACTGTGACTCTGGAACTTTTTCACCCCCTTTTCATATTCCATGGATACTATCCCCCCTATTCCATTTTTACATTTGATCATGGACTCTTGCTTTTTATAATTCTTGTTTGAAACTTGTTCTTTCTTTCTCCAACACACATTCAATTGGCCCCTTTCCTCCACAGTTCTTGCATTTTGCATCTTTAAATCAGCAATCAGTTGCTGTGTGCCCAGTTTTTGCACATCAATGGCAATTTCAAAGCTGTGTCAGCATTCAGGGGCTGGATTCTTCCACCGTGCCTGCCACAAGAATGCTATGTTGAGTCGCGGACAATGAAGAAGTCCATTGACCTCTGGCGGGATTCTCCGGTTGCCGGGCATTCGCGGCCGCCAAATCCAGCCCCAGTTTTCAGCTGATACTTGTGGAATTCCATGCTTGAGCTTATTTGTCGCGCTTCCTTAGCTGTTAGTTACTTAGAGATCACAACTTCTAAAGTCTTATTTTGCTTTCAGTTAACAGCCTCTTCTGGACAGCTTCACTTCTTCACCCACCTGTAAGTCTGTCTCTAATGGTGTCGTTCAAGACATCTCCAAATTTGTAGTATTCAGCTAATTTCTTTACAGTAACTACAAATTGTGTGATTGATTCACCTTCTTGCTGGTTACGTTTGTGGAACCTGAACCTCTTGGCGATGACCAGAGGTTTCAGTGAGAAATGGCCCTTAATTCGCTGTACAATTTCACCATAGGTTTTCAAGCCTTGTTTTTTGGTTATACCAGACTTCACACGAGGTTGAACGTCCCCCTCCCAAGTCATACTGGGGAAAGTTGGGATTACTGTGTCCGCCAACATTTTCTGGATAGTGAATTTGAATCTTTTAGTCTATGAGTTCCAGTCTATGAGGTACCTTCATCATACGGTTCCATGGTTCCAACAACTCCCGCCAATTTTATGATGGGAAGGCCTCTATAAGCACAAATGTGTCACAAAGGTTTTTTCACACTTTTTCTTTCAAACAAAGTAATTCTGAGTTCAGACTGTTCCTTTCTGAGTTTTATAAAGGGTGTTGCAAACCTCCTCTAGCCTGAAATTAACTTGCAGGAAATGTATTACCTTACATGCTACTCACCAGTAGAGGGAGCACTGTTCCAAACATTTCCAGGCAGAATACATGGCAAGCATCTTTTCAATGTTGTTTTCACCAAAATCTTTGTTTAAATTGTGGTTCCTTCGATGGTTGCTGCTATTATTCGGCACCCCTCCATTTCCAGCTTTGGTGTAGTGATGTTTCATCTCCTTAACCATTTGTATAGCTGTGTATAGATCGATGATTTTTCTATATATTTTTTCTTCTCTGGGAGTCTGCCAGCATTGTTCTGACTCCTCATCGCCAGTTTATTTGTGGTATTTTTAAAGTATTGGCTTGCAGACCACAAAGGTACAAATAAACAAGAGCTTTATTGGAAAGGTGTTTTCTCAGAGGTTTCTAGAATAGACTGACTATTAACCCACCCAAACTACTGATTATGGCATCAGTATGTCGCATGATTGAACTCTGAAAGTGACCTTGTTCCAACTAGGAACAAACATGAATACACAACACAAGAAATTGAGCCATGGTTTTCTGAGGCAACAATAAAACTTTCAAAGGAACATATGCCAATATCGAGCACTCATGCCAGCTAAGAACTAGTGTGAGGCCTTCTGAAAGGCCCTAAATCTTTCTCAAAGGGGTTTGTTTACCTATGCCTGGAGACAAAATTGCTCCTCCAGTCCAGCAGACATTCAGAGAATCATAGGGCTGGATCTTATTGCAGGGACAGAATTGTCAGCCCCAGGAAGGAGAGTCGGCTGGGAGCCAATGTCCCTGGAGGAATCCTGCCCCACAACCACAATGCACTGCTGTTAGGCTGATCAAGTCAAAGCGACTTACACCCCTCAATGGACATGAAGCTCCACCCTCAGTCTCATTGACCAGCAGCTATTGTGGTCCTGGCAGAACTCAGTGATGAGTGAAATGCAATGGCTTCTGGAGACAGCTAAGTTTTGGGCATTTAGGTTGGGGAGGGTTCAGACAACCTCGAGAGGGAGGAGAAGGGGGTGGGAGCTGGTTTCTGGAGGTCAGGTAGCGAATAATGAAGGGATGGCAATGATGTTTTGGTGCCCCCAATGCATACAGGGCATTCTCCAAAAGACACGCCCACACTTCCCACCTTTTATTAACCTTGTCTCAAAAATCAGCCTGCCCACTGCTGCTCGCATCATCCATGTTGTGGTGTGGACCGTGTAATATTCTGGTCAATTGGCTTGGTGATGAACACGATTGACTTTTAATTATTTATTTAAATATGGTGGATGGGTTGCCGATTTCTGTGCCTGTCCATCTGCCCTATTATGGTGGGGGGGGGGGGTGCCACTCGTGGGTGGGCAGGAAGGTGGTGGGCTGCGCACGCCTCATATTTTATGTGCCCCTCCCCGCTGAGAGGTGGGGGATGACATAAAATCCAAGCCATGGAATAGTACAGAAAAGAGGCCATGCTACCCATTGAGTTTGAGTGTATGTCAACCAAAGAGGCTGCAGGCCAACGATAGAAGTAGAAAGTCATTCTACTTCAATATTCTTCCACAGATAGAGTGCTACCAACATAAATTTATTGTTTTGCTGCTGAACTCCGTTTTACATGGGGCTTCATGAATATTTAGTTCAAAAGATGATTGAAGATTGGAAGGGTAAGTATGGGCATAAGGACTGACTGTATTCATATTAAACAAAATAAGATTAGGTTAGCAAATTTAAAGAAGTCGATGTACTTTGCAGCAGAAAATCTGAAATTGGGTTGTGGATGCATATTGTCAAATAGCTTAAGGAATTGAGCATAAGTAATTGGCCAGTTATTAATAATAGTTCATCTATTCTTAAGGCCTAATAGCATTGTTTGAAAACATTTTTGTATTAAAATCTGGATAACTCGCCAAGCTTCATCCTCAGAATTGGTGTGATACATCCCTCCGTAGACCCAGTTTCCATGAATTTAAGGGAGAGAATGACCAGAGGTTTGTTAAACTGGATACCGCAGTCACCAATGTATGTCATTGAAAAGGACAGAGTTTTGAAAGCTGAAACACTGAGACCTGTAGGGGGCCGGGCACGCATTAGAATCTCCAGTGGGCTTTGCCACAGCTCTTTAACTAAGCCTGAGTCTGAGCATCCTGTTTCTGGGTGTCCTGATTAATCAGAGAGGTTGGGCAGGATGACATGTTACGCAAAGCAAGCAGGTGCAAATGGTAGTAGCTGAGGAAGTGGGCAGTAGGAATTATAGTCTCAAACCTAGAGTCAGAGGACCTCAGGAGAAAAAAAGTTGGTGACATGTCACTTGCAGGCACCAATCCATGCTCAGATGGGACGGGGGTCCTGCAGTGACAGGCACTGTATTGACCTTTTTCAGTGTGTCACCCTCCGCCCATTAAGAAAGGTGCCTTGTTCCAGGAGATTCACGTGTCAACAGTGACCTGACATGAATGCCTGAATCTCCTAAAGGTTGTGAGGCTCAGAATGTTGAAATAACTGATCCTCTAATTGTACGTAGAACATACAGTGCGGAAGGAGCCCATTCGGCCCATCGAGTCTGCATCAACCCACTTAAGCACTCACTTCCACCCTATCTCCGTAACCCAATAATCCCGCCCAACCTTTTTGGAAACTAAGGGCAATTTATCATGGCCAATCCACCTAACCTGCACGTCTTTGGACTGTGGGAGGAAACTGGAGCACCATGCAGACACGGGGGGGAAAGTGCAGATTCCACACAGACAGTGACCCAGCGGGGAATCGAACTTGGGACCCTGGAGCTATGAAGCCAAAGTGCTAGCTACTTGTGCTACCCTGCTGCCCTGACCATGACTGGAAGTAGGTCATGAATGGAATTTTAAGGTTCCCACACAGCCAGAATTTTCCGAACCTGCCAAAAGTCATTGGACTTTCGACGCTCCAAATTTTCTGTTCCTGCTGGCAAAATTCCAGCCATGGTGGGTCCTGAAAATTCCGCCCCATGTTATGGAGGTCTTGCTTCCTTCAAGCCGAAACACCATGGCTGTCCCCTGTGTCCTGTGGCACGTGTTGCCTCTGTGCTGCAAATATTAAGAGAGAACTTTAAATCAGGGGCCTGCGTTTATAATCCTGGTACGATATCGTGATAGGGTCTGCAGGGATAGGAACCTGACCTGCTAGTCTTCATCATGTTCGTGCTGCTGGCAATATTCCCTCCCGTCTTCTTTTTTAAAATGAATTTAGAGTACCCAATTATTTTTTTCCAATTAAGGGGCAATTTAGCGTGGCCAGTCCACCTACCCTGCACATCGAACATAGAATATAGTACATAGAACAGTACAACACAGTACAGGCCCTTCAGCCCACGATGTTGTGCCAACTACTTATCCTAATCCAAGATCTACCTAACCGACGCCCCTTCAATTTCTGCTGTCCATGTGCCTGTCTAAGAGTCGCTTAAATGTCCCTAATGACACTGACTCCACCACCTCTGCTGGCAATGCATTCCACACACCCACCACTCTCTGTGCAAAGAACCTACCTCTGACATCTCCCCTCTACCTTCCTCCACTCACCTTAAAATTATGTCGCCTCGTGACAGCCATTTCCACCGAGGAAAAGTCTCTGGCTATCCACTCTATCCATGCCTCTCATCACCTTGTACACCTCTATCAAGTCACCAGTGAGAAAAGCCCTAGCTTCCTCAACCTTTCTTCATAAGACATGCCCTCCAGTCCAGGCAGCATCCTTGTAAATTTCCTCTGTACCTTTCCAAAGCATCCACATCCTCCCTATAATGAGGCGACCAGAACTGGACACAATATTCCAAGTTTGGTCTAACTAGAGTTTTATAAAGCTGCAGCAAAACCTCGTGGCTCTTAAACTTAATCCCCCTGTTCATGAAAACCAACACACCATGTGCCTTCTTAACAACCCTATCAACCTGGGTGGCAACTTTGAGGGATCTATGTACGTGGACCCCAAGATCCCTCTGTTCCTCCACACTTCCAAGAATCGTGCCTTTAACCCTGTATTCAGCATTCAGACATCTTTTTAAGTTGTGAGAGTGGGACCCACGCAGAAACTGGGAGAATGTGCAAACTCCACACAGATGGAACCGGGGTCCTCTGCACCGTGAGACAGCAGTGCTAACCACCACGCCACTGTGTCTCCCTCCTCCCATCCTCTTAGACCTCATCAGAGACCCAAGGTTGAGCTGCAAAAGCTGCTCGTCCGCTGCAATGAGATCTGAGGACAGGGGAGTGCAGGTGAAGGATGTGTGAAATGCAAGACAGATGAACTGACATCCAAGACCTTTGAAATCACCTGTCAAACAGTAAAAGCACATTCTCAAAATAAATGCTGTGAGCACTAGCCTCTGACCTAAAAAAGGCTGCCGCTCTTCAGTTTCATTTTCACTCCTTGAAGGCGACCCAGCCATTCCGTTTCAATGCACTTTTCTCTCATCTGTTTGCACCTGCCAATCTTTACACATTTCGTGAAACCCGAAGTCTGGCACTGATAGTCAGAACTCTGGGTTAAAACAAGAATCTGATTAATTAACTTACTTAACTGAGATCCACAGGGATTCCGCCTGCCACAACCGACCCCCGTCACCCAACCCCATGCCAGAAGTTGGCAGAATGATCAGAGGTTTGACCCCACTCCACCTCCATCCATACTCCCAAGCTCCTGACCCCGTCACCCCCTCCCCCACCCTCGGCATTTTAAATGCTGGATATCAGTCTCGTTGTTCTAATAGTTTTTGCCTATATTCTTTATTCTGGGTCAATATTTTTACTCTACCTTCAAATCAGAACTCACTCTCAATTTATTGCCAAATAACACTCGAGTAAACTGTATTTATCTTCCAATCTTGCACATGCAAACTCAAACACACAAAACAAAATCAATGCTTTGTCTTAAAAGAAAAGCACAAGAGAAAAATGTTGTGCTTTTTTTCATTCATCTACCTATGGTCGGCTCTATCTTTTAGCCTTTTAGCAAGTATTTTTCATCCTCTTTGCCTTTGATTTGCAAGTTTTCTTATCCTTGATTTATAACTGTTTCTTACAGGATGAGTGCAGACGTATTGGCCTGTGTTTAATATTACTTGCCCCAGTATGGTCAGTAGCATCTCTAATCAGTGAAGAAAATTCTGCGTTTGCAAAACAGTTTTATAATTGGACAAAGTTGGATAAAAGTTAAAAAATATTTACAAACCTTGGTTAATAATTTAAAATGTGTGCACATTACACTAATTGCGTAGTTTTTTTTGAAAATTCCCGAATTAAGCATAAGATTAATATACAGGACTAAAAAGGATTTTATTCTCTCTACAGTATAATTTATTGCAGGACACCTTTTGAAGAATTTGAGGTGAGATTGTACTTTTGGAATGAAATAAAATTTTGATCAAATCAATATGGCGCAATTCTACTGTACTGATATAAAAACGTACTTATTTTTTCTTTGTAAATTTAGAGTACCCAATTCATTTTTTCCAATTAAGGGGCAATTTAGCGTGACCAATCCACCTACCCTGCACATCTTTAGGCTGTGGGGGTGAAACCCACGCAAACACGGGGAGAATGTGCAAACTCCACACAGACAGTGACCTCAAGCAGGGATCGAACCTGGGACCTCGGCGCCGTGAGGCAGCAATGCTAACCACTGCGCCACCATGCTGCCCGATAAAAACATACTTATGACCATATTGAATCCACATTTTAAATGACCCCAAATTAAGAAAGTGCCAGTTTCATTCCCAGGCTATCCAGTTTTTGCACATTTATGATTTATGTAACCTGTTTTTAATGAAAACAGCAGCTCATCTTCAAGATAGAAACGTTCTATGTGCAGAATGTGTGCTGATGACTCCGTCCCAGTATAGCTACAATTATAGAAGGTGAAGTGTGTATCCTTCATGTATTCTGACATGAATAATCAGCAAACTGTCTCTGATGTGACTGGACTTTAATACACAAGGACTGTAAAAGTCTGGATGGAACAGGCATTCTCTTATAATAGATACCCTGTCTACCAGTGCCATCCAGGTGCGGGAATGAATAAAACATTAGTGGGTTTGATTAATGCATTGTTACAACATGCCCATTTAATGTTCCTGAATATCACCTTTTCAAATTACAGTATTCCTTTTTCACGAGTTTGTTGGATCATGTTGAATAGCTGTCATTCTTTCGCTCTTTTGGAACTGATTACTTTTTACTGCAGTAATTATTTTTCCAATGATCTTGTGTCGAAATCAGCCAGAGGAAAGCATATAGATGTAGCACACACTAAACGTTACCTACATCAAAGCTCCCATTGGGATTTCTTTTTCTCTTTCACTGTTTCGATTTCCAAAAACGTAACAATCATTGTGTTTGTATTCCTTACATAAGGCAGTCTGATCTTTATTCATGATAAAGTTATCTGGTGCTGAATTCTCTGAGCTGTTTCATAAATTTTTAACATATTGTTATTGAATTTCATTCATATTTTTAAAATGTAGCATTATTGCGAAAGCTTATTAAAGGGAGGATAGCCGTGCAAACCAGACTACTTCTATCTGAAGTAGAATTTGTTCATTTTTCTTTTTGTTTGTTTATAGTCTGTCTTCTCCCTCAGACTGAGAGTGTAGGCAGACAACCTTCTCTCAGGACTCTGCCATATATTACTCCATCACTGGATACCCACAGTGGCCCAAGAGAAGTCCAGAGTGATTTGCTGCTCATTTTTGCAGGGAAGCTAGTAGTACAGTAGTCCCCCGTTATACCGTGCTCCGCAATACCGCGGTTCGCGATATACGGCGGGGGGGCTTATGGACCCCAACTTACTCGAAACAGCCGGGCGCTGTCAGCTTCCCTCTCCGGATCAAAGTGAGCCGGCCGCTGAAGTTGACAGCGCCGGCTGATTGGAGGGAGATTATGTTTCAGTGACAGAGGAGCAGCTCACACAGCGTCCGGAAGTGGATAGTGCAGAGGATTGGAGCAGGGGGTTCTTTAAACCGGTGGCGGTCAGGACTCTGGATGGACCGGACCGGGGATCTTTACATTGCAGTAGCGCCTAGTCACTCCATTTTAAAAGTGGCACCTGTCACTTTAACCAAGTTTAACTCGAGGCTTCGGGGGGTCTGACCTCCCCCCCCCCCCCCCCCGCCCCCCGTCCTCCATATCACAGAGGACTGAAGACACAGTCATGGATTGTATAGTGGTTTAAGCACGCCTCGTCGACTCACAATGGGAAGCGCATGCATAGATTTTAAAATAAATTTAAAACCCCCATCGTGGATATCCGCGGCTCGGATGTAACGCGGGTGGCTGTCTTGGACCCCAATACCCGCATTATAACGGGAGACTACTGTATCTATTTAGCGCAATTTTGCATTGACAGTAGGGAGATTGAGAGGGATAGATTTTATTTATTAAATGGCCAATCAATCGATGGAGTTCTCCAGTCACTTGAATGCGTGGCTCAGTTCAGTTAAAGGCTCAGGCCTTATTAAAATTGTACTGATGGGTTGCAGTATTCAATAGTTCTGTGTTTGATTATGTGAGTCTGGTCACTGATTTATGTTCACTGTGCTTGATTGGTTAAGCCTGGGTGTGCACTGAGAGACTGTAGAAGAAGCTGGAAGCCAGAGCTGGAGCATGAATAGCCATTTAAAAACCACAAAGAAGGGGGCGATTTAACCAAATTGCAACACAGTCCCATGATGAGCATGTTTGGCATGGTGCAACACAGAGGAACACTGTGCTACCTATCAGGACTTTGTTGCAATTCGGGGCCACAGGGGGAATGCCCTGCCAAGACTGCACTTAATCCCATTTCCTGCACTGAGAAGTTCTGCTCGCCAGACCTTCTCAGTGCAGGAGGAGATCGGGATGCAATTTTTAAAGTTTGGAATTTGTGGCTCATTATTTATATCAAATAAACCTGTTTTGCATAATAAAACAACTAAGGGCGAAATTCTCCGACCCCCACGACGGGTCGGAGAATAGCGGGAGGGCCTTCCCGACATTTTTCCACCCCTCCCGGTATTCTCTCCCCCCCAACTCCCGACACGAATCGCTGCCGCCGTTTTTTTACGGCCGGCAGCGATTCACAGCTGTTCGATGGGCCGAAGTCCCAGCCCTTTACGCTGTTTTTACGAACGGCAAACAGACCTGGTCTGGCCGTTCGTAAAAACGGCGGGAACAACTCGCTTTTTATAACCATGGCACCGATTGGCATGGCAGTACCACGGCCGTGCCAAGGGTGCCATGGGCCCGCGATCGGTGGGCACCGATCGCGGGCAGCGGGCCCGATGCCCGCGCACTATTTGTCCTTCCGCCGCCCCGCAGTATCCATTCGCGGGGCGGCTGAGGGGCATCCCGGCCCACGCATGCGCGGGTTTCGCGCAAATACGCGATGACGTCATCCACGCATGCGCGGGTTGGAGTCTTCCAATCCGCGCATGCGCGGCTGACGTCATATGACGCGTCAGCCGGCGCTAACTCCGGCAAGCGGGCTTAACGAAATTCGTTAAGCCCGTGATGCCGGAGCTTGCGGCGTCGGGCTGCTAGCCCCGACCGGGGACCAGAATCGGTTCCCGGTCGGGAAGGGGCGCGCTGGCATCAAACCAGCCCGGGTTTGACGCCAGCCTTACGATTTCTCCCGTTTTGGGAGAATCGCGCCCTAAGTGCCTGAAATAGGTGGATGCTCTGGCTTCCCAATGGTAGTTCTCTTTCTGTCTAGAATTGGCTGAAGCAGGAACAAAGCAATGGATTTTTCCCTGTAACTTTCAGGACACTGTCATCTTGTTTTCAGTTTCAGGAAAGATCCACTGGCAGGACTGTAACCACAAAGCATTCTGAAAACAAACCCACCCCCGAACATTGTCTGCCGTACTGCACTGGAGTGTTATGCGTCGCCCCATTATACACCTACATTTAAAGAAATAGGTGGAACGGCTTTATGAATACATAGAAAGTCTAGATACATGAGCGGCGTGGTGGTGCACTGCTGCCTGAAGGCGCCAAGGACCCAGGTTCGATCCCAGCCCCTGGCCACTGTCCGTGTGGAGTTTGCACATGCTCCCCGTGTTGCGTGGGTCTCATCCCCACAATCCAAAGATGTGCAGGGTAGGTGGATTGGCCATGCTAATTTGCCCATTAATTGGAAAAATTAAAAAAAAGAAAATCTAGATACATATCAACTGTGAAGAAATACATTTGGTCTTGGCCTGATCTTTGCAGATGTGCACTCCTGCTTCTCGCCATCAGCTCCCAGATCAGACCATCTAATTTTTTTTCCCGATCTAGCTGGGCTTAGATATTCAATTCACAACTTAAAAGCAGAATATGTTGCTTGTGTATGTGAAGAAGCTGGTCTCTGCCAGTGGTGTGAAATAGACTGGTGGTGAATGGGCAGCCAATTTTCCACCATGACAGTCACAATTTTCCATTGACATTTGAACTTCAAGCAAATAGAAGTGACACTGAGACGAGGAAAAAACCTCTCCAAGAAAGCGTTTGAAGTATCAATCTGCCCGCTTCAGTGGGATAGGATTGGAAGGGGTGAATAACCGGTCACTGAAATGGTACCAGTCTTTTTTCATGCTGTTGGCACAGCCCAACTTCACCTCATTATCTTTTCTCGTGGCAATACTAAATTTGGTGTTTGTACAATTTTTTTAAAGCACAGAACTGTGAAGCTTCGCAGACAGCCTGTTGGTGGAATGGGCCTAAGTATTAAGGTAAGTGTCATTCTCTGCTCTCTCTGTCTCTCTCTCTCTCTATGGTAACATTCTGTGTTAATGTATGTAACGGCTTCTCATTGTTCCCTCTATTTTTTTCAGGGAGGTGCTGAACACGGTGTGCCGGTTGTCATATCCAAAATCTTTAAAGATCAAGCAGGTAAATCGCACAACCTCTTGTGGATGCAACATTTTTCTCTTGTGCTTTTCTTTTAAGACAAAGCATTGATTTTGTTTTGTGTGTTTGAGTTTGCATGTGCAAGATTGGAAGATAAAATGTGTTGCAATCCTGTTGAGGCTAACTAAATGGAGGATAGTTCACATGGGCATGAAATCAGGAATTCAAAACACTGCTGTGGTGATGAGAATCATTCTCCATCACGGTTCAGTTAATCCAGAGATAACCTTTAACTTCACTGACTAACCAATCCATCATTTACATTTTTGTTCTTGCCGTATTGTTCTCTAATAATAGAAACCTCAAGGCTCACATCAGCCACTTGTTCTTAATTCCTCTGGCCTAGTGCCAATCAAAACAGGTTTTTATCATTTCCAAACAGTAATGTAAATCATTTTTCATAAGCAGGTTGCATGTCCCACGGTATCTGGTAGAGAAATTTTATATCTCATCTATTAATCTTCTATTTATACACAGCTGTTTCAAACGTTGAGTCAATTGACGAAGTTACAATAAATATGTACTTCGAAATTGTGTTTTTTTTTCTAACAAGAAATCTGAGCTTGACTATATTTTCAGGTGGTGTTGCTGCAGCGTTCATAGCTTCATGTAATGCGGTCCATTAACCCATGTACATTTAATTAAATGTTTATGCCACATAAATATATCAGGAACTATAATTAGAATAACTCATTTATTGCCAGGCAAGTATTCTATCATAATAAGGGAGATTTTCTTACAGTCCAATATGCATACAAATAAGCTGCTTGCCATAAATTTTCAGCTTCAAAAGACTAATCCATTTATTGTTCAGCTCAACATGTCAGTTTAATACCTCATTAATCACCACTTATTCAAGTATAACATGAGCAGCAACACTGACTCAGGCAGTTGTTTTAAAAATAATGAATTACCAAGTCCCTCTTTGCCATATAACCCACTCCAGACAACTTGTGTTTATGTTTATCCAGTATATAAATAACCCTCTGATCATTTATGTAGTCCATGAACAGAGAGGGAAAATGTGCTTTTATTTCTTTATTGCATACATGTGGCAGAAAGCTGTGAGAAGTCAGTGAGATATTCAAACGGGTCAAGTGATATAAAAATAGATGGCACAAGTCAGAAAAAGAAAATAAGCAAAATCGTCAGCTTTTTAAGTAATTTTATTTCTCCACCTCACTCACACTCTGACCTCTCTGACGAACCTCCCGCACAAGTGCCAGTGGCCAGACACCCCCTCATCTACAACCTGTTTATCAGCTTCCCTAGGGCTCTCTTCCCATTGTTTCATTCAAAATTCAATGTTTATTTTTTTAAAAAAATAAATTAGATTAAGAAAGTGCACTGTCTGCTTCTCCACCTCCCTCTCTCTTTCTCTCACTCTCACTCTCTCTCCCATATCATGAATGTTAGGATGAGAATCTCTGCTGCACTGCTGTAAGTAATTTGTGTTTATATTTTCTAACTGTCAACAGAGCACAAATGATAAATTTTTGACTTCAAAATCTGAAAAATAGAACTGTTCTAATGAAATTCAACTTCACAAGTGGTGTAAAAAAGGCAGTACAAGATCCATCATATATTTTACACACCGCTCCGTCTTTAACTTCAATGGAAAATCATTTTTTAAATTCTTTCAATGGATGTGGGTGTCACTGGCTAGACTAGCATTTATTGCCCATCCCTCATTGCCCTTGAGAAGGTGGTGGTGAAGATGTAGGTACTTCCACAGTGCTGCTAGGGAAGTAAGTTCCAGGATTTTGATCAAGCGACAGTAAAGTAGCGGCGATATAGTTCCAAGTCAGGATGCTCTTTGTTTTCTTTGTTCTTTGTCTAGATGTCTTGAATGCGGAGTGTTTAAATTAGCAAAGCTGATTTATTAGCACCACGTAAACTAGATTCAAAGGTATTCCTAAGTCCAAAGGTTGCTAAAATAAGCTATGCTGTAACTCTATCTACAGAACACTCAAATACACGTATACTCTCTCTCATGCCTAAACACCTTCTTCCCCGAATCAAGGGTTGTCACATGATATATATGTGAATACTCTTGATCACCATCTGATGGTAAAATGTATGTACATGAACTTGTAACTCTTTACCTCCCGTACAATATCTATATTGTTACAGGATGGTGTGTGACTTTCGAGGAGCACTATGAGGTGATGATGTTCCCATCAGTGTGCTGCTCTTGTATTCCAAGGTGGTAGAGGTTGGGTGTTTGAAAGGTGCCTTCAAAGGAGAGTTGGTGAATTGCTCAGTGCATCTTGTAGATCGTAGGCACTGATGGAAAAGATGCTACAATTGGCTGGCAGCTCTCTGAAGCGTGGCTCTGCCTGAATTGGGGGCAGAAGACCCTCTCCCCCACTCCCTCCCAGCCATGTTAAAGAGCCGCGGAGCAGCCGTCAGCAGCAGGGAAACACCACCATCTGGAAAATACAACCCCATGATTCTAACTTCATAGCTGTAGGAACAAAATCAAGACCATAATCTTGCATTTGGAAGAAGCTTACTCCTTCAAATAAAATCCTTAAGAAGTAATAAGGACAAGTAATTGGCGTACCTTGGAGATTAATTTTCTCTGTTGAAGATGCTGTATAAATGCAAGTTGTTGATGATAAATGTAATCATTTTTATGTCCTTATTTACTTTATTTACTAAACTCTTGTCTTGAACAATAAAAAAAACTACTGAAAAAATTAATGCCGATTGAGAAGAAGATTGAAAAAATTTGCAAATAATTTGGAGCACATTCTGAAGAGCAACTGAATATCCAAATTGCCTAATTGTAGTGCAGCATGTTTACATCACATTTCCTTATCAATATGGGCATGATAGGTGAGATCAAATTTGACAGGATATACTGGAAAGTTTAAGATTTTTAATAATTTATATATAAGACCATAAGATATAGGAGCAGAATTAGGCCATTCGGCACATCGTGTCTGCTCCGCCATTCAATCATGACTGATGTGTTTCTCATCCCCATTCTCCTGCCTTCTCCCCATAACCGCTGATCCCCTTATTTATCAAAAGCCTATCTATCTCTGTCTTAAAGACACTCAGTGATTTGGCCTCCACAGCCTTCTGCGGCAAAGAGTTCCACAGATTCACTACCCTCTGGCTGAAGAAATTCCTCCTCATCTCTGTTTTGAAGGATCGTCCCTTAAGTCTGAGGCTGTGCCCTTGAGTTCTAGTTTCTCCTACAAGTGGAAACATCCTCTGCACATCCACTCTATCCAGGCTTTGCAGTATCATGTAAGTTTCAATAAGATCCCCCTTCATCCTTCTGAACTCCGAGTACAGACCCAGAGTCCTCAACTGCTCCTCATACAAGCTCTTCAAGGGATCGTTCTTGTGAACCTCCTCTGGACCCTCTTCAAGGCCAGCGCATCCTTTCTTAAATATGGGGCCCAAATCTGCTCACAATATTCCAAATGGGACCTGACCAGACCCTTATATAGCCTCATTAGTACATCCCTGTTCTTGTATTCTAGCCCTCTCAACATGAATGATAACACTGCAAAAGCAATTCCACAATACTACCTCTCCCTCTACATATCTTTGCATCATCTGCAAACTTAACAATGCCCTCAGTTCCTTCTTCCAGATCATTAATGTATATTGTGATTAGCTGTGGTCCCAGCACCGACCCATGCGGAACACTACTAATCCCTGGCTACCATTCTGAAAAGAACCCCTTTATCCCTATTCTCTGCCTTCTGCCAGTCAGCCAATCCTCTATCCATGTCAGTACCTTGTCCTGAACAACATGGGCTCTTATCTTATTTCACAGCATCTGTACGACACCTTGTCAAAGGCCTTCTGGAAATCCAAATATATCACGTCCATTGATTCTCCTTCTCTAACTTCCCTGTTACCTTCTCTAGGAACTCTAACAAATTTGTCAGACATGACCTCCCCTTGATGAATCCATGTTGACTCAGTCCTATTTTACCATGCACTTCTAAGTATACCACAATCTCATCCTCAATAATACACTAAAATCTTACCAACAACCGAAGTCAGGCTAACCAACCTATAATTTCCTCTCTTCTACCTCCCTCCCTTCTTAAACGGGGTGTTACATTTGCAATTTTCAAATTATCTGGGATCCTCCGTGCCTCCTGTGATTCCTGAAAGATCACCACTAATGCCTCCACAATTTCCTCAGCTATTTCCTTCAGAACCCTGGTAGTCCATCCGGTTCAGGTGGTTTATCCATCTTCAGAACTTTCAGTTTCCCCAGAACTTCCTCCTTAGTGATGGCCACTGCACTCATCTCTGCCCACTGACGCTCTTGAAGTTCCGGTATGTCACTGGTATCTTCCACTGTGAAGACTGATACAACGTACCTATTCAGTTCTTCTGCCATTTTCTGTTCCCTATTACTACTTCTCCAGCCTAATTTTCCAGTTGTCCAATGTCTATTCTTGGCTCTCTCTTTTCTTTTATATATCGAAAAAAACTCTTGCGATCTTTTTTTGTATTACTACCTAGCTTACACTCATATTTCATCATCTCCACCCATATTGCTTTTTTAGTTGTCCTCTACTTGCTTTTAAAGGATTCCCAATCCTCTGGCTTCCCATTAATCCTTTCCATATTGTATGATTTTTCCTTTGCTTTTATGCTATCCTTGACTTCCCTCATCAGCCATGGATGCCTCGTCCTCCCCTTAGCATGTTTCCTCCTCCTTAGGGTGAATTTCTGTTGCACCTCCCGAATAACCCCTCAAACTCCTGCCATTGCTGTTCCAATGTCTTCTCTGCTAGGCTCTCCTTCCAATCAAATCTGGCCAGCTCCTCCTCATGTCTTTGTAGTTACCATTATTCAATTGTAAAACCATTACATCTGATTCCAGCCCGACATGAACAGTACCTGACCAGAGTATACAGTCCAGAGTGTGCTTGAAAAGTATGTTAGGAAAAACCTATTTGAGCTTTCCTTCAATAATTACATTTTAAAGATAAATTCACAGACTCATAGTCCTGCCTTCAAAAGGGTGCCCACATGGACATCCCCAGTGTCCACCAAAAGTCTCTGAATGAACATTCCCTGATATTGCACAGCCTAGTCAGCTGACGTGATGCCCAAATGCCTAATTTGGGCCAGGCATGGAATTTGTACATCACTTCACAAAGATCAAGTGCTGTGTTTGAAGGGCCACATCTAAATCCAGCAGGTAAGGTGATGTTGAAGGACTCTTGCTATCTCAAATTGTCTGGTGGAAGTACTTAATTTAGATTTATTGTCATGTGCACCGTGGTACAGTGAAGAGTATTGATCTGTGTATAGTCCAAGCTGATTGTTCCATGAGGATACATAAAAAATACTTAGACATATAGAGTGAAGTATGCGGTATGCAGTGTTGCAACTCAGAGAAAATGTGTAGGATGATCAGTTCAGTCCATATCATCACTTCAGACCCTAAGATGGTCATTCAGGAGTCTGGTAACAGTGTGGAAGAAGTTGGTTTTGAATCTATGAGACTTTTTCGTCTTTTGGAAGAGGTTAGAAAAGAGAAACAACCTGGGTGGAAGGGGTCTTTTATTATGCTGCCTGCTTTCCCAAGACAGCGGGAGGTACAGACAGAGTCAATGGATGGGAGGCAGGCTCGTGTGATGGGCTAGGCTGTGTTCATGAATCTATGTAGTTTCTTATGGCCTTGGGCCGAGCAGTTGCCATACCAAGCTGTGATGAAGCCAGGTAGGATGCTTTCTATGGTACATCTGCAGAAATTGATAAGAGTCGTTGTAGACATGCCCAATTTCCTGAATTTCCTGAGGAAGTTTAAGCACTGTTATGCTTGGTCGTAGCGTCAACATGGGTAGATCAAACCAGGTCGTTGGTGATGTTACACCAAAGAATGAAAAGCTGTCAACCATCTCCACCTCAGCACCATTATAACAAAGAGAGGGTGGATGGGTCATGGGAGTATTCCTTTAAGAAATGTTTTTGTCTTATCACATGGCTTAAGTGATGTCATTGTATGGGTGGAGCTGGGCTGTGGCTCTGAGTTTTACTTTCACTTTGGACTGGTTTTGAACTGCACAGGTAGAAAAAAGAGTTTATTTATCTTCACTTTAAAAGATGTTTTCCAGATTGCTTGATAACTGAAAAGAGATCATTGCTTTCTGGAAGGAATACAAAGCTGCTGTTTGGCAAGGGAAACAGAGTATCACTAACACGTCTTGTACCAGAAAGAGTGCCGTGTGCTGGGCCACACCTTTGAAAAGAGGTTTCTGGTTTTACTTGGATTTTGTCATTGAATTGAAACAGTTAAGTGGGAATTCATTAAGGGTTATATGTAGATTACTGTAGCTGTGTGGGGTATTTATGTTTGTAGTTGATAAAAATTCTTACTATGTGTGTTTATACAAATGTTAACAAAATGTTCACAAATTTTTGATTGAAAGCACCAAAGAACTCTGTTGAATAACATTTGAAAGGCAGGCCCGTGTGCTCATCGGAACCAAAATCAATAAATGGTATAGGTCAGGTGAACTCCATGATGTACTTTGGAGTTTTCTAAACCCTGGCCCATAACAGATTACACTACACTTCCTGAAGTTGATGACCATCTCCTTAGTTTTGCTGCCATTGAGAAAGAGATTATTGTCATTGCACAATACCACTTGGTTGTCTATCTCCCTCCTGTACTCTGACTCGTCGTTGTTTGAGATCCGACCCACCACGGTTGTGTCATCAGCCAAATTTGCCACAAAGTTATGTGTGTGTAAGGATTATTGTAGGGGCTAAATACACACCGTGCACGGTCCCAGTATTGAGGACTACTGTGGAGGAGGTGTCGTTGTTTATCCTTACTGATTGTGGTTTGTGGGTCAGGAAGTCGAGGATCCAGTTGCAGAGTGAGGAGCCAAGTACTAGGTTTTGGAGCTTTGATATGAGTTTGGCTGGGATTATTGTGTTGAAGGCGGAGCTGTAGTCAATGAACAGGAGTCTGACGTAGGTGTCCTTGTTGTTGAGCTGCTGCAGGGATGAGTGTAGGGCCAGGGAGATAGCATCTGCTGAGGACCAGTTGTGGCGGTAAGCGAATTGCAGTGGATCAAGGCAGTCAGAAAGTATGGAGTTGAAGTGTCTCATGACGAACCTCTCGAAGTACATCATAATAATAGATGTCAGGGCCATGTTGAGGCATGTTGACCTTTTCTTCTTTGGCACCGGTACGATGGTGGTCTTCTTGAAGCAGATGGGAACCTCGGAGCACAGTAGGGAGAGGTTAAAATGTCCGTGAGCACACAAGCCAATTGGTTGCACAAGATCTGAGCGCATGACCAGAGACTCCGTCAGGTCCCATTGCTTTCCGTGGCTTCACTTTCGAGAAGGCCAATCTAACTTCTGAGACTGTGACTATAGGTATTGGTGTGCCAAGGCTAATGGGGCAGGTTGCATCGTTTTATTGGATTCTTGCTCAAAATTAGCATTGAGTTCATCGGGGAGGGGTGCTCTGTTGCCGGAGATTCTACTCAGCTTTGCTTTGTAGCCCGTTATATTGTTTAAGCCTTGCCACAACCAAAGAGAGTCCGTGTCATTCATCTGTGACTCTTAATTAGTCTGATTTTTTCTCTTGGCGACCCTGATGGCTTTGCAGAAGTTGTACCTAGATTTCTTATTAAGGTCAGATCTGGGCTTCTTATTAAGGTCAGATCTGGACTTCAGTAGGGAGTAGGTCTCCCAGTTAAACCATGATTTCCGGCACGTACTACCTTCTTTGGCATGCAGTCCTCGACACACTTACCATTGAAGTTAGTGACTTTTTGGAGATGTTGTGGTGAGTTTCTATATTTACCAGAAAGTGTTTCTCCGTCCTCACAGAGAAGGCAGAGGATTAGGTGACCCATCCACACAAAGGTTGCATCAAGTATGGAGGCAATAGTAGTTTTGCCTCTAGATCTGCAGCATGGCAGATAGATGGAGCAGAGACTGTGGAGAAGGCGCGTCTTTGCCATGCTCTCTGTCAACTTGGTGGTGAGGTCCTCCATGATCCTTAACAGTGACAGGAAGCTGTCTGGCAGGCCAGTCAATGCAGCAAGCCTCTATGTGTACATACCCATTCAGCCTTCTCCTGCATGGTGCCATCGAGGTTCTCATGAGTCCTCTGCAGCAGATTTCTTGTTACCCTGGTTCAGCTACAGCCTCTTACTCCCATTGGGTCAATGCATGCTGATCCAACTCTATACTAGTTTCCAAGGTAATGCCGTGCCAGAATCGGAAAGGTGATTAATAATAATAATAATAATAATAATAATCTTTATTGTCACAAGTAGGCTTACATTAACACTGCAATAAAGTTACTGTGAAAAGCTCCTCGTCGCCACATTCCGGCACACAGAGGGAGAATTCAGAATGCCCAAGGTATCTAATAGCACGTCTTTCAGGACTTGTGGGAGGAAAACGGAGCACCTGAGGAAACCCACGCAGACACGGGGAGAATATGCAGATTCTGGGTCAGATAGTGACCCAAGCCGGGAATCGAACCTGGGACCCTGGCATCATTAAGCCATAGTGCTAACCACTGTGCTACCGTGCTGCCCACAAGTATCAGTTTATGTGACAGGCTTCCTCGTCGTTGTTGTGCTGTTTCTCCCACTTTTTCTCCTTTGACTGCTAACGCTGGTATGCTGTTTATTGGGTGTCTGAAAGCAAGGCCTCAGAAACGGGAAGGTTGGTGTGAGGGACGCAGGGTGGGATGTAAAGCAAAAGTTCCAAGATCACATCATCAGCAGCTTAACTCAACATGCCGAATAATAGGATGGGGCTGAACTGAGAGCATTAGTCATCCCTCATTGTTCCCAGTGATGCTGGATATCACATGGTCTTTGCAGTAGGCTCCATGATGTTGAGAGCCATCACTTCCACAGCGTTGACGAGACTCGGGCATCTCTGTCCCTGGCCAGTTCTCCCCTGCTCCCTGTCCTGCAAGAGAGAGAGGCGAATGTCAGCGGTTGTGTAGCATTGTATTTGAGTGATGTGTCTGTCAAACCGGAATAACTGGAGGTACGTGGATACAGTGAAAGATGAGTGTGTGACTTTTAGGATTGGTAATTGTGTGAGGGTGAAGTGGAGTATCTGGATATTAGACATGACTCCTGAGTGTCAGGGAGTGCGGGTGGCTGTGCGATAAAGGCTGTCTGTGCAATTTTCGAGGATGGTGATGTAATGTGAAGATACATCTATTGACCTTGACCACCTATGTGAGGTCATTAGACTTTTTGTGGCACTGCTGCCGGATTCTTGGTCCAGGTAAGAGGAATAGATCTCTTTAACCATCTCTTCTAAGAATGGTCCTTGAGTGCATATTGGCCTCTCCAGAGGCATGGCACTTCTCATCCTGTCACCTCTACCAGCACATCTCCGTCACCATATCTGTCATCCTGGACTCTTCGCTCTACCCTGGAGTTCCATTTTCTCTCTTTTAAATTGCAGCAATATTATTCAGTGCAGCTTCTTTTGAAAGTGGCAGATTGCCTTTAAAAAGAGCAGGCTTGCTGCGCCATGCCCTTTGAGCACAGCACTGATTAGCAGCCTGCTGAGCTCAGAGGCAGCCACCTGCGAGGCAGATGCTTGTTCCTACACTACAATCATGGTAATGGATAGTGGCACCACTTGTGCATCCAGGGACCCAGGTTCAATTCCGGCCTCAGATGACTGTCCGTGTGGACTTTGCACTTTCTCCCCGCGAGTTTCCACCGGGTGCTCCGGTTTCCTCCCACAGTACAAAGATATGCACATTAGGTAGATTGGCTATGCTAAATTGCCCCTTAGTGTCCTAAAAGTAGGGTTACTGGATTATGGGGATAGGGTGGAATCGTGGGCTTAAGTAAGCCTCTTTCCAAGGGCTGATACAGACTTGATGGGCCGAATGGCCTTCTTCTGGTGTGTAGGGATTCTATGATTTGTTCATTGGTTACACAATGTACAGGATCAACTGGCAGCTAAACATTATATTTGCAGTGAGTATTTTTACATAGCCTACAGCTCTTAAAACTTGGAATCATGGAAAGTGTATGCCACAAGAAGAGGCCACTTGGCCCATGGTATCTGCAGCAGATGGATGGTGAGATTTTGTGTTTGGTTGATGGTGTGTAGCGTTTTGTATTTAATACAGTGCATGTTTCTCTGTCAGAGCTATTCCAATTTTAAAATGTGCAGCACTTTAAAGGAAAGTTACTGCCTCACGGCTCTGCAGACAATTGTTGGCTTCAGGTGAGAATTTTTCACTTAGCAAAAGCTACCTTGTTAATTCCATCGGGAGGCATATATCTGTGCAAACGAAGATCTTCCAATTATTTCATAAAGCTTGACAGTTTCAATTGATAATCTGACAGCTTCAGAGATACAAGAGGTTTCATTATAATCCAGTCGTTCAAAAATCCTATCTGGGTACCATCGAACAAGTGGGTGCTTACTTTAACTACAGAACCAAAGTTCTTAGCAAGGATGAGACTGCCTGTCAATAAAAGTAAAATGCACGTTGTATGAATACCATTAGAAAAGAAAACAATGAGTCATACATTTGAATGTTTTTAATATTGCTCCTTAGTTTCCTCCTGATGTGTGCTGCTACGTCATCTGGAATGATGGTATGGCAGATACATTTTTCAATTAGATTCACGTGAATCTACAGGAGAGGTCTTTCTGTCTGCACAGCAGTATTGCAGATTGCTGTCAGTCTACTTGTCTCTTCCTTGCCTCCAAGGACATAATGCAGGTCTGCTGAAAGCCCGAGCTGTCCAATTTCCAGGATGCTCAGACTGTCGAATAGTGAAAGCCAATGACGGTGGAAGCCTAATTTGGATCAAACCTTAACTGTCCATCATTGGGTACAAATTGTCAACGGTTACCACCAGATTCCTGAGAAAATTCCATCAATGTGTTTTAAATTGAAATAAGGAAAAGAGCTTGAAATTGTATTTTTTAATTAAATATTCCTACGCTTGATTACTGTTTGCTGTTTTCTATCTTGGTCAAAGCAGCTTTTTAATCTTACTAATGCTATTTCCATTCCATTTTTGACCATACTGATGGGACTCGCCTCACTTAAAATTCGGTTACGAACTCATGTACTTGTTCGAAATGTTTTTGCTGCTTGAAACACATGATTATCAGAAATGTGTCCACTGACTAAGGCTCTTTCTCGTGTGCAGTCATTTATTAAAATTTGTTCTCAGGAAGGCCAGGATCTATTGGCCTATCTCTAGTTTCCCAGAAAAGCTTGTGGACATTCCTGTTATTGGTTTACTAGAACCAAGTGACTTACTCCGCTCTTTTTGAGGTGAGACAAGTGTCATATGTAAATCACCAAGAAAGGTTAGTGTAAATGAATTTAGTAATGGAATGTCATAAACTTTCATCTCCCATCTGCTCTACAAACCTGAATTGATAGGGCCCGATTTTGTCTAAGATGAAGGTTCAGAGTGTATTGTAGCCAAGTTTACTGTTGATAGAGTAATGGAGGAAATCAAGTTGTGAGGATAATACAAAGAGTCTGAAAAGGTATGGATACTTAATAAAAGTTATAGTCCATTGAGCCAGGGTTCCATTCTGGTACGTTACTGACCAAGATGGGTAGTTCAAGCTGAGAAATTTACCCTAAAAATAATAACATTTGCAATTTTGACTGCAAGAGGGTGGACCAGGATACAATCAGGCCCACCAACCCCAGGGACAGAGCATAATCAGCACATATTTGGCTACTTAAGGTAAATTTCCCAACTTTGTCCCCATTGTTAATCCCTCTAGCCCTCAGCCATCACACCTCCTTTCCATTTATTCAACCACCCCAGCGCTTTATACCCTCCATGCCATCTCGATGGCAATACATACTCCCAATCACCACTCACAACCCCTATACTAACTTGATGCCAGCTCATACTGTTATGATCTAACTGATGTTACTACTGGTCAGTAACATACCAGAATGGAACCCTGGCTCAATGGACTGTAACTTTTATTAAGTATCCATACCTCTTCAGACTCTTTGTATTATCCTCACAACTTGATTTTCTCCATTACTCTATCAACAACTTGGCTACAATACACTCTGAACCTTCATCTGTCATCAATATAATCATAGAACATAGATCATAGAATCCCTACAGTTCAGAAGGATGTCATTCAGCCAATTGTGTCTGCAGCAATCTTCTGAAAGAGTGCCCTACCTAGGCCCAGTCCCCCACAAACACTTTCTCACCTAATCTTTGGATACTAAGGGGCAATTTAGCATGGCCAATTCACCTAACTGCGCATCTTTGACCATGGGAGGAAACCGGAGCAGCCGGAGGAAATCCACGCAGACACAGGAAGAACATGCAAACTCCACACAGTCACCCGAGACCAGAATTGAACCAAGGTCCCTGGCTCTGTGAGGCAGCAATGCCAACCACCATGCCGCCAAATATAATTCGATAATATAGTGAGTATAATATATCATCATTATCTTGAAGTGCTGCTGAGACTGATATTAAAGCTTCCCATAGTTTGAAGAAGAGGAACAAACTCACCTAGTTTCTTGGTCAACATTTATTTCTCAATATGTTGATGAGATTTTCCACTGGAGGTGTGATGGGATTGGGCTTTCCACCCAGCTGTTTCTTGGGTCTTACTCAAATAAAGATTTAGATGGGCTGACAGCAGTATTCAGGTTTGTTGTTAGGAATTTGTCTTTATATACGGAGAGGTGGGTAGTGAAATACACCCCTGCTTTGGAGATGAGTACCTGCCCTAACTTAAATAGTAAAGCTGCTTCAAAGATAGTGGGCTGGATTCTCAGATCCCCGATGTCAAAATCGCATTTGGTGACGGGGCGGAGAATCCCCGATGACGATGTAAACGGAAGCGGCGCTGCATTCGCATGCTCCACCCCCTGAAAAGCAGCGTACCCTAGGAGTACTCTGCGTGCCGCATCCACGCCTTCCTTACATTGACTGAGGCCTGACCCGCAACCCTCCATCCCCGACTGGCCGATTTCACGAGATGGCATTGGTAGCATTTGGTCTTACCCGTCGGGAACTCAGCGTGGCAGCTGCAGACTCAGTCCAGCGCCCACCACACTTGGGGGAGGGCCAATGCGCGGGGGGGGGGCATTATTCAGGGCTGGAGTTACTATGGTGGGGCACGCAAGTCGACCAAAGGGGGGGCACTATTTTTGCGGGCCGGGTCCGCGAACGGTATCTGCCATGAAGCCGCCGCCGCTGTTCCCATGCGCGGCCACGGACCCGGCAATACTGCAGGCCATATCGGCAGCTAGAGCTGGGCGCCCTACGCTGCCTGGCTGCTAGCCACCTCCACCCACCCCCCACCCACCCCCCCCCCCCCTCCCCCCCCCCAAAGCAGGGAATCGGTGCCCATTTTGGGCCAGTTTTCCTAGCGGAAAGCACCATCATTTTCACGCCGGCGTGGGACTAAGTCTCCCAAACGGAGAATCCAGTGCAACATTTTAAAAATCACGATTCTACTTGAGTAACAAAATCTGTCAGTGTAAAGCTGCCAATCTACTGGACCTAAATCAAACTAATTCTGCCTTGGGACTGTAAGTTCGTTGTCACATTACATCACTCCCAGCAATGCTGCATGCCTGTTGAATGGTGGTGTTTCCAGGGTTCAGTGTTACCATGCGAATAATGACAGAAAATGAAAAATGAAACATCTCTCTTCATCATTAATACTCATCAGTGGAGGTTGGGGGTGGGGATCACAGATCAAGAGTTCCAATTGTATGGGATTGGTTATAGTTGATCGTGAGGAGTGGTCTGCTCACTGGTGGTTTCAGCAATAACAAGGCGGAGGGTCGAATCGTAGGGGTAAGTATTGAAGCACTTTTGCTGCTTCCTGGGCCACAACTGGTGCTAAAAAGGAACTTGCCTCTTCCACAGTTCAGCCTTTGCCTCCATCCAGCTGCTGGGTATAGTCTGCAAAGGCTGTCAGTTGATACTGGGCAGAACATGCATAGCGTTCATTCTGCTTCTCCAGAAATGCCAACCAGGGGTCCGCTTTTATTTTTATACATGTATTGTTACAGGACTTTAGTTCACATTTTTAATAATCTTGTCACACGACTTCCCCCTTAGAAAGGAGGCTGTTCTGGCTGACCAGAGATAGCTCCAAGAAAACATGGCTGCCATTGCAGCAACAGCAGCTACACACCATTTTCAGGGCACTACTGTTTTGTTTCTGCCAACCAAAAGACCTGAAAATTCACCACATTTTGTTTGATACCAAAATAACTAACTAAAATGGGAAATGTGTTTTCACTATTTTATATTACGTGAAAACAAGTTATGTTGACAGAAATAAATGAAACGGATCATAGTTGTAATTAAAATAATTTAACTATTTGCTTCAGGACTCATCTCACCAGTATGCAGTTAGTCTGCTGCCCTAAAGGTAGATTTAGTGCATAGTGAGTCAGCACCCAAGAAAGGAAGAAACTCAGATGGCTTGCAGACTAACTGATGTCACTGAATTCAAGAATATATTAATGACCCTCGAGGATTCTTTCCCCTCAATGGAGCAGCAACTGCATTCCATTCCCGTACCTCAACGAACCGAGTGTTCAGCTTGGAACATTTATCACTTGCCACATTCACCGGGAGTCCTTTATTTCGGCCACCCATCTTTCGCATACAAGATAGCCATTTGTAAGTGTTCAGTCCACAGTTGTTACTTCTCAAACAAGTTATACTTTTGCTCTGGCTTGCTGGACTGAAATAATTCAACATAAGTACCGTCCTCATTCTTTATTGTATTCATGGATCATATATGAACTATAATTTACTCAATTGTTTTTAAACATACTTCTCCAAACACCTTTCAATTGATTCAATGACTTGCTCATTATTGCCAGGTAGTTGGTCCTCCTTCACTGCATGGTCTGTTGAGGATAAAACCTGAGTGTGGCATATTTATGCTGCAAAGATCTCAGTTACCATCGTTACAAGTTTACATTTGAGCTCAATCTCCTAAACACATTGCCAAGGTACATTATGGATCAATATTACTGATCAATATTTTAAATCAAATATGATTTTTTGTAGTAAATTTGCAGAATGTTTTACCCTACACCACATTAATGTATGTTCTCATCCTCTTTCTGTTGTGACATTGCTGTGCTCCTGAACTGTGAAAACCTTTCTTTCTGGTTCAACCTATCTGTGGATTAGAAATTCTGATTTCTCTGGATTATTGGAGTTTTAATTTATTTCTGACACCACAAGACTTACATAGAATTTTACACCGTGCCTGTGCTGGATCTTTGAAGGAACCAGCTAGTTCAACTCACTCCTCTATTCTTTCCCCATAGCCCTGGAAATGTTTCCTTTGTAAACATGCATCAAATTCTCTTTGAAGGTTACTGTGGAAACCATTTCCACCACGCTGTCAGGCGATACAATCCAAATCATAACTACTCACCCAAGAAAAACGTTCTCCTTGTTTCACCTCTGCTTTTTTGCTAACTATCTGAAATCTATGTCCTCTGCTAACCGATACACCCCAACAGTGAGAATAATTTCTCGCAAGCTACTTTACCAAAAAAACTCCAGAATTACCATCCTGTTCTGAGACACCAATACACCATTTATTACTGAGAGTTTCAGCAGTAGCCTAGCTTTTCCATCGAGCTTTATTAAAATTACAGCAATCGGATGTAAGGCGATTTCAGTCAGTTTTTAGAACCTATCCACTTCCTCTCGCACTGAGGGTGAGGTCCAAGACTATGGGCGCGATTCTCTGCTCCCCACGCCAGCTGGGAGAATCACGGGAGGGCCCCCTGAAAAATTTCACGCCCCCCTGTTGCCCCTGCGATTCCCCCCCCCCCCCCCCCCCCCCCCCCCCCCCCCCCCCCGCTGTTTTTCACAGCGAACGCCGATTCTCCGACCCGGATGGCCCGAGCGGCCTGCCGTTCGCGGCCATTTCACGATGGCGGCAAACACACCTCGTCGCTGCCATCATGAAACGGGAGTGAGAAGCCTGTTTTGGGCTTGTAGGTGGCCTAGCACGGAAAGAGCACCACGACTGTGCTCGGGAGGGGACAGGCCCGCGATCGGTACCCACCCATCATCGGGCCGGCGTCCAAATCGGACGCACTATTTCCCCTCCGCCGCCCCGCAAGATCAAGCCACCACGTCTTGCGGGGCAGCTGAGGGGAAAGACGGCCACCGCGCATGCGCGGGTTCGTGCTGTCAGCATCATGACATCAGCCGCGCATGCGCGGATTGGAGCCGGCCAACCTGCGAATGCGCGGCTGACGTCATTAGGCGCGCCGGCCGCGTCATTCTTGGCGCGACGCCCCCGCGGCCGAGAGTTACGGAGCGCCGCTTCTAGCCCCGCCGGGAGGGGAGAATAGGGGGCGAGGAGCGGCCTCCGAGGCCGTCATGAAACTCGGCCGAGTTCACGACGGCCCTCCCGATTTTTCCCGGGAGCGGAGAATTCCGCCCTATGTTTCTTCTTCCATAAACAATAAAATTCCATCTTAAACACTAACTAATTATTTTACAGTGGAAATGTATTGTCATTCTACTCAACCAATGTCACGAAGAACAGATTAACTGATTCAGCAGTTTGTTTTGTGGGTTGTGCCGGGTATGGCTGCCATGTCTGTCTATACAATGCCCTCAGCTTCCCCTCAACAAGTATTACACTGGGTTAAGTGGTTTCAGATATCTGACATTACAAAATGCAGTGCCTTTTTAAAGAATTTAGTCTGAATCAGATGTATTAGGCAGAGTTAGTCTTCTTCCTGTTCTCTCTCACACAGGTATGTAGAGTGGCACGGTAGTACAGTGGTTTGCACCGTTGCTTCACAGCACCAGGCTCCCAGGTCCGATTCCCGGCTTAGGTCACTGTCTGTGCGGATTCTGCATAGAACCCCGTGTCTGCGTGGGTTTCCTCCGGGTCCTCCAGTTTCCTCTCACAAGTCCCGAAAGTTGTGCTGTTAGGTAATTTGGACATTCTTAATTCTCCCTCCGTGCACCCGAACAGGCGCCGGAATGTGGCGATGAGGGGATTTTCACAGTAACTTCATTGCAGTGTTAATGTCAGCCTACTTGTGACAATAAAGATTGTTATTATTGGTCTTAGAATATTTGCAGGAAGCAGATAAGTTAATGCTTAGAAGATCTGTCTCAATTCTCATGAAGAAATTTGCAACATATGGGACAATTAAAAAAGATACTTTTGTTGATTATGTATTTTACAACACAGATTTTAATGCTGTTAGTGTTGTTTAATTCCACACGTTTCAATGATTCTTTACACTCAATGCCTGTTTGTCCATTATGGCTCCAAACCTGCACATTTGGAGGATGCCAGTGGTGAATTATATGAATCCCAAATTGGTTCGATATAGTGGAGTATTATCTAAACTGTACTAACAATAATGAACAATGTGAAACAGTTACAGGAAAAATAGTAGGGTTGCAGAAGTCATTAAGAATTGGATTCTAAAGTCTATTGATTTATTCACCACTTCGATTTTCTTCTGCTTGCAAGCATGAAAATAAATAACATCAGGACCTGAGGAATGATTTATGTTTTTTTCTCCCTGTTGAAAGTCAAATAATTTTGTACTTTTCTTGTAGCATTTATTCAATTTGCTAACTCCTGCAGGACAAACAAAATGATGTAAGCTGTATAATACTTTGTATAAAAAGCTAATCGATATCTGTTCCCAATTCTGGTGGTCTGTGTGGAAACATGAAGCTTCGCTTTTCTTTGACATTAACTTTATTTATTAGACAGCAGGGGCATTTTTCATTCACAAGGAATAAGCAGTCTCCAAAGAAGTCTTATGTCCACCTTTTGAGTCAGATGGTCCTTGATTTTGTGAAGTGGCGTAAAAAGGATGAGGGTGCCTGTTTCACATCTCTCTCAATTTTTATTTCCATCAAAGTTAGCCGTCAATCAAGAGAGTGGGATAAGGGACTCCCAACTCACTATCACCCATAATGCACTTAGGTAGAAGTTCTGGCTAGAGCTCTGGATACAGGAATCAATTGGCAATGTCCTGCTCAGTCGAGAATTAGCAATGGGCACTATAACTGTCCTTCATTAAGAAGCCTCTTGCCTGTGCATATTTTCTCCAGCACACTTTCTCACACACTTTTATTTTCTCCTTTGGCATATAGCTGACCAGACTGGGATGTTATTCGTTGGAGATGCAGTGCTACAAGTTAGTAAAACATTTATATTGCTTTAATATTTTGTTCTGCTGAAGAGCTGCTGTGTAGATTTCACTAGCCTAAAATTGTATGTTAAAAATACATATTCATGTTGGTTGTTTTTGCAGGTTAATGGCATTAATGTTGAAAATGCTACTCATGAAGAAGTGGTGAGTATTAACTAGTTTGATTCATTTGCTATAGCTTACATTCTCTAATTGAATTCAATAGGAAATAATAAATAAATAATTTTTATTGTCTCAAGTCGGATGACATTAACACTGCAATGACGTTTCTGTGAAAAGTCCCTAGTCGCCACATTCTGGCGCCTGTTCGGGTACACAGAGGGAGAACTCAGAGACAGCAACGAAATCGTCAACTTGTATACTTATATTGCAACAACCAAATATAGTTCACTGCATGTTTTCAAAGCAAGTTATCTGTTTTGTCTCATTGCTTAAACAGTTAGTGGGTATGATTTATAATTGAACTGACATCATGGCAAGCCGAGAAAGCATTACATTGGCAGAACCCGCATTACTGTTGCCCTATTATGATATGCATATTATTGGCGGCACAGTAGCACAGTGGGTGGCATGGGAGCACAGTGTGCAGCACGGGAACACAGTGGGGTGGCACGGTAGCACAGAGGTTAGTACTGTTGCTTCACAGCCCCGGGGTCCCAGTTTGGATTCTCAGCTTGGGTCACTGTCCGTGTGGAGTCTGCACGTTCTCCCCGTGTCTGTGTGGGTTTCCTCCGGGTGCTCTGGTTTCCTCCCACAGTCCAAATATGTGCAGGTTAGGTGGATTGGCCCTACTAAATTGCCCTTAGTGTTCAAAAAAGGATAGGTGGGGTTACTGGGTACCAGGGATAGGATGAAGGTATGGGCTTAAATAGGGTGCTCTTTCCAAGGGCCGGTGCAGACTCGATGGGCTGAAGGGCCTCCTTCTGCACTGTAAATTCTATGACTCTGATACTCCATAATTGAATGCAAGACTGGCAACAAATTAGGACAAATCTTGGCATATTAACTATGGTTAGAGTGTTAGATGGCACTTACAAGCATTGTAAATAACAGCAGGCACAGGATATCACTGTTGCCTCACAACAACAGAGATCGGGTTCTATTCCAGCCTTGGGTCACTGTCTGTGCGGAGTCTACACGTTCTCTCCATGTCTGCGTGGGTTTCCTCCAGGTACTCCAGTTTCCTGCCACAGTGCAAAGATGCGCAGGTTAGGTGGATTGGCCATGCTAAAAATTGGGGTAATGGGAATAGAGCGGGGCAGTGGGCCAAGGTAGGTTGCTCTTTCGATGATTCGGTGCTGACTCGATGGGAGGAATGGCCTCCGTCTGCACTGTAGGGATTCTATGGATAAACATGGGGGCAGGAGGAAAGTTAAATGATCAAATTTTAAGAATAAAGTTAAAGGTTTGATAGCTAAAAAAACTGATGCAGTCACTTCATAGTAAAGCATGCAATTGGGGTTTGGGACAGTGTAAGAAATTAGGAACAGGAGATGTCCTGCTGCTCAATAAGTTCATGGCTGATCTGTATCTCAACTCTATTTATCCAATTTGATATCCCGATGGCCAATAAAAAAAATTAGCAATCTCAGTTTTGAAAATTGCAATTGATCCAATATCCGAAAAAGTCAGGGGTACAGAATTCCAGATTTGCACTACCCTTAGTATAGGAAAAGTGCTTTTAAATTTACCCCCTCAAAGGTCTAGCACTAATTGTAAGATCATGTTCCCCTGCTTAGGATTTCCCTGCCAGAAAAAATTGAAACCTTTTTCAATTAAAAAAAAACCTGGATCAGATAATCCTGTCAATGTGCTGGATCACTTCTCAATCTTCCTCCCTCAACCCTGGATTTATACACAACCGTTCATATGTGCAGAATGTTTCAAATCATTTCAATGCTAAGTGCTGTCACTCTTATGATATAGGCTAACCAGGCCATTTGTGCATTATATATTAAATATCTGGGGCGGGATTCACCCATCGCGTTTTACGACGACGTCAACGGGCTGCTCCCAGGACTAATTCTGGCCCCTACAGGGGGCCAGCACGGCGTTGGAGCGGTTCGCGCCGCTCCAGCTGCTGATCACGGCGCGAACTGTGCACCGCGGGATCCGCGCATGTGCAGTGGCGCCGGCGCGCGCATGCACAGTGGCCTCCTTCAACGCGCCAGCCCCGACGCAACATGGCGCAGGATTACAGGGGCCGGCACGTAGGAAAGGAGGCCCGCAGCCAGAGAGGCCGGCCCACGGATTGGTGGGCCCCGATCGCGGGCCAGGCCACATCGGACCCCCCCCCCCCCCCCCCCCCCCCTCCCACAGGCCGCCACCCGACCCTTCCACGCCGAGGTCTCGCTGGTCCAGAGCAGGTTAGAACGGCGCCAGCAAGACTCGGCTCTTTTCTTACGGCCGCGCGGCCCATCCGGCCCAGCCCAGGGCTGGGAGAATCCCGACCCTGTTGTCTCAGTTAGCAATATTTTTAGTTATCTGAAACATTAAGGGCTCACAAATAGCAATGAGAACAAAATGACCAATTAACCGATTTTTGGTGATGCTGGTTGAGGGATAACTGTGAAGCAAGAAACCCAGTGATGCAGTCATGGGATCTTTTAAGGTGCACCTGAACTGTCAGACAGGGCATCAACTTAACATGTCAGCCAGGAATTACCTGCAGAGCTGTAATCGCCATTTATGACAGAATCTACACCCTTTATCACTGTATGCCAACGTAACTTTATGAGTAAAATTTCTAGCCAATTTCATTAGCCTGCACCAGAATGTCAACATGACCATATAACAAGCAGAAGTCAGCATAAATAACTGGTGCAGGAGGAATGCATGAAATTTGCACTGTAAATTCCTTCCTCAAACATGAAAATTTAAATTTGAAGCCATGGCTCCAGACATCATGTTTAAAAAATGAAATCACAGAAGCTCTTCAATTTTGAATGTGCCTCATACCGATGCCATAAAAATTCAAGAAACAAAGTACAGAGCAGGTTTCAGTGAGGTTATATAATAAGACGATTGCTCAATAAAGGGTCAGTGCAGACTCAATGGGCTGAATGGCATCCTTCTGCACTGTACGGATTCTATGAACACCTAAAAATATTTTTTCCTACAGTGCATCTAAATTAATTTTAAGTAAACATAATTCTAAGAGATTCATGTGCACCACTCATGATCACTGGGAAATGGGGGGGGTGGAGTGGGGGAGGGGGGGGAGTTTAAAATCGGCATTAGCCTCTGTTTTACATGTTTAAAAGGAACAACACAACTTTCAGATGACCTGAGGCACATCAAAAATATCTGGTTGTGTCTATTATGCCGTTCTTTGGATATGGAATATCTGTCTGTAAAATAGACGGAATGAGGATTAATCTCGTCTCGTCTCGTCTTGCTGTTCACGGCTTTTTCACTGATCTGAATACAATTGTTAAGCTCAGTGATCTTTATTTTGTTTAATGTCTGCATGTTAAGGTCGGAGAGGATTGCCACATGGTCAGGATAAATACAATGAAAGATGGCCATGTTTTTGTTGTATTTGCTGTATCTGGTGGTTTCTTTGCAGTAAATCTGTTGTTATAAATCACACTGACAGGTCCACCTCCTGCGAAATGCTGGGGATGAAGTTACTATCACCGTTCAGTACCTCAGGGAAGCCCCTTGCTTCCTTAAACTCCCACTAGGTAAGAGAGCCAAATAATATAGATTGGTTTGTTGTTCTTTTCTACTTTGATGCCGTTAAATAAGAACAGCATTGGCAGAGACAATCTCCTGTGAGATTGCCTCATTGAATGTGACACAGAAGGCCTTGAGGCAACACTACATGGAATATCATTATAAATAATGGTTGTCTAAGTTAGCTGCCACATTAGTACCTATATATCTGAAATGCACTGTCTTATTTATTTCTTTTCAAACATCTCTGTAAATATATTTCAATTACCTTCTGAGATATGATATGTTCTAATGCCACTTTGGAGGTTACCGACCATAAAGTGAATGTAAATCATGTAGTGTAATATTGGTCATTAACACGTTCATCTGAAATTCTTCTGTCCACTATTTTAACAAAGTGCTCACTCACTGGGTTAATTAACCTTCCTTAAATATTGTCCAAGTAACAATAACTTGCATTTATACAATGTTTTTTCAATTGTTACTTTTAATTGGTTAACATCTCCCCCTCACAAGTTAATTTTCCATGCGCGAGTATATTGCCCTGGTATTTCTAAACTTCCCCATGAGGATTGAAGGAGCCTGTGCCTGCAATTATTGCAGACCGAACACTTCCTTGAGCATGAGGCTGAAGGGGCCTATTAATGCTGGCCCTGCAATTACCCTGCAAGCATACCCAAGAAGTAGGGTCATCTGACAAAGTTGTCAGTGGGCCAATTACCTGAGCCCCTATCAGATCAGAGCGTCTGAGGTAGGTGACAGCAAGGGGAAAAGGCCTACAAGGTGAGGATCCTTTTTTTCTTTGAAGGAGCCTTTGCAATACTGGCTGCCAGGTCTGCAGCTGCACTTGGGTTTCCGAACCCTATTGGAAAACGTTACCTAGGAGAAGCACAGTGGGTGTGTGGTTGGTAGAGATGGCGAGTCCTGTGACTAACAGTTTCCATCAACCTCTGACTATCTGGTATGGTGTTTGGCGAGGGGGGGCGGGTTAGTGTTGGAAATTGTTTCCTGACACTTCCTAGGTATATACGGCAAAGTATAATTGCTAATTGCAGGCAATAACCATCGGGGATAAGTTGGAAAGCCCTCAAAAATGGGTGAGGGATGTGATGCGCAATTAACCTATGCACATTCAGTGTAATCCAAGCAGAGCAGGCTGCATACTATAATGGTTTTTTTATGTGCCACTTCATTTATTGGCTGCATGGTTCAGCAGGGGATCAGATTCTCCGACCCCCCGCCAGGTGGGAGAATCGCCACGGCGCCACGCGAATCGCGCCACGCTGCCCCAACGCAATTCTCCCACCCCTATGAAAACGGCCACGCGCGAATGGCGCCGGGCTGCACGGAGAATCGCCGCAAACGGCCGTAGCGGCGATTCTCCGGTGGGCCAGCGATTCTCCGGGCCGGATGGGCCGAAGTCCCGCCGGCATGACCGGATGTCACGCCGCCGTCGTTCCAACATGCTATAAAACAGCGTCAGCCAGCAGGAGGAGGTGGGTGACGGCGTGGGGAGGCCACCCACCTGCGGGAGGGGGTGGGTGGTGTGCAATGGCATTGAGGGTGAGGACTCTGGGACGGGGAGCGGGGCGGCCGTATCTGCGGACAGTGTGGGGGAGCCCACGGTGGAGGTGGGGGTGGGGGTGGCCCCACACATCCGCTGCCGAGAGGTGGGGATGATGGTGGAGATAGTGGGGGACCACGCCCCGGCATGATGGCCGACAAGCGGTTGTCCACCGAGCCTGCCCGCTGTCGCAGCCCCGTCCTGACGTGTGCCAGACCAACCCCCCCCCCCCCCCCCCCGGCCACCAGACCGGCAGCAACCATCGGCGGGTGGCTCTAGGGCGGCACACACGACATTCTCCCTGTGAGGGCAGTGCCAGTGGACAGTGGGCCTGGCAGGGGGGGATGGCCGACAGGTGCCAGGGCACCGAGGATGCGTGGATGGTTCGTGTGCTGGCAACAGGGCCTGCCATGATGCCCATGGCACCTGGTCGTGGGTGTACCAATGATGAAACCCTGTCTACTCCCACCCCCTGCAGATCGTACAATGTTCAGCCATCTTCCAGCATTGTTGGCCGCCGTGACGGGCGCTGCTGTCCTGCATAAGGCCCAGTGGGAGCTGGAGCACGGGCGTGAGAGGGAGGTGGTGGAGCTTGCTGTAGATCAGCGGGCTGCAGTGGGGCACATGCAAGCTGCCCAGGCCACAGTGCTGCATGCCCGAGAGGCGCAGGAGGGGCACCACGCTGTGCGGGAGCAGGGGGATGCCGAGGGGGAGGAGGAGGGTGTGCCATGGCCACGGAGGCATCCGATGCGACACCGTGTGTACTGGCCCCGCCTGTCCTTCAAGAACCTCCCGGACAGGGCGTGCACTGCGGATGAGCCGCGAGACCGTCGCCCACATGGGACCACGTGGGACCGGGGGTGGACATGCCGTCCCGGTGGCTGTCAAGGTGAAGGTCGCCCTCAACGTCTTTGCGACGGGGCCGTTCCAGTCGCCGAGTGGGGACCTGTCTGGCATCTCCCAGCCATCGGTGCACAGGTGCATCCGGGCAGTCATCGACGCCCTGTACGACATCGCGGACCGGTACATAGTTCCTTGCAGACCGCGCCCACCAGGATGCATGCGCAGCGGGATTCACCGTTGTTGCCCAGATGCCCATGGTTCAGGGGGTGATCGATGGAGTGCACATCACCATGCGGCCTACCTCGAAGGAAAGGACCATGTGCCTGAACAGGGAGGGTACGTACTCAATGAACGTGCAGGTTGTCTGCGACCACAGGATGACAATCCTACAATCCTGTACGTCTGCGCCATGTACCCTGGCAGTGTGCCTGACTCCTTTATACTGGCCCAATCGTTCATCCCTGCCATGTTCGAGCGACAATCCCCCCCTGCTGCGGGGCTGGTTGCTGGGCAACAGGGGTTACCCGTTACAGTCGTGGCTGATGACGCCTATACGGGGGCCACAGACCGACGCGGAGCAACGTTACAACGATGCCCGTGCAGCGACCAGAGGTGTGGTCGAGAGGTGTTTTGGGCAGATCAAGATGAGCTTCAGATGCTCTGGAGGGGCCCTCCAGTACCCGTCTGAGAGAGTCGGCCGCATCGTCGTGGTCTGCTGCGTCCTGCACAACATAGCCCAGCAGAGGGGTGATGTGCCGGAGGAGGAGGAGGACGGTCTGGATGAGGGGAACTCCTCCCAAGATGAGAGGAATAGATAGATAGATAGAGAAATAAAGCACAGAACAGGCCCTTCAGCCCACAATGTTGCGCTGAACTTTTGTCCCAGGTTAATCATAGAATTTTGGACAATTTTTCATGGCCAATCCACCCAACCTGCACATCTTTGGACTGTGGGAGGAAACCGGAGTACCCGGAGGAAACCCACGCAGAGGAGGGAGCCAATGCACGGGACATGGGGGATGGGTGGGAACACAAGGCTGTCCGGCTGGGCCAAGAGGCACGGGAGGCGCTGGGAACTGCCTGTTTTGGCGACCACAGTGCGCTGCTGTAGTGATGGGTATGGGCATAGGCAGCGGGTTCGGCACCTCCCCAATGGACGACCCCCCTCACCTCCTCCACCTCCATCACCACTACACCACACTCACCTCCCCCCCCCCCCCCCCCCCCCCACCACCACAACACCCACATGCACACCATCCCTCTCTGGCACATTCGCCTGCGGCACAACGGGATGGGGGCACGGTTGGTGGTGTACGTGGATCTGCTACAAGGCAGGGAGGATGATGACACCCTGCTCTGCGATAGGCTCCGAGCCTTACATCGTTTGACAATGTCTGACTCATGGCCACATCACGACCCTCCACCTGGGTGGACCCTGAACGCAGCCCTGACACTGCATCTCATGGCCCTGTCGTATGGCCGGGGGCGAGCTGCCGTGGGGAACCGTTGGGGTAAGGGTGGGGAATGGGGGGGGGGGGGGGGGGGGGGGACCGTGGCGGGGGGGGAGGGGGGGGGAGGAGCGGGGGATGGGCCGCAGGTCACATCACCGGAGCCCAACCTCTATCACAGTACCCCTCACACACACTGGCACTCGGCCCCCGCCCTACCCCCACATGCATCGGACAGAGTACAGAGGCAGTTCGCATAGGTGTGAAATGTGTTTAATAACAGACGGCCTGTGCATGTCCCCTAGCCCATCTAACTAATCTGTCCCCTGCACCCGTATCAACTCACTCATCCGTGTCTACCTTTCTTGCCTTACGGGCCCTATGACTACGTCTGGGTGTTCCCCCAGACAGTACAGCAGAACTGGAGGTGGACTCCTGTGATTCCTGTCCTGTGACTGGGGTCCCCGCCAGCGGCCGCTTCCTGGGGCGGCCCGGCTTGGATGGACCAGGCCACAGCTCGGGCAATTGGGATAGCGTGGTGCCACCCTTTTCAGCCCGCTGCCCACCAGGTGCACTAGGAGCAGTGCTTGGGGGGGCGGGGGGCGGGGGGGGGGGGGCGGGGGGGCGACGTCGCGCGGGGTTCCGGGACCCCCCCCTGCAGGGGGACCTGGGATGGGCCCCATCACCTCCTCTCCCCCCCCTTCCCCCGGGCCCCCCATGGGATGGGGGTGCAGGCGGATCCAGCACCTGGGGCACCACCATCACCTGGCTCTGCCAGTCCTGGAGAGGTCCGCGCTGGTATCGACCAGGGTCTGGACGTTCACGGCCATGGATCTCAGGGAGTGCGCCATCCGTGTCTGGCTCTGTGCAATGCTGTCCATCACCCAGACAATGGCGCTGATGCTGTCAGCAATGGCCTGCAGAGACTGGGCCATGGCCTGCTGGGACTGGGCCTTGGCCTGCTGGGACTGGGCCATGGCCTGCAGAGACTGGGCCATGGCCTGCTGGGACTGGGCCAGGTTGTTGAGCGCCTCTGAGATGTTCAGCTGGCTCTGGCCCATTGCTTCCTGTGCGATGGCAGCCCTGTCCCAGGCCGCAGATGCCATGTACCCGGATTGCCCCAGGCTTGCAGGCTCAGACCCATGCCCGACACCATCGCTACCATTGCCTCCACTGCAGACGCCACTCGTGCGGTGTTGGCCTGTGTGGCACTCATGACCGGCACCATTTCCTGCTCCTGGATGTGGTGCACTCCTGCACTTGCATCTGCAGGTGTTGAAAACTGGCGGTCACCTTCTCACGCCCCTGGGTCCCTGACTGCAACAGGTCTGTGGGTGGGCAGGGGAACTCCAGGGACCCAGGATCCGTCCGGACAACAGGTGTTTCCCAGGGCTGGGCTGCCCTCCCACCGTCCGGCTCCTCGGCTGCTCCTACCTCCACCTGCTGTACCGGTACGGCTGTGTGATGCGCACCAGTTCGTGTCCCAGAAGCCTCACCGCTAACATGACCAACCAAGGTGAGAGTATCTGCGATGGCGGGGGTGACGAGCTAGCTGTGACGCAACCTCGGTGTCTTCATCGGACCTGTGGTTGGGGGTCCCCTGGGGTGCGGTATCCTGACTGTCTGTCCCCTCAGTGTTGGTGTCGTGTTGTGTCCTTTCATGTCTGTCTGCCCCCTGTGTGCTGGTGTCCTGTGTCGTTGTGTCGTCACTGGACTGGGCCGGGGGGCTGTTGTTGGAGCTGCCCTAACCGTCGCTGCTAGAGACCCTGCGGGCGAGCCACCCAGGCGCTGGCCGGGGGCGGAGTCTGCCAGGTACGCTCGGTTGATCTGTGTCGGCTGGCCGTCCAGGCGCTGGATGCGGGCGGTTTCCGCCGAGTGCTCCATGTCAGTCACCGCGTGGCCCTGCAACACACAATACACCATTATGGTTAGGCAGGTGGAGGGGGGTGTGGGTCGTGGTACGGGGTGAGGGGAAAGGACTGAGTGGAAAGGGGCCAGGCCCGGGGGGGGGGGGGGAGATTTCACTTGGTGGCGCGCTCCTGACCTCGGCATTGGCAATCTCCCGGTCCTCGGGTGCACCGGCTATGTCCAATGCCCTCTGTTTGTGCGCGGTGAGCTGGCACAGGTCAGGTTCACCCCCTCCGGTTCGGGCTCTCTCCCGTTTGTTATGGCCGCTCCTTTCCTGGGGGGGGGGGGGGGGGGGGGGTTAGGGAGGAATAACAGCATTGTTAGGCGGTCCACTGCATACAGTTGGGTCTATGTTGGCATGGGTGCACAGGGCACACGGCCAACGAAGCTTGTATGGGTGGCTGCAGCGATGTGCCTCACGGCTGTGGTTGTACCATCGCCCTGGGGAGGGGTGGGTGTTACACATGTGGGGGGTAGGGGGTTGGTGCCATGGGCACATTGCTGGGTACTCACCCTGGCTGCTGTCAGTAGGTAGTGGAGCTTTTTGCGGCACTGCTCGCCACTCCTGGGTGTCACCGCAGTGGCACTCACGGCTGTGCCCACTTTCCTCCACTGTTGCCGGGCCACATTGGCTGGCACCCTCCGGCTGGCTCCAGGGTACAGACATCCCTCCTATCCTCGAGGGCGTCCAGCAGCGTCTCCAGGTCGTGATGTGTGAACCTGCTCGGCGTGGCACCATGATCCCCCGTCGGCGGCTTGTGCACTCACGTCACCTGTTGTGCGCTGCAGCGCCACGTCGTTTACATGGCGCTGGGTCTCCGACGCTGCTCTAAGGCCGTGCTCCCCGCCACGCCCCTGCTAGTCCCCTTGTAGGCCGGTGAATGCCATCTCGGAACGAGCGCCGGTAGTGAAGTAAAACGCGCCCATTTTCCCGCCGGTGCCCGTACTCTGTTGCCGGAGCGGAGAATCACGGCCCATAAGTTTTGAGCACTTCCAGTAGTGTCATGCTGATATTCCTTAAAAACATTTTACAGCAGGCACAACATGGAAGTGATCGACTCCAAGATTTTCAGGTTGGAGATAAAAGTGCTTTTCACTGGAGATAATAGTGGTTGGGGTGGGTGGAATCATACCTGGCACAAAGAAAGGTGGTTGTGGTGGTTGGACGCCAGTCATCTCAGTTCCAAGACATCATTGCAGGAGTTCCTCAGAGTAGCGTCCGAGGCCCAACCATCTTCAGTTGCTTCATCTTTCCATGATGGCACAGTGGTTAGCACTGCCTGCCTCACAGAGCCAGGGACAAGGTTTCAATTCTGCCTTGGGTGCCTGGCTGTGTGGAGTTTACACGTTCTCCCCGTGTCTGCATGGGTTTCCTCTGGGTGCACCGGTTTCCTCCCATAGTCCAAAGATGTGCAGGTTAGGTGGATTGGTCATGTAATTGCCACTCAGGGTGTCCAAAATGAAGATGCTGGTGAGAACCTACGTCTGGAGGCTGGGTTTGGACCCAGATATCGAGACGGTTGCCCAACAGTGGTCCATCTGTTAAGAGGAAAAGAACCTCCCCACGGAGGCATCCCTCCACCCTTGGGAGTGGCCAGGACCTCCCTGAGCTGGCGTGCACGCCAAATTCTCTTCCATTCCTGGGGTCAATGTTCCTCGTCCTGTTGGACGCCTACTCTAAGTGGTTGGAGGTTCACAGAATGGCGTCGATCACCTCTCGGTCGAGCATTAAGGCAGTGCTTTTTCCACCCATGGAATCCCTGAGGTATTCGTGACTGATAACGGGGCCGTTTATATGAGTGAGGAGTTTGCCTCTTTTATGAAAACCAATGGGTTTGATCATGTCTGCACTTCCCCATACCAGCCAGCATTGAATGACTTGGCAGTAGGGGCCAAGCAAACAGTTAAACAGGGGCTAAAGAAACAGACTTCAATGCACAACAGGCTGTCAAGAATTTTGTTCCCATTCAGGACCATGCCGCACGCAATAATTGGGGTGGCACCTGCTGAGATGTACATGATTCCATTTGATTATTCTGGATATCAGCGCAAAGGTGCGCCATAACCAAGATTTGTTCGGGCATTGCCAAATTCAATGCCGACCTCTTGGACACTTCGCACCTGATGAGGCGGCGTTCACTGACTCTCGGGAATTGATGCTACCAAACAGGTCCAGTCTCATACCAAGTTCGATTCTGGGGACAACGGATGCATTTGGGTCGTATTTGGTTCCTCGCAGAATACCTGTCCTGTCCTCCGGCTCCATCACCGAATCAGTCTGCTGTAATGCCTCTAGTCTCTCTCGATGCTGACATGCCCGACGTCATATCTTCTGACTCTGAAATGAAGACACAGATCTCTGAGGTCTCGGACGCTGATCAGATGCCTCCCGCTGGCACATCGGCCAATGATGATTTGCCAGGGCTGAAAATTATTTGACGTCCTCTGCCTGCTCCTCCTTCTCTGCCTCATCAGTCGCCAAGGAGGTGTTTGACATTGTGGGGGAGGACTTTGGGACAGCACAGTAACATAGTGTTTAGCATTGCTGCCTCACAATGCCAAGGACCCAGGTTCAATTTCAGTCTTACATTACAGTTTGGAGTTTGTATGTTCTCCCCACTGATATCCCTACTGGGTTCCTCTTCTGTTTGGTGTCTTACTGGTCGACCTTTTAAACAGAGGTTAATAGAGATCCTCTTCCCCCTGGCGGGGAAGCCCCTACTTCATAAGGACCATGCGGAAGATAATCATTCTCAACTCTTAGGCCCCGTGAGCATATTGCATTCATAGAATCATAGAATCCCTACAGTGTAGAAAGAAGGCATTCGACCTATCAAGTTTGGACCAATCCTCTGAAAGACTGCCCGATTTAGGTACACGTCCCCACCCTATCTTGTAACCAGTAATCTCTCCTAACCTTTTGGACACTGCACATCTTTGGACTGTGGGAGGACACTGGAGGCACCCAGAGGAAACCCACGTAGATACGGGGAGAAAGTGCAAACTCCACACAGTCACCAAAGGTCAGAGTCGAGCCCGGGTCCCTGGAGTGTGAGGCATCAGTGCTAACCACTGTGCCACCGTGCTGCCCATGGTTTCCCTGAACCATGCCTGTGGCACTTCTGTCTGATTGCCCCCAAAGTGACTGTCTCAAGAAAAGTTGTTCACTGTCCCTTAAACTGTTCTGGTGACCTATCAAAACACTCCCAGAGGGAACCACATGTTACCAATATAACAAGCATTGCAGCATCCTGTACCTTTAAAAGTTTCAATCTCCACAGATGGCTAATTTAGCATCCAGGAACACAGATGTCATTGGATTTCCTTACACTGTAAATGTTGATAATCCTTTGAAATAGTGCTGATGATGGCTCCCTCTTGCTGCTTAATTTGTATTTAGTGGTGCGAGGTTAAGGCAGATTGTTGGCTGGAACGTTGACCTCCAAAATGTTATCACTGGTGTCAATTCAGTGTTACCAGCGAGTTGACATTTTAATCTGCCTGCTGTGCAGTACTTCCGCTATAGGTTACCTATCAACATACCGAGACTCTCACCCAGATAATGTTCAGTGTGATTCGCAAAAGAAGTGGATAGATGCATATTGGATGCTATTTTGGCTCCCAAACGGACCCTGAGCTCTCAACGTGCAATTGCGAAAACGTTACAGAGGATTCACATGGCATTGGTAATGAGAAGCGCAAGTGAGAAACAGAAGAATAAAACAGTATTGCTGCAGCAAAGACATGGTGAGCCGAATGGCTTTTCGTGGTGTGAGCCTCTGTGGTTCCAGGTAGAAATGAACTAGGTTTTAGAAATTAGAAGAATCAGACTGGATATTAAAAGCTGTTTTTAGATGACGTTGTAGTGCATGGTATTCAACATTTTTCCAGGCAAACTCCATTCTGGAGAATATTTTTTGAATGTATGCTCTGCTGATGTGGGCTCACTGGCTGAGCTAGCATTTATTGCCGATCCCTTGTTGCCCTTGAACTGAATGGTTTGCTATGCCAATTCAGGGGCATATAAGAATCAACCACATTCCTGTGGGTCTGGAGTCACATGTACGTCAGACCAGGTAAAGATGGTAGATTTCCATTCCCAAAGAACATTAGTGAACCAGATGGGCCTTTTCCACAATGGTTTCATAGCTGTCATTAGACTTTGAATTCCAGATTTGTATTGAATTTGTATCTGCCATGGTGGGATTTGAACCCTGGTCCCCAAACCATTACCCTGGGTCTCTCGATTAGTCCAGTGGCAATACCACTACACCACCGCCTCCCCCAATTAGCAGCAAAACACATATTTGCAGCGCAACCCGGGTGTTTTTAGAGCTCGCTTGTCGTTTTGCTATCTGGTAAATTGGTAATTGGCAGTGACTCACTGAAGGGATTCACTTTATTTTCTTTCACATTTGGTGTCTGTTGTTATTGATTATACTGATCAAAGGGTTGCATTTTTCTGGCAAGGAAGTCACAAGAACCAAGTATTGGCCTCAGGAAAGTTATATATTTTCTCCAACTGTTGAAAAGCAGGCATAAACATCAGAATAACATGCTATTAAGTCTTGAGATAAGTATTTTGAATAAAATTTGATGAATACAGAGAATGAAGTTAATTAAATTGAAAATTATTATACTTTTAATTTTGATGAGATGCCATTGTAATCCACAAATATATATTTCCTATATTTTACAGATATTATGGTCATAAACATAAAAATTAAAATGTCACTCTCCAGTTGCACATTTATAAGGGACATTTTTCTTAGGTTGGATTTTCTGGCTCCCCTCCAGGCGTCTTTGTGGCAGGCAGGTCATGTAAAGTATGGGGGAGCGGGGGGAGGGGAGGCGGGGAGGGGGGGGGGGCGGTGGTGGTGTGGCTAGCTCACCACCTTTCTGCCCAACCCTGGGCTGTCCCCTATAATACAGAGATCGGCAGGCATCAAAATTGTCAGCCTGTCAGAAGTATAAGAAATTATCACGGTCAATTCAATTTGTTTACAAGTCAGTGGAAAACAACGTTGCACTGGTCACATGGTTGACATGGGCAGAGAGTCAGGAAGTTTTAAAAAAGGCACGAGGGAAAGGAAGGGGTACTCTCTTTGTGGAGGAGGTGGGGTGCCCTTTGCAACCCCTGAAGATAGTACCCCTCTTTCATCTTCCCCACCTGCACAGCAAAATCTATATCCTCCGCCCTCTTGTACCTCTCCCTAAGTTATCCAATTCCTCTCACTCCGGGGATCCATAGAGGCATTTATCCTGGGCCAGGTTGCAGTCCCAGCAGTGCCCACTACTGAGTTCTGGTGCTGATGGGCTGCAAGAGTTGCCGGCAAATCTGATTGGCTGGTCGTTCCATACTTTACTTGATGTTACAGCTTTCAGGGAAGACCTTTGTCAGTTTTTGACCAACTTTTTAGTCAGGGGTAGTGTGCAATAGAACACCCTCTCTACCCCCTCAAAATCCCAGTTACCATATAATCCCAGCCCTTTATCATAGAGCTAGCTACACCTGCCCATCATGTTTCTTCATTCATGCAGAAATATGGGACGGATTCTCTGATCCTGAGGCTAAGTGTTGACGCCGCTGTAAACGCCGTTGTGTTTTATGACGGCGTCAACAGGCCCCCAGGAGCAGCATTCAGAGCCCTACAGCAGGCCATCATGGCACTGGAGCAACCCACGTCGCTCCAGCTGCCGAAATCAGCGTCAAACGGGTGCCGCGGGTCAGCGCATGCGTGCTGCGACCAGCGCGAATGCGCACTCCGACTTACAGGATTGAGCGCATGCACGGTGGCTTCCTTCTCTGCGCCAGCTCTGACGCAACATGGCGTAGGGCTACAGGGGTCAGCGCGGAACAAAAGAGGCCCGCCAGCCTGAGAGGCCGACCCGCCGATCTGTAGGTCCCGATTGCAGGCCAGGCCACAGCGGAGGCCCCCCGCCCCGTGTCACCCCACTCCCTCCCTCCCCACCAGGCCACCCCCAAAAGGATGCACGCCGAGGTCCCACCGGGTAAGAGCACACGTGGACGGCGCCGGCAGGACTCGGATTTTCTTTGCAGCCACTCGGCCCATCCCGGGTAGAGAATCGCCGGGGGGGGGGGGGGTCACGTAGAGCGGCGCCCGACTGGCGCTGCACCGGCCGCACCAGCGCCAATGGCGCCGATTTTCCGCTCACCGGAGAATCGACAGACCGGTGTCGGGTCAGCATCGCGCGATTCACGCTCAACCCGGCGATTCTCCGACCCGGCGTGGGCTGAGAGAATCCCGCCCATGACGTCCAAAAGAAAACAAAATGGATAGTTGGGAGAGTGACGTGAAAAGAGTGCTGGACATGAACCAAATTGAGTCTGACTTTTCACTATATTTGACCAACACTTGTAATGGCTCTTTTGGGAATTTGTTTGTGCTTTAAAAATGCCAGGGAGGAAAAAAGTTATTTCGCATAAGAATATTATAAATTGTTCTGGCATCACTAATTTGTGACCTACTCATGGATAAGGTTATAAAATCCTGAATTCTCTGTGCTTATTTGACAGCTCCTCAATATTAAACATTTTGCATTGTTTCTTTCATGTTGTAGGCTCACCGGGGCCTTCCAGTGACCAGAGCAGCGGGACATCCTCCCCTCTGTTTGACAGCGGTTTACATTTAAATGGAAACTCCACAAATACCGTAAGATACTTTGTTAATCTTTTATTAGAAAGCGATTATCAATGCACAATGATGCATTCATTTTACATTGTCTGGCAGAGTGCTTTTACCCCTGTCATTTGAATGTATACTAAAGATTTTGGATGAGATGGTAAAACTGTAGTGTAAGGGTTTGACACATAATATGGGCATTTACAGAGTATAGCCCACACAGTGACATAAGAGAATACATGACCTGTGCCGGGGTCAGGGTAATGTTGGACAGAGCAGTGTGTGGAAGCAAGCATGTAGACAGCTCTTGGCTTGAACCTATACTATACCTATATATATTTTCAAGTAGCTAATGAATACTTACTTTGAACTAACAAAGACCACAAAATACCTTAAGGAGACTGTCCAAACTACGCGCAACACCTTGAAACACCCCTCATAGTTAGACATTTTAAAAATCCCATGTGACTATTTCAAAGAAGGGCAGGGGGTTTCTACCTGTTATTGTCAATATTTATTCCTCAACTAACTCTTAAAAACTGATGATATGATTTTCACATTGCTCTTCTGGAAACTGCTACGTTCTCTATATGATAAAATGGACTAACCTTCAAACGTATTTAATCGTCAGTAAAATGGCCATGGAAGGCAGTACATAAAAGCAAGTCTTGCATCCTTTCCCTTCCTTTAATTTTCTCGGTACAGATTCTACATGTAAAGTCTTTGCTAATAGATTTTTATTCTTGGAAAAGGTACTCAGAGACAACATGGATGGCGATATGAAGGTTGCAGAAAATCATGTCTTACAATACATGTATTAACACAAGCTGAGCTCAAGCTGAAGGATGGTCACCCCTTAATAATGGTCCCATTTCTTAAACTCATTAAAAGAACATTAGATCATGACCTCACCAAGATCCTCACTTCTGCTTTAGGTTATGTACCAGCTGAATGAATTCAAGGCTCAATGTTTCATAGCATCAAGAGGTTAAAGGTTCCAAGCACGGCCATGACTGGGGGACGACAACTCAACAAACAAGCACCAGTACTCGGAGGGCAATGCCACCCATCACCTCTTCATTCACAGCATCATGACACACAGGGTCAGGTCATTTACTCTTTAAATTATTGGGGAAAATTGTTAACTTTCTCCGCCTGAGACTGGATCACCGAGGAGCAGTCAACACGGACAAATTGGACAGTGAGAAGCCTGCCCAACTTTCCTTCAAAGAATGGAGAATTGGACAGGATGGCATCTCTTGCAGTTATGTGCTCTGCCTGTCCGATTTTTCTTTATGCTTTGGATCCAGGTAGCCAATAACCCCAAACACTGGAACCTTCTCTGATGTAAGTACTATAATTTTCCAGGTTAAGCAGATCCATATTGCTGGCCCATTTCTATTTTTAAAAAGGTTAGTACCGCCCTCATCCCTGAACCTGCCCAGTTCCCATGGAATGATATAACTGTTGAATTTCATTTCAGTCCCTTCAGAACTGGTACAACACTTGTCATAAATGTCAACAGGGGTAGGGAAGAGGTTTCAGTGAGCCATTTGCAGTTTACATTACCAGTAATCTCTCGCCACCAATTGGCATGCCACGAAGAAATTATTCCGTCCGATAAAATAACTTTTACTGATATGACAAGCTGACTCTTTATTGATAGGTCAAATTGTCTGTCTCACTTCGTCTGCCATATAAACATACAGCTGAATCCAATTCAGGTCAACAGTTGGGGAATTTTAATCATTGTTTAGATATTTTCCCATCCGACCTGCATTTTTCTTCCTCGTCTTTCCGTTATTAGAATTCATATTTTCTTCTGTGGAAATATCAGGCTCTTATAAGCTGAGGATTTAAATATTACAGCAAGCATTTACCGTGGGATTGACAAATGCATCCAGCAGTAAACTGACAATTTACTCTGTCAGTAAGCTCTGAATCCCAAAATAGAAAGTTATTCTGCAGAAAGAATCTAATATGAGACATTGCTCAGTCTGCACTGTTGCTCACAGACGTAAAGGACCAAAGCAAACACATTGTGCAAAAAGGCTGATTTGAACATTGACCGTGGTCCTTCCACAGACCATGCTAAATTTACGCTGTCATGGTTTCTGCTTCATCCATTTAATCTTGCAGCGGGAAGTTCTGCTACTTGGTTCCCAAAAGTTATTAAGAGAAACCAGAGAATATTCACCTACCCTTACCAATCAGCCTTGGTGTCCTCTGCCTCCCAAGGCAATAAGCTCCTCTCCGCACTTATTCCAGCAGAACAGCTTTGGGGCACCAAACATTATTTCAAACACTATAAACCCCAATCCCATTCTCAGTGATATTCTTATTCACATAAAATGCAAAGAGCTGGTGGATTACTTCTGTCTCCAGATGTGAGTTAATCTTTTCAGATGCTTCAACGCGTGGATTTGAAAAATATTAGAACACAAGAGTCTGGTCTGGGCAAAGATGTAAACCCAGGAATTTCTGTTTTCAGTGTGGAAAATTGACTGGACCTTGGTTTCTCAAGAACACGGTCTCTTTTTGTAGGTTCTGCCGTTTTCCAGTAAAGGAGTAGGGCTGCTTTGGGGGGTTGTGCTGGGATGGATGCACCTACTGATCCCCTACATTCAATGGCTTTCTGGAAATTCCCAACCAACATGGACAGGTTTTTCCATCTGCACTTATATAACTTCAATAAAATTTCCTTATTGAGACCATTGGAAAGGCCAATGGTGGAATGGGCCTCAGAAAGACTTCTCTTTGAGCTGCTTATCCCAGCTCAGATTCTCGAATCTGGATAATTGCTCAGATTTCACTTCCTCAAGCCCACGTTTGCAACTTCTGCTTCAGTCAAGGACAGTGAAAACTGGCCTGTGCAATAGAACTAAACAGGTGATAGATCATCAGTGGTCCATTTTTCACAGCTCCGGATTTTCTTTACCATTGTGCGAAAGAAAAGGGGATGCCAATGCACCTCCAACTGAGACCCCTTTGAATACCACTATGCCTTGCTCTTTAAAATAGTCTCCCAAAATCATTTTGTTTCATTCTTGCCTTAGGTAGCAGAAAAGGTCGATGGGGTTAATGCTGTTGATGCAGTGTACATGGATTTTCAAAAAGCAATAAATACAGTGCAACACAACAGAATCCATAGAACCGCTACAGTACAGAAATAGGCCATTCGGCCCATCAGGTCTGCACATTCACTTCAAAAGAACACTCCACCTAGGCCCACTCCCCCACCCTATTCCCGTAACCCTGCACGTTCATCGTGACCAATCCACCTAACTTGGACATCTTTGGACTGTGGGAGGAAACCGGAGGAAAACACATGCAAACACGAGGAGAATGTGGAAACTCCACACAGAGAGTCACCCAAGGCCAGAATCGAACAGGGTCCCTGGTGCTGTGAGGCAGCAACGCTACCCACTGTGCCATCCTGTGAGATTTGTGAGAAAAGTTGTAACTCATTGAATAAAAGGGACAGTAGCAAATTGGCTGAGAAATAACAAATTAAGTGTTTGTCAATGGATATTTTTCAGGCTGGAGGAAGGTTTGTAGTGGAACTCACCAGCAGAATGTTGGAACCCTTGCTTTATATGTATTAATTAACTAGATCTTGGTGTATAGGGGGCAACTGAGGAGGATAGTCTAGAACTTCAAAAGGACATAGACAAGTTGGTGGAGTGGGCAGATAGGTAGCAGATAAAGTTTAATGTGGTGAAGTGTGAGCATTTTTGTCGGAAGAACATGGACAGATAATATAAAATAAGGGTTACAATTTTTAAGGGGTGCAGGAGCAGAGCGAGCTGGGTGTATATGTGCATGTATCATAGAAGATAGTGGACAAGTGGAGAGAACAGTTAATAAAACAGAGAGTGTTCTGGGCTTTATTAATAGGGGCATAGAGAACAAGAGCAAGGAGGTTATGCTGAACTTACACAAGGCGTTCGGCCTCAGCTGGAAAACTGTACGCAGAACAATACTTTTCACTGTAACTCGGTGCACATGATAATACACCCAAATCAAATCAAATGAGAATTTTCAGTTATGAAGATAGAGTGGAGAGATTGGGACTGTTCACCCTAGAGAGAAGAAGACCAGGAGGCGATTTGATGGAGGTGTTTAAAATCACGAGGGGGAAGAGTAGATAGGGTGAAATGGTTCCCGCTCGCAAAGTGATCGAAGACAAGAGGGGGCAGATGTAAAGTGATTTGCAAAAGAAGCAAATGTGATATGAGCAAAGTATTCTTCACACAGCAAGTGGTTTGGGTCTGGAATGCACTTCCTGGAAGTGTTCAGGTTCAATTGAAACATTCACGAGGGCATTAGATGATTTTTTTAAATAGAAACAATGTGCAGAGGTATAGGGCAAAGACAAGAGAATAGCAGTAAGTTAAAATGCTCTTTTGGAGAGCTGGTACAGACATGCTGGGCCGAATGGCCTTCTCCTTCTCCTGCACTGTAACGATTTGGTGAAAAAGCCTCCTGCAAGCTTTTTGACTGTTGCCATTGTAAGTTGTTTATTTTTGACTTGTATACTAAGATTTATATGAAGGTTTACTTGTTTGCAATTACTCTCCAATCATAAATCACCTCAGATTTTAACCACATGGCAAGAATGAACACATTAGATGATGAATTCAGAAAGTTTATTAATCATCAAGAAGGTAACAAGCCAGAAAGATAAAAAGCAAAGTGTTAATTAACAGCAATTAGCAGTAATTAACAGTGAGAGGTGAAAGCTTAACCTGACCAATTGAACAGATCTCACACCTCTTCTCGGGCCAAGCCGTGAAGTGACAACTCCAACAACATCAAAGACATCTCTCAGCACCTCTCCAGAAACATCACTCTCTCCCAACCTCTCTGCTTCTTTGCCGCCACCTCTCGTAAACAGCTGTCTCTTCCACTCATTTCCTATGTCTTTCTCTTTACATCTCTCTTCACATCCCTGTCTTTCTTTGGGTGGGATTCTCCAACCCCCCCGCCGGGTCAGAGAATCGCCGGGGGCCGGCGTGAATCCCGCCCCCGCCGTCTCCCGAAGTCTCCGGCACCAGAGATTCGGCGGGGGCGGGAATGGCGCCGCACCTGTCGGCTGGCACCCCCCGGCGATTCTCCGGCCCGCGATGGGCCGAAGTCCCGCCGCCGTGAATCAAACCACCTACCTTACCGAAATGGTCAATTTAGTGTGGCCAACACACCTAACCTGCACATCTTTGGACTGTGGGAGGAAACCGGAGCACCCGGAAGAAACCCACGCAGACACGGGGAGGACGTGCAGACGCCGTACAGACAGTGACCCAAGCTGGGAATCGAACCTGGGACCCTGGAGCTGTGAAGCAACTGTGCTAACCACTGTTCTACCGTGGCGTCAATTAGTTCTCCTTTTTAAAAACGTCACCCTGGCAGAAGGGCTTCTGTGGGGAACCGAGGAGGTGAGTAGTCACATTTTCTCACAGGCAAAGAGCCCGGGAGCAATGGGCTTGCTACCCAGTGCTCGGCGATGTTTTGGGGCTTCTCGGCAGGGTGTGGGGAAACCTCCGCAGGGGTGGGCTGCCATGAGGGTGGAGGGGAAGCACTGGGCTGAAGCGCTGGTGGGGCAATGAGGGGGGGGAAACCACTCGTGGCACCACCATGCCAATCCCTGGATCATGTGTACCCATTCCGTGGGCAACCCTTCTCCCACCCATCTGCCCCAATGACCACCCACAACACTGAGCCACCCTGGATGGGCTGGCTCCATTGGCTGGAGGGCCTGGGGGAGAATGAACATGTGGTCAGTGGGAGGAATGGGTCAGTCAGTAAGGCAATAACTCACATTTGACAGGTCCCCCGGGTGCAGCCTATTTGTTCCTCACCTCTGCAGCATCCGCCAGCCTCCGCGTGGGTGACCGCTCTATCCTCAGCCACAACAGTCACCTCCAAGGCACCGCCCTCGAAGGTGGTGAGGATCCTGATGTCTGGCACATCACCACCAGTCTGGACTCTCCCCCGGCAATTATGGGAGAGCTTTTTCATGAGAGACACTGAGAGGGCATCGTTAGCCACATGCGTTCTTCACAGTGGTGGGAGGGGGTGTGAAGGGAGGGTTGGGGATGTTGAAGTGGGAAGGGGTGGAGGGAGGTTTGTGGGGTCGCATGGAGAGTTGCGGATGGATCTTCCGATGGGGGCGGACAGGTTTCGGAGGGGAGTGGTGTGCGTAGGGTGTTGGTGCATACTCACTCGTGCTGCCCGGTGTAGGTCATTGACCTTCTTCCTGCTGGTCACTCTCCTGGTGCTCACAGCTGTCGCGATCTCATCCCGGGGAGCACTGGCTGCCCTATGGCTAACCCGCTGGGACCCGTGGGGGAACAGTGCATCCCTCCTGACCTCCACGGTATCTAGGAGCTTCCCCAGGTCAGTGTTCCCGAATCTTGGTGCTGGTCTCCTCGACACCATTGTTGCGAGTTGGCTTAGTAAGTGCAGTTTAAGTGTTGACCTTGTTAGCGGGGGCTAGCAAGTACGGTGCCGGCGAATTGACTGCTGAGCCTTCATTTGCGGCGAGTAGCATGTGGGGCCTCATTAAGTGGATCAATTTACGTTGAATAGCGTTGGCGGACTTGCTGGGCCGAGCGCCAGGAAGCTCGCAATTCCCGCTCGCTATCTCACTTAGAAATCTTTCCAGAGAATTGCGCCCGATATCTCGTCCCTTGAGGTAGGCTTGAGTGTCGACCTAGCAGTCAGTCAACAAGGGCCTAATAAGTCCTCCTCCTGGTCCAGGTTAATATTCACCTTATCTCTTGATTCTGTGTCCTGAGTGGCACACAATAATCATGTTCCCACAGCTATTTGAATCTGTATCAATAATAAAATGTTAATAATATGTTTGATATTATAAAAGTTATAAACCTGTGTGTTCCAAATTAAATTTCTAGCCTTTATAACATATTCAGCCATGAATTACTTATTGTTTAATTGCCTCACAATTAAGAGCGTCCACTTAACTAATCTGGTTAGTTTCCAATTATACTGGTTCAGTTTTTATTAAAATAGCTTCCATCAATTTTTTGTAAAAAATGCTGAAGAACATTTTAATTGAAACTACAAAATGATAGTCACACAAAAACTTGGTGATTTTATCAACATTACAATCCATCTTTCCTGCTCAGTTTGTTGCCTTCTCCTTGTCACCCTCCTTACCTTCGAGCAACACACTTTGAGATGTTGTTCCCCGGGAAAGTACGAAAAAGTGCAAGTTCCCACTGTCATTACATGCGAGTTAATTGATACAGCCCCAAGTGTTTTTTTTAAACCTTTACTCTCGATATTCATTGCTTTGCGCAGCAGCATGGTGGAAGGGTGTCTGCAAGAGTTGCTGTTCTCAGCTGTTCATTTTGAAGCCGTACCCTCTGGTCATGTGCTGACACAGTAAATCAGCAGGCTCACAAATTACTACACCATCAGTGCCTCAACGAAGAACTGGACTAGGCTGCCTCCGTGACCTTTTCCACAGAATTTAAGGATCTTAAGTTCCTGAATCAACTGTTCAGTCTCACCTTATTCCTTTTCAAATGCAGCAATTTCCTCTTGAGGGGAATGCGCCAATAATTGGATCTAGTCTTCAAGATATGACTTCCCCAGCGATGCAGCATGAAACAATCTGCTGGAGGAGATAGCGAGTCCTGGAAGAGAAAATTAGCATGAAAGTAATAGCAGTTGCTTGCTTACCACCTGAATGTGTTGTATTTTCATTATCGAGTGAGCGTTTAAAGCAGTAAAGCACCACGTAAATCATCAGATTCCATATGGCTATCCATGTTAGTTGGAATAAATGTAGTCCCTGCTTTTATGTGTTGTCTGCTAGATTTAATTCTTCGATTGTCAAAGTCCACCCCCCTGCTTCTGAAAATACTCCATCCTGTGCTAGCATATTGCAGATTCAATTTTTAAACATTGGCAACAGTTTACCTAAATCAGCTGACAGGCTCACTATGATCAGGGGATGATTTGCTCTGACACATTCCCACTACTCTGTATTTTTGACACATTAGAATATTATCACAGAATACTGCAGTGCAGAAGAGGCCCTTCGGCCCATCGAGTCGGCACTGATGCATGAAAGGCCCTGACCTGCTCCCCCAATCCCTCTTGCCAGCACTTGACCCATAGCCTCGAATGTTAAGGCATGCCAAGTACTCATCCAGGTACTTTTTAAAGGGTGTGAGGCATCCCGCCTCTACCACCCTCCCAGGCAGTGCGTTCCAGACCATCACCACTCTCTGGGTAAAAAAGTTTTCCCTCAAATCCCTCCTCAACCGCCCACCCCTCACTTTGAACTTGAGTCCCCTCATAACTGTCCGTTCAACTAAGCTAAGACCTACATAGAAGCACCACTGTTTACAAGCTTGCTCATTTTCCTGGTAGTATTCATTATTTACTGATATAACTAGTTGCAGCTGTACTGTTAATAGGAAGTTATGCTGTTGATGGTCGTTTGTTTCATATATTCTTGGGATGTGAGCGTTGCTGGCAAGGACAGCATTTGTTATCCACCCCTGACAGCCATTGAGAAGGTGGTGATGAGCTGCCTACATGAACCACTGCAATCTGTGTGGTGTTACCCACAGTGCTATTCCGGAAAGAGTTCCAGGACTTTGACCCAGTGGCACTGAAGGAATGGCAATTGAGTTGCAAGTCAGGATGGTGTGTGGCTTGGAGTGAATTTGCAAGTGGTTTTCCCATGCTGCCCTTTTCATTCTAGGTGGTAGAGGTCACAGGTTTGAAAGCTGTTGTCGAAAGAAGCTTGGCAAGTTGCTGCAGTATATTATGTAGATTGTGCACACTGCTGCCACTGCATTAGTAATGAAAGGAATGAATATGGTGGATGAGGTGCTGATTAAGGAGATGTTTCTGTCCTGGATGGTGTTGAGCTTCATGATTGTTGCTGCAGATGCACTCATGCATACAACTGGAAAGTATCACATCACACTACTGACTTGTGCCTTGTAGATGGTGGCCTTAATCACCCCCATTTACATTCCCTTTGTCTTTCTGTCCATGACATCTTTGTCAATCTCCACCTATCGCTGGCCCTCTATCCAGCCCCACCGCTCCACACATCCCCAACAACAGTATCAATTTGACCCTATTTCCAGTTCTCTCCAGCTTTGCAAAGAGTCATGGGCGGAATTCTCCACAGGGGGCCGAATTCATGAAGGCCGTCGTGACCTCGGCCGAGGTTCACGACGGCCTCGGAGCCCACTCCCCGCACCTAATTCACCCCCACCCAGGGGGCTAGGAGCGGGCCTCCGTCTTTCTCAGCAGCGACCTCGTCACGCCTAGAATGTGAAGTCATCCGCGCATGTGCGGGTTGCCAGTTCCAACATGCGCGGATGACTTCATCGCGCAGTCGGCACAAACCCGCGCATGCGCGGTGGCCGTCTTTCTCCTCAGCCGTTCAGCAGACGTGGCGGCTTGATCTTGCCGGGCGGCGGAGAGGAAAGAGTGCGTCCATTTTGGACGCTGGCCCGATGATCGGTGGGCACCGATCGCGGGCTTGTCCCCTCCCGAGCACAGTCGTGGTGCTCCCATCCCAATCGGGCCCCCAGATGCCCCAAACGGGCATCTGGCACCCGTTTCACGAATGCAGTGACGAGATGTGGTTGCTGCCATGGTGAAACGGCTGTGAAGGGCCGGCCGCTCGGCCCATCGGGCTCAGAGAATCGCCGTTCGCCGTGGAAAACGGCGAGCAGCAATTTTTTCGAGCCGGGGGGAGGGGGAGAATCGCTGGGTGCGCCAGTGGGACGGAAAAAATGTCGGGAGGCCCTCCCACGATTCTCCCACGCCACGTGGGGAGCGGAGAATTCCGTCCCATCTCTCTCCACAGGCCAGTATTTTCTGTTTTTGTTTCAGATTCCAGCATTTGCAGTAATTTGCTTTTATATTTATATAGATGGTGGACAGGCTTTGGAAAGTCAGGAGCTGGGTTGCTTACTATGGAATTACCAGCATTTGACATACTCTTGTAACCACAATATTTATATTGCTGATCAAGTTCATTTTCTGCTAAGTAGTAATCTCCAGGGTAGGAACATAGGAATTAGGAACAGAGTAGACAATTCAGCCCTTCGAACCTGCTCTGCCATTCAATCAGATCATGGCTGATTTCTTCCTGGTCTCAGATCCACCTCCCCACCAGTTGGCTGCCGCGGGAACTGGGACCACGGACTCCACGCGAGTGTCCCGACCGGCCATACCATGTTAGTTCCATGCCGTTGAGAAATCGGCCGGTCGGGAGCGGAGTATCGCAGGGCGAGGTTCAAGCCGCGTGGAGTAATTCGGGCATGAGCGGATATTCGGGGCCCGGAGAATCACCGAACTGGCGCCGGGCCCAATTCCGTTTGGAAAATTGATTCTCCACCCCCGCACCAAACGCAATTTTGGCACGGGGCTGCTGAGAATCCAGCCCCATATCTCCTCTTCACTGCCTGATTTCCCACTTATTTTAAAAAAAAACGCATTTTATTGTATCAAAGTAGGTTACAGCAAATAAAACACCCCGCAAAACATACTTCCCCACAATCAGCTGTACAGTTTGTACAGATTTTTCTCCTTTATCACCCCCCCCCCCCCCCAATCCTCCTGCGAACAATAGCTCCTCAAACACGGTCACAAACAGCCCCCACCTTTTCTCAAACCCCTCTGCTAAGCCCCTTAACTCATACGTTATCTTCTCTAACCGTAGGAAGTCGTACAAATCATCCAACCATGCTGCTACCCCAGGTGGCGATGCCGACCGCCACTCCAGCTAAATTTATCGCCGTGCAATCAGAGAGGCGAATGCCATGACATCAGCCTTCTTCCTCTTCATGAGCTCCGGCTTCTCTGAAACCCCAAATATCACCATCAAAGGGTCCAGATCCACCTCCTCCTCCACTATCCTGGCTAAGACCGCGAACACTCCCGCCCAGAATCTTCCCAATTTTTTACAACCCCAAAACATGTGAGCGTGATTCGCTGGCCCCCGCCCACACCTCTCACACTCATCTGCTACCCCCTGAAAGAACCCACTCATTCTTGCCCGAGTCATATGCACCCTGTGCACCACCTTGAACTGTATCAGGCTCATCTTTGCACAAGAAGAGGTCCTGTTTACCCTTCGCAGTGCCTCACTCCATACTCCCCAATTGATCACCATTCCCAACTCCGCTTCCCATTTCTCCTTGATCTTCACCACCCGCCCGCCTCCCTGCTGCCCCAGCCACTTCTATATATTCCCAATTCTTCCCTCCCCTTCCACATCAGGAAGCCGCTCCAGCAGGGTGTATCCCGGCAATCTAGGGAACCCCTTCCAGACCTTTCGTGCAAAGTCCCTAATCTGTAGATACCTGAACTCACTCCCCCTCGGCAGCTCTACCGTCTCCCTCAGCTCCTCGAGACTGCCGAACCCATGCTCCAAATACAAATCCCTCACCTTAACCAGCCCCACTTCCCTCCACCTCCTGTATACACTATCCATCTCCCCCAGGCTCAAACCCATGATTCTCGCACAGACATCCCTTCCACCCTAAAATGCCTCCTCAGCTGATTCCATATCTTCACCCTGGACTGCACCACTGGGCTCCCTGAATACCTACTCGGAGCCATTGGCAATGCTGCCGTCACCATAGCCCTCAAACTGGACCCCTTACGAGATTCCTCCGCCATCCTAACCCACTCTACCCCTTCTCCTTCCCACCACCACTGCATCTTGCCCACATTCGCCGCTCAATAATAATGAAGCAAGTTCAGCAATGCCAACCCCCTCTGCTGCATCTGCCTCTGTAGCAGGGTCCTCCCCACCCTCGGCACCTTCCCCGCCCATACAAAGTCAGAGAGAATTGTGTCCACTTTCCGAAAAAAGGCCTTTGGTATAAATTTCGGCAGAATATTCATTTTCACCACTTGGACCCTCCCCGCCAACATTACGTGCAGTGTAATCCACCTCTTAAGATCCTCCCTGGCCTCTATCATAGAACATAGAACAGTACAGCACAGAACAGGCCCTTCGGCCCTCAATGTTGTGCCGAGCCATGATCACCCTACTCAAACCCACGTATCCACCCTATACCCGTAACCAAACAACCCCCCCCTTAACCTTACTTTTATTAGGACACTACGGGCAATTTAGCATGGCCAAGCCACCTAACCCGCACATCTTTGGACTGTGGGAGGAAACCGGAGCACCCGAAGGAAACCCACGCACACAGGGGGAGGACGTGCAGACTCCACACAGACAGTGACCCAGCCGGGAATCGAACCTGGGACCCTGGAGCTGTGAAGCATTTATGCTAACCACCATGCTACCCTGCTATCAGCTTCGTTAAGTTCCACTTATGGTGCCCTGTCCATTCCCTTGCTACCTAATCCCCAAATACCTAAACCTATCCCTCGCTACCGTAAATGACATCCCCCCCTAAATTAGCCCACTGTGCCAGCTCATTCACCAGGAATACCTCTCTTTTCCCTACATTCAGCTTGTATCCCGAGAACCGTCCAAACCTCCCCAACAGGCCCTTCCCATACTCTCCAACGGATCCGAAACATACAGCAAGAGATCATCGGCACAGAGCGACACCCGATGCTCCCTCTGTCCCCTCTTTATCCCCTGCCATTCTGCTGACTCCCTGAGAGCCATCGCCAATGGCTCTATGGCCTGCGCAAACAGCAGTGGCGACAGCGGGCACCCCTGCCTCGTACCGCTGTGGAAGTCAAAGCTTCATGAGCTCATATCATTCGTCCTCACCCTCACCCTTGATGCCACATACAGCAACCACACCCATGTCACAAATCTCGGCCTAAACCCAAACCTTCCCAAAACTTCAAACAAGTACTGCCACTTCACACGATCAAATGCTTTCTCCGTGTCCATGGACACTACCACCTCCGGTACCAGAGCCCTCGACGGATTCATCAGCCATCTTATATTACTCTTTAGCTGCCTGCCCTTCACGAAGCCTGTTTGATCTTCTGCAACCACCCCTGGACACAGTCCTCCATCCTCTCCGCCAACAACTTAGCCAATACTTTCACATCCATGTTCAATAGTGATATGGGTCTATATGACCCACATTCCACCGGATCCTTCCCTTTTTTCGGGATTAGTGTGATTACTGCCTGTGTTATCGTCTCTGGCAACTCCCCCTTCTCCAGTGCTTCATTAAATGCCCCCAACAGATGTGGTGCCAGGTCCGCCGCAAATTCCTTATAAAATTCTGCCGGGTACCCATCCGGCCCAGGGGCCTTCCCCGACTTCATACCCATGATATTATCCAGCACCTCCCTCAGCCCCAGGAGCTCCTCCAATGCCTGCCTCTTTGCTTCCTCCACCTGGGGAAATTCCAGCTCGTCCAGAAACCGCCCCATGTCCCCCCCTCTCCTCCTGGATCTGCCTCATAAAGTCCCTGGTAATACTCTCTAAATTGTATTCCACACATTTATTTTCTCTGGCTCTGACACCACATCCTCAGCCCCAGTCTGGATCTTCAATATTTCCCTGGATGCAGCCTGCCTGCGCAGCTGGTGCGCCAGCATGCGGCTCGCCTTCTCCCCATACTCGTATTGCACCCCTCTTGCCCTACGCAGTTGCCCTACCGCCCTCCCCATTGTCAGCCTGTCAAATTGCACCTGCAACTTTTTCCTCCTCGCCAATCCCTCCACAGTGGGCACCCTCGAATATACCCTGTCCACCTCCACTATCTCGCTCACTAGACGGTCATGTTCCGCCCTCCTTTCCTTATTCGCATGAACCGTAAACAAAATAATTTCTCCCCAGACCACTGCCTTCAGTGCTTCCCAAAAAATGCCCGCCGACACCTGCCCATTCTGATTCAACTGCACATAATCCCTAATCACCAACCGCACCTTATCACAAAAACCTCCTTCTGCCAACAACTCCGAGTCAAACCTCCACCCCGGCCTCTGCTCTCGTCCCATCCTCAACCAAATATCCAGCCACTGGGGTGCATGGTCCAAGATAACTATCCCCGCATATTCTGCCCCCTCCACCCCAACCAAAATCACCCGGCTCACTACAAAGTAATCAATCCTCGAATACACCTTATAGACGTGTGAAAAGAAGCAATACTCCCTTTCCCCTGGGCTCTGAAAATGCCATGGATCCACCATACCCATCCTCTCCATAAACCCCCCCCAGCTCCCTCTCCATTCGTACCCTACCCATCGACCTGGGACTCGATCTATCCACCCTCGGCTCCAGGATACAGTTAAAATCTCCTCCCTTGATCAACTGGTGCGTGGCCAAATCCGGGATTGCTGCCAGCAACCCCCTAATAAAACCCACATCATCCCAATTTGGGGCGTACACATTTACCAACACTACCGGTGCCCCCTCTAATACCCCACTCACAATCACGCATCTCCCACATGGATTCCTCGCCTCATTCACACTCACGAATCCCATTGTTTTGCTCATTAAAATCGCCACACCCCTCGATTTCAAATCAAACCCTGAGTGAAAAACCTGCCCGACTCACCCCTTCCTTAACCTAACCTGTCGTTCACACGGAGGTGTGTCTCCTGCAAAAAGACAACCCCCGCTTTCACGCTCCTGAGGTGCGCGAACACCCGCGACCTTTTAACCGGCCCATTCAGTCCCCGGACGTTCCACGTTACCAACCTTACCGGAGGCTTGCACCTCCAATCCCCTCTACCGTCCGTCATCTTCCCCACTTAACTCCTGCCCCTTTAATTCCACTCTGTACCGAGCCCATCCCAGATGGCCCTTTTCTTCGCCCTTGACCATGTCATCTCTCACCCCCTGCCGCGTCGCAACCCCCCCCCCCCTGCTTTTCCACTTCCCCTTTTCCCCCTTCCCCCGGTCCCCCCTCTTGGCCTTCTCCCCCACCACCTCACTTCCGTTCACCAGCATAACCTGCTAGCGCGGTTGCCCTGCCCAAAGGCAATTCCTAATGACCTCCCCCTCCCTCTCCCCCCCCCCCCCCCCCCCACTCCTCAGCTCAAAGAAGAAGCCTCCTGCTGACCTTACCCTTCCCCACCCAAACAAGGACTTCCCCTGAACTCCAGGTAGCCTTCTCCAAAAACAAACAAACAGATGTTAAACACAAACAGTCCCATAAAACAGGAGGGGGAATGGGAACATCCATCCCCACATAAACTTTTCACCCCTACAACGTCTTACAATCTCAACATTGAACAGAACCCCCCCCCCCCACAAAAAAAAGCAAAAATCCCCCAATCCCTACACCCACGTCAAACATGCTCCCGACCATTACATAGTGCAAGCACCCCGGTTCCCAAGCATTGTCCACTCAGTTCTCCCCCAGTTTATGCTCCTTAATGAAGTCTCCGGCCGCTTCTGGGGTCTCAAAATAATACTCCCGGCCTCCGAATGTTACCCATAATATCGGCGGGTAGAGCACCCCAAACCTGATCTGCTGCCGGTACAGCACCGCCTTGGCCTTGTTGAAACCTGCCCGCCCAACTCGGCTCCGAAGTCCTGATAAATTTGGACGTTATTTCCCTCCCAGTCGCAGCTAGGCTTCTCCTTGGCCCACCGTAGAATCTTCTCTTTCTCCACAAATTCATGGAGTCTCACGATCACCGCCCGCGGCGGCTCCCAAGCTCTAGGCTTCTGCCTCAGGGACCTATGCGATTGGTCCATTTCAGGTGCCTTATCCAGCACCCCTTCTGCCACCAGCCCCACCAGCATCCTCGAGATGCACCTCGTGGCACTCACACCTTCCACTGAGGCCCACTATTCGCAGGTTGTGTCTTCTCGAGGTATTCTCCTGCTCCTCGACGTTTGCCCTCCTCGGAGCCCCACCTCCGCCTCCAGAGCCACCACACGATCGCTGTGGTCCGAGATCACTCCTTCAGTCTCCCGAATCTGTGACCCCTGCACCTCCAAACACCTCTCCATCTGCCTCCAGAATACTCTTCAGGGGTGCCACAGCTTCTGCAATGGCCTTTGCATGATCCTAATGCATTTATTTACTCTGCTTATGATATTCCTCCTTGATAAAAGTCATCAGTTCCTGTATCTGGGCTTTCCAGCTTGCCCCTCCCCTGCCTGCATGCTGAAAGGGACTGTCTGTGAAGCACAAGACAGTTTCAACTTTCCACCCAAATCTCTCACTGTTTTCTGTCGGGTGTGGTGATCAGAAGAACATACCATTCCAGGGATAAACTACTCCGCTAACATTCACCTACGCCTTTTCATCAAAATTCCACCCGGTTCTGTGTAAAAAGAGCTCTTTTCTGTGGCTTTAAGCAGGAGCAGCCCTGTATGTGACCATTCACTCCATGGTCACAACCGGAAGTCTTCCCACTTATATTAATATTATCCACAAATGTTGCTGTGTAAATGAGTATTGATGGTAGGGACCCAGCAGTGGTAATTTCAAGGGGGAAAGGTCAGATTTTTTCTTGTTGGAGACGGTCATTGCTTGGCACTAACATGATGTAAATATCACTTGTCACTGATCACCCTAACCTAAATATTGTCCAGGTATGTTGACACAGACTGCTTCAGTATCTGAGGAGTTGCAAATGATGCTGATCTTCTTGTAGCTATCAATAAGCATCTTCACTTCTGACATTATGATGGTAGGAAAGTCATTGTTAAAACAGCTGAAGATTGTTGAACCTAGAAAACTACCCAAAGAAGCTCCAGCAGTGATGTCCTGGGATTGAGATGATTGACCCTCCAAGACCACAACCACTCTCCTTTGTACTGGTTATGACTCCAGCAAACGGGGAGCTTTCTCTCAAATTCACATAGACTTACATTTGCTGGGGTTCTTTGATGCCACCTTCAGTGTCAAATGCTGCCTTGATGTTAAGAGAAGTCATTCTAACTTCAATCCTTCAATCGAGCTCTTTTGTCCATGTTTAGACCAAGGCAGTAATGATAACTGGAGCTGAATGACCCTGGCAGAACCAAACTGAGCATCAGTGAGCTGCTTATTGTGGAGTAAGTGCCATTAGACAGCACTGTCAACTTCACCTTTCATCACTGCTGTTGTTTGAAAGACAGATGAGGTGGTAAATGGTCTGATTAGATTTGTCCTTTTTTTTCGTGAACTCAATTTACCCGGGTAATTTTCCGGTTGTTAATTAGATGCCAGCCTTGTCGCTGTTCAGGAATAGCTAGGGTAAGCTGCAGTCAGTTGTAGAGCATAGGTCTTAAATGTTACAGGGTCAGGAGTCCATAGTCTTTGCTGCATCCAATACCTTTAGTTCTTTCTATCACGTGGAGTGAATTAAATTGCCTGAAGATTGGCATTTATAATGCTGAGGGGGTGAGATGGATCATCCACCTGGCACTCCTGGCTGAAGATGGTTGCAAGTGCTTCAAACTTGTCTTTTGCACTGGCCTCCCCTATCATTGAGGACGGGGATGTTTTTGAAGCATGCTTTTCTAGTTAGTTGTTTAATTATCCACCACTATTCATGGCTCGATACAGCAGGACTGCAGAGCTTTCATCCGATCTGTTGCTCCTGGCATCACTTAGCTCTGTGCGTAGTATGCTATTTCCAGTGTTTAGCATGCAAGTAGTCCTGTGTTATAAATGAGGTTGGCACCTCATTTATAGATATATGAGATATATATAGATATATGGTGCTGCTCCTGGCATGCTCTTCCCCACTCATTGAATCAGTGCTGGCCCCCTAACTGGAAAAATTAAAGTGGGGGAAGATATGCTGGGCAATGAGGTTACAGATTGTGGTTGAATATAATTCTGCTGCTCGTCTTTTGCTTACTTTTCAACTGTTAGATCTATTCATTTTTTTAAAATTTAGATTACCCAATTATTTTTTCTATTAAGGGGCAATTTAGCGTGGCCAATCCACCTACTCTGCACATTTTTGGGTTGTGGGGGCGAAAGCCACGCAGACACGGGGAGAATGTGCAAACTCCACACGGACAGTGACCCAGAGCCGGGATCGAACCTGGGACCTCAGCGCCGTGAGGCGGTTGTGCTAACCACTAGGCCACCGTGCTGCCCCTGTTAGATCTATTCTGAGTCCTCAATGCAAATTAATAAAAGTACCATATACTTCATTTTCTATGTGCCTTGAAGTGATAATTTCATCGGAATGAAACTATTTCCAGGGACGTATGAACAATTGAAATCTAACTTCTAGCATTGTGGTTTAAAGCATTTGATGAACATTTCTTTGTACCTTTGCTGCTGAGTTTGCAGAAATAGAAGCAGATTTGTTGACGTAATAACTATTGCTACTGCTTCGTTTTTTTTTACATGTGTTGTCGATTCTCAGTCTCAACCTCGCTCCCTGTGGACAGTGCATGTCAGAAGCCTGCTGTGAAATTTGGGTAAAATGGCTCTGGTGCAGCAGTCTTATTCTCTGGTCAGAACCTCGAGAGTGAACAATGAAAATGTCATTAGGTTCTTTTGAGGGCAAGGTTAAGTTGCATTATCAGAAACTTTTGCTTCAGTGCTGATTTATTCCTCTCGCCTTTCACAGTATTTTTAATCACAAATATTGAACAAGATTGAAAATTTGCCTCAGCATCAGTCAAATGTTATCCAAAGACTGTGACTGAAACTGGACCATAAGAACATATGAATTGTTAGACAAGAAAAGACGGAGGCCTATTGGGCTCACTTTCTCCCTTACTGATATAGAGACAATGGCCTGGATTCACCGCCACCTGCTGTCATTGTGAGGTCCACGATGCAGTGGAGAATTGAAAAAATTCACGATTGGGACTTCTGGTGGCAGCCATGGAGTGAGCAGTGGCACCTGCTCAAGTTGGAATTTTTTGGTTCTTCCCCTGTCTGAGTGGTGAAACGTTTGGATGGAAAGAGGCGTAAGAGTGCCAGCAGAAGGTGTAACTCCTCTGGTGTGGCTGGTAGGTGGATCCACGAACTCGGAGTGGGTGAGAAGAAGGGAGTTGTTGGAGCAGGAGAGTTCTTCGAGGTGCGCCACAGGTTAAAATGATGGAGGGCAAAGGGCCTGCTCTGCCCACCCAGTGGTCAACAGAGCAGCTGGTGGACTTTTAAAATGATAAGTTCAGGCAGTAGAGAAGGGAAGCCCTGGAGGACCTAGCCAAGGTGGTAGAGCCACTCTAAGCAGATATTGACCGAATGGAGCAGAGTCCCAGGACCAGTCGATCCAGAAAGTGGATGAGGTGGTGGAGGAGCACGAGGAACAGTTTGCCTCCTTGGTGGCCGAGGTGGGGAGATGCAGGAGACCCAAAAGCAGCTGAAGGAAAATGTGGAGGACCTGGGAACCAATCCAGAAGGCAAAATTTGAGGATTGTGGGGATGCCCAAAGGCATTGAAGCAGCGGAGGCCGGCATATATGTAGCCACAATGTTGCAGCTGATGGGGGAGGGGACTTTTGACTAGCCTCGGAGGTTGACCGAGCACACAGGGCGTTGATGAGGAGGCCGCAGGCAGGCAGGCCGCCAAGGGCGTTGGTGGTGTGGTCGCAGCACTTCTTGGACAAAGAGAAGATTCTTCTGGGGTCGAGGCAGACGAGGAGGTGCGCCTGGGAGGGGAACGAGCTGTGGGTGCACCAAGACCTGGGTGCAGAACTGGAGGGCAAGGTTTAATCGGGTCAAGGCTGCCCTCCTCAAAAAGGGGTGCATTTTGGAGTGCTGGACCCGGCCCGCCTCTGGGTGACTGTCCAGAATTGAGAATGTTATTTTGGTTTGCCAGAGGAGGCGATGGAGGTTTGTGGGACAATGGATTGGCAGGAAAAGGAGAACTTTGAACTTTTGAGGAGGTGTGAAGAGGTGTTTTTTTTTTTGTTGCTCTTGGAAAACTTTCTCCCCTTTGAAATGTTTTGTTGGATTTGATGGGAGTATGCTTGGGGAGCATCAAGGGTGAGTGCACCTTTTTTCTGTTTCTTTGTTTCCTGGGGGGAGTGTGGACGGGAGGAGGGGAATCGGGGGGGGGGGGGGGTAGGATGTTTGGAGGCCTTGGGCAGGGGTTGCCATGGTCGCTGGGCAGGCTAGTTAAAGGCAACACAGTGGAGGGTGGTCAGGAGGTGGGTACGGCGGGAGGGGGGGGGGCTGCTGACAATAGTGTGGTTGTTGTGATGCAGTTGGAAAAGGGGGAATAACGGTGGACATCTTGGGTGGGCCTGGAGGGGCATATGACATGGGCCAGGGGTGGCCCAAAAAATAGATATGGTTGATCAGCGGGGGGGGGGGGGGGGGGGGGGGGGGGGGGGGGGGCAGGGAGCCTCAAATCAGTCTGGTCACATGGAACGTGAAGGGGCTGAATGGGCCGCTGGTCCTGGTAAATGTTTATACCCAAAATTGGGATGATATGGATTTTATGAGGGTGGTACTGGGGAAGCTCCCTGACATGGGGGAGGGGGTGGAATTTTAACACGGTCATCAAGCTTGGACCGGTCGAGCCCGAGGTGGGCAAAGGTGTCAGCAGCGGTGAGGGAGCTGAATAGGTTATGGAGCGTGTGCGAGGTGTCGGGTGTGGACCTGTGGAGGTTTGGGAGGCCAAGGGCAAAGAATTTTCATATTTCTCCCATGCGCACAGGATCTATTCCCAGATTGACTTTTTTATGGTGGAGAAGACGCTGCTGGCGGGGTAGTGGACTCAGAGTATTCGACGATTGTGGTCCGAGACCACACGCCATACTGGGTGGATTTATGAGTGGACTGGGATGGGGGTGGAATAGAAATGCTGGGGGGAGTTTTGCCATCTCGCTCACGGGTTTGGTGGGGGGTGGGAGTGAAGAATCTAGTGGCAGTCAGAAAGTTGGAAGCCGCCAGGGTAAAAACAGTTTGCAATTCTTCTGATGGCGGGTTAATGGCAGGTTGGTTAACCCCTGCTGTCTCGTGGCGTGGATGCCATTTGCTTTCATTTAAATCTGATGAATGCTCTTTGAAACAGCAGCTTGCTGGGATCTACTCATGCCTTTCAATCTTGCGTCATGCCATCGGGAAATTTATGTCAGCCTCAAACCCATTTGAAAATGTGTGGCATGCAGAAGGTAGGCCTCCGTTTGCTCGAGGCTTTGAGGTGAGTGCAACATACATAGGCTGGTTTAGCACAGTGGGCTAGACAGCTGGCTTGTAATGCAGAACAAGGCCAGCAGCGCGGGTTCAATTCCCGTACCGGCCTCCCCGAACAGGTGCCGGAATGTGGCGACTAGGGGATTTCCACAGTAAGTTCATTGAAGCCTACTTGTGTCAATAAGCGATTATTATTATTATAACCTACTTACCATAGTGCCACACTGCTCTTGTGCTGAATACTACTCTGCTGGGGCTATAGGGTTGATGATGCTGTCTCGGACAGCACTGTGCTGCAGTAATCATGCAGGCCTCCACTTTTGGACACTGACCAATACTGTGGCTGGGATTGGGGAGTGCAGGGGTCTTCTCCACCGATGGCTGACACCATCGCCCACAAGGACAAAACTGTGCAGCGGTACGCAGGCAGAACTCCACTTTCACCAATGCTCATTGTGATCAGGCGTGCGGTGAGGGGAGGGTGGGAATGTACATGGACAGACTCCTCCATTGTTCGCTCTCGTCTGCTGAGTAACTGTTGAATCCCTGCATCATGTTCCGCATCGACTGTCACTGCACCTTCCAGCATTGAGTTGACGGCCACATCAGAGGCTCATCATCTGACTGGGTCTGAGTGGCTGATCAGCCTCCGGGTGTTGGAGACCTGGGTTGTCTCTTCCTTTGAATGTTACAGGGACGTGTTGGTCTGGTATTCTTCAAACAATGTGAGCCAAAGCCTAATCTAGAGCTACGCCCATTGAGGAGTGTATCGCTGCACCGGTGGAGAGTGCAGGTGAGTGCTGTGACAGTTTTCCCAGAGCTTCCTCTTTGGATGTGGTCCAGGGGAAGGAATGCTGCTCGGCTGCCTTGTGAGCCTTGAAGTGCTGGTGTTTAGAGAATAGAGTTTCAGTTGATGGGCATGAACTTTACAAGACTGCATGTAACTCAGGATTTGATGAGGTGATGGAGTTGATCCATAATAGGTTTCTGGGAGAGGCCAATCTCCGCTTCCCCACAGGAGTATTCCCTGTTTTTCCCAACCAGCTCAGATGCAGCCTCCTCAAACTCTTTGAGGGCAATGATGCCGGCCATCCTTCTCCCAGCCTGCACACTTTCCCTCCTGTTGTGTGCCAGCTTGGCCTGTATGAAGATGAAAGAAGGCGATGTGATGAGAAGGGATGGAGCAAAGGTTGAGTGAGGTGCACGTTCCTTGTGTGTGTGGTTCGTTCTCCCCAGATGAGCCAGGGGATGGAATGTAAGCAACTTGGCACACAGGATGGTGATGATGTCTGTCAGAGAAAGAATATGATATGAGTCCACCGCTAATGGCTGTGTGAAATCCATGAAGAGAGTAGCCATTTGATTGCATGATGCCATAAAGAGAATTTGTTAAAGAGGGAGCTGAAGGATGTCTTGCCCTGGTAGAGAGGATGAGATCATTCTTCCTCTTCCTGTACTGGATGACACATTGGGCTCAGTTGCCAGCTATGCTGACCTGCTCTGCGATGGCTTCCCAGGCCAAAATGTGAGCCTCATATGCTTCCTGGAGCCATCTCTGGGTTACAGGACATGCCTGTGCACCCACACTCCTCTGATCAAGGCTTCCATGTGCTGAACTGGGTGTGAGTTCCCACAATACCAGCCTGCAGGGAGGGCGTTGATGAAGCAGACACGTCATTGCCCTTAAATGTCATTCATGAAAAATTCTGCCTGCTGTCTGGTTCAAGGTCCATGGAGCCACGGTGTCTCCTAAGGTATTACCTCAGCAACCCTAGTAATATATTGGAGACTGCTGTGAGGCCCTGGAAGCCTCTTTGAACACTGACATCCAGAATTATAGTAACCAATTCATTTTTTCCAATTAAGGGGCAATTTAGAGTGGCCAATCCACCTAGCCTGCACATCTTTGTGTTGTGGAGGCGAAACCCAAGCAAACACGGGGAAAATGTGCAAACTCCACACGGGCAGTGACCCAGAGCCGGGATCGAACCTGGGACCTCAGTGCCGTGAGGCTGCAGGGCTAACCCACTGTGCCACCGTGCTGCCCTGACATCCAGAATTATAAGGGCAGTAACCTGTATATCCACTACAGCTCACATATCTTCAATAGAAACGCTGCTGCGGCTGCTGCTGCTACTGCTACAAAGGCTGTGACATTAACCATTAGACACTGCACAATGGTCTGTTTCACAGGCCTTTAGATAGAGTATGAGGCTTGAAACAGTGCTGTATATCTGAGAGTGAGATCAAATAAATGAATTGAAGGGTTGAGTACTAACTGATAGAGATATTTAATAGGTGGATAATGGGTCAGTAGCCAATTGATCATTGGACGAGGCTAACAGTGTAATTGGTAAGACACATTTGAAGCTGAATCCACTCACCTTGTCAAGTTGTGTACGGTCATGCAACTTATTCCTGCACTTCATCCACGTCCTTGGAGCAATATTCCTGCCATTTACTTCAGCTGCTACTTGTTCCCACTGCCTGCTGAGCATCTACCTAGTTGTCCTCCTGCAGGTACAGGTAACCTCCTCTCCACGTCGTGCTCCAGGAACTCCTGTGCAGTGTTTGTAAACATTGGTGCATGCTGTCTCACATATTTAGCCTTTCCTCAAAGTATCACAGCACAGATTATCTTTTCAAATGACAGCCATCAATTCTTGCAGCCAGAGTACACCTCCCATTTACAAGGTGTCAGCTGCCTTTGACTAATGTTAGCTGCTCATGATAATGGCGAGTCTACTGATGCGAGCAGCCAATGAAGAGCATGGTCATACTGGCTGATTGCAGCAATCATGTACAGCAGTTGGTAGCACCAATTTACAATGCAGCCTCCAATGAAATGAACAAACATAGATTAATCACAAACCTCTGTGCCTATTTTTAGGAGTTAGCCAGTTCCCCTGTGTCCCGAGGGCCTAGCAAACCTCTGCTTATTCATATAAAATTCTAACCATACCCTTGTTTGCGCCTTTAAATATATATATTTGGCAGCAGCTTTCTGATTGCATTTAAATAACTTATAAATCAAGTTCGACAGCAGACAATGCATGAAGAAAACTTGACCCATTGCCACTGGTTAACAATTGTACTTGTTCTAAAATCATGACACCTAGAATCATGGCTCTGGATGTCACCAAACATCTGTGGACAATCTTCAGCAAAACATTTTAGGCAAACCTTCATATGAACCTTGTGCTGTGGCGCACAGCCAAGGGAAGAATGCTTATTAGATAACTGCTTAACGCATGGGAGGATGGCCTGGAAGCTGCACACTTAAGGTCTGTTAGGCAGTATATGGATCTAAAGGTGAAATGGAAGGTTGGGACTGTTATCGGCAGATGATGCCATTTGAGATGGGCTGTAAAGGATTACTTGCCGAATCACTCACAATCTATCTTAAGCGCACCAGACTCGAGGGCAGGCCATGGAGGATCATGCTTTAAAAAACAGAAATGGAATCGCGGTTCATCTGGCATTAAACTCGTGCAGGAAGGTCACAAGCCCAACCCCCATATTGTGATGGATGTGTTGCATTTAATGTCCGATCGGCCTGGCGTTCATGGTTTTAAACATTTGTCCTTGTCCAAAACAACTGATGATCAGAAGTGGAACTCAGCATGGTGGCTATATTCTCGTGTGTCAATCTTATTCCCAATGTTATTACCTTGTGTTAAAATAAAATTGATTGGACATTAATAGCTCATGTCATGGAATATCATTATGCAATGAGAACAAAAATAAAATTGCTCGCTTGAGCAATGAGTGATGTTTTTTTTCTGGTAGTAGCTCTTACTAATAATGAGAATGTCAGATGAGTTGGATTTAATGAAAAAAAGTTTAATGGCTTAAAGCGCAGCTGATATGATGTAGCACTAGGTCATTTGAAAACAATAGTTTGAACAGAGATACAACTCAGCTATTTAAAATGAGAAAAACATAACTGATGTAGATGCAGAAAGACTGTAACTTCAACTGGGAGCATTGAACAGAAGGAACATGCTTAAAATGCACACATCTTAAATGAGGGAAAAGATGGGAAGCTTTTGATTTTCTTTCCTGAGTGGTGGAAGGGCAAAACAATGCAATATTGATCAACTATTTCAATAAAGAAATCGATAAATTATTGGTTTGAGTTGAGTATGACGTTTAATAGAGGGAGAAGAACAACAGGAAATCACATCCCTCTATTGCTAATTCTCAAGAACCATCTTTTGTGGAAAACAGTAAATTAAGTGCCAATAGTATAGATTGCTTCAATGATTCTTTTAAACCTTCCTTAACTGGCCTGAATAACTGGACATAATGCACAGGAGGAGGGGAAAGCAAGCTAAGGATCCCTTATGGCGTTCTAAATGAAGATTGAATGAAGAGAATATATAATAATAAGAGCTTGAATTTCCTTTAATGGGAGAAAAAACATCCCAAGGCCTTTCATGACAATGCTGACTTTTAAGAATCATCTAGACTTGAAGGACGGGATTCTCTGATCCCCCGTCGGGTCAAAGAATCCCCGGGGTGGGGGGGCGAATCCTGCCCCGACGCTGGCTGCCGTATTCTCCGGCGCTGGTTTTTGGGTGACGGTGAGGTTAACGGCACGCCGGTTGGGGGCCGTTGGCAGCGGCCCCCCTGGCAATTCTCCGGGCACCGATGGGCCGAGCGGCCATCCATTTTTGGCCAGTGCCGCCGGCATGGGCTAGGCATGGTCCCACACAGCGGGGTCTGGCAGGTAAGTCGGCTGGGGCGGTCCTCGGTGGGCGCGGGGGGATCCGACCCTGGGGGGGGTGCTCAGGGTGGCCTGGCCCGCGATCGGGGGCAAACTGATCTTGGGCGGGCCTATGCCATGGGGGGGACTCCTTCCTTCCATGCCGGCCCCTGTTCCTGTAGGGCTCCGCCATGGCCGGCGCAGAGAAGAGAACCCCCTGCGCGCCGGCCGGTCTGCACATGCGCGGAACCATGCCGGTGGTTCCGCGCATGCACGAGATCATGCAGGCCCTTCAGCACATGCACGAACTCGCACAGTCCCTTCGGCGCCGGTTGGAGCATTGCCAACCCCTCCGGCGTCAACCTACCCCCCCGAAATGCGGAGAATTCCGCACTTTTGGGGGCTGTTGACGCCGGAGTGGTTGGTGCCGGTTCTCCCGCCGGCGTAGGGACTTAGTACCCAGAAGGGAGAATCACGCTGCATATATTAGCTCCGTTCTCTCTCTACAGATGCTGTCAGACCAACCGAGAGTGTCCAGCATTTTCTGTTTTCGTTTCAGGTTTCAGCATCTGCAGTAATTTGCTTTTGGCTAAGGGTTAATTGAAAGCTGGAATCAGGTCACACTGCATTATAAATAGACACTATTTGGAGACTTTTATGACCACATAAGGAATGAAACCACTTAATATCCAACATTAAACACATACAGTCTAGATGAAAACTTCCAAGAATCCTTCCTGGAAAAGTCCCAGGGGATTGGAAAATTGCCAGTATAACACCACCTTTATTCAAAAAATGTGACAAAAAACAAGTAACTATCAGCCAGTTAGCTTAGCTTGTCATTGGGAAAATATCAGAGTACATTTAAAAGGATGTAAAGCAGAACGTTTAGAAATGCATAATATAATCAAGCAGAGTCAGCACGACTTCATGAAGGGGAAATCATGCCTGACAAATTTATCAGAAATCTTTGAGGTCCCATGCGCAGGGTAGATGAAGAGGGACCAGTAGATGTAATATACTTGGATTTTCAAAAGCATTCGATAAGGTACCACAAAATAAGATAAGGGCCCATGGTGTTGGGGGTAGTATGTTAGCACTGATAGAGGATTGGCTAATTGATAGAAGACAGAGAGTTGAGATAAGAGGGGCATTTTCAGGATGTCAACCTGTAACTAATGGACTGCCACAGGGATCCGTGCTGGGACCACAATTATTCACAATATATATACAATAACTTGGACAAGGGAAGTGAATACACGATTGCCAAGTTTGTGGATGACATAAAAACAGTTGGGAAGGCAAGTGATGAGGATGACACAAAGAGTTTATGGAGGGATATAGACAGGTGAGTGGACAAAAATTTGGCAGATGAAATAATCTGGGCGGAATTCTCTGATCCTGAGGCTAAGTGTTGACACCGTCGGAAATGCCGTCGCGTTTCTCGTTGGTGTCAACACGGCCTCAGGATCAGCAATTCTGGCCCCTAAAGGAGGCCAGCACAGCACAGGAGTAGCCCACGCCGCTCCAGCTGCTGAACCCGGCGTCGACTGGCCACCACGGAGTCTGCGCATGCACAGTGGCACCGGTTGCACCACGCAAATGCGCAGTGCCTCGCTTCACCGTGCAGCCCCGATGCAACAGAGGCCAGGCCACAACGGAGGCCCCCTGGGGTCGATCCCCCCCCCCCCCCCCCCCACAGTCCACCCCGACCCTTCCACGCCACGGTCCCGCCGGCTGAGAACACATAGGAATGGTGCCGGCGGGACTCAGGTTTTTTTGCTGCGGCCGCTCGGCCCATCCCGGGCTGAGAATCGGCAGTGGGGCTGCGTAGAACGTCCCCCAGACCGGCAGCACGCCGGCGCCAATGGTGCGGAGAATCGTGCCCCGGCGTCGGGGAGGCATGGCGTGATTCGCGCCGGTCGCGAGGATTCTCCGGCCCGACCCCGGGCTGAGAAAATCCCGCCCACTATTGGAATATGTGAAGTTATACAGGTTAGTAGGAAGAATACAGGAGCTGAATATTACTTAAATATAAAAAGACTGCATAAAACTGCAGCATAGAGTCTATGTCCCGTTTTGGGCGCGGCCACCGAAAAACACCCCACCACAATTCAATGGCATTTGCCATTTCTTTTGGCCTTGAAAAGTTCCCTCCATCAAGGCCGCACTTGAGTCATTTCCTGCTAGCGAGCCCAGCAGGAAGGACTCCTCACGGATCAGGGAACCATTATGACTGGCAGCCCTGATCTTCTCCCCACTCTCCCCTCTTTCAGCCTCCCCCCCGAGAACACCCCTCTTCCAACTGGCTATGTCACCCGGGTTTGAATCCAGACAGTGCCAACCTGTCACCCAGTCATCCTGGTACAGATACCCTGGTTTGCACTGCCAGGGTGCCGAGTTTGCACTGCCAGGCCACAAAGCTGGCAGTGCCAAGTTGCCCAGGTGCCAGAGGGAGTGCCAAGGTGCCACCCTGCCCTGTCTCCGACCACCTGGAGGTCTCCAATGGCTTGGGAGATGGGAGATGGTAGATCCCCAGGCGCCATTATGACTGGTCCACGTTCGTGGAAACCAGTACTAAACTGCGCCATTAGGTCTTGGGCACTGGGAGAATCCCATGAACGCATATTTAACTGAGCCCAATGACTGATATAAATATGCAGATCTAGATCAGGCCCAGTGAGGGCGAGATTTTGTTAAATCTCGGGAGGCGTTATGGGCATCGCAAATATCACAAGAGACCTCTTGCAAGATTCAGCAGCCTCATTCCGACACCAAATTGGGCACTGAATTGCGCCCCACAAAACCTAGATTGCAGGTTCAGCAGGTAATTGGGAAGGCAAAAGGCATGTTGGCCTTTATTTCAAAAGGAATGGAGTGTAAAAATAGGGAAGTCCTGCAAAAACGATACAAGGCAAGAGTTAGACGACACCTGGAATACTGTGAGCAGTTTTGGTCCCCTTATCTAAAGAAAGATACACTGGAATTGGAGGCAGTCGAGAGAAGGTTCACTAGGTTGATCCCAGGTATGGAGAGATTTTCTTATGCAGAGAGGTTGAGTAGATTGGGTCTGTATTGGAATTTAGAAGAATGAGAGGTGATCTTATTAAGCCATACAGGATTCTCAAGGGGCTTGACAGGATAGATGCTGAGAGGATGTTTCCTCGTGGGAGAGTCTGGGACCAGAGTAATCAAGGAGTAAGAGGTGACACATTTAAGACAGAGATGAGGAGGAATTTCTTCTCTCAGAGGGTAGTGAATCTGTGGACTTCTTTACCGCAGAGAGCTGAAGAGACTGGGTCAATAAGTATGTTTAAGGCTGAGATAGATATTTAATCAGTCAGGAAATCAAAGACTTTGGGGATAAGACGGGAAAGTGAAGTTGAGGATTATATCAAGTCGGTCATTATCTCTGCATAGCAGAGCAGACTCGATGGGCTGATCCAGCTACTTCTGCTCTTACATATTATGGTCTTATTTTAGGGCCAATTTTAATCTCCCTTCCATGTGAATAGAAATCTCATTGTTTCCAGTGACGTCTTACATATTGCAAGCATTAAAATTAGTTGCTTGATATCACAAATTTAAACATGTATTTGATTGTACAATCTTCCATATTTGTGAAATCTATGTTTTACCCTTATGAGTTACTCACGCAACACACAATTTGTGGAATGTTTGCACTGTATGCTATTTAAACATAGGAATCTATATTTACGTTTTCCAGATGAGTAGCAGGCATGACAAACCAAATCGTTTAACTGAGCAATGATGCAAATCAAATATCGATTGATGACATTGCGTTCTACCAAAATATTAATTGGAAAATTAACAGCAAGAAGGGAAGTGAGGTGGATTTGCATTACACAAAGATTCGATAGGTTGACTTGCCAAATTCCATAGACTGTACAGAGTGTTGAATTGATAAAAAGATAGCACCCAGCATGCCTATTGGAAGCATGCATTGCAGGATTCAGTCACACAGCTCCACATTGTTTGTCTTGATCAGAATGGCAGCTCAAGAAATATGTGGATGTGTTGGGGATTGAGGGATGTCATGGTAAATTGGAGATTAGGGGCAAAAAAGGGACAAACTGGTTAGGCTGGATTATTCATGTTCATCTTTATATGTAGCTATCTCTATATTCATTACAAACACATTTCCTCCTAATCTCCTGAGCAAAACAACACAATCGTAGAATCATAGGCGGAATTCTCCCACCCCACTCCCCTCTCCCCCCCCCCCCGGACTCCCGCATTCCCCCCCCCCCCTCCCCGCCGGGTGGGGGAATCGCTGGGGTGCACGCGAATCGTGCCACGTCGCCCTGACCCCCGCACGCGATTCACCAACCCCCCCCCCCCCCCGAAACCAGCGGCGCGCGAATCGCGCCGGGCCGCTCGGAGAATCGCCGCAAACAGCGAGCGGTGATTCTTAGACCCGGATGGGCCGAGCGTAAACGGCCTAGTCCCGCTGGCGTCGTCCACACCTGGTTGCTGCCAGCGGGTACTCGTCGTGAAGGCTTGGGGGGCGGCCTGTGGGGGGGGAGAGGGGGGTGGGGGGAGCGGGGGGGGGGGGGGCAGGGGTGCTCCATTCCCGTGGGGGGCCTCCGATGGTGTCTGGCCCACAATTGGGGCTCACCGATCGGCGGGCCGGCATCCCCCCCCCCCCCCCCCATCCCCCCCCCCCCCCCCCCCCCCCCCCGGGCCTACTTCCTTGCGTGACTGGCCCCAGAACCCCAGCGCCATGTTGATGAGGGGCCGGAGCGCTTCGCGAGGTTACCGCGCATGCGTTGGTTGGCACTGGTGCCACTGCGCATGGGCTAATTGGCGCAGGCCCAACTGCACACGTGCGGGACCCAAGGTGCCGCGTCTTTTACGGGGCGCGGGTCTCTGACGCCATTCCGTGGCCCCGCCGCCATAAATCGTGCGACACCCCTGCTAGCCCCACGCAGGGTGGAGAATAGGGGTCTGGGAACGGTTGCCGACGCTGGAGTAAAACCGGAGTGTTTTACTCCGGTTTTTACTCCGGCGTCGGCACTTAGGCTCACGTTGAGAGAATCTAGCCGATAGAATTTACAGTGCAGAAGGAGGCCATTCGGCCCTTGGTGTCTACACCGGTCCTTGAAAGAGCACCCCACCCAAGCCTACACCTCCACCCTATCCCCATAACCCAGCAACCTCACCTAACATTTGGACACTAAATTTAGCCTGGCTAATCCACCTAACCGGCACATCTTTGGATTTTGGGAGTAAGCCGGAGGACCCGGAGGAAACCCACGCACACACGGGGGGAAGATGCAGACTCCGCACAGACAGTGACCCAAGCCGGGAACACCTCAATCACGTCCCCCGTCTGTCTCCTTTGCTCCAAAGAAAACACCCCTAGTCTATCCAATCTCCCTTCATAACTAAATATCTATTCAAATTCTCAACATATGATTAAAGGGAATATCCCTGATGATTTTCAGATTGAGTTAATGTTTGAGTTTTTTGAGGGAGTGATTATGCAGATATTAATTTCTTTTATCTCTGGTTTTGTTTTTACGAAAGGTTTCAATGGCCTGCGGAACTTGTTCTCACATCTGTCCAATTTCCCTGTTCTGCCTGCAGCTTTCTTACGTGTGCTTTGTTTTGTAGCCAATTGAGCCATATGGCTGCATTGTTTTTTTTGAAAAGAAACTGAGACAGCTGTGGAGACTCATAGTTTGAGAGTCGGTCATGTTATTTTGTGAATGGGTTGATCCTTCTTTAATGCTAAACACGGACTAGCAGGAAATAAATGAATGATTAAATCTAGGAACTGGCATTGTGAGAACTAAGACAGTGCTATTTAGTTGGGAAGACTTACTGTAACTCTCATCTGTGGGAGCCGCAGTACACAAATGATGTATCCTTGTGGTTATATAAGATAGAGTATAGATTCAGCCTGGAAATTGTAAGTTAATATGCAGATCAAGAGTTAACTGAGTATTACGTAAAATTTTAAGCATTACAAAGTATGCTCATTAATCCCTCTTTTTGCTGTGCTGTAGATTAGTAATATATCACACACCTTAGCTCCCATACAGTGCAGTGGGACAATTAACAATAGAGCTAGCACTATCAATGACGATAAGCAGCCATGCAACAACAGAGTAGAGTTGGGAAGCTATTTTTGATTAAATATTGCTGTGCTATGCTTTGTCAGCCGGAGAGAAGCAACCATTTCGTGATGAGCCTTGGAAGCACTGTCTGAGCCGGAAAGCTGACCTGGTTCCATCACCGGGCTGAAGGAAAAAGAGACCTTCCAGCGAAGCTAACAAAATGCCTTTGAGTAGTCACAATGCAGACACTATTAAAGTTATAGCCTCACCTATCCAGAAAATACCTCCTTTTCCCCATGTGAGACCTTCCCATCACCCCTTCCCCATCATTCCTGGAATTCAATGCATGTCCAAGCTCCGTCCAACATTTTGTCGTGTTTGTGAGAATCCAGAGAGTGTAGGCACCTCTATACCCTTTGCAGCATACTCAAAGATATATATCAAGTTCAAACACCTTCCCTCCTATAAGGAGACCATTGAGCCACTTGAGGAAAAGTGACATTCGAGTCTTCTCTTTCATTAAACACTAGCCCATGATCATATCATGAAATGTTATTCTGAGTGGATGTCCATATCATCTGATATAACATCGAAGCAGCATTCACTGATAGCAATACTTGAAATGGATATTCCAGCCAGCATGCTGATACATTATCGGGCTTGAACTTTCAGCGCGGCAATCAGATTGCCACTCCACTCCTAAATTTCTTTCATCTTAATTTTCTTTTCACCTTGTCTCGCCCGATCTTCTGTCTCAGATCGGGTGAGATCCAAGCAGTGCAGCTTGTTCCAAGGACCAAGCATCAGAGACGGGGAGGGCGAAGTGGTATTATGTTGGGCCGTGGGTGGGGAGGTCAGGATAGGCCATGGTAAGGGTGGGGTGAGAGTTGATCCTGGGGTGGGGGGGGGAGCTTGGTGAATAATCCCCGTGCGTTGGGGAGTTCCTGTCTGTGGGGAGGGATGTAGCCCCATGAGGGTGGGTGGAGTCCGGTAGGGGGAGTAGTCGGGGTGCCGAAAGACCACTAGGATATTATGGGTGTGGGTGGAGTCCCATGGGAGAATCGACCTAGGTCTACATAATTGTTATCAAAGGTAGAAGGGGTTTTAATTTTTCTAGCTTTGCTGGGTAACTATTGATGGAAAATAGCCAGAATTGTTTGAAGTTTGCAATTTAAGTCACATTTCTATAGTAATAATCTTAATTGTCACAAGTAGGCTTACATTAACATTGCAATGAAGTTACTGTGAAAATCCCCTCGTCGCCACATTCTGGCACCTGTTCGGGTACAGAGGAGAATTCAGAATGTCCAAATGACCTAACCTACCTAACAGCACATCTTTCGGGACTTGTGGGAGGAAACCGGAGCACCCAAAAGAAATCCACGAAGACACAGAGAACGTGCAGACTACACACAGACAAGTGACCCAAGCTGGGAATCGAACCTGGGACCCTGGAGCTGTGAAGTAACTTTGCTAACCACTGTGTGACCATGCCGCCCTGGATTTCTGGATGGTTCCTGGTGCAGCGCAATTGCCCTGGGGAGGTTTGCACATCCACTTGGGATCCAGGTGATCCAAAGACTATGTGCAAATAGAGATCAATGTCTGAGCAGGATTGTCTGCAATGAAAAACCTGTATGCATGTGGAACACTTTGCTAGGTCAAAGAAGGTGATTGACTTAACAAGATCTGTATCGTCATGGATGAAAGATTCAAGTGCACATCAGTTTGCCATAGAACATATGGCAACTCCTGTAGCATCAGCAGTGGAACCCTCAGTGGCACACATCAAAGGCACAGAAGCTGCATCTCTTATAAATACTCCTCCGGAGGCTTTGGGCTAAATCTTCAAAAGGCATTCTTGGCTAGCTTCACCACATTGGGAGATTATCTAGAAAAAGTGTTGAGGTAGAGATTCTCCGACTCCCAAACCGCCTCTCAGACAGAATAAGAGTGATGTTGTGAGATCGCACCACAGCCGTGATCGTGAATTTAGTTGGTTGGCAGTAAAGTTGCGGTCAGATCCCCGGCAGCAGATATGCCTGCAAATACTTTGGGCAGGACAGGACAGCCACAGTGGCAAGACAGTGCACAGCACAAGGACCTCTGAGAACTGCAGAAGCCCAGTAGTCTGACATGGAACGCTGCAGTCAATCAAACTCCCTGAGAAGCTGTATATCCAGCAGCACATGGTAAGGATGGAGTGAGAGTTAGTCCTGGGGGGGGAGGAGCTTGGTAAATAATCCCCATGGGTTGGGGAGTTGGAAGGTGTAAGAAATTAGGTGTTGGATATTGCACACAATTCCCATAATCACAAACTATCCAGTTCATTCAGAGATTATGGGCGGGATTCTCCGACCTCCGCAGGGTCGGAGAATCGCCCGGGGCCAGCGTAAACCTCGCCCCCGCCGTGGCCGGAAATCTCCGCCACCCGGGAATTGGCGGGGGGCGGGAATCACGCCGCGCCGGTCGGCGGGCCCCCCGCGGTGATTCTCCGGCCCGCGATGGGCCGAAGTCCCGCTGCTGACAGGCCAATCCCACCGGTGGGAATCAGAGCACCTCTGGTGCCAGCGGGAACAGGCGGCGCGAGCGGGCCCCGGGGTGGGCGCAGGGCGATCTGACACCAGGGGGTGCCCCCACGGTGGCCTGGCCCGCGATCGGAACCCACCGATCGGCGGGCGGGCCTGTGCTGTGGGGGTACTCTTTTTCTTCCGCCGCCGCCACGGCCTCCACCATGGCGGAGGCGGAAGAGACCCCCTCCACTGCGCATGCGCCAGGGTGACGTCAGCGGCTGCTGACGCTCCGGCGCATGCGCGGACTCACGCCAGCCGTTCGCGATGGCTGGTGGGGCGCCAAAGGCCGTTCACGCCGGTCAGCGGGGCGCCAACCACTCCGGCGCGGGCCTAGCCCCATAAGGTGCAGAGAATTCCGCACCTTTGGGGAGGCCCGATGCCGGAGTGGTTCCCGCCACTCCGGTACGCTGAGACCCCGCGCCCCGCCTGGTAGGGGAGAATCCCGGCCTATATTGTGAACATTGCACTGAACGTTTCTGTGCAATTGCTTGAATTCAAACACAAAATTATGGTTGAAGGTACTTGTGGATCTGCATTGGCAATAATGGGTAGAAAAGCAATATATTGCAAAAGCAGCAATCTGAAATACGAAACAGAAAATGTTGCAATTCAGCAGATCTGCCAGCAGTTGTGGAGAGAGAAACAGGGATTCGGCAGAAAGATTTCTACATGCAGTAGTGAGCGGGAACTGCTGCGAACTTCCCGGTTCTCAGCCCGGTGAAGCCTGGAACGTTGTCCAACATTAATTGATCCACTTAACAAGGCCCCACGGGCTTCTCACTGCAAATGAAGGCTCGCCAGCCGATTCGCCAGGATTGCGCTCACCAGCCCCCCACTAACAAGGTTGAGCAGCATTTAAACAGCACTTGCACAGCCAACCCAACTCAGCTCGCAGCCATGGCACCAAGAAGACCTGCCCCAAGGTTTGTGATGCAACCAGCCGAGGGTCCCGGAGGGTGAGCCACAGGGGAGCAAGTGCCATCTGGCATGAAGTGCGGCTGCCATCAGCTCTGGAAGTGTGACCAGGAGGACTGGTCGCAAGTGTCACAAGAAGGTCAACGACCTGCACCGCAGCTCGGGTGAGTGGACACAACCCGCCCCACCAGCACTCGAGTCATTTCCATTCCCCACACAAGAATTCCCCTACAACCCTCCATGCAGCCCCCAACCTTTCCTTTACCTCCTCTCTCCCTTCAACTCCCCCAACGCTTCCTTCACTCCCCTCCCTCCTACCACTGTGAACCACACCTGTGGCTAACGAAGCCCTCTGTGTCTCCGCTGGGGAACCTCACACATAATTGTCGGGAGAGGGTCCAGACTGGTGGTGGTGGACATAGATGTGCAGCCGAGCCACTCAAAGGAAGAGGGCGCATCCTATGGAGTGGGGATGGTGGCCACCAGCTCCCCGGTGTTCCACGCCTCTGATTTGGCCAGGTCTCAAAGTCAGCACACGGGACAGGGCGGCATGGCTGTGCATGTGCCATCGACAAGTGCGCCGGGGCCCGCTGGCCCCTGGGCCCCCAGAGGATGCCCAACAGGGGCATCAAAGGCCACGGGACGTGGTAACCAGCTGGCTGCCTCCACCTCCCACGTGCATCCTGGGAACACGCTTAGACATAGATGTAGAGCAAGTATGGCTGAGCACGTTAAGGATCACTGAGGGCACCGGGGGAAGGGGGGCAGAGGGCTTGAGGGGGGGGGGTAGGTAGGGGGTGAGGGTGTGCCACCATCAGGAGAGTGAGAAATTGTTGGACACCTGTGACACATTCCGAACCCTTGACCACAAGCAGTATAATGCCTCTGACATTTTCCTCCGCAATGTAGGCTGACCCCCGAACGCTTGGCCCGTCTCTCCAGGCATCTCCCGTTCTGCGGGATCACTGCATGCAGGTAATGGGTATGAGCGAGCAGACAAGCATGGATCAAACTGGCATAGATTAAGGAGCACCAGAGCTCAGGTTATTATCACCCCGCTGCCCTCAACAATGACCCGCTTATGGGGCCGACACAGTCCCAGCACCCTGGAGTGATAGGACACATTCTCTGTGAGGGTGAGAAATGGCGGTGGTAAGGTACTGATGATGGACCAGGCCACGCTATATGTGAAGTGGGCGCTTATGAGGGTCTCCTTTGCCCTCAGGGCTTGCTGCACCCTTGCCGTTACCGCCAGTCCTGCAGCCTCTGGCTGGTTCTCCGGTTCCTCCCTGGTCTCATCCTCCAAGCTCTACTGGTCCGAAGCCTCCTCATCATCTTTGTCCTCCTCCTCCTCGTCTTCGGACGTGGCCACATGTTCCTCATCTCATCCAGAACCTCACCCCGCTGCTGTGCCAGGTTGTGGAGGACATAACAGACAACCACAAAGCGGGTAACCCTCCGGGGGTGTATTGCAGTGCACCACCGCAGCAGTCGAGGTATCTGAACTGCATTCTATGCAGTCAAATGCATCGCTCAATGACAGCTCGGATGGCCACCTGAGCCTCGTTGAATCAGGTCTCCGATTCGATCTCCGGCCTCCGTACTCGAGTCATTAGCCAGGTTTCAGCGGGTACTCCTTATTTCCTAAGAGCCAGTCGCCCATTCTGACTTCCCCAGGATGTAGCTGTCATGCACACTCCCTGGGAAGAGTGCACACACATGCATGATCTGCATGTGGTGGTCAAACATCAGCTGAATGTTAAGGGAGTGGAACCCCTTCCTGTTAATGTAGGGCACCTCTAGATGGCCCGTTGAGCACAAGTCGACATACGTGCAGTCTATCTGGGACATCCCAAATAGGGTATCTTTGACCTGTTGGATTCATCTGTGGGCAATACCAGTGACGCCTGTATTGCCTGGGCCATTGCAGTCCTTCCCCTCTGGGCCCCTCGCTGGCCTGGTGGGTGGCTAGGTCCTTGGGGTCTGGGCTGAGTCCCTGCACATAACCTGCCGCCTTGAGCATCAGCTGACGCTGCTGCTGTTGCTACCATCTGCGGCACCTGGCCCTCAGGCCTACCAGCAGCATCGCTAGGGCCTGCTCTGCGGAGTCCAAAATACCATCCATGCCGTTTAATATTTGTAAGGAATTGGGAGAGGGTGGTAGACCTTCCATTCCCCCATGAAATGAAAAAATGAAAATCTCTTATTATCACGAGTAGGCTTCAATGAAGTTACTGTGAAAAGCCCCTAGTCGCCACATTCCGGCGCCTGTCCGGGGAGACTGGTATGGGAATCGAACCGTGCTGCTGGCCTGCTTGGTCTGCTTTAAAAGCCAGCGATTTAGCCCAGTGAGCTAAATGAGCCCATTGCCCCTACCCCTACCCCCTACCCCTCTTCCCCAATGCTCGGAATGCCCTATCAATGCACTGCTGGCCACAATTGTCCCCAGGCCATGTACCTCAGGCACCAGCACATAACTTCACCAGGACCGGGTGCTGATCCCCTCCTTGTTGCATTCACCCACCCTCCAGCTGTCGACATGTCCCCAGAGCTGTATTCCATCCCCTGGGTGTTTGGATGTTTGCTTGTGTGGTGTTGCCTCCCGCAGTGTTCAAACACAGTGTCCAAGCATCAAGGTGTGATTGGGATGCTAGGCAATGACTCCCACATGCTACATGGCCCGCCTACCCACGGGAAGCCACTTGGTTTGTGTGAAGTGCTCACTTAACCACGATTGCCAAATTCCTATTATCAATAGCCTTCGGCCACCAACAGCATCCAACAGATTACTAGAATTGGGTAGTGGTAGTGGCTCAGGGTGACAGCATCTGTTGTCCCACCACTGCCAGTCTGTCAATGCCCTAACTGCATTCAGTGTATAAGCAGTCTATGTCACTGCACCATGGGGAAGCTTGCAATCCTGGCAAAGTCACATGTGTGCTGCTTACTTTGCTTGTCTCTGGTGAAAGTGATTGAAATGTCATTGAGTAGAATGCTTTGGTCACAGTTTGGATGGCAAACTGTGTGGATACTGCAAATATCTGAAACTGAAACCTGGAAGGATCGAGACCCTTGAAAATTGATTGCCATGATCACTACAGGGTGACTGGCAATGCAATCCTTGCCTTGAATTTGTAGCAGCAGCAGTTGGCATAAGAAATTCCTTCTGCAAGTACAGACACCTCACATATTGCTGCAATTATTGTGCCCGCATTCGCCATGAGCGCAAACTGCGACATGGCCGCAAAGTCTTGCGAAACTCAGCAAATGAGAATCTTGCTGGCCTGATCTCATTTTGCCATTCAGGCTGCCCTCGCTGGTGATGTAAAAGGCTTCACCCTCCCATTCTCTCTCCACCGCACCCCTCCCCCTCCCCCAACCAGGTAGGTTGGCAACATCATTTCAAATGTTTTAAATTCATTTAGAGCGCTTCTCCACCATATAGATCCCTCCACCTTTGGAATTCCCCCTTCAGCAGCGTCTCTAAATAAGCAAGGTTTACAACCGCTTTTATCAAATGGGAACCCACTGGGAATGAACCGGTAAGTATAGCATCTTGAGGAGAGGGACATGCCCGAGCACTACTCTGGCACTGCCCCTGACACCACCCTGGCATTGCCCCCTGGCACTACCACTGACACTTCCCTGATACTGCCCCTGCCACTACTCCAGCACCCTGGCACTGCCCCCTAACATTTCCCCTGGCTGGCACCCTGTCACGGTACTGTGCTGGCACTATCACAGCCTTCTGACACTACCCCGGCAGCCTGGCGCTGCCCCAGATACCCTGGCCCTTCTGGCACTGCCCCCTGGCACATCCCCCATCACTACCCCGATATCCTGGCCAGCTGGGACTACGCTTGGCACTCTGACACTGCCCCCAGCACTCTGGTATTACCTCAGTACTGCACCTTAATACTACCCTGGCACCCCAGAACATCCCCCTGGCACTGCTCCCTGGAGGCAGTGACAATGGACAGTCCAGGGGACCTCATTGGGGAGATCAATCATGGAGGGTTCCTCTTATCAGTTGCTGTGGTTTCCCCTTGTGCGTGGGTTGTTCACTTGTGCAAGTACAAGTTTCCCCTGTACATTGGTGTTTGGGGTGGGGGGGTGGTCTCTCTATTTGCATAAGGGAAGGTGGTATTAGGGGCAGTTTAGCTCACTTGGCTAGACAGCTGGCTCGTGATGCAGAGCGAGGCCAGCAGTGCGGATTCAATTCCCGTATTAGCTGAGGTTATTCATGAAGGCCCCGCCTCCTCAACCATGTCCATCGCCTGAGGTGTGGTGATCCTCAGGTTAAACCACCACCAGTCAGCTCTCCTCCTCAAAGGGTGAAGCAGCCTATGGTCATCTGGGATTATGGCGACTTTAACTTACCTATGGGTTGGTTCCTGTGTATTATATTGGTTTCCTGTCTGTCTGCGTTTCCGGCCCTGCCCCGCCATTGTGATGGTGTAAACCACGCTGGCAAATATTTTCTGCACAAGGTGCTGAACTATCTGGAGTGAAACCCTGCTTGGGCAGCCTGGAAACGGCACACCAGTTTTCTCACTTCAGCCAGCACTCTGTGCAGAGAATGGAAATTGCCAGTCATTGTTCCACACTAAGGTAGGAGAATTGAAAATTCTGAACCGGCTTGGTCTCCTGCCAAGAGCCCTTCTTCCTCTCTTTATTCCACTAGCTTGATTTGCTCCTCCATGGTGTCTGTTCATTTTCGAACCCATGCTGTACTCCAAGGGGAATTCCTACTAGCACTCTCATGTCTGCGCGAAAATGTCATCAGTAAGTCCATCAACACCTGCCACATCATTCCCTGCAGACCTTTGCAACCGGAAACAGTTATGCAAAACACCAAACGCTTGTTAAGATCATTGCAACATGCAGAGCAACTTATCACTTATTGATGATCCCTTTATATAGCTGGTAGGGGTCTATTCTGCTGCAGATTAGAACAGATGTTCAGCTATGGGTGGTTAAGAGAGGCCATTAGCTGGAACATTGAGCTTCAAACTGTTACCATTAGAATCAAATTAGTGTTGCACACTAATTCATGCCATGTCATGGCTGCTCTGCATATTGCCGGTGAACATTTGCTCTCTCCGCATTAATGCCCTGACCTGTATCGTGCCCCGTGATTCATGACACAGGCATGCACACATGCTATGGATGCCATTTTCCAAGCTCCAAACACTGGTAGCACCAAAGAGGACACTAACTCACCCAACCGATCCCGCCGCGTACTGTGTACCCCGGGATCCGCGCATGTGCAGTGGCGCCGGCGCCAACGCGGACATGCGCAGTGGCCTCCTTCAACGCGCCGGCCCCGACGCAACATGGCGCAGGGCTACGGGGGCCGGCGTGTGGTTCAGGAGGCCCCCAGCCAGAAGGGCCGGCCCGCCGATCGGTGGGCCCCGATTGTGGGCCAGGCCACATCGGAGGACCCCCTCGGGGTCGGACCCCCGTCCCCCCCCCCACAGGCCACCACCTGATCCTTCAACGCCGACTCAGAGCAGGTTAGAAAGGCGCTGGTGGGACTCGGTTTTATTCTTACGGTCGCTCAGCCCATTCGGGCCGGAGAATCGGCGGGCCGGAGAATCGGCGGGCCGGAGAATCGGCGGGCCGGAGAATCGGCGGGCCTGCCGTGTAGAGCAGCCTGAGATTGGCGCTGTGCTAACCATGCCAGCGCCGATGGCGCCGATTGTACACTCTGCGTTGGGGTGGCGTGGCTCGAATCGCGCGGCCCACCGGCGATTCACCGTCCCGACGCGGGGAAGGAGACTATCGCCCTTGGTTTGTAGCTCTGCTCTCCTGCAAGCCACTCTTTTACTTTCCTCCTCCTTCAAAGTAGGTATGATCCAGCATTCAGATTGCAGCAGTTTAAAAACTCTCCAGATGCCCTGCATTATTCTTCGCTGCAAATCACACACCAGCTCTGGGACTGCCACTAAAAACCTTGCTGACTCAGAGAGCCATTGCACACAGGTCTGAATCGCAACATCGATGTAAGCGGTGGCACACTGAAGTTCTGCCGAATTTCCAAACTGCTGTTGCTGATGAGCGGTGAAGCTGAAGACAGTTAGTGACCATGCTAAATAATGCACCTGTGACTTTCTTGATACATCTTTGGTTAATAAACTAGTTAAGCCTGCAGATATCACCATTGCTGGGCTGAGGAAAGCCAGATATTTGAGAAATTGAGGACTAAGCTGACTTTTACAGTTCCTGGCATTGCTGTATGAATTGTTGATCATGCCTCATGGGTTTAATAAATAGGCAATTTAAGAACACCGAGATTGATGAACCCACAACCCTTTTAAGAAATTTTAATTAAAGAGCACGAGACAAATCGTTACCCTGTTCACTTTAATTCCTTATTAAAAAAACCTTGTGAATTAATTATCCATGTCAAGAAAACTACTGTTGTTGTCGGCGTATTTGTTGAACTACAAAACGGAAGTCGACTTATAGACCAAGTATAAAAATGAGCCCCCAACCCGGGTGTGGATTCTTACCATTTTTTTATGCCATTGACATCCGCCTCAAAGAGTGAGCATGTCTTAAACTCCCACACACCTTTACAACACAGCTCATGTCATCTACATGATCGCGTGCACCCAGTCATTAGGAATCTGTAAGTAAAACATGCATTTGGGTGTTGAAAAACTGCGGCTGACTACTAATGTGATTGCAGGATATTGTGACTGAAAAAGACGGAGGGTTGGGGGGGTGGTTTAATTATACGCTGAGTCTCTACAAACACTGGGGGCGGGATTCTCTGTCGGCCGACGATGAAATCGAGAAATGAAATTGGGCGGAGAATCATTCATGACGCCAAAATCATGGGGGGCGCCAAGTGCACGCCTGAATGTCATGCTCCAGTACCACAACAGCAGCATCAATGTGTTTTACTCCGTCCGTACGTACAGTAAACGCTATTCACACATCATTAGTGGGCCTGACCCGATTATTATTATTATTATTCTACGGCGCTGATGAAGGAGAGAGAGGAGTTAGGACATATAGCGACATGGACGTGGGCTGCCGGACCTGCTGTTGACAGGGCTGGTAGTGACATGGCGTGGGACAGGGACCAGGGCATCCACTACGCACCGCACAGACTGCCCACCTTGACCTGTGCTTATGCAGAGTGACACCAAACGTATGGATGCCCCCCACCCCACTACTGATCCAACGCCAGCCCTCAACCTCCACCCCACCACTCCATCCTCATCCTCCACCAAATCTATCCACCTCTCACAGCATGCAGCCCACCGAAGGGCAATGTCCACAGTAGCCCCGACAGGAGGGCACCGTACAGGGGCTGCGGAACGTAATGCTGGCATGGGTAGGACCAGTCAATGGCATATCTGGAAGCAGGGATAGGCGCCAGGGATCGAGGTTCACATGGCGCTGGGCGAGGCTAGGGATGCGGAGGGCAGAGTGCCAGGGGAAACGGCTGCCGTTGGTAAGACGGGGGAGGAGGTGGGGGAGGTTGGGTGGTATGCAGGGGCAGGTTCTGCAGTGCAGACCAGGGCAAACAAGTAGTCTGGTGGACCGGGTTGTGCATGAGGGTACACACCATACTAACATGTCTGACTTTCACCCTCTGCAGACAATGGACTTGGGAATTCACTCTGGCGTCGGAGCCCACTCCCAGCCCCCTATTCTCCCGCCCACGGGAGTCTCGGAGCGCAGTCGCATATTTTACGTGCGCTGGGACTTGGCGCCGTGTAAAAAGCTGCGCCGCGTAAATGAAGTCACCTGCACATGCGCCGTCCTTCCCAAGGCCGGCAAGAAGATGGCGGATGAATCTTGCGGGGCGGCGGAGGAAAGGAGGCCTTTCTTTAGAGAGGTTGGCCCGCCGATGGGTGGGCCCCAATCGCCGGCCAGACCCCATCGGAGGCCCCCCCCCCGGTGCAGGAATCCCCCCTCCCCCCCAAAAGAGCGCCCCCCCCCCCTCCCCGCGTTCTCGCGCAGTTCCCACAATCAGCGACATGGTGTGAACAGTGCCAGTGGGAACCTGTCGTGTTGGGGCAGCCGCTCGACCCATCCGGGCCGGAGAATCGCCGCTCGCCGTTTGCAAACCGCGAACGGCAATTCTCCGAGTGGCCAGCCGTGATTCTCGACGCGCTGGTTTGGGGGGGTGGGAGAATTGCGCGCGGGTGCCGGGGCGGCGTACCATGGGGGGGGGGGGGGGGGGGGGAAGAATTCCGCCCCTTAACTTTGACAAAAAAGAACTTGCCGATGGCGGGGCTTGGATGGAGAGACATTGAAAAATAAATAAAAATCTCAGAACTAGGTTCATTTAATAAGTCTGAACCCTGCCCGCCAAGGACAGGGGGAGGTTATCCCACCTCTGTCGGTGAGACTGGACGCCATTAACCAGACTAGTGTAATTTAATTCATGAACTGGAGCCCAATTGTGGGCCACCCGGATCCCAGATACCAAAAGCTAGATCTGGCAAGGCAAAAACGTAACATCCCCAGATAGGCTAATCTCGCTGGGCAATGAACGAGAATCATTCACTCTCATCCAAGTTCAACTTATATCCAGAGTGTGAGTTCAATCTCCTGAGCAGCTCCATTATCTCATCCATAGAGGGTACTGGGTCTGCAATATAGCAAAGTATGTCATCTGCTTAAAACCCAATGCTCCACCCCTCCCTGATTTATCCCCCTCCCTTTAACAGAGGACCTCAGCATTATAGCAAGCGGCACTATTGCCATGGCAAACAGGAGCGGAGACAGTGAATACCCCTGCCTCATGCCCCTATTCAACGGGAAGTAGTCAGAGTTCAGAGCACTCATATGAACACTAGCAGTTGAGACCCTATGTAGTAATCGGATCCAGGAGATAATAATAATTTTTCATAAATACCTTTATTGTCAAAAATAGACTTACATTAACACTGCAATGAAGTTACTGTGAAAAGCCCCTTGTGGCCACATTCCGGCGCCTGTTCGGGTACACAGATGGAGAATTCAGAATGTCCAAATTACCTAACAAATTATCTTTCGGGACTTGTGGGAGGAAACCGGAGCACCTGGAGGAAACCCACGCAGACACGGGGAGAACGTGCAGACTCCGCACAGACAGTGACCCAAGCTGGGAATTAAAACTGGGACCCTGGCGCTGTGAAGCCATAGTGGTAACCACTATGCAACCGTGCTGTCCTTTGATAAACTTGAGTCCAAATTGAAACCTCCCAAGAAACTCAAACAAATGTTCCCACTCCATTCTATCAAATTCCTTTTCGCATCTAGGGAAACAATCACCTCCAGTTCGGTGACCAAAGAGGGAAAAAGGACAATGTTTAGCAGACAACATCTATTGTCCGACAATTGCTGCCCCCAAGGAAACCTGCCTGATCCACCTCTGGGAGGCAGGGCTCCAACCGCAGCACCAGCACTTTGGCAAATAGCTTAACATCTGCATTTAAGAGTGAAATAGGTCGATCGGACCCACACTCAGTTGGGTCTTTGTCTTTCATGCGAATCAAGGAGGTTGAGGCCTGTGTGAAGGTAGAGGACAACAAAACTCAGGATAAGGAATCGTTAAACATATCCTGAATTAAAGGTACCAACTGATCCGCAAACTTCTTATAAAATTCAATTGGGAGGCCAAACGGTCCAGGAACTTTACCAGTGTGTATCAATCCAATACATTTCATAATTTCCTTTGGGCCCAACGGGAATTCCAATTCCTTGCTTCTCTCTCTCTCCACACTGGAATGGATAAGCTGTCCAAAGAGTCCATCATGAACGATCCCTCGGCCAAAGGCTCCAGTCCATAGAGATACTGAAAAAATGATTCAAAAGCTGCATTGACCTGAGGAGGGGTTTGAAACCAGGCTGCCGCTTGAGTTACTTACCTGTACGATCTCCCGGGAAGCTGCCTTTTGCTTCAGCTGGTGAGCTGAGAGGCGACTGGCCTTCTCCCCATATTCATAAAACATACCCCCCGAGTATCGCAGCTGGTGCATGGCTCTGTCCATTGACAACACCTCGAATTGTGGCTGCAGTTTTTTCCTACTTGTCAACAACTCCAAGGTTGGGGCAAATGAGTACTGGTGGTCCACCTCAATAATGGAGTCGATCAGCCACTGCTGCTCTGCCCTCTCTGTCTTCACCATGCGTACTTTGTTGGAGATAATCTCCCCCCTGAGGATCACCTTAAGGGATTCCCATAGTGCAGGGTGAGATTGACTCACCTTTATTAAATTTCATAAATTCCCCAATGCCGGTGAACATGCGTTCACAAAATGTTTTGTCTGCTAATAACGCCCTGTCCAATCCCCATGGTGGATGCTGACTGTGGTGCCAAATCAACAAAATGTGGAGCATGTGCAGCTGCCACTTCAAAAGGGAGGAGAGACCGAGCCACCATTAAAAAAATTGATCCATGAGTAAACCTGATGCACATGCAAAAAAAATGAACAGTCTTTACCACCTGGATGCAAAAAGTGCCAAGGATCTACCCGCTCCCCCATCTGTTCAATGAAAAACAACAAAGCTCTTGCCACACCTGAGGGAGTCAGAGATTTGAGCTTGGATCGATCCACACTAGGGTTCAGAACACAATTTTTATTCGCCACCCAAAATAAGCTGTTGCGAATGAAAATCGGAGAGGGAGGTCAGCAAGTTCTTAATAACATTTGCACCGTCCCAGTTCGAAGTGTATATATTAACCAGAACCACCAGAGGGCTCACCGGAAACTCACAGACAAAAACATGTCTTTCATTCGGATCGGTCAAGATCTTAGCAGCAGAAAGCTGAACCCTTTTAGTAATTAATACTGCCGCATCCTGAGCCCTACCATCGAAGCGCAAATGATTGGCTTCCCCTTCCACAATCTTGTCTGGACTCTGACTGATGCACTATCAATTACGCGAAGACGAGAGTAGGATGTAATCAAGGCTTTATTACACTGAGATGTGTGGCCTCCTACAGCAGCTGGCGAAATTGCTGCTGTATGGGGAGCACACATATTTATACTCCGCCTACTGGGTGGAGTCAGCAGGCAGGGATCTACCCCCGTACCTGTAGTATGGGGGCCTTACCGTAAAACACATATATATACAGTATATACATCAGTGGTGACGACCACATTCACCCCCTGTTAAAAAATGAGTCTAGCGGGGGTGGTGGAGAACTATATACAAAATGTTGTGTTTAAAGTTACAGATAATATTACAAATTCAGGCGGTCCAGTGCTTTGATCGGCTGTCGAGAGCGTCGCAGTGCTGGTGGCGGCTCAGGTGGTGGCTTGGTCTTCGGTGACTCCGGGAGCGTGTCAAAATCATCTTCATCCCCGGTTGGGAGCAAGGGGAGGACGGATTGTCCCAGAGTGGGAGCTGCGGTGGGGTGCACCGGGGGGAGGGTGGCGCCGGGGCACCGGGGGGGGGGGGGGGGGGGGGGGGTGGAACCAGCTGGTTTCAGGTCCCTGAGGGAGACTGTGTCTTGACGGCTGTCGGGGTACGCTACATAAGCGTACTGTGGGTTGGCGTGGAGTAGCTGTACCCTCTCAACCAATGGGTCCGCATTGTGGAGTCGAAGGTGTCTACGGAGGAGAATGGGTCCTGGAGCTGCCAGCCATGTCGGGAATGAAACTCCGGCTGTGGACTTCCTAGGGAAGGAAAAGAGATGTTCATGGGGGGTTTCATTAGTCGCGGTGCACAGGAGCGACTGAATGGAGTGAAGTGCGTCGGGGAGGACCTCCTGCCAGCGGGGGGGCTGGGAGATTCCTGGACCGTAGGGCCAGCTGGACGGCCCTCCAGACTGTCCCATTCTCCCGCTCCACCTGCCCGTTTCCCCTGGGGTTGTAGCTGGTCACCCTGCTCGGGGCAATGCCCCTGTTGAGCAGGAACTGCCGCAGCTCATCGCTCATGAATGAGGATCCCGGTCGCTGTGGACGTAGGCACGGAAGCAGAACAGAGCGAAGATGGTGTCGAGGGCTTTGATGACGGTGGCAGAAGTCATATCGGGGCATGGGACGGCAAAGGGGAATTGGGAATATTCATCGACCACACTGAGAAAGTACGTGTTCCGGTCGGTGGAGGGGAGAGGCCTTTTGAAATCCACGGCGCGCACGGTCTGGTCGGTAGAAGTGCGGTTTACACTCCGCGCAGACCTGGCAGACTCTAGTGATCCTCGATGGAGTAGGGCAGATTGCGGGCCTTGATGAAATGGTAAAAACGGGTGACCCCTGGGTGACAGATTGTCGTGCAGGGTCCGGAGTCGGTCCACTTGTGCACTGGCACATGTACCTCGGGATAGGGCATCGGGGTCTCGTTGAGCTTGCCGGGGCAATACAAAATCTCATAGTCGTAGGTGGAGAGCTCGATCCTCCACCTCAAGATTTTATCGTTTTTGATCTTGCCCCACTGTGTTGTTACACATGAAGGCAACCGACCGTTGGTCAGTGAGGAGAATGAATCTCCTGCCGGCCAGGTAATGCCTCCAATGCCCCACCGCTTCAACGATGGCTTGGGCCTCCTTTTTGACGGAGGAGTGCCGAATTTCGGAGGCATGGAGGGTGCGGGAAAAGAATGCCACGGGCCTGCCTGCCTGGTTGAGAGTGGCGGCCAGAGCGACATCTGATGCATCGCTCTCGACTTGGAAAGGCAGCATCTCATCGACTGCGTGCATCGCGGCCTTGGCGATGTCGGCCTTGATACGGTTGAAGGCCTTGAATGAGTGGGCGGGCCTTGTCCGCATAGTTTGGGACCCACTGGGCGTAATACGAAAAGAACCCCAGGCATCGTTTGAGGGCCTTGGGGCAGTGGAGGAGAGGGAGTTCCATGAGGGGGCACATGCGATCGGGGTCCATATAGCCGAGGATGACTAAGTGGTTCGTGCTGAACACACACTTCTCCTTGTTATATGTGAGGTTGAGGAGAGTGGCGGTGTGGAGAAATTTGGAAAGGTTAGCGTCATGGTCCTGCTGATCGTGGCCGCAGATGGTGACATTCTCCAGTTACGGGAAGGTGGACCGCCGTCCGTACCGGACAACCGTTCGGTCTATCTCCCGTTGGAAGACCGAGACCGCATTGGTGACGCCGAAGGGGACCCTAAGAAAGTGGTAAAGGCGGCCGTCTGCTTTGGACGCAGTGTATGGGTGGTCTGCCTTACGGATGGGGAGCTGGTGGTAGGCAGATTTCAAGTCCATTGTCGAGAAGACCCGGTACTGTGCAATCTGATTGACCATATCAGATATGGGTGGGAGGGGGTACGCGTCGATCTGCGTGTACCGATTGTTGGTCTGACTGTAGTCAATGATAATCCTGTTTTTCTCCCCAGTTTTGACCACTACCACTTGGGCTCTCCAGGGGCTTTTGCTGGCTTCATCAGGTCGCTCATCGCATGCAACCGCCGACGACCAGCCGCATCTTGCCTCGGTCACAATTGACCAGTCTCGACCACACGACCTCACGACCGCTTCAACTAAAGTGAAGGCCTCAATGATGCCTTCCCGAAGCAGCCGCTGGACTTCAGACCTGATGACGGTCCTGTCCTGGGCGCTGTACCGTCTGCTCCTGATGGGTAGGGGTCCTGAGTCGGGTAAGATGGCGGCGCCCACGGGCCACACGTGTCGTGGGGGAGGCAAGATGGCGGTGCCCTGGGGCTGCACGTGCCATGACAAAGTCAAGATGGCGGCGCCCGTTGGTCCTGGAGGGACAATATGGCAGCGCCCATGGGCCGCAAGTGTTGTGAGCCGAGCAAGAAGGCGGAGTCCACTGGCCGCACGTGGCCCAAGGAGGGGAAGATGGCGGTGCGCGCTGGCCGCACGTGGGGATGCTGGGACAATAGCGGCGATTGAGCGGGCCTGGCACACTGCAGCGAAATGTCCCTTCTTGCCACAGGCCTTGCAGTGGGCGCTCCGCGCCGGGCAGCGCTGCTGGGGGTGTTTTGACTGCCCACAGAAGTAGCATTTGGGCCCCCCGGGGTTGGTTGGCTGCCGCACGGCACAGGTGTGGGGTTGGCTGAGGGCGGTCGCTGATGGGGTCCACAATGGGGCGGACGTCTGCGGAGTCCACGATGCACAGGGGGGTGGGCAGAGCGGTCGGGGGCATAGGCCTGAACATTGCGCGATGCGACCGTAAGTGAGAGCACTAGATTTGTGGTTGCCGCGAGGTCGAGCGTAGCCCCTTTTAAGAGGTGCTGGCGGATGTAGTCAGGCCCAATGCCCATAACAAACGTGTCTCTCTTTTGCAAATTCAAGTGTTCCATGGCCGAAACGGCCTGGCAGTCACAGTCTCTAACTCGGGCGAATAGGGCGTGCCAGAAATCTTCCACCGACTCACCGGGAAGTTGGTGCCGCGTGGAGAGGAGGTGCCTGGCATAGATTTTGTTAGTCCACTGAACGTAGTTTTCCTTCAGTAGCGCCATGGCCTCTGAGTAGGTCGGCGCGTCCTGGACGAGTGGAAAGACGTTGGAGCTCAGCCGCATGTAAAGGATCTGGAGCTTCTGTGCTTCTGAGATTGTGTCTGATGCAGACCCGATGTACGCTTCAAAACAGTCTAGCCCTTTTGGCGTTGCTGCTTGAGGGTGCAGCTGCAGGCGATCCAGCTTGTTGCGGTGGTCCATCTCTGAAAGATCTCAGTGTAATGAATTGATGCACTATCAATTACGTGAAGACAAGAGTAGGGTGTAATTGAGGCTTTATTACACTGAGATGTGTGGCCTCCTACAGCAGCTGATGAAATGGCTCCACCTACTGGGTGGAGCCAGCAGGCATGGATCTACCCCCGTACCTGTAGTACAGGGGCCTTACCGTAAAACACATATATATACAGTATATACATCAGTGATGACTACCACACTGACCCACAAATGTGTCTCCAGCAGTAACACCACACCGGAATTCAAACTCTTCAGGTGGGCAAATGCTCTTGACCTTCTTACTGGGCCTTTCAACCCCATGACATTCCAGGTGACCAAATAAATTGGGGGTCTCCCACCCCACCTTAATCCTGAATCAGCCATTTACACCAATAGAGATTATCCGACAGATCCATAAAAGGTGCAGCAAGCAGGCCCACACAAGATGGCCACCAAACTAAATCAGAAGACTAAACAAAGAAAAATATTCCGTCACCGTGAACAAACTACCCTTGCCCACTTCTCCCCCTATTTCTCGCCTTCGGATACTACCTTACTGAAATGTGCGCACACAGATAGCAGCAAGGCGAACATAAACAACTGAAATCAACTTTAACAATCCTAACCTAAACAAAACAAGAACTCTAAGCTCATTATCTAAACAAAACACTATAATAAGCTATCGTCAACCCTTCAACACTGCTCACCTTCGCTAACTCTGATGTTAGCAGAGCGGCTCCCAACTAGAGTGAAGCAAAGTGGCTACAAACAGCAAAATATTAAAACCCCCGAAACCATTGCACTCGGACCGCACCTGGCAAAACGACATAACGAACAAGGCAAAGGGTACTGCTCATCAGTCAGCCAAGGCGGAGGTACAAAGAAGAACTCAGGAAATCAATAACCAATGGTGGACTGAGAAAACTGAGGAGCTTCAATTCCTCACTGACAAGAATGAGACCTGAGGCTTGTTCAGAGCCACCAAGGCAATATATGGACCCAACACCTTAGGCCTCAAAGCCAGTGTGGAGTAAGGATGGAACCTTCTTGAGAGACAGAGGAAACATCAGCCTTCAATGGAGGGAACACTTCAAAGAACTCCTAAACTGGGACTTCCAGCGAGCATGGACCAAGTCGAAGATGCCAGTAAACACGCGAAGAATGGAAATTTTGCAGGAGTGGACGGGATTCCAGCGAAGTTTTCGAACTTGGAGGAGAAGAGGTCACCCATCATCTCCAACAGGTGTTCCTGAAAATCTGCGCTGCACGGTAGCATTGTGGATAGCACAATTGCTTCACAGCTCCAGGGTCCCAGGTTCGATGCCGGCTTGGGTCACTGTCTGTGCGGAGTCTGCACGTTCTCTCCGTGTGTGCGTGGGTTTCCCCCGGGTGCTCCGGTTTCCTCCCACAGTCCAAAGATGTGCAAGTTAGGTGGATTGGACATGATAAATTGCCCTTAGTGTCCAAAATTGCCCTTAGTGTTGGGTGGGGTTACTGGGTTATTGGGATAGGGTGGAGGTGTTAACCTTGGGTAGGGTGCTCTTTACAGGAGCCGGTGCAGACTCGATGGGCCGAATGGCCTCCTTCTGCACTGTAAATTCTATGAAATTCTATGAAATTGTCCAAATGTTAAGTGGGGTTGCTGGGTTACGGGGCTGGATAAGGTGGAGGTGTAGGCTTAGATAGGGTGCTCTTTTAGGGGCCGGTGTAGACTCGATGGGCCGAATGACCTCCTTCTGCAGTGTAAATTCTATGATTCTATGAACAGGGATTCTATATTTTCATAATAATCAGAACAGATCCCCACATTAAACTAAAGCCCCAAACCTAAACCCTAACTATCAAAATTCAACCCCAATAATGGGACGTTCTGAAGAACAAAGGTATATTGGTGTGTTTGCCGAGAGATTGCTGAAGGCAGAAGGGCAGATTAGTAGCGTGGTGAAAAGGCATATGGGACACTTGCCTTCATCCATCAAGGCTTAGATTACAAAAGCAGGGAGGTCATGTTGTATACAACTTTCGTGAGACCACAGCTGGAGTACTGTGTGCAATTCTGGTCACCACATTATAGGAAGGGTGTGATTGCACTGGAGGAAGTGCAGAGGAGGTCCACCAGATCTTGCCTGGGGTGGAACATTTAAGTTATGAAGAGAGGTTGGATAGACTTGGGTTGGTTTTGCTGGAGCAGCGAAGACTTGAGGTGTACAAGATTATGAGGGACATGGACAGAATGAATAGGGAGCAACCGTTCCTCTGAGTTGAAGGGTCAGTTCAAGGGGACACGTTGAAGATGAGGGGCAGGAGGTTTCGGGGGTATTTGAGGAAAAACCTTTTTACCCAGAGGGTGGTGACGGTGTGGAATGCTCTGCCTGGGAGGATGGTAGAAGCGGGTTGCCTCACATCCTTCAAAAAGCACCTGGATGAGCACATCGTAACATTCAAGGCTATGGGCCAAGTACTGGCTAATGGGATTTGGTAGGCAGGTCCGTTGTCTTTCATGTGTCGGTGCAGGCTTGAGGGGCCGAATGGTCTCTTCTGCACTGTATTAATCTATCATTCTGTGAACTAAAAGAAAAGGGCAAAGGTGCTGTACTCTAGTGGGAGTCACCTCGTGCACGTCTTCCCCCTACATAACACCACCGGAAATCCAGCTGTTTGTTACAAATTGACATAATACTCAACGATAAAGGTTAACATGAGATCAGCAAACTTATTTCAGATCAGACCAATTTTTCTTTTAAGCAGTGGTGTGCAGCTGCATTGCTGTGCAGCCAGACAGTAATCTGGAATGTATTGCACAGTGTAAACAAACTGGCCACATCAACCACCATATCTTTTGGGACACATCCATGTGCAGCCACGCAAGGGACCACAAAGTGCTACAACAGGCCATCCGCAACACAGAAAAATCAGAGGGATCATTGTATTAGGCTTCCACCAGGAATTCCTGCAAGGATTCTTCCAATCAACTGACAGAAATTGGGTTGACAAGCATGTATGGTGGTATGAACTGGTATTGTCAACAACTTCATCACTCGCACATGTGCATAGATTGGATAAGAAGATTCACAAGAAATACAGTCTGTTGACCAGATATGAACAATGATATTGAACCCACTGTTGAGCAGCGCGAGGAATGTCAAGAGCATATCTCAAGACAGCACAAAGAACCACATGAAGTCCGAATTATCCTTAGTACAAAATTGCACCTGACATCTTTCATAACGGTCATTATTGCCAACTACTTTCCCAAGTACCGTATTATCCAACAACTGCACAGTACCTCAAGCACAACTATTGTGCATACTCTGTGCTATTTTCAGTTTCTTTGGTGCGCCCAGACAGATCATCACAGATAACGGTACACAATTTAAAAGTAAGCTATTTCAAGATAGATGTGAGAAGTGAAATATCAATCACACTGCTTCTTCTCATTACCATCGGTCTAATAGCTGACCTTAATGATTTTTTCACACAGTGAAATCCCTAATTCTCAAATGTTGACAGACCAGCACGGTCTACACATTGCATTGTCACATCTGATAGCGACACCTTTAAGTGCAACTATTTTTATGAAAAATTCCAGCCTGAGTATGGTCTAATTAGATTAACCCACAACAGGTTTATATAATCTCTTATGAGTGATTTGTGCCATTGTACCATTATAAAAACACAACAATCGTAGCAATGTAATAGCAAAATCCTTTTTCACTGTTGCTACAGCTTGGAATCCTGCCATGTTCCATCAAGCTTCATGCATGTTGTTTGTCATCTGCAAAAATGAAAAACTTAGATTTTGGCATGGTATGAAATATGCTGATGTACTGAAATATTGATGTGATGTGGTCAGAATTGCCTCCAATTTTCCACACTATGTTCTCTACACTGTGAGTAAATGTAAAACACTTCCTCAGTGAGAGATGATTGAAACATGGCCACTTTTACATTGCAAATGTTTGAAGCAGCATTGGCATAGGTGAATGAATAGGTTGCATGCATGCACTCATATATCCAAACTGTTGGTGGACATGAGGAAGAGGACAAAATTTTAGTGGGTGGGAGTTTCAAATAAGAGGAAAGGTAAGGCAAGAGGGAATCAACTAAAACGTGTTCCTTGTACAATTAGTCTATTCAGTGTGCATAACTGCTGTCTTGATGAATACAGAAAATGCTGGACAAACTGAGCAGGTCTGGCAGCATCTGTGACCATGTGACCCTTCGACAGAACTGTATTATCCTGTGTTTTGTTTTATTTGCTATTTTAATAACATGGATATCTACAAATTATCATTTCTCTTGAGCGGATGTCTAAGTGTTAAATATCAGAGGCTGGTTTGGCAAATTGTTTCACCTACCACAGATGGTGCTAAAATCATACCTATCCATCATCGGAAACAGCGCAACCACGGTCCCCTGGCACTGATATTTTATTATTGGAACAGACGTACGTGGTCTGACTGTACAGATGGTCTTCCAGGCAGAGATCATTGTAATTTGAAAATTTAGTAATTCAATAATCCTTCATGGTCCTCTTCATTTCGTTCATACATGGTCAATGCAGTGAAAAAAATCTGAATTCTGAATGAAATATGCAGAAGGCACGCTGTATGTAATCAAGTGTGACCGACATAGACATAGCTGTTATTAACTCGGTAAGAATCAATGATCTTAGTTGCATTAAATAATATGTTCTAGCACACACAGTGTTCTCTAAATTTGCTGATTAGATAACCCTCCAATAACTATGCTATAATCTTGAAAATGACTGAATAATTTCTCAGGTAAGTAACCATTCTAAAAATACTTTGTGTCTCAGCTAATGATCTATTATGATCAAATAAAATTAATTCCTCTCTTATAAACTCAAATAAGTCTGCATAATCACTGGAGGTATTGATGTCCATTTAAGAGCATGATACTCAGGTCAAATGTTTAGGGGTTGGAGATAACCACTCCTGATACTCATTACAGAATCTCTAATAAGGATACAAATGTGTGCACCATTATTTGTAAACAGTTTCTCTTGTAAATAGAGGGAGTTCTTTTGAATGGACGGAGCATAAAATATCCCGGGGCTCTCGGATCCTTTACCACCAATTTGGTAGAAAACCAGCAGCAACGGGGGGGATCTGACATCAGTGGCCTTTTTTTAATGGTGTGAGCCATTTCAATGGGTGTTCTGCCCATCTCCCACTGGGTAACCTCATGAGAATTCCGGCCAGTACACCTTAATGAAAATTTAATCATGAAACTTGGCTTTTGATGTGCTATTTTAACTGACGTTACCATTTTTAAAGTAAGTATTAATAAGTGCAGCATACCAATCAGAAAAAAGTATCAGCAAACTATTCTCGGCATGAATAATTCTGTCAAATTTCTGAAGTTTTTATTATTCATAGCATTACATTTATGAACGGCACGATGGCACAGTAGTTAGCACTGCTGCCTCACGGTGCTAGGGACTTGGGTTCAATTCCGGTCTTGGGTAACTGTGTGGAGTTTGCACGTTCTCCCCATTTCTGCATGGGTTTCCTCCCACATTCCAAAGATATGCAGGTTAGGTGGGTTGGTCATGCCAAATTGCCCCTTAAAATCTTTATGTGGGGTTACAGGGAGAGAGCGATGCAGACTCAATTTGCCGAGTGGTCTCCTTCTGCACTGTAGGTATTCTATTCATTATATTTTGCAATGGCTGTATTCGATTGATATTCTATTGCCAGCGACTTTCAATTCTCAGCGAGGGTACAAAGCATATTTTATTTTGACTCCTGAGAAAATGTATTTACAAATGTTCTCTCCTGCAAGAATCCACAGCTCTCCTGACACACTGACACTGCAACTCCAGTAGCCTGAGAGATTATAGCCTGAGCTGTATCACAAGGTCCCATCCTTCAGCACATTAGGAATTCCACGAGACTGAGAAACTGTCACCACAATCGTTCAATGGGATTGCTGCCATTAAGTGTGGTGAGACCACGCATACCCTGTCACCAAATGAAGGAAGTGGCCCCAGGTCGGCACCCAGGCGAAAAGAACAGAGAGTCCGTGGAGGTTAGGAAGAGAACGCCAAAAGCAAAACAAAGAGGAATAACTATATTTAGCTCATGATGAATATGCCGCTTCTTTCTCTTGGAATCCGAGACAAGTAGAGAAAATCAAGATAGATAAAGAAAGATATTTAAAGGAAATATATTTTCTGAATAAAGGAATTGAAGAAATTAAAATAATTAAAAAATGCATGTTGATTATGTTTTCATTTACAGTTTGTAATGAACTGTGATCATTTGTAAAGCTTGAAGAACTGACAACATGAAGAGATTCATAGCAAGAAGCTTTGAATTGCTACTAGAATATACTCTGGTTTTGCATTTTAATGCCAGAAAAATGCTTGTTTTATGGATGGTGTCATTCAGAAGGCAAACTAATCCTCATTTCGTATTGATTGCTATGTGGCATTGCATGAATATACTATGAGGATCTGTGCCTGTTCCTGTAAAGTTACAGTGTCATGTGAGAGCACCTTTAAGAAATGGGTGATTAAGAAATGTACCTTTAAGAAATGGATGTTTATCAGTGATGTCAGAGTGTGGGTGGAGCTGGGATTTCTGCCAGCTTTTTACTTTAATTTTAGGCTGTTTGCTGCAGGGTGTGGTTTAGTTTCATTTTCATTGTTGGGGCTGAAGCCAGACAGAGCAGGTGCACTATTGATATCTCTGCCATGAAAAGACTATCTCTTGATCATTTGGTGAATTCTGAATTATAAATGTTCTCAGTAGTGAATGTAAACCTAATGTGTTTCTGTTAAAAGGTGTTTCTTTTGTCTTCTGGATGTTGTTAGGGAAGTTATTAAGGATTACTTAGTGTTGTATTCTTTGGGGGTTGTACTTGAATTAATGGTTGCTAAGATGTTCACTGTATGTTTTAAAAGGTTAACTTGAGTTCATAGAATAAACATTGTTTTGCTTTGAAAAATACTTTTCCATTTCATCTGTACCACACCTGTAGAGTGGGTCGTGCGCTCCCCATACCACAATCTATTAAAAGTTGTGGGTCAGGTGAACTCCATGATACACTTTGGGGTTCTCTAAACCCTGGCCCATAACAAATATAGCAAAATACTTTAGTTAAGTTGCCATTATAAACCAATAACAGTTTACTAAAGTTGTTATTCTTGCATCTTAATGAGGAAAATGCTCCCTCAGAGCTTCGCTACACAGTTCTAAATATTAACAAATACATTTTTAATGTGTTAACAGATTCAGCAGACCTGTTTTTCGCAGAATGGAATCCTAATATTGAAGGTTGTAATGCTTGAATCACTGGTGATAGCATCTCTCAGATACAGCATCACTAAAGACCTGTTCATAATTTAAAAAAAATATATATATACATATACCTATTAGGTTGATGCATAAAAAGCCATGTTTAAAATGTATTACAGAATCAATTTACAGTTTTAGTTTAATTCCAACATTCTCACAAATTTATATCCCCCCCCCCCCCCCCCCCCCCCCCCCCCCCCCCCCCCCCTCACCGAAAGGAAATACACTTGTTCAGTGCAGAGGCCACTCTCGTTATGTTTTGACGCTTTTGATCCCATGGTGAGCGGCAAACAGAACGAGCAGCTGCTGGAGGTGGTGACGGCGCAGAGATCGCCCGGCTGTTGGTTTCTGAGGGGCCACATGTTCCCCTGGCTGGGTGGGGTTGAGGTGAACCGGTCAACTTGGTGATCAGATTTATAGAGAGTGAGGGCCTCCAACTCCCCCCCCCCCCCCCTCCCCACCCCCATCACAACTCCCTAAACAGGTACAGCAAGGGGTTAGATACAGAGTAAAGCTCCCTCTGCACTGTCCCCATCAAACACTCCAAGAACAGGTACAGCAAGGGGTTAGATACAGAGTAAAGCTTCCTCTACATTGTCACCATCAAACATTCCCAGGACAGGTACAGCACAGGGTTAGTTACAGATTAAAGCTCCCTCTGCACTGTCGCCATCAAACACTCCCAGGACAGGTACAGCACAGGGTTAGATACAGTGTAAAACTCCCTCTGAACGGTCCCCATCAAACACTTCCAGGACAGGTACAGCACGGGATTAGATACAGTGTAAAGCTCCGTCTACACCGTCCTATCAAACACTTCCAGGACAGGTACAGCACAGGGTTAGATACAGAGTAAAGCTCCGTCTACACTGTCATATCAAACACTCCCAGGACAGGTACAGTACGGGGTTAGTTACAGAGTAAAGCTCCGTCTACACTGTCCCATCAAACACTCCCAGGACAGGTACAGCAAGGGGTTAGATACAGAGTAAAGGCCTCTACACGGTCCCCATCAAACACTTTCAGGACAGGTACAGCAAGGGGTTAGATACAGTGTAAAGCTCCGTCTACACTGTCCTATCAAACACTCCCAGGACAGGAACAGCAAGGGGTTAGATACAGAGTAATGCTCCCTCTACACTGTCCCATCAAACACTAGGACCTCATTGATATTAAGACAGCAAGCTGTGCCACATATTCTAATCAGCTCACAGAGTTTGTTTTCAGAACTAAAATGTGCATTCCTTACTGCAGTACATTCAGAGAGTAATTGATTGCAGTCGGTAATAAGCTTGAAAGCAACTGAGTTGGATTCTCCGCCCCCAATGCCTGCAAGGTGATCGCGATTGGCCGAAGAATTGGGCTTCTGGCCAAAATGAAGGTTCGCGGCGGGCGCCGAACCAATCGCTATGCTCCAGCCCCCTGCCAGTGGCCGGATCGGGGTTCGTGCCTGTGCACCAGTTAGGAGGTCTGTTTTGGGGGAGCAGGGTACCCCTATCTAGGGGGTCTGTGGCAGGTCACCCAATCCAGGGGGTCTTTGTGGGGCTTCCTTTAGTAAATAGGTCTCTAGGGGGTCCCATACTTGGGGGAAGGGGGGGGGATCCAGAAAGTCCGTGGGTGGGAGGCTGAATCGCAATGTGGTGGGGGGGAGCGGCTTTGCAATGCAGGATGGGGTGTTGGGGGCTAATTTGCAATGCTGGCAGCATGACCTTGCTATTGGACGCCCACTCAAAATGGCAGCCCAATAGCGGGATTCCCTCGGGAATCAATCGTATTCCTTGCCATGCATATTTATGCATGGTGAGGAATTCTGAATTGCTTCCCGCCACATCAGCACCCCTGCCGGCAGCAGAATTCTCAACCCACCAGCCGGCCAATGGGATTTCCCATTGTGCACAGCCCCACGCCTGTCGGCGTAATGGAGAATCCCGAAAGCAGAGACTCCAGCCCCACATACATCACATCCATTGGCTCCCCCCTCATCAACTCTCCTAGTTGCATCCTCAAAGAATTACGGTAGATTTGGCAAGCATTATTTCTCGTTCGTAAATCTGCCAGATCATGGCACACCTGGCACTGTTGGGTGTGGGTTAAGGACACCCGCTCCTGGTGGCCATCAAGGTGACAGTGGCCCTGAACCTTTAGGTGATGGGGTCCTTCCAAGGCGCCGAGTCCGGGGAACTGTCCGAAACCTCACAGACCTCAGTGCATCGGTGCGGCCCCGCCATCATGGAGGACTTATATGCCCAGTCAGCTCAATACATCCATTTCAGCATGCACGGGCAGCAGGCTTAGCTGCCATCGCCAACTTGCCCCGGTCCAGGGGTTGATCCACTGGATGCATGTCCGCCTATGAGCATCTGAAGATGACAGACCGCTCTACACAAAATGAAAGGGGTTCCACTCGATGAACTTGCAGCTGATAAATCACCATCAGCTGCATATCCGGCCCAATACCCGGGCAGTGTGCACAACACCTTCATCTTGGCACACTCGATGACATGTTCGCGAGGCCCCCCCAGCCCCCGGCTGGTGAGTTGGCCCCTGCGTGTGAGCAGTTATCCACTGCGGTCGTGGCTGATGACACCTATCCAGAGGCCATAGACCGATGTTGAGACCCGCTACAACGCCCATGCAGCGACCAGGTGCATAATCGAGCGGCGCTGCGTCCTCCACAACATCGCACATCAGAGGGTCGATATGGTGGAGGAGGAAGATGAACACCAGGCCTCGTCAGATGAGGAGGATGCTGGGGAGGGGCAGGATGGGCAGGCCATGGGGCTCAGGCAGGCAATGGAGGCCGCATGACGTGTGCACCAGGGCCAACGCATATGGGACGCTATGACCACCTCCTGGTTCACAGATTTGGGGGGTAACTGGCCAGGGGCAAGGGCGCCACATCCCACCCCACACCACCCCCCAGCCACCGCCCGTGCCATGCTTCACTACGGGTTGCAGGCCCTGGGTTGGCAGTAACAGTGGGTCTTGTCCATGGGATGGGGGATGATGCCAACCCGCTCTGTGATGAGTTCTGGTTCTCCACATCGTTTGACAAAGTCTGACTCCTGCCCATGGTAACACTTCCCACCGTCCACCTGTGTGATCCCTGCACGCGAGCTGGCCATTGCATCACACGGTGCCATTGAATCCCTGGGGTGACGGTGGTGGTGGGGACGTTCGGAGGGGGGAGTCCAGAGCACTGGGGGGGGGGGGGGGGAGGGGGGAGCCCAGGCCACCCACAACATCCGCCAATCCTCCCGTTGCGCACCTCCTTTGCTGCCAGCCAAGACAAGCTCACCCCTCACACCCATTTGACAGAGCACCGAGTCAGGTTGTAACAGTGTGAACAGGTGTTTAATGTTCAAAGTACATACAGATATGTGCCATAGGTCCTATCACTAAACTGTGCCCTGCACCCATGCCAAATTTACTGGTGTCTAACTTTATGGCCTTACGGGCCCTAACACAATGTCTTGGTGCTATCACCGGAGACTCACCTGCCACCTGGTGCTGCCAGTCCTGGAGGCCCTCTCTGGCCTCGACAAGGGTCTGCATGCTCGCGACCATGGAGCACAGGGAGTGGACCAACTCCATCTGGGATTGCACCACATCACCCATTAACTGTCCCACTACCTTCTGGGTCTGTGCCACATCAGCCAGTGACTGCGCTATTTCCTTCTGGACTGGGCCACCTCCCTCTGTATCTGCGCCACGTTGGCCAGCACCTGGGCAATGCCACCGAGGTTCCCAACCATGACCTGCTGTGACTGGACCACACTCAGAAGTGCCACTGTGATGTTCAGCTAGCTCTGGCACATGGCTGCCTGTGAGGCAGCAACTCTATCCTGGGCCTCGGCCAGCGCTTGCTCAGAATTCTTGGATATGCTGATCCATAGCCGAAACTATGGCCCCAAATGCCTGCACCACAGGACGCCACCCGCGCGGTGTTGGCCTAGGTGGCATGCATTGTCGGCACCACCTCCTCCTCCTGCACACGGTTGGACTCCTCCGGCTGCACCTGCAGTTTCTGGATGCTCGTCGACAACCCATCGTGTAGTCCCAGGCTCTGCGACTGCATCTCCACTATAGATGGGGCTGTCTGTTCCAGAAACCCGAAACACATCTGGCCGGCAGCTAGTCCCTGGAGTCGGCCTGCTCTCCGACCGTCCACTCCCTCGGGAGTTCCTACCTCCACCTGCTTTACTGGAGATAGAGTCCCAGGAGCCTCTTCACTAGAGTGCCCAACCGAGGTAAGTGTCTCCGGGATGAGGGAGGTTTTGGAGACAGCTGTGATGGGAAATCCGTGTCACTCCCAGATCGAGCTCTGAGGTGTCCTGAGTCTCGGGTCGAGGGCTGCCATCCAAGCTGCTCTCATCGCCATTGCTTAGCTCACCGGGGGGGGGGGGGGGGGGGGGGGGGGGGGGGGTGGTATGGGGGTGAGAATGTGTGTGAAAATGGGGGTGGGTGAGGGTGAGAGTGGTGTGGGGGTAGTGAGGGTGATGTGGGGGTGGTATGGGGAGGGGTAATACATGTGTCACGGGGACCTCCAACTCAGCGGGCTCTCACTTCCTTGCCCGCAGCCAATTTCCACCCCGGCAACTTCCTTTTCCTCTGGGCTGCTGACAACGTCTAATGCCCTCTGCTCTGCCACGGTGATGGGCCGCAGGTCCAGCGGGCCCCCTCCAGTTTCCTCCCAGTCCCTGTGATTGTGATTGGCCTGGGGTGTGGGGTGGGGTGAGGGGGGGGGGGGGGGGGGGGGTGAAGGGGATCAGAAAATGACAGTGTTAGACAGTCCGATGCCTGCAGCCCAAGGGGTGGGTAGCTGGTGCCCTCAGTGGCCAGGGCACTCAGTCATGGCAGCCAGTATGGATGCCAGCACGTGGTGCAAGGTGGGGTTCTGCCACCCTCCGGGTGAGGGAGGGGCGGTGAGTTACGGGTGTGTGGGATGCGAGTTAGTGTCAGGTGCACAGTGTTGCCTACTCACCCTGGCAGCCCTGGGGAGATCATGCAGTTTTTTTCTGGCGCTCTTGGCTGGTCTGGACACTGTTGCTGACTGCGCTCACCACCTCTGCCACCTGCGCCCAGGAACGGCGAAGGGTGGCGGCTAGCAGCCTCCTTCCTGGGACGGGGTACAGGGTCGGCCACCTCTCCTCCACTGTGTCCAGGAGGGTCTCCAGCTCGGCATCTGTGAATCTCGGGGTCGCTCTCCTCGCTGCCATCTTGTTGGCTGGGGTGGTGTGTGTGGGGAGTAAAGTGTGCAGGATGTCTATGTGGCTGCAGTTTGTCATCCTCCTGAGTGTCCACCGCGAAACTGACCAATCCCACACTATTTCTCATTGGAATTGATTGTGTTCCACATGGTTTGGGTGCTAGCTCCTTAACAGTAGCTGAATCGGTCCAGCTGCAGCACCAGTTTTGCTGTCGTGGAAGTCCACCAATCCTGTGCCAGTGTCAACACTTCGTGTCAGAAGTGGAGAATTACACCTCATAACTTTTACTGTTTTTTTCTAAAAATGCAGGAGGAGAGAGTCACAGGACCACTAATCAGTTTTAACAACAAGAAAAAAAAATTTATTCAACATAAAAAGTTGGATTATAGTACAGATGTTTCCCCCTTAGTTTAACAAATATGCACCGATTTTAAGATTAACACTGATTATACTGTATATCTTAAATAAATTACAATGGTCTCAGTAACATAATGCACCTTTAAGCACACAGATTGGCTATGGTGAAATACGCACACATAGCTCTGAACCAAAATTTGTGTCTGTGGATTCTCCTCGGAATCCTGCCAGATGACTGTCACAAAAGAGTTTCCAAACTCCACTGCCAAAACAATCTTTAAAATCTTCTCTCAGAATAACGTTTTCCATTAGTGGTTTCAATTCCGAAATCTTGTCCAAACTTTCCAAATGACTCTTTTAAACAAACCTTCCGCTCCACTTTTAAGACGAATCCTGTATCCAGGTTTTACACCTCCCGCTTTAGGGTTTATTTGCCTTGACTGTTTTACAAACTGTTCACAATTGCGTTAACTCTTGATTCCCACATTCTATTAAAATTGCATCAAACATTTGATTTACCACTGAAGTCTGCTTTCTCGTTTTAAATCTGGTTACTACAATCCTCTCTTTAACTCAGAACACTTTGTTTACTCTTCCTTGAGTGCTTCTGAACAATACCTTTGTCTCTGTTCTCTTGACTTAAGTTGTCTTAAGACATTCTTTCTATCCCAATTCCCCGGATATCTGGACAGTAACTGATTCTTTGGGAAGCTGGCACCTTTGCAGTTCTCATCCTGTCCTATCTTTCCCCTGGAAGAGTTGAAAGATGCTCACTCCCTGATGTCCTTCTTCAACTGCCAACATTCAGCTAAACTGAGAACAGAAAGCTTTCATACCATAAAAAGGCCTCCAGTTCCTAAGAACATAGAACATACAGTGCCGAAGGAGGCCATTCGGCCCATCGAGTCTGCACCGACCCACTTAAGCCCTCACTTCCACCCTAACCCCGTAACCCAATAACCCCTCCTTATCCTTTTTGGTCACTAAGAGCAATTTATCATGGCCAATCCACCTAACCTGCATGTCTTTGGACTGTGGGAGGAAACCAGAGCACCCGAAGGAAACCCGCGCAGACACGGGGAGAACATGCAGACTCCGCACAGACAGTGACCCAGCGGGGAATCAAACCTTGGACCCCGGGGCTGTGAAGCTACAGTGCTATCCACTTGTGCTACCGTGCTGCCCTGGAACGCCCTCATGCTGGCTTATTTACTCTTTGCCTTGTAGCCCGCTCTGAACACAAAGGACATAATCAAATAGAATCATAGATTCCCGACAGGGCAGATGGAGGCTATTGGGCCCATTGAATCTGCCCCACCCTTCAAAAGTACACCCTATCTAGGCCCACACCTTGGCCCTATCCCCATTATCTCACCTGATATTTTGGGCACACTAAGGGAAAATTCACCACAGCCAATCTACCTAATCTCCCCATCTTTGGACTGTGGGAGGAAACTGCATCTCCCGGAGGAAACCCACGCAGACAAGGGAAGAACATGCAAACTCCATGCAAACAATCTCCTAAGGGCAGAATCAATCCTGGGTCCCTGGCGCTGTGAAGCAGCAGCACTAACCCACAATAGAAACACAGTTGGAACTTAACCAACCCCCACATGTACAAACACCTTTGTCCAGCATGAATCTAACTGTAGGTTTTACCCTTCCTCTCCTACTGCTCCGAATTCGAACGTACAAACAGGTGCACTGTTCTTATATAGTTTTCTAATAGTTACGTCTTGACTTCTTATCAGAATCTATTATGGTGTAACTTTTCGCACTTATACCCATCAGGAATCTAAGTTAACTGAAGTGGTCAGGTCAGGTGTTTTAAAGACAGAAGATAGTATGATCTGTTGCTGGTCAATGCCAAATGGTTGCCAAATAACCCGGTCACCAGCAGAAAATGTTAACATCTTCGGAAAGTTGCGCGGCTAGAGGAGGCATTGGAGCCTTGAGGGAGAAAATGCTTTAAATTTTGGATGAGCCAATCCTGGAATTCGGCAACTGTGTCGCATTCTTGAACCATAGAGTCAGTATGTAACTTACAAACAAAAGCATTGATGATAGTCGAACAATGATGATGGAGTTCACAAAATAATAATAATAATCACTTATTGTCACAAGTAGGCTTCAATGAAGTTCCTGTGAAAATCCCCTAGTCACCACATTCCAGCGCCTGTTCGGGGAGGCTGGTACAGGAATTGAACCCGCACTGCTGACATTGTTCTGCACTACAAGCCAGCTGATTAGCCCACTGTGCTAAACCAGCCCCAAAAGAGAATGTTTATCTTTTCTGTACTGCTGTTAAGCTTCAATGTTGAACCATGAGTTTAATGTTATTTTAATTCTAAATAGGAGGGGTGGGTGATGGGAGGAACTTAACTTATAATTGAACTCAAAAGTGTTTAAGCTTTGCTCTGCCTAAGGATATTGCCTGAAAGTCTGTCCACATGTTGCTGGGGAAATTCAATAAAGAATGGAATAAACATTCAATATATTAGTCTTATATTCAGGTACGGAGACGTATTGCCAAACAAACATAGAGGCTTGTTAGTATCCATTTCTGATTTTTAAAAATTGATATAATAGCCATCACTCATGACCCTCGAGGCTGTTCATGTTTTTTATATTTTATCTGTATAATTCGTTATTTATGAATTCTGGATATCAATAATGTAAGGTGCTCTGATTTATTCCTGACAGAAGCCAATACTCGATGCACTGCAGTAGCTCTCAGATTAGATGCTGTTTCTGATGCTTTTCCTTTATTCTATGCAGGCACCATCATCACCTTCTTCACCTTCAGCTAATGAACCAAAATATGAGAAGCGTTGGCTAGATACCTTATCAGTCCCTTTGTCGATGGCTCGTGTCTCGAGGTACAGAGCTGGAGCAGATCAATTGAGGTTTGTAATCCAGAGAGACAAAGACTGAACAAATTGGAACCTTGCTGATATTGTATGCAAACAGCTGTTGAGGTACATTATGGGGCAGCATCCTTTACAAAGATGAAAAAATATTATATTCCCATTGCAGTGTATACATTTGCGAGAAGACACGTTTTGCTTATGTTCACAAATATGTGGAGACATGTAAAGTGAAGCTAAATATCACATTTTATTACCCACACCGGCCAACTGCAGCGTCAAACATACTGGCGTATAATCAAAAAGCAGTTCAATGCTTTCCCCTTTGAAAAACATGAGTTCAATTTTAGAAGGAATGTGAAATTGCATCTAATAACAGAACTGTTTCCCAGCTCTTTAATGTTAACAAATCCTCTGCAAATTGCTCACAGTAGGTCAAATCATACCCTATATTATAATAACAGGAAGATTGCTCTGTGTAATATACAACTTAATGGTTTGCATCTGAGATGCAGCAGCCCTTCTCTGTTCTTTTATGTTTAAGATGTTGACTTATTAAAAAGGCACATCTTTAATCCAATTAAATAATAGTTGCTGTTGGCGAGATAAGTGTGCAGATTAAAGATGTTGTAAATAACCCAGATTCAATGTGAGGGTTGAAGAAGGTGTGGTGAGGTTGAGCTGGATGTTGTCAATGTACATATGGAACCTGACAACATGTCTTTGGCTCATGTTTCCAAAGGGCAGCCGGTAGATAATAAATAAAGGGAGATGAAAGATAGATCTTTGGGGGAAACTCAGGTATCATGCTTCATTGTCAGGTGTCTTAAAGACTTAGAGAACTCAGTCATTTTATGTATTTTTTCTGAGCACGATGCACACATCTGCTTTTATGTTACAGTCAAGTCAGACTGAGAAATGGGGGCGGCACGGTAGCACAGTGGCTAACACTGCTGCCTACAGCGCCGAGGACCCAGGTTCAATCCTGGCCCTGGGTCATTGTCTTTGTAGAGTTTGCACATTCTCCCCGTGTCTGTGTGGGTCTCACCCCCCACAACCCAAAGATGTGTGGGATAGGTTAATTGGCCATGCTAAATTGCCCCTTAATTCGAAAAAAAATAAGTGGGTACTCTAAATTTATAAATAAAAATGAAAGACTGAGAAACAGTGGAGGTTAAGATTCATCAGCAGGCTACTAGAAGGTATTGGCACATGCAGTAGTTTGATCTACAGGTGAATTCCAGGTTAAGGACAGCACTGCCGATTGTTGTTAAAGGCAGTGTCGCTGTCATTTTTTATGCTTCAGACTCATTCCAGGCGGCCACAGGAGACACAGTTACTTCCAGTCAGTTAGTCGTGCACAGATGTTTCAAACAGGTGACAGATGCATTGTTTTGCCAGAAATAGCAACTTTCCCACTTTCCCCACGGACAATCAGCTTGAAAGAACTTCATTTATGTTGGATCTTTTGTCCCCTCAGGACGTTTGAAAGTGCTCACAACCAAGAAAGCTTTGTTGAAGTGCAGACAAATTGCATTTTATCACAATGAAGGATTCCCCAAAGTCCAGAACAATATTGATGGCATTTGTGTAGCCCTCTGTGCTCCTGCACACAATTAATATTCATGAATTATAAGAGTTGCCATCAATATGCTGTACGTCTGTGGCTAGTTCCGTGAGGTCAAGCAGATGGATTTCCATTTCCTGAGATGCAGCCTTGACATTTTTATTTTAAAACCGTCCACTGTGCCTGCACTATTTGATACGGAAATAACAGCGCAAGGTCGGTTCCCAGAAGATGAAAGCTATCTTCTGGAATCAGGGTTCATGGCAACTCTACAACAGCTCTGTACAACTTCAGAGCAAGTGTACAAAGAGATTTTTGCATCCACTAGTGTCATTGCTAGTACTCTTAGGTTCACTGAAAAAACGGATACAACCTCTGGGATCTGTCCAGAATGTCGTACAGTAGACCCCAGCCAAAATCTTTTGTATAGAACATAGAACATAGAACGATACAGCGCAGTACAGGCCCTTCGGCCCTCGATGTTGCACCGACATGGAAAAAAAAAACTAAAGGCCATCTAACCTACACTATGCCCTTATCATCCATATGCTTATCCAATAAATTTTTAAATGCCCTCAATGTTGGCGAGTTCACTACTGTTGCAGGTAGGGCATTCCACGGCCTCACCACTCTTTGCGTAAAAAACCCACCTCTGACCTCTGTCCTATATCTATTACCCCTCAATTTAAGGCTATGTCCCCTCGTGCTAGCCACCTCCATCCGCGGGAGAAGGCTCTCGCTGTCCACCCTATCTAACCCTCTGATCATTTTGTATGCCTCTATTAAGTCACCTCTTAACCTTCTTCTCTCTAACGAAAACAACCTCAAGTCCATCAGCCTTTCCTCATAAGATTTTCCCTCCATACCAGGCAACATCCTGGTAAATCTCCTCTGCACCCGTTCCAAAGCTTCCACGTCCTTCCTATAATGAGGCGACCAGAACTGTACGCAATACTCCAAATGCGGCCGTACCAGAGTTTGGTACAGCTGCATCATGACCTCATGGCTCCGGAACTCAATCCCTCTACCAATAAAGGCCAACACACCATAGGCCTTCTTCACAACCCTATCAACCTGGGTGGCAACTTTCAGGGATCTATGTACATGGACACCGAGATCCCTCTGCTCATCCACACTACCAAGAATTTTACCATTAGCCAAATATTCCGCATTCCTGTTATTCTTTCCAAAGTGAATCACCTCACACTTCTCCACATTAAACTCCATTTGCCACCTCTCAGCCCAGCTCTGCAGCTTATCTATGTCCATCTGTAACCTGCAACATCCTTCCGCACTGTCTACAACTCCACCGACTTTAGTGTCGTCTGCAAATTTACTCACCCATCCTTCTGCGCCCTCCTCTAGGTCATTTATAAAAATGACAAACAGCAACGGCCCCAGAACAGATCCTTGTGGTACGCCACTCGTAACTGAACTCCATTCTGAACATTTCCCATCAACTACCACTCTCTGTCTTCTTTCAACTAGCCAATTTCTGATCCACATCTCTAAATCACCCTCAATCCCCAGCCTCCGTATTTTCTGCAATAGCCGACCGTGGGGAACCTTATCAAACGCTTTACTGAAATCCATATACACCACATCAACTGCTCTACCCTCGTCTACCTGTTCAGTCACCTTCTCAAAGAACTCGATAAGGTTTGTGAGGCATGACCTACCCTTCACAAAACCATGCTGACTATCCCTAATCATATTATTCCTATCTAGATGATTATAAATCGTATCTTTTATAATCCTCTCCAAGACTTTACCCACCACAGACGTTAGGCTCACCGGCCTATAGTTACCGGGGTTATCTCTACTCCCCTTCTTGAACAAAGGGACCACATTTGCTATCCTCCAGTCCTCTGGCACTATTCCTGTAGCTAATGATGACCTAAAAATCAAAGCCAAAGGCTCAGCAATCTCTTCCCTGGCTTCCCAGAGAATCCTAGGATAAATCCCATCCGGCCCCGGGGACTTATCTATTTTCACCTTGTCCAGAATTGCCAACACTTCTTCCCTACGCACCTCAATGCCATCTATTCTAATAGCCTGGGTCTCAGCATTCTCCTCCACAATATTATCTTTTTCTTGAGTGAATACTGACGAAAAGTATTCATTTAGTATCTCGCTTATCTCCTCAGCCTCCACACACAACTTCCCACCACTGTCCTTGACTGGCCCTACTCTTACCCTAGTCATTCTTTTATTCCTGACATACCTATAGAAAGCTTTTGGGTTTTCCTTGATCCTACCTGCCAAAGACTTCTCATGTCCCCTCCTTGCTCGTCTCAGCTCTCTCTTTAGATCCTTCCTCGCTTCCTTGTAACTATCAAGCGCCCCAACTGAAACTTCACGCCTCATCTTCACATAGGCCTCCTTCTTCCTCTTAACAAGAGATTCCACTTCTTTGGTAAACCACGGTTCCCTCGCTCGACCCCTTCCTCCCTGCCTGACTGGTACGTACTTATCAAGAACATGCAATAGCTGTTCCTTGAACAAGCTCCACATATCCAGTGTGCCCAACCCTTGCAGCCTACTTCTCCAACCAACACATCCTAAGTCATGTCTAATGGCATCATAATTGCCCTTCCCCCAGCTATAACTCTTGCTCTGCGGGGTATACTTATCCCTTTCCATCACTAACGTAAAGGTCACCGAATTGTGGTCACTGTCTCCAAAGTGTTCACCTACCTCCAGATCTAACACCTGGCCTGGTTCATTACCCAAAACCAAATCCAAAGTGGCCTCACCTCTTGTTGGCCTGTCAACATATTGTGTCAGAAAACCCTCCTGCACACATTGTACAAAGAACGACCCATCCAATGTACTCGAACTATATCTTTTCCAGTCAATATTAGGAAAGTTAAAGTCTCCCATAACAACTACCCTGTTACTGTATCATCATACTCTGTTTCATAATGTGAAATTTGCTGTCACAAATGGCATTAAAATACAAGAAGCACAGGAGGAAGGCAATGAGCAGAAGCAAGGAGATGACCAAGGGAAAATGCCGAAGGCTGAAAATTCAATTTATGCCCCACCTTTGTGGGCTGATAGAGCTTTCTCATAATTACCTCAAAGAGTTCTCCCTTCGTCTTCACCATGTCTTCATGATCGATGTGCAAGATTTCATAAGATGGTTATATTTTGAATTGTGTCTTTCAATTTATGGTTAAAGTCAAGTTGTATTGCGCTCTGCCAGGCAACAGGGCGGGTGATGGTGACCATGGGAAGATCAAAACTTAGTCAAACCCAAGTGCCATATTTCACACCTGAACACAAAGAGAAAGGCAGCTGTTCTTGCCTTGTGCAAACTTACAGACAGCCATTCAGTCGGATGTTTAAGAAAGCTGGACAGAGAAGCAATCTCAGGGAGACAGGAACAGCAGCTGCTGCAGTTAAGAGGACTATTTTTCCTCTATTAGCTTGAAGACAAGATGCAGGTGGGAAGACATCCCTGGTTGAAGAGATGGAACCTGTAGAAATTTAAGAACCTTAAAAGACTCGTCGTGGTGTGGCCGGGGAAGGAATCACTGGAGTGAGTTGCGTTGCTGGAGTTCGGCTTGGGATTTCTCAGAAGACTGAGGAAAAGGGCCTTTGATGGTCATTAAGCAGTATGACAGTAAATTTGGAGAAGGAAGCCCATTGGAAGCTGCCTACTTTTGGACTTTTTCTGTAAAGACTACAGCCAGGATTCTCCCCTACCCGGAATTCTCTGCCCCTTTAGGGGCTAGGCCCGCGCCGGAGTGGTTTCCACTCCGCCGGCTGGCGTGGACGGCCTTTGGCGCCACGCCAGCCGGGGCCAAAAGGACTTCGCCAGCCAGCGTAAGTCCGCACATGCGCCGGAGCGTCAGCGTCTGCTGACGTCATACCAGCGCATGCGCAGTGGAGGGGCCTCTTCCGCCCCTGCCATGGTAAAGGCCATGGCGGGGGCGGAAAAAAAAGAGTGCCCCCACGGCACAGGCCCGCCCGCCGATCGGTGGGCCCCGATCACGGGCCAGGCCGACTGGCGTGACACAATTCCCGCCCCCGCCGAATCTCGGGGGGGCGGAGAATTCGGGACATGGCGGGGGCGGGATTGACGCTGGCCCCGGGCGATTCTGGGGTGGAAGTATTGTTTGCTCACAATCTAAGATGGAAGCGAGGGAAAATCTCCCAAGTGCCTCTGATGATGTCACCAAGTAATCATGTGACATACTACACAGAGTGCATTGGTTACAATACACAATATCCCTCCCCCTTTACTCCTGTAGTAAGTGGATGTTGGCTCCACTCAGGCAGAATCCGTCATTCAGGAATCTTTGCTTTCATGCTCTTGCTGGTCTGTTCACACTTGGCTCAGGCTCATCATCGGATAAAGTTGGTTCTTCTTCAGCTTCTACAGATGGTGCTGGTTCAACTGGTGTAGAATCTGAATAGGCCCAGGGATTTCCAAACCTTGAGTGTCTGACATTGGCCTTTCAGATACCAACTCTGCAAATTCTCTTTTTGAAGCGAGGATTTGAGGGTGTCTCTTCCAAGCTCTCTCATCATCGATTTGTAGTGTATATGAAATAGGCCCTGTGTTTGCAAGTATTGTGGCATGTACCCATTTCTAGCTTGAAGAGTAGTTTCTTGTCAAAACTCTCGCTCAAAACCTCTTGGTTTTGATGTCTGTTCGTGGCAAGTAATTTGTTTTCTCAGTTGTCGCTCTACAAGGGTAGCATGGGGGGCAGCAGGGTAGCATGGTGGTTAGCATAAATGCTTCACAGCTCCAGGGTCCCAGGTTCGATTCCCGGCTGGGTCACTGTCTGTGTGGAGTCTGCACGTTCTCCCCCTGTGTGCGTGGGTTTCCTCCGGGTGCTCCGGTTTCCTCCCACAGTCCAAAGATGTGCGGGTTAGGTGGATTGGCCATGCTAAATTGCCCGTAGTGTCGTAATAAAAGTAAGGTTAGGGGGTTGCGGGTATGGGGTGGATACGTGGGTTTGAGTGGGGTGATCATGGCTCGGCACAACATTGAGGGCCGAGGGGCCTGTTCTGTGCTGTACTGTTCTAATGGTAGTAGTGTCTGGTAGTAAGAGCAAATCAAACTTGGTTCTCAACTTCCTTTTTTAAAACAATATTGCCAGTGATTTTTGGGTTGTTGCATGGCCGGAGTTTCTGTAGGAAATGAGAAACTTGTTTTACTCTCTTAGCTAATGGTTTTTCGGCCTTTGATGCTTGATGGCATTCTCCAATGACTGTACTAGCCTCTCCACCAAACTGTTTGTGGAAGGATGATACGGTGCAGTTTTTATATGTTGAATGCCATTGTTTCGAAGGTAGTCCACAAATTCTTTTGACGGTAACTGAGTCCCGTTATCGCTAACCAGTTCCAGTTTGCTAAACCATACAATTACTTCGGCCAGATATTCTTTTCCATAGTCGCCAACTGCATTATCATTATTTCAGGCCATTTGGAATGTGCATCCATGAGGACAAGGAACAGATACCCTTCAATTGGTCCCACAAAATCAAGATGTATTCTTTGCCATGGTTGCTTTGGCCAATCTCAAGGGTGAAGTGGTTGAAGATATGGATATTTCATATCCTAGCAGAAGACTAACATTGACCTACTCTTTCTTCAGTCTGTGAGTCTCACCCAGGCCACCAGAAATAATTCCTTGGGAGCTCTTTCATCCAAACAATACCTGGATGTCCTTCATGCAGCTGATCCAATATTGACACTGCCAGCATGGAGGAAAGATGACTCATATCCCCCATATAAGAACTCTGTTTTGTACTGTTAATTCAATTGTTTGCAATGGCTTGAATTCCAGATTTCTCCCCTGTTTACCCAGGAGTATACCTTTCATGCCAACAACCTTCCTCAACACTGCATCTGACCTCATGTGGCTTTGCATTTGAGATGCAATAATAGGTTGATGCACTATCAATTACGACGGGACGAGAGTAGAGAGTAATTGAGGCTTTATTACACAGAGATATGGAGCCTCCCGCAGCTGCTGCCTAAATGGCTGCAGCTCGGAGAGCCCACACATTTATACTCTGCCTACTGGGCGGAGCCAGCAGGCAGGAGCTACCCCGTACCTGTAGTACAGGGGCCTTACCGTAATACCGTTTGTTGCAATATACACAAAACAACAGTGGTGACTACCACATTCACCCCCAGTTAAAAAAAAGAGTCCAGCGGCGGTGGTGGAAACTATTTACATACAGGTTGTTTAAAAATTACAGGTTGTTTAAATTTTAAGAAAGAGGTTACAAATTTAGACGGTCGGGCGCCTTGATCCATCATTGCGAGCGACAAAGTTGTGGTGTTGATTCAGGCGTTGGTTCGGTCGTCGGGGACTCCGGGAGCGTGTCGACCTCATCTTCGGGTGGGGCCAAGGGGAGGGCGGATCGTCCTGGAGCGCGGGCTGTGGTGGGGTATGCTGGGGGGAAGAAGGGTGGCGCTGGGGCGGGGGAGGGGGGGGGGTGTGTGGGGACCCAGCTGGTGCCAGGTCCTGGAGGGAGACTGTGTCTTGGTAGACATCAGGGTACGCTACGTAGGCGTACTGTGGGTTCGCGTGGAGTAGCTGTAACCTCTCAACCAATGGGTCCACCTTGTGGAGCCGCACATGCTTGCGGCTGAGAACGGGTCCTGGAGCTGCCAGCCATGTTGGGAGCGAAACCCCGGAGGTGGACTTCCTGGGGAAGGCAAAGAGATGTTCATGATGGGTTTTGTCAGTCACAGTGCACAGGAGCGACCAAATGGAGTGAAGGGAGTCGGGGAGGACCTCCTGTCAGCGGGAGGCCGGGAGATTTCTGGACCGTTTCCCCGGGAGTTGTAGCTGGCCGTCCTGCTCGAGGCAATGCCCCTGTTGAGCAGGTACTGCCGTAGGTCATCGCTCATAAACGAGGATCCCCGGTAGCTGTGGACGTGGGCAGGGAAACCGAACAGAGCGAAGGTGGTGTTGAGGGCTTTGATGACGGTGGCAAACGTCATGTCGGGGCACGGGATGGCGAAGGGGAATATCGAGTACTCGTCAACCACATTGAGAAAATATGTGTTGCGGTCGGTGAGGGGAGGGTCCCTTTGAAGTCCACACTGAGGCATTCAAAGGGGCGGAAGGCCTTCACCAGGCGCGCACAGTCTGGCCGGTAGAAGTGCGGTTTACACTCCGCGCAGACCTGGCAGTCTCTGGTGAAAGCCCTGACTTCCTCGATGGAGTAGGGCAGATTGCGGGCCTTTATGAGGCAGGGTGCGGAGTCGGTCCACTTGTGCGCTGGCACATGTACCTCGGGATAGGGCATCGGGGGGCTCGTTGAGCTTACCGGGACGATACAAAATCTCATAATTGTAGTTGGAGAGCTCGATCCTCCACCTCCAGATTTTATAATTTTTGATCTTACCCCGCTGTGTGTTGTTAAACATGAAGGCAACCGACCGTTGGTCAGTGAGGAGAGTGAATATCCTGCCAGCCAGATAATGCCTCCAATGCTGCACAGCTTCTTCGATGGCTTGGGCCTCCTTCTCGATGGAAGGGTGCCGAATTTCGGAGGCATGGAGGGTGCGGAAAAAGAATGCCACGGGCCTGCCTGCCTGGTTGAGGGTGGCGGCCAGAGCGATGCCTGATGCATCGCTCTCGACTTGGAAGGGTAGCGTCTCGTCGACCGCGTGCATCACGGCCTTGGCGATGTCGGCCTTGATACGGTTGAAGTTCTGGTGAGCCTCAGCCGTTAGTGGGAAAACGGTGGAGTGAATGTGTGGCGGGTCTTGTCTGCATAGTTAGGGACGCACTGGGTGTAGTACGAGAAGAACCCGGGCATCGTTTGAGGGCCTTGGGACAATGGGGGAGGGGGAGTTCCATGAGGGGGCGCATGCAGTCGGGGTCGGGCCCTAGAATTCGGTTCTGAACCATATAGCTGAGATGGCTAATCGGTCCGTGCTGAACACACACTTCTCCTTGTTGTACGTTAGGTTGAGGAGCTTGGCGGTGTGGAGGAATTTGGAAAGGTTAGCGTCGTGGTCCTGCTGGTCATGGCCGCAGATGGTGATGTTATCCAGGTACGGGAAAGTGGCCCGCAGTCCGTACCGGTCAACCATTAGGTCCATCTCCCGTTGGAAGACCGAGACCCCGTTAGTGACGCCGAAGAGAACCGTAAGGAAATGGTAAAGGCGGTCATCCGTCTCAAATGTGGTGCACTGGCGGTCCGCCTTGCGAATGGGGAGCTGGTGTTAGGCAGATTTCAGGTCCACTGTCGAGAAGACCCGGTACTGTGCCATCTGGTTGACCATATCAGATATGTGAGGGAGGGGGTACTCGTCGAGCTGCGTGTACCGATTGGTAGTCTGACTGTAGTCAACGACCATCCTGTATTTCTTCCCAGTTTTCACCACTATCACTTGGGCTCTCCAGGGGCTGTTCCTGGCCTTGATAATACCTTCCCGCAACAGCCGCTGAACTTCCGACCTGATGAAGGTCCTATCCTGGGTGCTGTACCATCTGCTCCTGGTGGTGGCGGGTTTGCAATCCGGGGTGAGGTTTGCAAACAGGGAAGGTGGGTCGACCTTAAGGGTCGTGAGGCCCATACAGTAAGGGGTGGTAGGGGCCCGCCAAATTTCAGGGTTAGGCACTGAAGGCTGCACTGGAAGTCCAGGTCAAGTAGCAAGGTAGCGCAGGGGCTAGGGAGGACGTAGAGCCGGAAGCCACTGAACTCCACACCCTGGATGGTGAGGGTGGCAGTGCAGTACCCCCCGATCACCATGGAGTGGGATCCGGAGGCCAGGGAGATTTTCTGGTTGGCGGGGTGGACCGTGAGGGAGCAGCGCCTTACCGTATCGGGGTGGATGAGGCTCTGTGCTCCTGGAGTCCAGAAGGCAGGAAACCTTCTGACCTTCACTGTCATCGACGCAGTCGCGAGGTTGTGCGGTTGTGTCTGGTCAATCGTAACGGAGCCCAGACGTGGCTGGTCGGTGGCGGTTGCAGGTGATGAGCGGCCCGATGAGGTGTACGACGAGCAGGGATCCTGAGGCGGGGAAGGTGGCAGCGCCCACGGGCCGCACGTGTGAGGCAAGCAAGATGGCAAGCAAGATGGTGGTGCCCACGGGCCGCACGTGTTTTGAGGCGAGCAAGATAGCGGCGCCCACAGGCCGCACGTGGTCTGAGGCAAGGAAGATGGCAGTGCCCAAGGGCCGCACGAGGTCTGAGGCGAGGAAGATCAACTTCAGGAAGCATAGTGGAGAACATGCCCCTGCCTACATCAATGGGAACAAAGTAAGAAGGGTCGAGAGCTTCATGTTTTTAGGTGGACAGATCACCAACAGCCTGTCCTGGTCCCCCATGCCGACACTATAGTTAAGAAAGCCCACCAACGAAGCCCTCAGAAGACTAAGGAAATTTGGCATGTGGGCTATGACCCTCACCAACTTCTACAGTTGCACCATAGAAAGCATTCTTTCTGGTTGTATCACAGCTTGGTATGGAGCCTGCTCTGCCCAAGACCACAGGAAACTACAAAAGGTCGTGAATGTAGCCCAGTCCATCATGCAAACCAGCCTCCCATCCATTGACTCTGTCTACAATTCCCGCTGCCTCGGAAAGGCAGCCAGTATAACTAAGGACCCCATACACCCCGGACATACTCTCTTCCACCTTTGTCCGTCAGGTAAAAGATACCAAAGTTTGAGGTCACGTACCAACCGACTCAGGAACAGCTTCTTCCCCACTGCCATCAGACTTTTGAATGGACCTACCTCATATTAAGTTGATCTTTTCTCTCCACCTTGCTATGACTGTAACATTATATTCTGCAGTCTCTCCTTCCTTCCCTATGTACGGAATGCATTGTTTGTACAGCATGCAAGAAACAACTAGTTGGGGACCGACTAGTATGTGGCATAAATAATGTCACAACCCAGAGGGAATTGCTGGCAGAACCTACCCTGGACCTTAAAAGAGCCATAGAATTGGCACTGTCTCACAAAAACATTAAAAAGGGGCCCAGTGGGGAGGCAGTGGCCTGGAGGAATTGTTACTGGACTAGTAATCCAGAGACTCAGGGTAATGCTTTGGGGACATGGGTTTGAATCCCACCAGGGAATGGTGGAATTTGAATTCAATAAAAAATCTGGAATTGAATGTTGAATGATGACCATGAACCATTGTTGTAAAAAGCCATCTGGTTCACTAATGTCCTTAAGGGAAGGAAATTTGCCATCCTTACCTGGTCTGGCCTACATGTGACTTCAGATCCACAGCAATATGGTTGACTCTTAAATGCCCTCAGGGATGGATAACAAATGCTGGCCTGGCCAGTGACACCCACATCCCATCAACAAATAAAGAAATTAAAAAACAGGGTCCCATGAATTCGAGGGTCCTCAGTGTCAGGTGACCCCCAGACAGGAAAACCAGTTTCCCCATGAACAGTACTCATGTGGCCCACTCACCACCAAGTCAACAATTAGGCACAATATATAAGGAGGTGGGTCAATGGCCGCAAGACACCAGGGGCGAAATTCTCCGACCCCCCGCAGGGTCGGGGAATCGCCCGGGGCCGGCATAAATCCCGCCCCTGCCGTGGCCGGAATTCTCCGCCACCCGGGAATTGGTGGGGGCGGGAATTGCGCCGCTCTGATCGGCGTACCGCCCGCGGTGATTCTCGGGCCCGCAATGGGCTGAAGTCCCGCCGCTGAGAGGCCAATCCCGCCGACATGGTTTCAACCACCTCTGGTGGCTGCGTGAATGGCGGCGCGAGCGGGCCCCCGGGGTCCTGGGGAATGTGCGGTGCGATCGGACCCCGGGGGGTGCCCCGACGGTGGCCTGGCCTACGATCGGAGCCCACCGATCGGCGGGCGGGCCAGTGCCGTGGGGGCACTCTTTTTCTTTCGCCGCCACCACGGCCTCCACCATGGCGGAGGCGGAAGAGACCCCCCCCTACCGCGCATGCGCCGGTGGTGATGTCAGTGGCCGCTGACGCACTGGCGCATTCGCGAACCGGCAAAGGCCTTTCGGCTAGCCCCGATGCCGGGCGGCGGGCGTCAAAGGCCGTTGTCGCTGGTTTTGGCGTCAGTCGGCGTGGCGCCAACCACTCCGACGCGGGCCTAGCCCCTAAAGGTGCGGAGAATTCCCCACCTTTGGTGAGGCCAGATGCCGGAGTGGTTGGCGCCACTCCACTACGCCGGGACCCCCGCCCCGCCGGGTAGGGGAGAATCTCGGCCTAGAAACAGATGGGAAACCTCTCCGGAGGATGACAGAGAGCAATCACAGAGTTGCCGCACCTGTGGTTGTAGGGCACGCCCAAGGCAAGGCTGACAGAATCGGAAGAACGCATAGTTCCCAGGCTGGAAGACAGAGCTACCTTAGGCCATCGTTTTATAAATCAATCAGCTTGAACAAGCAGAGATAATGCAATTAAATTGCATCACTGCCCCCAAAATGGCCCCAATCTGGATCAAACAACCGGTCAATGGTCACCCCATGGACATGGAAGTAGACAAAGGTGCTGCCGCCTCCATTATGATGGAACAGACGGGCAGCACGGTGACACAGTGGTTAGCACTGCTACCTCATGGTGCCGAGGACCCTGTTCGATCCTGACCCCTGATCACTGTCCTTATGGAGTTTGTACGGTCTCCCTGTGTCTGCGTGGGTCTCACCCCCACAACCCAAAATGATGTGCAGCATAGGTGAATTGGCCACACGTAAGTGCCCCTTATGTGAGAAAAAAAAAAATGAGTGAACAGACTTTCAAGCAACTTTGAATGGTCATTTTGCCCTTTGGCTTGCGAGATACCAGGACCAGGTGAGCCATGAACACAGGGGAGCCATTAGATTACGTCGGAACCACCATGATCCCGGTCACACATGGGCAGCAGATGGTCCGACTCCTCTTAATAGTAGTACAAGGAAGAGACTGGCTGCAAAATATCTACCTCGATAGGCAACTGATAGTTAAGAAAGGCAGCAGCAACTTATACAAAGTCACAAAAAGTCATAGGGACGTATCCTGAGATACTCCAGGAAAGCCTCATAGAGTACGGTAGCATTGTGGATAGCACAATTGCTTCACAGCTCCAGGGTCCCAGGTTCGATTCCGGCTTGGGTCACTGTCTGTGCGGAGTCTGCACATCCTCCCCGTGTATGCGTGGGTTTCCTCCGGGTGCTCCGGTTTCCTCCCACAGTCCAAAGATGTGCAAGTTGGGTGGATTGGCCATGATAAATTGCCCTTAGTGTCCAAAATTGCCCTTAGTGTTGGGTGGGGTTACTGGGTTATTGGGATAGGGTGGATGTGTTGACCTTGGGTCGGGTGCTCTTTCCAAGAGCCGGTGCAGACATGATGGGCCTCATGGCCTCATTCTGCACTGTAAATTCTATGTAAATTCTATGAGTACGGGTTTCCCTGGTAGCAGGCGGAGGCCTGCTGGGACTTGTTAACTGAGACCTTTAAATGTTGACCCTAACCAGGACTGAGTGCTGGTAGTCCCAGGTCGGCACTCTATTGCTGTGCACCATGATAGCAGCTTTACTTTTGGATTGTAAATAAACTGCGTTAGCGTTCCTGCGTCAAAAATTGTGGGAGCGTTTCCAAGGCCTGAGTATTGAGCCAGCCTTTATGTGGGGTTCCTCCCTCATTGTTAGGCTTATCTTAAGAAACAGAGCAGGCACACAACAACCTGGATAAGACAGCATTTATTATCCCAAGCGTGGTTTCGTGTTCGCGACAGATGGACCTGGATATTGCCAAGATTGATCTACTGAACACTGATAAAAACACATCAATTATATGATTTCCAAAAATCAATAGCCCACCCCAGTTGGACTTGATCCAATCCTTGAAGCTGTCATGTTCAAACTATCCAATAAAATTGTGACAAGTTAATGATTTCATCCCATCCTGTCACCTGTTGTTTACCAAGATTCTGTGTCCATTTTAATCCTGATCTGACGGTCAGATCCTGTCCACCAATTGTTCAGCTTAGGACAGGATGCCAAAACTGGCATCCTCTTCACTCCATGGATTGTTTCAGAGGATATTGGGGGCCACTGATAAAACTTGTTTACTACGTTCACTGTGTAATCTGCTGACCACACATCTCGTGTGTCTCAAAAACATGTGCAAGTTAGCTAGCCTAAATCCCATCATGCATTGTGGCCACTACTTGTAGTTAGAGCCTATATGATTATCACTGCTATGTCCTAAAATACAGGTTTAATGGTTAATAATGATTACTGGGTGTACTTTCCATGATTAATCTCAATCGTTAATAAACTAACTTATGTAGAACTACTCTAGTGGCATCCTAGCTATTCAGTTTTAAGAGGTCTCACCTCTGGACACCCCACTCACCGATGGCCAGTTTTACTGAACATTTTATGGATGGTGGAGTGGTCATCTGAAAATCGATCTTCGCCTCGAGGTCCAAGACTGGCTGTTTACTTTTTCTGACAAGTTCACTGGAAAAAACATCCTTGTCTCCAGCTTTGTTGTGGGACTTTACTTTAAGCCACAGTTAAGGAAAACCAGGTTGCCACACTGTAGGCTATTTAACCAGTTGCTAGGTCACAGCCTAAGATTGAAGAGAGGGAAATCTCCCAAGAACACCTGCTAACGTCACCATATAATGAGACCAATTATATTTAGGCCTTGGTTACAATACATAAGTGTTTTTCCCATTAATGGATTTGCGCAGCTTACTCTAGTCAGTCTGTGTCTTATATCATTAATGTCATTCTTACCCAAATGTAGAATATTAATAGTTTTTCGTTTTCCCTCCTTGAAGCACAGTGTTGCACTTGATCATATTATGATCGCTTTTAGATAAATGTTCACATATCGTTAGGCAGTTGACGACACCTCATTTATTTCTTGCGCATGTTAATGATGCTCCACTGATATTCTTTTCCAGTGGAAGCTCCATCAGAATACTTGAAGTTGTTTGGTTAGACTTTCCAGGAGCCGTGTTTGGCCTTTGTAAGTGCTGATTTGTCAGTGGAGTTATTGTGGATTGTTGTCTCAATTTTCTTTGTAATCTGGTCGGCTATCTACCCAAATGATTTCTCTCTCTGGCAGTCCAGACAGCTGCTGGTTGCCTCTGAAGTGGTCCCCTGGCCCTCAGCACTGTTTTTACTTTATTTGCTAACAATTAATTTGGTGCTTATCCCCAAGTCTCTACCATGTCACACTGACGTGGCAGAGCCGGTCAAAGTAAATGGTTAGCTGTTAATTGAAACATTGACTCCATGCCCTTGTTGTCATGTTGATTAATGGAGCTGGTACCGTGGGTGGCATAGAGGATTGCCATCATTGCGAGCTCCTCATGTAGTATAATCTCCACTTTAGCAGCTAACACATGTAGTCAGTGGCTGGGCTACTCGGTCACATTCCTACAGACCAGGGCCGGGCTTCTCCGACCCCGCACCAGGTCGGAGTATCGTCGATCACGCCGATTTTTCATGCGCCACTGGTCCGACGCCGTCCCACCGTTCTCCCACCTGGCGTGAACGGCCTAATCGTGAACAGCGCCGCGCCACCCGGAGAATCAGCTGAGGGGGAAAGTCCCATGATTCTCCGGTGTCCCGTTGATTCTGCGGCCTGGATGGGCTGAAGTCCTGACGGCATGACCCCAGGTCACGCCGTCGACATTCACACCTGCAAATAAAAATCGGCAGCCTGTCGTGCTGGCTGATGGTACGGGAGAGGAGGTGAGCGGCCAGCGTAATGCGCTCGTGACACTCTCGGGACGTAAACGGATAGGGCTGCAGCTGAGAGGGGGGGGGGACTCCATGTTCGGGAGGGGGGAGCCGGGTCTCCATGTTGGCGGGGCGGGGCCTCTATGCCCGGGGGGGCGGACCTATTTGTTGGCGGGGCGGGTCCTCCATGTTTGGGAGGGGGGTGGGGGGGTTGTGGACAACATGCCAGCTGCCATGCCAATGCAGGGAGTTGCCAGACCCACTGCCGTCAGAATGGCGGGCAGGCTAATGGGCAACATCCCCGGGCGTGGTCCGCCCGCAGAGCCCCGGGCCTTGGCCATGGGTGCGCCCCCCCCCCCCCTGCCAGGGGCAGACCTCCCAGCAGCCAGCATCCATTGGCGGCAATGGGCGGGCCCGCACCCTGGCATCCCCCAGTGAGGGCATAGCCATCCAACAATGGCGCTATCAGGAGGGACTGGCTGTACTGGACGGAGGACGGAGGGTGTGGCCAGGGGTCTGGGTGCAAGTGTGGCTGTGGCACATTCAGCAAACCAGGGCAGACATGTACCCCAGGGCACCTGGCTGGAGAGAGGACCATGCACCATCCTTAAACATGTTGTATACCCCCTGCACCCCCTGCAGATCACAATGTTTGGGCACCAGCCAGCGATGTTGGCCGCGATGGCGGGAGCTGCTGCCCTGCATGTGGCCCTGCGGCCGCATTGGCACATGCAGCTTAGAGTGGCTGCAGCAGCAGCGGCTGCAGCAGAGGGCCAGGCTGCAGCAGGCCAGGTGGGACCCGCTGAGGCTGCAGGGTTGCATGCCCGACCGACGCAGGAGAAGGCCGAGGCGGACGTCGAGCAGATCAATGAGAGGGGTGCTCAGGATGACAACACCAATGTGGATGAGGAGTAGGGGGAGCAGGTGGTTGCGGGGCCAAGGCACCGGAGGCGCCCCATGAGGCCACGTGTCTACCGGCACCGCATGTCCTTCGAGGACCTGGCGGACAGGGCATGCAGGAGGATACTCAGGATGAGTCAGAAACGGTCACACATATCTGCCACCTTATGGCACATCTGGCACGCGTGGCACTGGGGGAGGACATGCTCTCCCAGTGGCCATCAAGGTAACGGTAGCCCTTACCTTCTATGCAACAGGGTCGGTCCAGTCGCCGATTGAGGACCTGTCCAGCATCTCCCAGCCATCGGTGCACAGGTGCATCCGTGCAGTGTACAACATTGCGGACCACTACATTCAATTCCCAGTGGACCTCGCCCACCAGAATTCCCGGGCTTCGCTGCTGTGGCTGGGATACTCATGGTACAGGGGGCGATCGATGGGGTTCACGCCGCCATGCTGCCACCTGCGGATAACAGGGATGTCTTCATGAACAGGAAGGGGTCCTATTCCATGAACATTCAGATGGTCTGTGACCACCGCATGAAGATAATGCACGTCTGCGCACAGTACCCGGGCAGTGTACATGATGCGTTTATCATCGTACAATCGTTCATCCCGCCATGTTCGAGGGACGCCCTGCCACCCATGCAGGGCTAGTTGCTAGGTGACAAGGGTTGTCCGTTGCAGTCATGACTGATGACGTCTAAACGGAGGCCACAGAGCCGAGGAGACCTGCTACAATGAGGCCCATGCAGCAACCAGGCGAGTGATCGAGAGGTGCTTCGGCCTGTTGAAGATGCCCTTCAGATACCTGGACTGCTCTGGAGGGGCCCTCCAGTACGATTCGGAGCGGGTCGGCCGCATCGTCGTTGTCTGTTGCGTCCTCCACCATATTGCCCAGCAGAGGGGCGATGTGTTGGAGGAGGAGGAGGAGGAGGAGGAGGAGGAGGGGGTAGAGGGGGAGGCCGCAGGAGGGGATGCCTCTCCAGATGAGGAAGATGGGGACGAGGGGGGCAACAGATGCCACATGTGGGCGGGTTATGGATGCGAGGCTGCACGACGCCACCGGCTTGGCCAGCGCGCACGCGATGCGTTAATAGCCGCATGTTTCACCAACTGGGGGGGTGGGGGCTCTCTGAACAGGAGTACTGGCACAACCGTACCGCCCCACCTCACCACCCAGCACCGTCACCTCCCACACCACCCGACTACCTTAGCTCCCACACCACCACATGCTGAGCCATCGCCTGGGCAATACCGCCAATGCTCTCAGCGATGGCCTGCTGAGACTGAGCCATCGCCTGGGCAATGCCGCCAATGCTCTCAGCGATGGCCTGCTGAGACTGAGCCATCGCCTGGGCAATGCCACCACCACTCCCTGAGCTACAACCGCCACCACTCCCTGCTCCTGGACACGGATGGACTCCTCCACCTGCGTCTGCAGCTGCTGGAGGATGGTTGTCATGCCGTCGTCTAATCCCTGGGTTTCTAACTGCATCGGGTCTATGCGTGGGACTGGAAAGTACAGGAACCCGGGAACCCTCTGGACGGCAGCTGGTTGCTGGGACTAGCCTGCCCTCCGGCCATCCGGCCCCTCGGCTGCTCCTACCTCCACCTGCTGGACTGGCTGTGTGGTGCGCACCAGTGTGTGTCCCAGAAGCCTCATCAGTGCCCAACCGAGGTGTGAGTATCTGTGATGGTGGGGGGTGTGGGTGAGTGCAGTGACGCCAAGTCTGGGTCGTCATCGGTCCCAGAGTCTGGTGGTTCCTGCGTCGAGCCCTGGGCCGGTGTTCTTCCTTTCGCCCCCATCTGAGGGGCGCTGTCTGGTCTGTCCGTCATCTGTGTGTCAGTGTCCTGGCTTGACGTCCTCTGTGGATCATTGTCCTGACTGTCGTGCGCGTCAGTGTCCATCATCCCCATTTCAGGGCTATCGCTATCCTGGGTGTCTGTCCTCTGTTCATCACTGTCCTGGGTCTCAGTCCTCTGTGCGTCCTACTGCTGTCTCACAGTGACGGAGGAAGGCCTTTACTGCCGTCTGCCTTCCCCACCGTGGTGTACGACCCTGGGGGCATCTGGACCTGGCACTTGTAGCAAACGGTCCGGGACAATCGGCGGCAAGTCCTGCAACACACAATGCAGCATGTATCATAACACACGCGGATTGGGGTGAGGGTGGTGCTGGGGGGGGGGGGGGGGGGGGGGGGGGTGGGGTGGGGTGAGGGTAGTGATGGGGGGGGCGGGGAATGGGGTGAGGGTGGTGCTGGGGGCGCGGGGAATGGGGTGAGGGTGTGTGCTGGGGGGGAATGGGGTGATTGTGTGTGCTGGGGATAGGGGGTGTAGGCAGGCAGGGGACTCTCACTTGCTGGTGCGCCTCCGATCTGGCAAGGGCAACCTCCCGGTCCCCGTCTCCGTCAACGAGGTCCAGTGCCCTCTGTCCATGTGCTATGAGGGGGTGCAGTACAGGTGACCCCTCTCCAGTTCTCCCACATTCCCTGTGGTTGTGGGTGGTCTTCTCGGGGGGGGGGGGGAGGGGCAGCAAAGCATTGGAGTTAGTCGGAACACAGCATCCCGCGCAGGTGTCGCCTAGATGATGGCATGGGAGCACTGGGCACCCGGCTACGGTGTGCAGCACATGAGGGTCAAGTGGGGGGTTTAGCAACACTCCTTGGGGGTGGGTTTGGTCACATGTGGCTAGTAGGGGTTGGGTGGTGCCAAGGGCACGTCTCAGTGTGCTCACCCTGGTTGCCCTCGTCAGGTCGTGCATCTTCTTGCAGCACTGGTCGCCCGTCCGTGGGGTTTGCCCCACCATGGTTACCGCAACACCCACCTCAAGCCAATTCCTCCGCACTGTGCTGGCAGGGTGCCGGTGGCCACGTCGATGGCACCGGATTCGCCCTCCTATCTTCGTCTGCGTCCAGCAGCATCTCTAGATCGTGTTCACAGAACCTTGGGGGCGGCACAGCAGGGGGGTCGTCCATCTCGCCGGTCTCCTGTGTTTGCGTTGCTCGCGCACATTTTAAGCGCCGCGACGCCGCGTCATCGGGGCATCGCGCGAATGATGCCGGTATGGCGCCACGCTCCCCGCACTTCATGACGTGCCCGTGCTGGCCCCTTTTGCGGGCCAGAATACATCGTCGGATTGGGCCCCTGACGTCGTCGTAAAACGCAACAGCGTTTACAACGGCACGGGGACTCTGCCGCGGGATGGGAGAATCCCACCCCAGTTGCGCAGGAGATGCAGGAGCTCAATGAAATGTGCTTGCCAATTAATTTCTAAATCTATTATGATATTGTTTACCATTGTATTAATCAGTTTAGTCCCCAAACGTCAGTAGAACTATGCTTTTGAAAAAATATCAGTGCCAGTAGGTGGTTTAGTTTGAACCATGTGATATTTTGAAACATTAATCTTTATCATGGCTAAACTTTCATTCTGCAACAGTTTAATTATTTAATTCAATCCAATTAAAAATAAGAATTACAGAAAGTTTCTTCTGACCGGGGATTGTATATGGAGGGGTAACTGCTTTTCTTGATTTAAAACCTAGACCTGGGTGCACAGAGCACAATTTCAAAATGTTAAGATGATTTTAAGACTTAGAATTATTGTTCCTTGTGAGGAAGGTAACAATATGCTTCAAGAGGATCCAGACAGGCTGGTGGAGTGGACAGATGTGTGGTAGATGAAGTTTAACATAGAGAAGTGTGAAGTAATACATTTTGGTCAGAAAAATTAGGAGAAGCGACATAAAACAAAGGGTACAATTCTAAAGGAAATGCAAGGACAGTGGGACCTTTGTGCATTTGTGAATAATCACAAATGGTAGAGACCATCCGGGCCCATCCAAGACCCACCTCCTCCCAACCATACACTGCCTGCCCAATCCTCCTCTGCCATCCATTAGCAGCAAACTATTCATGGGTTTTGAGTAGTGATCTCCAATTAACAGCATCCACAAACCATCTGCAGCTTTAATCCATTCATCTTCCTTCATGGTTCATTGGCCTGTGGAGAAATCCCAATGTTTGTAAACATTGACCACATCAAAGTGATGTAAGTGCTTTCCAATCCCTCAAGCGTGTAATTTCACTGCACTTATATGGGGGAAGGTGGGATCGGCTATTGAGTTGAATGATCAGACTGAATGGATGAATAGTGGAGCAGGCTTGAGGCCCAAATGGCCTCCTCCTGCTCCTACTTTCTACGGGCTGGATTCCCCCATCCTGCCCGGCACAAGAACGCCACGAGCGAGGCATTGACAATGGAAAAATCTATTGACCTTGGGTGGGATTCTCCAGTCATGGGGAAAAAGCGGCCGGAAAATCCCACCCTATGTTTCCATGTTCTCATGTAAGAAGAGAAAGTTCAGAGGAGATTTGTTAGATGTTTTCAAAACCATGAGGTGTTTGGATAGACGAAATGGGGAGAAACTGTTCCCATCAGCAGGCGGTTGAGAAACTGAGGTGACTGACAAAAGAAGCAGAGGCGACATGAGGAAAAACCTCTTTGGATCTGGGATGCATTAACTGAGGTGTGGTGGAGACAGATTTAATTGCAGTTTTCAAAAAGGAACTGGATAATTATCTGAAGAAAAAAGACTTTACTGGACCACAGGTAAATGGTCGAAGAGTTGGACTAGTTGAGTTACTGCTGTAGAGAACTGACAGAGACAATATGCTGAATGGCCTCCTTCTGTGCTGTAACAAGCCTATGATTCTAGTATAGATATATTCAAGGAAGTTCATTAATATATGAATATAAAGAAGTTGAAGGTTACTCTCCTATTGTGACCAAGAAAGGTGGGAGGCTACTTGTGTGGACCATGAACACCGACACAGATAATTCAGGCCAAATGGCCTGTTTCTGTGCTGTCATTTCCATGTAAAGCTGCCAGCAGAGAATATAAACACGACTGTGTTTCTCATCCTCAGACCATCACGGCCAAGGAACTGATGTGAATCACTCTCTCTCCCCACCACACCCAACTCCACCATCTTTCCCCGCCCCAATATCCTGTCGCTCCCAACTCGCTCTCACCCTACACACACTCATTCCCCCTGCACTGTCTTTCCCCTCGCAACACCCTCCCCCCCCCATTCTATCTCTGCCAACACACTCTCTTTTGCCCCACCCCCTCATCATCTTTCTCCCCCACTCTCTCACATTCTCTCTCCCATCCCCTCACACTCTCTCTTTCACGGTCTCCAGTCAGTCACTTACTCAGATGCCAGTGGGGTCCACTACTCCACTTGCCTCGCCTGGACCCTGCACCATTGCACCAGTTGTCTCTCCTGGGCCCCACACCATCTCTCCAGTTCTCTCACCCGGGCCCTGCACCATCACTCCAGGTGTCTCTCCCAGGCCCTGCACCATCTCTCCAGTTGTCTCTCTCGGGCCCTGCACCATCTCTCCAGTTGTCTCTCCCGGGCCCCACCCCATCTCTCCAGTTGTCTCCCCCGGGCCCCACACCATCTCTCCAGTTGTCTCTCTCGGGCCCTGCACCATCTCTCCAATTGTCTCTCCCGGGCCCCACACCATCTCTCCAGTTGTCTCTCCCGGGCCCCACACCATCTCTCCAATTGTCTCTCCCAGGCCCCGCATCATCATTCCAATTGTCTCTCCCAGGCCCCACACCATCACTCCAGTTGTCTCTCCCGGGGCCTGCACCATCACTCCAGTTGTCTCACCCGGGCCCCGCACCATCACTCCAGTTGTCTCTCCAGGGCCCCACACCATCACTCCAGTTGTCTCTCCCGGGCCCCACACCATCACTCCAGTTGTCTCTCCCGGGCCCCACACCATCTCTCCAGTTGTCTCTCCCGGGCCCCACACCATCACTCCAGTTGTCTCTCCCTGGCCCCACACCATCACTCCAGTTGTCTCTCCTGGGCCCCACACCATCACTCCAGTTGTCTCACCCGGGCCCCACCCCATCACTCCAGTTGTCTCTCCCGGGCCCCACACCATCTCTCCAGTTGTCTCTCCCGGGCCCCACACCATCTCTCAGTTGTCTCTCCCGGGCCCTGCACCATCTCTCCAGTTGTCTCTCCCGGGCCCCACACCATCTCTCCAGTTGTCTCTCTCGAGCCCTGCACCATCTCTCCAGTTGTCTCTCCCAGGCCCTGCACCACCTCTCCAGTTGTCTCTCTCGGGCCCTGCACCATCTCTCCAGTTGTCTCTCCCGGGCCCCACACCATCACTCCAGTTGTCTCTCCCTGGCCCCACACCATCACTCCAGTTGTCTCTCCTGGGCCCCACACCATCACTCCAGTTGTCTCACCCGGGCCCCACCCCATCACTCCAGTTGTCTCTCCCGGGCCCCACACCATCTCTCCAGTTGTCTCTCCCGGGCCCCACACCATCTCTCAGTTGTCTCTCCCGGGCCCTGCACCATCTCTCCAGTTGTCTCTCCTGGGCCCCACACCATCTCTCCAGTTGTCTCTCTCGGGCCCTGCACCATCTCTCCAGTTGTCTCTCCCTGGCCCTGCACCATCTCTCCAGTTGTCTCTCTCGGGCCCTGCACCATCTCTCCAGTTGTCTCTCCCAGGCCCTGCACCATCTCTCCAGTTGTCTCTCTCGGGCCCTGCACCGTCACTCCAATTGTCTCTCCCGGGCCCTGCACCACCTCTCCAGTTGTCTCTCCCGGGCCCTGCACCATCACTCCAATTGTCTCTCCCGGGCCCTGCACCATCTCTCCAGTTGTCTCTCTCGGGCCCTGCACCATCTCTCCAGTTGACTCACCCAGGCCCTGCACCATCTCTCCAGTTGTCTCTCCCTGGCCCTGCACCATCTCTCCAGTTGTCTCTCTCGGGCCCTGCACCATCTCTCCAGTTGTCTCTCTCGGGCCCTGCACCATCTCTCCAGTTGTCTCTCTCGGGCCCTGCACCATCTCTCCAGTTGTCTCTCCCGGGCCCTGCACCATCTCTCCAGTTGTCTCTCCCGCGCCCTGCACCGTCACTCCAGTTGCCTCACACTCCGGGCCCTGAAACATACCTTCAATACTTAACTTCCCACTCTTTTCTGCCCATCGAATCATCGTCTGGTTTCTCTCTAATTTGCCAGTGAGCCTACCAGCAGCAAAGGCAGGGAGAATCCAGCCTGGGATTGGATCTGAGCAGATTTGCAGCATGTTTCAAAGATCAGTCAGCTGGATGTCCGGGTTTGGTGGTCGAGTTTAGAAATCTGCTTGAAATCAATGGTGCCGGAGTGCTTCACTGGTCTGCTCTAGCGCACTGCACCATTGCCCCAAACTCAATCCTGCACCTTGAATCTTAATCTGTCCCTCTCAGCTTTCTTACCTTTCATAATCTTCTGCTGCTATTATTAGTGCGCTCTAATTTCTGCAACTATGCAAATCAGCAAACCATCGAAAAACAGGGTGCAAAGAGCACCTTTCTATTTGAGTGAGTCGAATACTATTTAAGCAGCCATTTGGATCTGAATTATACAAATAATAGAAAATGCAGGCCTTTTCTTTCACCACAAGCTGCTCGAGAATAGCTTATTATTTATTTAACAGCCGTTTTGTCAGCACATCAATTCTTTTCAATTTTTGATTTATTTGGAGCCACTGGATATAAAATCAAGAGTTGTAGATGATATTGATTTATCTAGCAACAAGGTGCTTGCTAGATATCTGAAAGATAAGTTTCTATGTCAACAATTCATTAAAAATGTTGAAGCATGGAATGAATCATTGAGTTCATCCACACACGCTATTGCTGCTAATTAAGGAACCTCATGAATGCAATGTTCATTTCAACTGGGTGTATAGAATCTTCTTGTTGGACATCTGCTCATGGTTATAGACAGCTCACTGAGACCACTGGAGATAATTCTAAAGTTGGGTTTTGACAGGTAGGCAAGTGATAAGATTGGGAAATTCGGATTCATTAGCTGTCACCACACAGACATGGGTGTTGAGATCCTGAAATGACTTTAAGTAAACTTGATGTGAGGGACCAGCTGCCTCTATTCTCCAACCAACTGGTAATGATAGAATGAAGGCTCACTTACAAAAATGATTGTTATTTCACGGCAAAAAGTACCTCAGAAAATAGAGGTCTAAAAATTAGGGCGAGACCATTCAGGAGAGAGCACAGTAAGAAGTCTTACAACACCAGGTTAAAGACCAACAGGTTTATTTGGAATTACTAAATAACTGCAAATACTCACATTCAAAGTATCATCTTGCATCATTGGCTTTGTCTAGATATGTGTTTGTGTAACCTACCTCTTCACTCACGTGATAAGGAGCTGCACTCCGAAAGCTAGTGATTTGAAATAAACCTGTTGGACTTTAACCTGGTGTTGTAAGACTGCTTATTGTGCCCCCCCCCCCCCCCCCCCCCCCCCCCCCCCCCCCCCCCCCCCCCCCCCCCCCCCCCCCCCCCCCCCCCCCCCCCCCCCCCACTCCCATCCACGCAGGCATCTCCGCATTCAGGAGAGATGTTAGGAAGCACTTCTTCGCTCAAAGAGTGGTAGAGATTTGGAACTGTCTTCCATAAACAGGAGTTGAAGCTGGATCAGCTGTTAATTTAAAATCTGAGGTCGAAAGATGTGTGTTCCTCAAAGATATTAAGAATGATAGGATATGGAGTTAGGTCACAGATCAGCCATGATCTCATTAAATTGCTGGACAGACTCAAGGTGCTGGATGACCTACTCCTATTCCTATGTTTCTATCATTGGCTCCAGTCATGCCAGTAATAGACTGTGAAGTCTAGAAAACTGATTGTAGCAGGCCTGTGTGCCACAGCTTGCAATGTCTATGGAGAGGAGGTAGCCGAAAGAATAAATATTAATTTCCGTACCTTCATCCAATAATATTTACAAAGTGTGATGGCTTGTTTTTAACTGTACCTAGATATCTTAGAATCCCTGCAGTGCAGAAGGAGGCCATTTGGCCCATCAAGTCTGTATAGACCCTCTGAAAAAGCACCCTATCCATGCGCACGTCCCTACCCTATCCCTGTAACCCAGTAACCCCACCTAACCTTTTGGACACTAAAGGACGATCCTCCTAACTTGTACATCTTTGGACTGTGTGAGGAAATCAGAGCATCCAGAGGAAACCTATGTAGACATTGGGAGAATGTACAAACTCCACACAGTCACCCAAGGCTGGAATTGAATATCTTAAGACATAGTCACTGCTTTGTGTCGCCCAAGGCAGTGATTTTTAAGTGGCGATAACTTCCAAAATAAATATTTCACCTTCTAACTTCAAGGCATCATTTTGTTCCCCACATGGTTAGCCTGAATCTTCATGAGTAGTTTTGTGCTCCTTAATGTGCAGTGATTCATATGCATTCTCCCATGGCAGTGCAAGGGAAGCTTTGCACCTTTCACTGTGCAGTCAAACACATCACTATTGTTTCCCATCTGTCACTACAGAACAATGCACATCTCGCATCTGTGCATAACTTACCCTGTCACTTTACAGTGAGGCGAATATACTCTCAGGCAAACTGGTTCTGGAACCTGCAGCAAATGTAAAGGTCAGCCAGTGGTGTATGAGAAAACTCAGAAAACTGAATGGAAGCCAAAAAGGTTGAGCAGGTGGAATGCAACCAAAAATCCTCAACGAAATAGGTCAGGAAATAAGTTCTGATTATTATTTTTAGATGTTCTATCAGAACAGGAATTGTGACTACGGACTGGAAAGTACTGTGCGTACAAATAGAGTTGGAAAAGGTAAAGAGATTTATGGACTAATTAGTCTGACATTTGCTGTTGGGAAAATCCTCGAGAACCAGGAACTGTCATCTGAAAGGCATACAGTCCATTTGGAGAACCCAGTGTGAATGATGACGAATAGGGCATTCCTCACAAATCACAAGGTCACACAGTTGCAATGAGTTTAATAAGGACACGCGAGTCCACACCGAGTAAAAATAAAAACAAAGGGTTCCTGCTTGGTTGGTGCTTACTGGACCATCTTATATACATTAAGTAACTGAGATACATTAAGTAACCGAGCGGGGCAGCTTGTACTCCACAAAGAGCACAGGGAAGACGAGCATTTCCACCCCATATGCCCCGTGCTGGATATTACAAGGAGGAAGGCCATTTATTCTGCTTTAGCTCATCCAGTTCTCAAAGTCCCATATCATAGTATTTGTAACTGTTTCAAGGATTTTGACAACACCATCATTGTTGGAAAGTGATCAAAGGATCAAATATGGTACCCTCACCTTTTTTTTTAAACCTCAGCCATGCTCCCCTCTTTTCCTCTGCCCAATTATCCATTGAGATCTTCTCAATTCTTGATACACGGTTGTACCTTTAGTTTCTAAATTATTACCTTGATGTGAATTCCAACTGTCAGTTATTCTTTGCATTATCATGCCCAGTGAAGGTATGTCCCATTGGTAACTTGAACCATGGAATTCATTCAGATTAGAATTTTCAGCAACTGTCTTTCTTTTAAAAATGGAAACTGCGCTGTAGTGTTCTATGTTCTATGTTCTAAAGTAGCTACTAAGATGGTTGGCAAGCGAGGTCTTTTGACTTTTGCAATTTCTTTTTTATAAACGTTTTTCTTGGTTTTCACATTTCATGTTACATATTTCAGTTTGAGCATTAAATTACAAGTGTCAAACCTGCGTGTAGTATCTTACAAAAGCAATCAAGGAAAATTAGAAGTACAAAAGAGAGATACAAAGAGCGAGAAAAACAAAACTCACACCATCGAGGATCATTGTACATATTTACATCTGCCTGGTTTGCCCCCCCTCGGTGGGCCCTATTTGGCCGGTCTGCCTCAGTTGCCTTGTCTGATTGAGCTTTGACAAAGGGTCAGCTGGTCTCAAAAGGTTAACTCTTTTCTCTCCCTACAGATGCTGCCAGACTTGCTGAGATTTTGCAGCATTTTCTCTTTGGTTGCCCTGTCCGTTGTTGGCTTAGAGTGTATTTCCCCACTTATTGCTGCTCCATTGGGTTCTCTGTTTGTCTGACCCTTCCCCCCCACTTCCTCTCTCCCCTACCCCTTCCTCACCCCCCTTGCCCCTTCCCTTTCCTTTATATTCTGTGGCTCGGCTGTGTTCCCCGCTCCGCCCGCCCTATTGGCTGTTGGTTACAAACAGGTCATGGAACAAGTTGGTGAATGGCTTCCACGTCTTGTGGATGCCCTCTTCCGACACTCGGATGGCGAATTTGATTTTCTCTAGTTGGAGAAATTCTGACAGGTCGGCCAGCCAGTCTGCAGCTTTGGGTAGTGCTGCATGGTAGCACAGTGGTTAGCATAGTTGCTTCACAGCTCCAGGGTCCCCAGTTCAATTCTCAGCTTGGGTCACTGTTTGTGCGGAGTCTGCACGTTCTTCCCGTGTCTGCGTGGGTTTCCTCCGGGTGCTCCGGTTTCCTCCCACAGTCCGAAGACGTGCAGATTAGGTGGATTGGCCATGTTAAATTGCCCTGAGTATCCACTCTAGGACCAACCCCCCCCCCACCAGTGCCCTCAGCCCCTGCCAAAGCCCCCCCTGCCCACGGAATGGCACCCACCCGACTGTGGTGGCTCTGGATACAGTCCGCCGCCGCCACTTCGGGTTCACAAAAATAAATAGCATGAGTGACCCAGCCTGATGGGCTGTCGGGAACTCAGCCCATCAGGGGCGGAGCATTGGGAGAGGCCTTCAGTTGACGTCCTGAGGCCATCCTGACGGCATGCGTTGTACTCTGCGAGTATGCCGTTTTGGAGGTGGCGGAGTGTCACAAAAGCGGCGTCGCCCCAGATTTCGCCGCAAACGGGGTTTCTCTGGCCGATCGCCGAGTACAATTTCAGTATCGGAGACTGGAAAATCCTGCCGATTGTGTTTCTTGCACACCCTCATCAATAGGATTGATTTTTAAAAATTTAACAATATCTAATAATAATAATAATCGCTTATTGTCACAAGAAGGCTTCAATGAAGTTACTGTGAAAAACCCCTCGGCGCCACACTCCGGCACCTGTTCGGGGAGGCCGGTACGGGAATTCAACCGCGCTGCCATTGCTGGATTAATAAACTTTCCGATGTTGATACTGCTGCAATAGTTTGAATCTTCTGATCCTCCGACTATTGAAACTGTACTTGTCAAAATTGCCCATTTTTTTTACAAGAAAATCTTTGTTCAAATGAGAGAGTATGTCAGAGAAGGAGTTAAAAGAGCTCAATTATTATTGCACAACATGAAATTATTAATTGACCTTAATTGTGCTTGTAATTTTAAAATGCATTTTTTTTCTTTACTCATGACTATAACACTTCTCTGCGTGTGCCATCCACAAACCTGTTTATCAGGGCTGAATATCAGTGATTGTTATGTTGAGGTTGTGCAATCTCGAGCACATCCACTGCACTGTACGGCAAATTACTGCACGTCAGTGCACAACAAGGCACAGGAAAACAGTTGGTTTGCAATGGTCAGAGGATAGAGACATTTCTGTAATCGCTGACCCAAATCCTGAATGGCGTGTGGCCCCTCCCTGGATTTAGGACATTAACTGAGCATTTCCAGAACAGAAGTCATACAGTATTAACATATTAAGCTTATTGTCACGAGTAGGCTTCAATAAAGTTACTGTGAAAAGCCCCTAGTCGCCACATTCCGGCGCCTGTTCGGGGAGACCAGCGCGGGAATTGAACCCGCGCTGCTCGCATTGTTCTGCATTACAAGCCAGCTGTTTAGCCCACTGTGCTAAACCAACCCCAAGTCATGGTCCATGTGGGAAGCAATGGCGTAGAAGGGAAAGATAAAAGATCCTGCAGTCAGTGTGTTCATAGCTATGGAGGAAGTTAAAAGCAGAGCTTCAAAGTTAGCAAACTCTAAATTATTCAATCCCGGAATAGTAGAATAAGATAAAATAGATGATCATGTGGCCAGAGTGACGGCTTCTGATTCCAGGGGCATTGAGTCCAGCTCTGGGCCAGAAGGGATCTCTTAAAGAGTAATATTGTATTATGAGGTAGAGCTAATTAGAAAGGGGACCAACACTAACATAAAATAAAGGATAAGTGGGGTGGGGTGGAATTCCTGAAACGTGTACAAGAAAACTTTGTGGGCATCACTGGCAAAATCAGTATTAAATGTCCATCCCCAATTGCCCTGAACTGAATAGCTTGGCAGGCCATTTCAGAGGGCATTTAAGTCAATGTGGTTTGGAGTCACATGTAGGCCAGACCAGGTAAGTATGGCAGATTGCCTTCCCTAAAGATGGGTCTTTATGACAATCGACGATGGTTTCATGATCATCGTTAGACTTTTAATTCCAGATTTTTATTGAACTCAGATTTCAACATCTGCCATGGTGGAATTCAAACCCAGGTCCCTAGAACCCGGGGTCTCTGAATTACTAGTCCAGTGACAATACCACTATTCCACAGCCTTCAGCAAGATAGAAACAGAATGATGAAATTTTCAGACAATGGCAGAATAAATTTAATGCAGAAAGGTGTGATAGGACAAATGAGGAAAGGCAATATACAGTAAATACTAACTTAAAATGGTTTGTAGAAACTAAGAAATACAGAGGTGTGTGTACACCATATTGAAAGTCACAGGGCAAGATGAGAAGACTGTTAAAAAAAAATCAGATGGGCTTCTTGGCTTAAAGAGGAACACAGCAAAAAAACAAGATGATGCTAAGCTCATATAAAGCACTAATTTGGTCTCAATTCTGTGTTCAATTCTGTGCACCACACTTCAGGAAGGATGTCAAGAGAGGATGCCGAAGAGATTTATTAGAATGGTACCAGGAATGAGGGATGTTAACTATATAAAAAGACTAGATAATCTGTGGTTATTCTGTGCTGGTTTAGCATGGTGGGCTAAACAGCTGGCTTGTAATGCAGAACAATGTCAGCAGCGCGGGTTCAATTCCTGTACCGGCCTCCCTGAACAGGCGCCGGAATGTGGTGACTAGGGATTTTTCACAGTAACTTCATTGAAGCCTACTTGTGACAATAAGTGATTATTATTATTCTGAGAGCAGAGAAGATTAAGAGATAGTATATAGGTGTTCAAAATCCTGAAATGTTTTGATAGAGTAAACAAGGAGAAAATGTTTTCAGTGACAGACAGGCTGATAACCAGATGACACAGATTTAAGGTGATTTGTAAAGGAACCAGAGATGACATCAGTAAACATTTTTTAACACAGCAAGATTTTTGATTTGATTTATTATTGTCACATGTATTAGTATACAGTGAAAAGTATTGTTTCTTGCATGCTGTATAAACAATGCATACCGCACATAGGGAAGGAAGGAGAGACTGCAGAATATAATGTTACAGTTATACAGTAGCAAGGTGTAGAGAAAAGGTCAACTTAGAAGATTGTTGGAGAGTTTAAAAGAGTTAGAATGAAGTTTTAGAAGCATCGAACGAGAGTAAAGGATAGAATTAGAGGGTATGCTGGGCGCAGCTTGCAAGAAGTCGCCTCGCTCCGGCACCATCTTTTCTGAGAAGCAAGATGTGATCTGGAAAGCAGTGCCTGAAAGACTGTCAGAAACAGATTCAATAGTAACATTCAAAGGGCGATTAAATGAATACTTATTTAATACTTAATAAATGAGAGAAAAACACACAGTTGAAGAACAGGGGAGCGGAATCAATTGGATTATTCTACCAAAGAACCAACACAGGCACAATGAGCTGCAGGCCTGCTGAGTGCTTAATTCTCAGATTCTAATAATAAAGAAACATTTTTGAGTTGATGCTAATTAATATAGATCCTTATTTAAACATTCCCAAATGGACCATCTGATACATCAAGGAATATAAGCACATTCTTATCATGTTTTATGGCACATGGACAAAACTCAAGATATTATTACCTGGGGGTTTAGAAAGTGTATTTGGTCTTGATATACGTCAATGTTATTTTTTTTGTAATTCACATATTTATGGCCGGATTGATTTTCCAGTTGTAACAAGTTGACAGATTCATGGGGCTTGGCTTTGGAGCTCAAATCAGAATATCTTAATAAAAACATACAGACATTACATGAAGAACGATGAAGCATTATTGTAACATCATTACTTATAACTGATGGCTTACATTTCAGTGATTAGTAGCAAGGAGCCGAATGTGCTTTCAAGCAGCAGCATTGTATTTTTTTGAGGAAATCATTTCAAACTCATTGCGGTTTTCTTTGTTGCAATAAAAATGCTATTTTGACTTCAAGTGCCCAGCCTCAAAGGTATTTAGTGCTCACTCTAGCCAACTGCATTCAAAAAGTCTGCTGTTGCTCCATTGGACCTGTGACCCTGTTTCACTTATCGCCAAGCAACCAGGCATTAGCTACGCAATGGGAGGGGTGGGGAATGCCACTGTGACATCCCTGCCATTGCTGCTGAAACTTTGCTGACTATTTTAGGCCAACAGGACCATTCAATATATTTTACACATTAAAAGCCCTCTGTGCCTTAATTTGTCGGTTAAAGAAAGACAGCATTGAGAATATTTCAGTCTTTAAATTTCAGCTGAAAATTTGTTTCAGCAACAGTCTATAGCAAGTGGAATAATTTGGAATAATGGTGACTGATACTGCAGTTGTAAATGCTGCATTAATTCCTAAACCTGACCTCTAATTGCTGCGATAAATCATCAAGTGACTTATTCCAGCCCTGCGGCTGTTTAATGCCGACCTGCTTATGAGATTTGGAATTTTATAGATAGTGTGTTGCACAAGAAAACTACTTGGTCCATCTTGCTTGTGTCAATGCCAATGCTAACTATTCAATTGACCTGTCCCTGACCCACTGTGATATTCATAGAATTTTTTTTTACAGTGCAGAAGGAGGCCATTCGGCCCATCGAGTCTGCACCGGCTCTTGGAAAGAGCACCCTACCGAAGGTCCACACCTCCACCCTATCCCCATAACCTAGTAACCCCACCCAACACTAAGGGCAATTTTGGACACTAAGGGCAATTTATCATGGTCAATCCACCTAACCTGCACATCTTTGTGACTGTGGGAGGAAACCGGAGCACCCGGAGGAGACCCACGCACACACGGGGAGGATGTGCAGACTCCGCACAGACAGTGACCCAAGTCGGAATCGACCCTGGAACCCTGGAGCTGTGAAGCGATTGTGCTATCCACAATGCTACCGTGCTGCCCTAGGAAGCAATCATTGCCCTCATCAGTTTAGGAGGGGCCAAAACAGGAATATTTGAATATCTGTTGTTAAGTAATCTATTCACAGTGTCATTACAGCACAAATGAAGGCAATTTTATCCATCAGGTCCATGATCAAATTTTAGTTCAATATCATAATTGAAAATAGAATAAATTGGGGGATGGGGTGGGGTAGGGGAAGGGCATGGGGTTGGCATAAAAATAAATAAACTTGTTTGAATAACTGTTGCATTCTCCCATCTTAAGGAAGACAATATAGCATTATAGATTCTACCCTGGGAGTCTTCATTAAAGACTTTTTAAAAAAAATTCATGTTTGGGATGTGGTTATCGCTGGCATTTTATTGTCCATCCATAGTTTCCATGAAAGAGGTGGTGGCGGATTTTCTTCTTGAATTGCTGCAATCATTGTGCTGTACAGAGTTCCATGACTTTTACCCAGTAATGAATGGTAATATATTTGTCCAAGTTTTTTTAAAATGTCATTTTTACGGGATGTGGGCCTCGCTGTCTAGGCCAGTATTTATTGCTCATCCATAATTGACATGAGAAGGTGGTAACCTGTCTTCTTGAACTGCTGCAGTCCTCATGGTGTAGGTACATCCACAGGGCTGTTCAGTTGGGAGTTACAGGACAGTTCCAACGACGGTGAAGGAACAGCGATATATTTCCTGTGGTATTTTTAAAGGATAGTCTTGCAGACCACGAAGGTATAAACAAACAAGAGCTTTATTGGAAAGGTGTTTTCTCAGAGAATGCTGGAATAGACTGCCCATTTGCCCACCCAAACTGCCAATAATGTCATCAGTACGTCTCGAACTCTTAAAGTGCCCTTGTTCCAAACAGGCACAAACATGAATACACAATATTGGTGAGTGTCTTGGAAGGGAAATTTCAGGTTGTTGTGTTTCCATGTGTCTGCTGCCTTGTCCTTGTAGATGTAGTAGGTTTCTACATGCTGTCCAAGGAGTCTTGGTGAATTAATTCCTGCAGTGCATCTTGATTATGGTACACACTACTGCCACTGTTCATCGCTAGTGGAGGGAGTGAATGTTTGTGGAAGGGGTGGCAATAAAGCAGGCTGATTTGTCCTGGTTGGCGTCACGCTTTTTGAGCCATTGCACCCATCTAGCCAAATGGAGAAATTCCATCAAGCTCCTGACTTGTGCTTTGTGGACAGGCTTTGAAGAGTCAGGAGGTGAGACACCCACCATAGGATTCCCAGCACTCCGTCTGCATTTGTAGTCATAGTATTTAAATGACCAGTCCAGTTGATTTTCTGGTCAATGACAGCCCCGAGGAAGTTGATAAGTGGGGATTCTGTGATGGCAATAGTATTGACTGACATGGGGTCATGGTTAGATTCACTCTCATTGCCTGGCACTTGTGTGACACAAATTTGACTTTCCACGTCAACCCAAGCATGGATATTGTCCAGGTCATGCTGCATTTGCACATAGACCGCTTCAGTATTTGAAAAGTTGCGAGTGGTGCTGAACATTGTGCAATCTTCAGCAAACATCCCCACTTCTGACCTTATGATGGAAGTAAGATGAAGCAGCTGAAGATGGTTGGGCCGAGAACAATTCCCTGAGGAACTCCTACAGTGGTATCCTGGGACTGAGATGTTTGACCTCCGACCGCAAGAACCCTCTTCCTTTGTGTCAGGTATGACTCCAACCAGAAGAAATTTTTCTGTGATTCGCATTTGTTAGGGGTGAAAATATTCACTCGAAGGCCTGAGTATAAGTTTTAAAAAAGCAGTTTATTCTGTCAGAATTCTGGGAGACAAGGCCTATGAGACTCCACAGCCTACAACAGCACCTTATCTCACTTGAGCTAAGGCTCACATGGTTAATATACAGATTATAGAAGTGAAATCAATTCATAATCTCATTTACATACAGCCAATCACCTTTATTCGCGTCACAATCATTGCATGCAACTAATTAGACCTAATTAGTCCTCCATTATCTCAGTCCATGCCATAAATGGTTATTAGGCTGTAATCTATTGCCTCTTCCTGTTGTTGTTAAATTGCCAGCTTGTAGCTAGCCGGGCAAAACAGGGTTATCTTAAGGCATTTAGACCTTGGGCAAAGTTTGTGAATAGTTCATTGTCTTTAGGTCAGCACCTGGCGATGAGTCATTTGGTTTGCACACAAGGCCGTCTTCAGCAGCAGACACAGTACATCGAGCTGTAAAGTTAGCTACAATTTGCAACAATTAGTTATAATACAAACAGCAGGTTTCCCACCAACATGTCCCACAGCCAGATAATGTGAGAACAGAATTGAATATAATGTGAGAGACAGAATTGAATATAATGTGAGAGACAGAATTGAATATAATGTGAGAGACAGAATTGAATATAATGTGAGAGACAGAATTTTCTCACCAACAGCATTGACTCCAGTTTATCTAGGGCTCCTTGATGCTATACTCAATCAAATGCTGCCTTGATGTCGAGGGCATTCACTCTTAACCTCACCTCAGGAGTTCAGCTCTTTTGTCCATGTTTGAGTCAATGCAATAATGAGGTCAGGAAATGAGTGACCCTGGCGGAACTCAAACTGAGTGTCAATGAACAGGTTATTGCTGAGCAAGTGCTACTTGATCACGCTGTTCATGATCTTGCATCATTTTACTGACAATCGTGAGTAGAATGAAGGAGGGGTAAATAGCCGGGCAGGACATACTTGGACAACTTTCCAGATTTCCTGGTAGATGCTAGTGTTGTACCTTTGCTGGAACAGCTTAGTTAGGGATGTGACATGTTCTGGATCACAAATCTTCAGCACTATTGCCGAAATGCTGCCAGGACCCGTAGCCTTTGTAATATCCAGTGCATTCAGCTGTTTAATGTTATCATGTGGAGTTTGTAAACTGTGAAGAGGACATAAATATGTTGGTGGAGCGGGAAGATAGATGACAGATGAAGTTCAATAAGGAGAAGTCTGAGGTGATACATTTTGGTAGGAAGAACATGGAGTGTCAATAAGGAGGTTATTCTGAATTTATACAACTTATACAGACTTCAGCTGGAAAACTGTGTACAGTTCGGGACACCATGCTATATGAAGGATGCGAACTCACTGGAGAGCATGCAGATAAGGTTTACAAGTGTAGTAATCCACGGGAGGCAGGAGTTCCGTCACCACACCAATATTTATTTACAATAACGATATTACAGGAGCAGCTACAAACAGTGTCTTAAGTCCAGTCAACTTAAGACTGGCTCACAAAGCCTACACAGGTGATTATATGGGCCCCCTCAATGAGCTATCATAGAGGGAGCTCATACTCCAATTGGCCAACCAATAAAGCCAATTGGAGTTCATTACAACAAGAATGTTTCCAGGGGTGTGAAACTTCAGTTATGAGGATAATTAGAGAGGTTGGGACTGTTCTCCTTGGAGAGAAGAAGGCTAAGAGGAGATTTGATAGAATGTTCAAGATCATGAGGGGGCTGGACAGAGCAGACAGGGAGAAATGGTTCCCACTCGTAAAATGATCAAGAACGAGAGGGCACAGATTTAAAGTGATTTGCAAAAGAATCAAATGTGATGTAAGAAAACGCTTTTTCATACAAAGAATGGTTGGGGTTCGGAAGGCACTGCATGGAAGTATGGTAAAGGTAGGCTTAATTGAGGCATTCAAGGGAGCATTAGATGAATACTGTGTAGGGGTATGTAAAAAGGCAAGAGAATGGCACTCAGTCACAATGCTTGTTTGGAGAGTCGGCGCAAGCATGATGGGCTGAATGACATCCTTCTGTGCTGGAACAATTTTGTCATTTGGTGAATCGAATTGGCTTAAGATTGGCATCTGTAATACAGGAGACCTCCAGGAGATGCTGAGATGAATCATGCAATCAGCACTTTTGGCTGAAGTTTGTTGCTAATGCTGCAGCCTTATCTTTTGCGCTGATATACTGGGTTCCTCCATTATTGGGTATGGTATGTTTGTGGAGCCTCCTCCTCCAGTGAATTGTTTAATTGTCCACCATTCAAGGCTGGATGTGGCAGGACATTAATGGCGTTCAAAAGGCATCTCGGCAAATACATGGATAGGATGGGTATAGAGGGATGCGGCACTAGGAAGTGCTGATGGTCTTGGCTAAGGTAGTATCATGACCAGTACAGGATTGGAGGGCCGAAGGGCCTGTTCTTATGCTGTATTGTTCTTTGTTCTTTGCAAAACTTAGATCTGATCTGTTGGTTGTGGAATCATTTAGCTCTGTCTATCACTTGCTGCTGTTTGGCACGTTTTGTAGCTTCACTAGGTTGGGAAGGTGTATGACAAAGAGAGGAATATAGGGGTGATGTTGTTTCCACACACTGGATGTCCTTATCCTTCTAATTGGTGGAGATTGCAGCTTTAGTATGTGAAGCTAACAAAGCCTTGGTTAGTTGCTGCATTCTGTTTTCTAAGTAGTACCACACTGCAACCAGGGCTCAAGGACGACGATGGGAATGGATGTTTAAGATAATTGATGGAGGGTCAATCAAGCTGATTGCTCTGGCATAGATGATATTCAGCTACTTGAGTTTACATTGGTGGCTATCGTCATATCTAAGCTAACCTGAGGGGAAATAGGAAAGTAGTTCTGAACAAATATTCATTTTTATTAAGGTTTGATATTCCTTCTCCACGTTAGTGAGGTTACAATTAGAAATAGAAGAAAACTAAGTGGCAGGTTAATTATAGAATTAATATTGTTTTGTAATATAGAACGTAGCTTTGTTTAATTACAAATACGCTGAAAATGGTAGCTATAAATTTAATTCCAGTAATACTTGTGTATAATGCTTAGCTATGAAATACTCTCTCAGAATCAGGAAAGGGAACTGTTTCTTTGTAGGACCCAAGCTCCTTTTCCTGGTGGTAATTTGCAAATATTGGAAGAATGTGGAGAGTTTGGCTGTACTTCCATTATATTTCAGACTCTAGGCAAGGTTAGAAATGTGAGGTGTCCCTCTCGGCACTTTGTAACACAAGTCGTCTCATTTTTAGCTCTAGTCCGTTAAGTGTCAAACCTCCCTGGACGTAGTCACGTGCCTTGCCTCTTCCCTTCAGAGACCTTTATTTGTTACTGCAGAGGGATTTCCAAAGCAAAATAAATAGCACTCTTATTTCATGCACTCAGGCATTCAATCTAACAGCAACCTAAAGAAGCTTGTGAGAGGCAGATCACCACATGATGCAGTATATCAGAGGATAACAGCGGTTTACTGTGGCAGACCATGAATGTGTTGAAATGATGTTAGTTCCAATTTCTCGTGAATGATGACCCTATCCTCCGCGCTGTCCACATGTCTTGTTTTTCTTCGATGAAGATGAATCTGGTCTGAAGAGGGAATGACAGTTCCCCGAGCTAATTAATGAGTAAATCTACACCTTAAGTGGTTTTCTAGGTCGTTTGGCTTTGCGAATGTTAGAATTAGGAGTGAATGTCGATCCAGATTCACCATCCCAAATAAATCAAACAAGTTTGATTTGAATAAACTGGGTCAGAGCTAAACTTCTGCACTTGGATCTTTATTTTAGACATTCAGTGCATAATTTTATCATTATAAGCTGATGCAATTGAAGCTAGGTTTCAACATCCTCTCATGGGTTTTGTATCGTTACTGTGAACTGATATATTACTGGACTGCAATGATATTCATCTATATGCACTTCCAACAGAGCTATCTGATATCAGTCTGCAATGGGAATCTAGGTCTTTGCTTTGTTCCTTTCTTAACCAAGGAGTACTGATGCCAAATGACTCATCAGTACTGCCAACCCAAACGAGATCAAATAACTTTGCACAGACCAGAAAATGAACCTGTGACATTCCTGGCATTGATAGATCAGTTAAGCACCCTCAGCCAGGTTCGTCTCAAAAGTGTCTGCCCTTAAAAGCTAGTTAAAGGCACAATTAGGGTTTGAAGTTAAAGGTTTATGCCTGATTGTTATGTGTCAATCCTCGTTAGAATGTGAACATCTCGTGAAAGCAATTCGACTGACTTGTGAGTAGTGAATAAATGCACTGTCAAAAGTCTGTGTGAGTACTGCTATTTGGATGAGGTACAGGAGGGTGACAAGTACCCACGGGGGCATACTTCAGTGGAGGGCGAGTGCCCTCAGAATGGGAAGGAAAAGAAAAAGAAATTGGTGAGGGAAAACTCAACAACCAGATGAAGCATGTCAGGATCATGGATGGCATACAACATTACTAGATGCAGCAAAGGCTACAGGCCCTGACAATATTCAGGCAATAGTACTGAAGACTTGTGCTCAAGAATTTGCTGCACCCCTAGCCAAGCTGTTCCAGTAGAGCTACAACGCTGGCATCTGGAAAAAGAAAATTCTTCTTAGAATTAACAATGCAGAAGAAGGCCATTCGGCCCATCGAGTCTGCACCGGCCCTTGGAAAGAGCACCCGACCTAAGCCCACACCTCCACCTGATCCCGACACCTTCACCCTATCCCCGTAACCCCACCTAACCTTTTTTAGACACTAAAAGCAATTTAGCATCGCCAATCCACCTAACCTGCACATCTTTCTACTGTGGGAAGAAACCCATGCAGACATGAGGAGAACGTGCAGACTCTGCACAGACAGTGACCCAAGCCCAGAATCGAACCTGGGACCCTGGAGCTGTGATGCAACTGTGCTAACAACTGTGCTACTGTGCTGCTCAAATTGCCTCGGTGTGTCCTGAGCACAATAAACAGGACAAATTCAATGCTGCCGATTACCGCCCTATCAGCTTACTCTCCATCATCAGTAAAGTGATGGAAGGAGTCATCAACAGTGCTATCAAGCGGTGGTCATGGGAGGGGCTGGTTGTCCGGGTGTGCAGGGGGAGGTGTGGGGGTGGGAAGGGATGTTCATGCGATTGGTCAAGCCCCCTAGTCAGTGATCCTGGAAGTGATTAGAGTGTCCAGTGTGCTCCTGCCCTGACGCACACTTTTGCTTCCCCATGTGCCTGCCCAGGCCCCATGTGCCTGCCCAGGCCCCATGCTCTGCCCATCCTGGCGATCCTCCTCGTCGGACAAGGCCTGGCGTTCACCCCCTTCCTCCAGCACGTAGCCCCTTGGCAGCACGATGTTGTGGAAGACGGAGCAGACCACCACGATGTGGGAGACGCTCCCAGCACTATACTGGACGGCCCCTCCAGAATGGTCCATGCACCTGAATCGCATCTTCAGGGTGCTGTGCACCGCTCGATCACGGCCCTTGTTGCTGCATGAGCGTCGTTGTAGTGGTTCTCCGTGTCAGCCTATGGTCTCCAGATAGGCGTCAATAGCCACGACCGCAGTGGATATCCCCTTTCGCCCAAGAGCCAACACCTCATGCGGGGTGCGCCTCGAAGATGTTGTGAATCGTCGAGTGTGACAGGATGAAGGCATCATGGACACTGCCTGGATGTGCATGATGTGCATCTCATGGTCACACACCAACTGCATGGTCATCGAGTGGAACGCCTTTTGGTTTATGAAGACTGACCTCTCATGGGCCGATTCTCGTTGGGGGACATGCAACTCATCGTTCACTCACTGTACCAGGAGCATCCTAGCAATGATGGCGAATCCCGCTGCCCAGGCATCCTAGTGGGCTCACTCCATGTTCAGGCTGATGTATTGCGCTGACTGGGCACATAGGATTTACGTGCCGGCACAGATACACCTGTGCATGATCCGGTAGATATTTCGAACTGTTCCCCTGCTCAGCCGGAGTCTTCCGCAACATTAAGGGCAGCACGGTAGCATTGTGGATAGCACAATTGCTTCACAGCTCCAGGGTCCCAGGTTTGATTTCCAGCTTGGGTCTCTGTCTATGCGGAGTCTGCACGTTCTCCCTGTGTGTACGTGCGTTTCCTCCGGGTGCTCCGGTTTCATCCCACAGTCCAAAGATGTGCAGGTTAGGTGGATTGGCAATGCTAAATTGCCCTTAGTGTCCAAAATTGCCCTTGGTGTTGGGTGGGGTTACTGAGTTATGGAGATAGGGTGGAGGTGTGGGCTTGGATACGGTGCTCTTTCCAAGAGCCGGTGCAGACTCGATGGGCCAAATGGCCTCCTCTGCACTGTAAATCCTATGATTCTATGAACATGCCCAGTCAGCATCCCCTCGAATGACAGGCGCTGTTGATGTACATGAGGCCTTATGCAGTGCCTCCTTCCCACCTCCTCCCCGGACTGTTGGGCAGCCGGCTTTCCATCCTCTCCGGCTGGACCCTGTTCCTCTGGGGCAATCTCTGCTGCTGCAAGGTCCTGCCTGAACAATTCCTGCTCATACAGCCTAGGTGCTGCGGTGGCCAGGATGAAGATCACCATTCCTGGTTCGATTCTAAAGTCCATTGTCTGGTGTAAGGCAGACATGTTTGCATGGTGTGTACCCCCGTGTCCAACCAGGTCCAACGGGCTACATGGTAGGCCTGGCCTGCAGTGCAGCCACTGCCCCTGCATGCCCCTCTCTCTCTCGCTCCTCCCTCCTCCACTATACCCAGGTGCACCCCGGCCTTTCCCCCGGCACTCTGCCCTCTGCACCACACCTTTGGTTCTGTCGGTACCCACACCCATCCCTGCCGGTAGGGGTACCTATGCCGGCGGTAGGCCCCACATTCCCAGTCCGGCACCCCCCTGTAGGTGGGCCGCATAATGCCTCGCTGGCGGGTTTGGCCTGGTTGTGGGGCGGGTGGGTCAGTGGAATGAATGATGGGGGAACCCATAGAACCAGTGTCACTCTGCACAACTATGTGCCACATTGGGCTGTCAGTGGGGTGCGCAATAAGATGGCTGCCTTGTAGGCTAAGGCAGTGGTGGTCCATGCCTGGACATCCTCATCCTGGAGGAGGGCGGGGGGTGGTGGGTGGGGGGGGGGGGGGGGGGGGGGCAGCCCAACCCCACAGCCCAACCCTGAGTCACACCCTCCCGGTCACCTCCCCCGCTACTCTCCCATGGCCCTGGCAGACACCCCACAGCCAGCCCTGTCAGTGGCAGGTCCGGCAGCCCACGCCTGCACCCCTGGGAACATGTCCTACCTAGTCTGTCTCCCTCAGCACCCGTGGCATCTGTTCCCCGATTTTTGAAACCACAAGGTAATTCCCTCTGGCGGAGGCAGAGCATCGCGAAGACCCCGGAAAATACTGGGTCGATCCCATTATTATTATGTCAACGGTGTTTACTGTACGTGTGGAGTTGTATGCATTGACGGTGCTGTTGAGGCAGCGGAGTATGGCATTTTGGCGGGTGCCTGCGCGGGACATGATATTCGCCCTCATGCACTATTGTCTGCCCAATTGCATTTCGCAATTCCGGCATCGTTGGATGGAGAATCCTGCCCAGCGTCTTCAGGATATTCCAAAGTGCTTTATAGACATTGAACTAATATTGCATTATAGTATTATAGTCACCATTGTTATGTCGGCAAAAACAGCAGGCAATTTCCCACACACACTCGTATAAATGACCAGTCTTTTTTGGTGGCATTGGTTGAAGGATAGATATTGACCAGGGCACCAGGAGAGATGCCCAATTCATCTTAAAATACACCTGCGAAGGTAAATAGGACTGCCACATTGAGTGCCATCTGAATGACTGCACCTCTGACAATACTATCTCTCAGTAGTACACTGTACTCTAAATTTAGATCATGTGCACAGGACCTGGAACTAGTAATCTTCTGACTGAGAGGTGAACATCCGACAGCCGTTGGTGTGTGCCATCAATGACAACTGTTATCAAAATAATTTTGCAGATTTAATATACAGAACTTTCGATCAGGTGCTATTTATGGTATTCCTGAGACTTGTGGGATTAGCAGGCAGATTTTTGGGTTGAATAAAGAACTGGTTGAGTCCTCTAGACAGAAGGTAGTTATTAATGGCAGTGGTTCTACATGGAGATCACTCATTAGTGGAGTCCTGCAGGAATAAATGTCAGGACAGTTGCTCTTCATCATCATTTTCAATGATGTGGATGAAGGCATCAGGGGAACTGTCGGCAGATTCATGGATGGGTAGAAAAATATATGCAGCTGTAAGGATTTTGTATAAGAAAAGTATATTTCAGGCAGATCCAGGGAAATTGACCTGTATCTAGCTGATGTCTTTTAATACTTGTAAATGCAATGTATGTGCTTGGAAAGGGGCAACTAGTATTCCCAGCAGAGTTACTTCAAAGCTGCAGAGCGGAAGGAGAACCTGGGGTTGTGGTTCATGAATAATTGAAGGTCTGTGACTAGTCGTGTCAATTTTTTTCAAAGCGTGAAAGTTCATTGCCAGAAAAACTATGCGCAAAATCTTCTCTACAGTTTTACAAAGGCTTTGGCTAGCCCCATCTGGACTATTGCTGTGTCTCCTCACAGTTTGGGTTTCAGAAAGGCCCCGTAAAGGAGGCAGAGGAGGGCCATGTTAGCAGTTAAATGGGTCGAGTTCTTCAGACCATATGAAACTTTAACAAAACATCTTTTAATGCCACATGCATGCGGGAGGACGAAACTCGGCCACTTGAACTGCAGCTTGGTCCAAGCCGCTCTGCGACTTGGGGAACACATCTTATACTGTTTGGATCATACAGACTGATTCAAAGCAATACAAAGTGATTCAAAGTACTACAATACAACTCTTTCTTGATACCGGCAGCTTGATTAAGTTACAGTCATTCCTCTGATTAGATGACGCGGATACATTGTCTGACATACTCCACTTCTAATCGTTCGGTGGACACATGTTGTCCATCTGCTTTGTAATACAAAGGAACGCCCTTTCGACAATCAGCCAGTAATGGGATGGTGAGTGCCCTATTTTCCTGATACCTGTATCCCGGTGGGTGCACAATGCCCTTTCCGGACATGCTGGAGCCAGGCTGAACTTTTTCAATTTGTAGGCTTTGAAATGTGTTACCTGAGATATGCCTGCATTTAGTATGTTAATGTGCGTTTGTCCACTTTTTGGTTTTAGAGATTGTCAGGTTAACCCTTTCCAGGCATTCCCTTCCCTGCTGTCTCATGTGTACCTTAGATTCCCATTTTTCCTACTACAGGCCAGTAGATTTATACCTAGGGCCCAATTTACTGGCCACGTCCCGTCGGAATCGGGATGTGATGCGGTTGGTTAATTCTGGGAGAGGCCTCTCCCAGGATTCCTGACAGTCATTACAAGATCTCATGAGAAGAATGAGGCCCTTCCAGCTGGGGCTCATTAGCAGGACGTTTAAATGTAGTTCCCAGACCGAGAACCATAGGTCCTGATAGTCCTGGGCTGGGATGTTTGTCTTGTGTTCTGCAGTGGCAGCTTCATTTTCAGTTTAAAATAAACCAGTTTGGCCTTTCACTTTCGGCCTGCTGGAATTATTACATTGGCGACAAGAACCAAGCGTAGGATTCTGAGCAGCCTCGATGACAACTCTGGTTAGAAGCAAAACAAAATGAAAAATCCAGCAATGTCCTTGTTTGGAAAGCTCAAGCCTTATGATGCGGATGTGGCGGACTGGCCGCAGTATGCCGAACGCACGAACAACAACTTCCATGCCAACAGCATAGAAAGAGATGACTGACATAAAGTAATACTTTTTACAGCATGCGGGACCCTGACATTCAGCATTATTAACAGTTTAACTTATCCTGCAGCCCCAGCACTAAAACATTGACTGAGCTTGTGAATCTAGCAAAACAGTGTTTTTAAAACTTTTTTTCCGGGGACCCGTTTTTACCAACTAGCTGACCTTCGGAACCCACGCCGGGCGACCTCCACTACCCATGCCACCCTAATTTGTGACCCACCATTTTCACTCACCTTTAATGCGAGGGGTGAGCCTGTTTGGCCCACACGATCTCACTTGCTTTGTCAGACAATGTTACATTTCTGTATGGGTTGTTCATCAGAGGTCCTGGAGCTCACACCAACACTGCTTTATCCTGCCATGGGCTCTCCAGCGAATCTCTCTCAGCAGATTAAGGAGTGAGATTCTGACCTATTTGTGTCTCTGGCCCTCTCTTCCTGAATCCAAAATGATCCATCAACAGTTCTTCACGTAGTCCTGTTGCTTGCTTGCTGGCAGCTACAAAACGCAGGGCGCTCTCCTCTAATTTCACACTCAGAGTACGTGACGTCAGTGTACCGGGCGTGGGACCCACTCTCTGCTGCCACTTCTGGCGGGAAAACTAATCGATTTGTTAAAAAATCTACTCTTGGAACAGCGCGTGATGAACTGAGGAGGCGATCTGCCCCACTTGGCTCCGGGCCTGTGCACTGCTACATCTGGCTGAGGGGGCACAGCCGGCATTATTGAAAAGCAGTCAAAGCGGAATTTTTAAAAGCCAGTCGCGGCCACTGGGCAATTCTTCCCGCGAATGGGAATGCTGCGACCCTCCTGACACACGCCGGCGACCCACCTGCCGATCCTGACCCTGAGTTTGGAATGACTGTAGTAAACAACCATTCCGTAATCCTCCAGCATTTGCGGTTCAACATAACTGGGACGACCCCTGGGTTCACGTGACAGAATTATTGGCCAGATTAAGGAAGCTGGCCAGATATAGCAAGTTTGACCAATCCCTGACCATTACCTCAATTCCGGGGCTGGTTTAGCTCACTCGGCTAAATCGCTGGCTTTTAAAGCAGACCAAGCAGGCCAGCAGCGCGGTTCGATTCCCGTACCAGCCTCCCCGGATAGGCGCCGGAATGTGGCGACTAGGGGCTTTTCACAGTAACTTCATTGAAGCCTACTCGTGACAATAAGCGATTTTCATTTTCATTTCAATTCGCTAGACAGCTGGTTTCGTGAATCAGAGCAAGGTCAGAAAATGTGGGCTCAATTCCCATATCAGCTGAGGTTATTCATGAAGGTCCATCTTCTCAACCTTGCCCCTCACCTGAGGTGCGGTGATTCTCGGGGTAAATCACTACCAGTCAGCTGCCTCCCAAATGAGAAATTTATGGGCAGCACGGCAGCACAGCAGTTAGCACTGTTGCTTCACATCCAGGGTCCCATGTTCAATTCCCAGCTTGGGTCAGCCTGTTGGTTCTTCCCTTGTCCGCGTGGGTTTCCTCCGGGTGCTCCGGTTTCCTCCCACACGTCCCGAAAGACGTGCTTGTTAGGTGAATTGAACATTCTGAATTCTCCCTCTGTGTACCCAAACATGGGCCGGAGTGTGGCGACTGGGGGATTTTCACAGTAACTTCATTGCAGTGTTAATATAAGCCTATTTGACAATAATAAAGAATATTATTATAATAGATGCTACACAATTGGCTAGTGTGTAGGATCAACAATGTTGCGATACGAAAAGAATTGTTGGCAAAACCCACACTAGACTTCAAAATAGCTGTAGAATTAGCATTATCTTTGGAGAATACCAAGAAAGGGGCTCAAGAACTCCAAAAGATGATGAACAGTGATGTTCTGAGGCTGGGAGGGGGGGGGGGGGGGGGGGGAGTGGAGGGAGAGGACCATCATACAGAAAAGCCAGTGTTCCCAGTGAAGGCTCCCACGTGCCACACCCACCACCAACTCAACATTCAGCCAGGACATTGTGACATCTCAAAAGACGGCCAAATAACCCAAGATGTACCAGTGAAGCCTCCCCGGAAGACTATAAGTGTCAACCACAAGGCTATATTGGATTGGATTTGTTTATTGTCACGTATACCGAGGTACAGTGAAAAGTATTTTTCTGCGAGCAGCTCAACAGATCATTAAGTACATGGGAAGAAAAGGGAATAAAAGAAAATACAGAATAGGGCAACACAAGATATACAATGTATGAAAGAGAGGGGTTAATAATAATGTTAGTTTTAGAATTAATTTTTAAAAGATTAGAACGAGTATAAGTTAAGTAAAAAGTGTATTTGTTGGGGAGAGCTCGCAGAAAGTCGCCTCGCTCCGGCGCCATCTTGAAACAAAAAGGGGTGGCATAATGATTAGCACTGTTGCCTCACAGCGCCAGGGAACCGGGTTCAATTCCAGCATTGGGCGACTGTCTGGGTGGAGTTTGTACATTCTCCCCATGCTTGCATGGGTTTCCTCTGGGTATACAGGTTAAGTGGATTGGCCATGACAAATTGCCCCTAGTGTCCAAAAGGTTAGGTGGGATTACAGGGGTAGGGGTATGGAGTGGGTCAGTGGGACTAGATAAGGTGCTTTTTCAGAGGGTCAGTGCAGATTCAATGGCATGAATGGCCTCCTACTGCACTGTAGGGATTATATGATGATTCTATGACAAGACCCAGGCAAGGTTGCCAGAATCGGCAGCATGCATGCCGCCCAGGCCAGAAGCCAAACACACCTTAGAGGTGGGCCAAAGAGGATGAAACAATGCAATTTTGTCCCACTCTTTCTGCACTGAGTGGTGGACCTCTTTTATGGCGAGTTAATATTCACCGCCATTGCCACTGCCCTCCCAAGCTGGAGTGGTGAGCTTGGTGGAACTCTGACCGAGCAGGGGCAGCGGGCATCACGGCGGGTCTCAACCGTGTCCAGCAGGCAGTCTGGTGAGGCACCGCTGAACCTTTGGACAGCATTCCTCTTCACTTTGGCGGACGTCTCCTTGTTCTGCATCAGTCCTGATGTGTGCAATTGGTGGCTAGGACGCGGCAGCGGTGACATCACAGCATGACGGGCAAACAGGAGACTGCCTGCCAGCATTCAAACATGTTTCCCATGGATGAATATTTAATGAGCTCTACAGCGGATGCTATGTTTTGAAAACTCACCATTGCGGCAGTGGGAATGCCTTAGTTCTTTCACACCCACTTAGTGCACAAATTGGAAAATACCGCTGCGAGTGTTGTGATGGTAACTTTTGTTTGCTCCCTGGTACCATAGTATACAAAGTGGACGTGAGGAGAAAATCAAATGAAGATAACTGGAATCAATTGATTTACAGAATCTATTCTTCAGGAATCATGAAAAGTCGTCTGTGCAGTGAAGCAAGATCAGTCCTGAATAGAAGTACTGAAAACATTACGAACATAAACTGGCATTTCCTGAATTATGGTTGATATTGTTTCCACTGCATGCTACATATAATGATATTGTGACCTTTTCTTCAGAAATGAGTTTCTGATTTTGCTGCCTGTAAAGGTGAACTGTGCAAAGTGAGGCTCCCTCAGCAGAACTGCCACCAACAGGAGCACACATTAAAAGAATCCCATGAAAAGATCAGTGCGCCCAGTTTAATTCCTGGAGAATTGAAGGCATTGTAAACCAAGCATTCTTACCCATGTACCTAGTTTTCTGGTCTACCGTTTGGCTATGCAAGGCTTTATTTTGGGTACCTGCCTGTAAGTGTGCAGACAAAATCCTCAACAGTGACTAATTACACGCTCAGAAAATGGAATGAGTTTAAAGTCAGTGAATTGGGCAATTTGCACCACTATCTGTTAGGTGAAAATGTTCTCTTGACCCAACTAGTCATTTTTAATTGTATACTTTAGTACGTTTCATGTCCCACATCTTCAATTATTCTGCTATATTATAAAATTGGACATGCACAGCCATAAGGCTAAATAAGTACCCCATTTGGCTTTGAAAAGTAAGATTAGAATATTTATATTTTATACTTACACAGTAGATATAGGGAAGGCTTGTTCATTTTGTTTTGAACCAGCAAAATGTGACAACATTGAAAAATATTGCAGCTACTAATATTGGAACATGTGGATAACCAAAGTGTCTTCAAGTGCCACGCACCTTCCAGGAGTGTGCATATGATTTCATTAACGATCATTTTAGTAAAGATCACCAGATACAGTTGGCAGATACTCACATACAGTGCACTGTAACAGATACTGCCAATAGGTACATATGTTTTCTCCTGGAGAGACAGGAGCGTTCATGTAAACTTGAAGGCCACAAAAGAGATATTCACATTTCAAGATTAGGAAGAGAATCTAAGAAATGTATCTTGTTTTGTCAAGAAATAAGGTAAGGAGGTACTACAATATATTTGAATAATTTTAAAAGGGTAAGATGATTTTTGATATCATGGGCGGGATCCTCCGGGAATTGGCGGGGCGGGCAGAAATGGTGCAGTGAGATGGCGGGAACCACTCCGGCGTCAGGCCGCCCCAAAGTTGCGTAATCCTCCGCACCTTCAGGGGCTAGGCTGGCGCCGGAGTGGTTTGCGGCCCGTCGGCCGGCGTGGAAGGCCTTTGACGCCACGCCAGCTGGGGCCGAAGGGACTCCGCCGGCTGGCGCGGGTACGCGCATGTGCGGGAGCATCAGCAGCTGCTGATGTCATCCTCGTGCATGCGCAGGGCGGGGTTCATCTTCGCGCTGGCCATCGCGGAGGCTTACACGGCCATCGGGGTGGAATAGAGTTCCCCCACGGCACAGGCCCGCCCGTGGATCGGTGGGCCCTGATCATGGGCCAGGTCACTGTGGGGGCACCCCCCGGGGCCAGATCACCCCGCGCCCCTCCCAGGACCCCGGAGCCCGACCGCGCCGCCACGTCCCACCGGTAAGGGACCTACTCCAATCTACACCCAATCTATGCTCCCCATACCACAATCTATTAAAAGTTCTGGGTCAGGTGAACTCCATGATACACTTTGGGGTTCTCTGAACCCTGGCTCATAACAAATTGGGTTCATCCAGGATAAAAGTCTATCTCTTCGATTGGCTTAGTGAACTTAAAGACAGGGGTGAGCATATTGTGGTTGCTTTTCAGGTGTGGTATTCCAGTTTAAGTGGGGAGTGTGTTGTGGACAATGGCTCTTTCAGAGGCTCTGAAGGTTTTGGGGGTGGAGACGGTCACACGCAGCACTTTATGGTCAGAGACTAAAAGCAGACTGTTAGAGTTGGCAAAAACATTGCAGTTAACATTTCCTGACAAAAGGTGAAAAGATACGGTAATTGTGACGGTGGCTAAGCATTTAAAGTTGCCTGAGATACAGTTTGACTCATTTGAAACGGCAAAAATTCAGTTACAAATTAAACAAATGGAACATGAAAAAGAATTAAAGCAACTTGAATACAAAAGAGAGGAAAAAGAAAGAGAGAGCGGAAAAAGAAAGAGAAAGAGATGGAGAGGAAAAAGAAAAGGAGAGAGAAGAAAGGAGACAAGAAAGAATAGCCCTAGCAGAACAAAAAGAAAGAGAAAAGGAGATACAGATCAGGGAAAAAGATAAAGAGAGAGAGTTTGAACTTTAGAAAATGGCCATGAAACATGACAGTTAAAATTGGCAGACATAAAGGGAAACGTACAGTTGGATGATAGTGATGAGGATAGTGAGAAAGAGCATCATAGTCGAAGGATGGTGGGAATCTATTTAAATATGTCCAAGCATTGCCAAGGTTTGATGAGAAGGAGGTGAAAGCCTTTTTCATTTCATTTGAGAAGGTCACTAAACAAATGAAATGGCCACAGGACATGTGGGTATTACTGATTCAAACAAAGTTGGTAGGTAGGGTGAGTGAACTGTTTGTATCACTACCGGAGGAGGTATTTGGGACGTATGAGGAGGTGGAAAAATCCATCTTAGGTCCATATAAACTAGTGCCTGAAGCCTGTAGACCTAGGTTTAGAAATTTAAGGAAAGAATTTGGTCAAACATACATGAAGTTTGAAAGGATCTAAACAGAGTAATTTTGATAGGTGGATAAGGGCTTTGAAAATAGACCAAAGGTATGAAGCTCTCAGAGAAATTATGCTTTTGGAGGAGTTTATGAATTCAATTCCTGATGTAGTGAGAACTCATGTGGAAGAGCAGAGGGTTAAAACTGCGAGATCAGCAGCAGAAATGGCAGATGATTATGAATTAGTTCATAAATCAAAGATTGGTTTCCGATATCAGTTTCAGCCTGTGAGGGATAGCAACTGGGGACATGAGAAATACTCAAGTGGTAAAGGTAAAGATGATCTAAGGGGAGAAGTTCATCAAGTAGTATTGCCGGTAGGGTATAGAAAGGAGGTGTTGTGAGTTGCACATGACGTACCAGTGGGAGGTCATTTGGGAATAAGGAAAACTAAAGCTAAAATACAAAAACATTTTTATTGGTCTGGACTACATAAAGGTGTAGTTACATTTTGTCAATCATGTCACATATGTCAAGTGATAGGGAAACCTCAAGCAATGATAAAACCAGCACCCTTAATACCCATTCCAGCATTTGAGGAACCTTTTACAAGGATCCTAATTGTTTGTGTAGGACCGCTTCCTAAAACAAAAATTGGCCATCAATATCTTTTGACTATAATGGATGTGTGTTCTAGGTTTCCAGAGGCCATTCAAGTACGCAATATTACAGCTAAAAAGATTGTGGAGGAGTTACTTAAATTCTTTGCGAGATATGGACTACCCACAGAAATATAATCGGATCAAGGATCAAATTTTACCTCAAGGTTATTCAAAGAAGTTATGGATAGCTTAGGAATAAAACAATTTAAACCAACTGCATACCATCCAGAATCGCAGGGAGCGTTAGAAAGGTGGCATCAGAAGACAATGTTGCGGGCTTATTGTCAAGATTATCCAGAGGATTGGGATAAAGGAATTCCATTCGTACTGTTTGCAATTAGGAATGCACCTAATGAGTCAACCAAATTCAGTCCTTAAAACTAATTTTTGGTCATGAGGTAAGAGGACCACTTAAATTGATTAAGGAAATATTGTTGAGTGAGAAATTGTAAATTACATTATTGGATTATGTGTCAAATTTTAGGGAACGTTTAAATAGAGCAGGTGCATTGGTTAGACAACACTTAAAAGTTGCACAAAATGTGATGAAACAAGTAGCGGACAAGAAATCCAAAGTTTGTAATTTTGACAGTGGAGATAAAGTTTTAGTATTGTTACCAGTGGTAGGTGAGCGTTTAAAAGCAAGGTTTTGTGGACCTTATCAGATTGAAAGGTAATTAAGTGAATTATGTGGTAAAAATGCCAGATAGAAGGAAAACTCACCGAGTGTGTCATGAGAATATGCTTAAAAGGTACTTTGAAAGGGAAGCAGAGATAAAGAAGGAGGTTTTAATGATTCTAACTCAAAGTGACGAACCAAATCCAGATGACTGTGAATTTGACATACCTCAAATTAAATTGGAAAATGAGGATGTTCTTAAAAATTGGGATAAATTGTTGAGTTACCTTCCAGAGGAAAAACGGACTGACCTGAAAGAGTTATTGATATCACATGGGCAAGTTTGTAGAGATAAATTGGGAAGTACTAAAATGGCTATACATGATGTAGATGTGGGAAATGCTGTTCCAATCAAACAACATCCATACAGACTTAACCCTTTAAAATTGGATCGGGTTAACAAAGAGATTGAGTATGCTTAAAAATGGCATAATTGAAGTGGGTTGCAGCCAATGGAGTTCACCCATAGTGATGGTACCTACACCAGGCGGTACCCAACGGTTGTGTGTGGACTATAGAAAGGTTAATGTAGTTACAAGAATGGACTCTTATCCTAACCCATGTTTGGAGGATTGCATTGAGAAAGTGGGACCCATATTTGGAGGATTCCATTGAGGAAGTGGGACAATTAGCTTTTATTTCCAAATTAGATTTACTTAAAGGTTACTGGCAGGTACCTTTATCCAAAAGGGGGAAGGAGATTTCAGCTTTTGTGACTCCAGTTGGTATGTATCAATTTAAAGTTATGTTATTTGGCATGAAAAATGCCCCAGCCACATTTCAATGGTTAACTTACAAAGTTGTTTCAGGATTACCCAATTGTGCGGTATACATCGACGATCTGGTAGTTTTCAGCCAGACATGGAAAGAACATTTAAAACATCTGATGGAGTTATTCGGTCGACTTCAGGAGGCGGGTTTGGTGGTAAACCTAGCCGAAAGTGAATTTGGAAAAGCCCAAGTCACTTTCCATGAGGTGTTTCCGATACCCTCAAGTTGAAGGGAAATAATGCGATTTCTTGGCATGAGTGGATTTGATCGAATATTTGTTCAAAAGTTTTGTGGAGTGGTTGCTCCATTGATAGACTTGCTGAAGAAACGTCAAAAATTTCAGTGGACAGCAGACTTTCAACAGCCATTTGACTGCCTGAAAGCTGTGATAACCAATGCTCCTGTGTTGGAGAATTACAAGGGACTCTGTGACCAGATTGAATTAAAGTACCTGAGTTTAAAGAGAAATGCCGAGACGTAGAGAATTAGATGGATTGTGCAGAGACCTTCTTGTTGAAAGAGACTGTCAATCGAGAAGGATTCCAGTTGCAGGAAGAAGAAGAAAAAATGGACTATATTATTATACCTGTTTGCGTGTGTTGTTTTTTTTTCAACAAAAAGTATATTTACCGTGTGCATTTCTTAAAGGATAGTGAAAAGGTGAAAAATGAAACCATCTTGAAGTTGATGGATTATTTACTTTTCTTGGGGGGGAGGTGACATGTGAGAGTCCCTTTAAGAAATGGGTGTTTATAAATGGGTATGTATGTAAATATCTGCAGTGAGAGCACCTTTAAGAAATGGGTGTTTATTACTGCAGTGATGTCAGAGAGTGCATGGAGCTGGGCTGTCTGTCAGCTTTTTACTTTCACTTTAGGCTTTTTGCTGCAGGGCGGGTTTGGTTTCATTTTAGTTTTGGAGAAGCTGCAATCACAGCAGGATGTGTATGACTCTCTGCAAGCTTATGAGTGTCCATTTGCTGATTCCAACGTGGTAACTGTTCTCAGTGGTGAAGTTAAGCCTGTTGTCTTTCTGTTAAAAGGTGTTTTTAAGTCTTATGGATGTTAAAAGGAAAGTCAGAATTACTTAGTGTTGTATTCTTTGGGGGTTGTGTTTGAATTAATGGTTGCTAAGATGTTCGCTCTACGTTTTAAAAAGGTTAACTTGAGTTCATAGAAAATACATTGTTTTGCTTTAAAAAATACTTTTCCATTTCTGCTGTACCACACCTGTAGAATGGGCCGTGTGCTCCCCATACCACAATCTATGAAACGTTGTGGGTCAGGTGAACTCCATGATACACTTTGGGGTTCTCTAAACCCTGGCCCATAACAACAGGGCCCATTTGAAATAGTGAACCGGCACAAAGCGCTTTCCCAACCAACAACCAAATTAGAAAACACTCCTCTCCGGATGAGGTTCGCCTATTTGCTTTGTTAGTCATGTACTCATACCCTGTAGCTCTGTTATTATATTCCAGTTGAAGACCTGTTTATCATTATCCATTCTGCTTACCGTTCTTGAGACTTGGATGAGTCACTTTTTCAATGCAGGCATCTGAGACCCAGATTTCTTGCCCTGTGCCCCCACACCCACTGGCGGGAAGGGGCAAGGCTTCAAGTAAAATGGTAGAAAAGGGTCCCAGAACTTTGATATCTAGCATTTTATCTTTACCTTCTGCTTATACTTCACAATTCGTTGTATTGAAGGTCTTGGCAACATATCACGTTCTTGGTATGATGTAAATTATTTGCATTTATTTCAATCTACTTCCAAAGTATTTGCACCTTGCATACCTAAGGCAAGGCCACATACAAGCTAATACCATCACTGTTAGCTCTCAGACTGGAATGCATAAAATGCATCAAAATACACACCCAAACCCACGGTGGAAAATGTACTGCTGCAGAAAATCTTCAGTTGTACTAATAAAAACTTGAAAAGAGGAGAAATTTAGCTCATCAATATTTTGTAGGCTTGTTTTAGTTCAGATTATCTGGCCACTTACTCTTTGTAGTGTCATCAAATGCATAGAATTAAATTGATTTGTAACCTATTACAAGGAACCCTTTGAGCTTGGCTGGAAAACTGATTTGTTCACATTATTTAAGACCTGCTGATTTTTGCTCTGACATCAAGACTGCACCGTTTGGCAGTTATAGCACCCTACTGCTTTCATAATTTTGGCTTTTAGTCAGCCCTAAATGTTATATTACTGTTGTCTCTTATTTGTCTGAGTAGTCATGCAAATTAATAACTAAGGTGGCCTCATTGTAAGTGTAAGCTCATCTCCATGGTAGCGGTCCTTACCCCTGATTTGAACAAATAATCAAAGCTGACACTTTAGTGCTTTACTGTGGAAGGGCTGCACTGTCAGATGTTGTCTAATGGATGAAGTAAAAAGCCAAGGCCCTGTATTACAGATCAAAAAGATATAAACAATCCTATTATTCAAAGAGGAGTGGAGTTCTCCAGATATGTCCAGCAGTATTTATCTTTCAGTCAATAGCGTTAAAACGAGTCTTTTCTGGCAAGTGTATAAATTGACTGTTGCACATATTTCTTGTCCTGTATGTAAATATATTTTAAAAGTGCATCTCTATTTTAAAGATAATTTGTTGTCTGTGCTGTCTTGAGAAAATGAAAGGTTCTATAAAAAAGCAACTCCTTTCTTCCTAGTTTCTCGTGTCCTGAGTGAAGCCTCTCGAATAAGGGGCAGCACGGTAGCATGGTGGTTAGCATAAATGCTTCACAGCTCCAGGGTCCCAGGTTCGATTCCCGGCTGGGTCACTGTCTGTGCGGAGTCTGCACGTCCTCCCCGTGTGTGCGTGGGTTTCCTCCGGGTGCTCCGGTTTCCTCCCACAGTCCAAAGATGTGCGGGTTAGGTGGATTGGCCATGCTAAATTGCCCGTAGTGTCCTAAAAAGTAAGGTTAAGGGGGGGTTGTTGGGTTACGGGTATAGGGTGGATACGTGGGTTTGAGTAGGGTGATCATTGCTCGGCACAACATCGAGGGCCGAAGGGCCTGTTCTGTGCTGTACTGTTCTATGTTCTATGAACCTCTTTAAGTATCTTTCCATTTTACATATAAATACATAATTACTTTTGTTTCCATTTTTTGTCAGATTTGTTAAGGACTTCGGTCTTCACCCTCAACAGCTCTTTGGTTTGAGTACTCACGGATTTCCCCTGACTGGCATTGTGTTTAGTTACATCTGCTACTAATACTGTAAGGATCCTCCTGTTAATCCCTGTCTGTCCCTTGTTTTTCCATTTAATTTCTATTCTTCTGAATATTTCAATTCCTGTACCTGGACAGTAAATGGGACCTATGCCTTTAAGATGGACTTCCCATTTTATTTTTTTAAAACTCCAGCAGGATGTGCTGTTTGGTCTGACACCAATGATGACACATCTTGATGGACTTGGCTGTCAGCCAATGGACTGTTTCAGATTGTCGGGCCTTATAAATGGATTGTGCTGATTGGTCAGGTTTTTCTCTGGAATGTTCCTTCCCCCTATGAGGCTGTGTTTCCAGTACTGGTTTTGTTTTGTTTTGAACTCAGAGCTGAATGAGGCTCTTTTGAGTTTCCTCTTCCTGAAAGGGTAAACCTCTCTCAAATGCTCCTCAATAAAGCTGGAGGACATTCCAGTGAGTCTGGAAAGCAAGTAAGAGTAAAACTGAGGCTGAGAACTGGGTTTGAGGGGAGACAAAGAAAATCTTACGGAAACCCAGGCAAGCCACCAGCTGAAAGCAGGGCCAGTAGTTTAAAAACCCTTTTAAAATCTTGTGTGTTATCTCAGAAAGGCGGTTTGTCATTCTGGTGGAGTTGGAAACAAATGCGAATTACACAGGCTAGAGGCTATGAGGCAATCAAACAGCTGGGAGTTCTGAGACAATGCCTCTGCCAGAAGATCCTCGTTAACGTTCCAACCGGTGGTTTCAATCATGTCGCATCCTGGGAGGACAGCCTGCTGCTGCAATGACTTCAACATCCAAAGCCAGGATACTCATCTTCCATTTCATATGAATCCTCTTATTATTTTTATCAACCCAGCCTGTCTTGTGTGTGTTTGGGTAGAAGGCGGGATGGTAAAAGGTGGGGCGCATTGAGTAAAATTACACTGGCCAACCAATTAACGGCCACCATGAGGACTGGCCAACTACTCACTGGCCACAAGCAGAGTCTAAGGTGGCAGCTGCATCATTGGCTGATACTGTCAGATGTGCTGCTGCCACCTTTAAAAGGCCACCAAAACTGAAAGACTAACAGACTATCATGTGACTCACGGTGCAGCAACCCCAAACTATCCGGCCTGCTAGCTAGTGACCCACAGTGCAGTAACCTCAGACCATTCTGCCTACCAGCCACTGACCCATGGTGCAGCAACCTCAGACCATCCTGCTACCAGCCAGTGACCCACAATGCAGCAGCCTCAGACCATCCTGCTACCAGCCAGTGACCCACAGTGCAGCAACCTCAGACCATCCTCCTACCAGCCAGTGACCCATGGTGCAGCAACCTCAGACCATCCTGCTACCAGCCAGTGACCCACAGTGCAGCAACCTCAGACCATCCTGCTACCAGCCAGTGACCCACAGTGCAGTAACCTCAGACCATTCTGCCTACCAGCCACTGACCCATGGTGCAGCAACCTCAGACCATCCTGCTACCAGCCAGTGACCCACAATGCAGCAGCCTCAGACCATCCTGCTACCAGCCAGTGACCCACAGTGCAGCAACCTCAGACCATCCTCCTACCAGCCAGTGACCCATGGTGCAGCAACCTCAGACCATCCTGCTACCAGCCAGTGACCCACAGTGCAGCAACCTCAGACCATCCTGCTACCAGCCAGTGACCCACAGTGCAGCAACCTCAGACCATCCTGCTACCAGCCAGTGATGCACAATGCAGTAACCTCAGACCATTCTGCTACCTGCCAGTGACCCACAGTGCAGTAACCTCAGACCATCCTGCTACCTGCCAGTGACCCACAGTGCAGTAACCTCAGACCATCCTGCTACCACCCAGTGACCCACAGTGCAGTAACCTCAGACCATCCTGCCTTCCTGCCAGTGACCCACAATGCAGCAGCCTCAGACCATCCTGCCTTCCTGCCAGTGACCCACAGTGCAGTAGCCTCAAACCATTCTGCTACCTGCCAGTGACCCACAATGCAGTAACCTCAGACCATCCTGCCTGCCAGTGACCCACAATGCAGCAGCCTCAGACCATCCTGCTACCTGCCAGTGACCCACAGTGCAGCAACCTCAGACCATCCTGCTACCTGCCAGTGACCCACAGTGCAGTAGCCTCAAACCATTCTGCCTACCTGCCAGTGACCCACAGTGCAGTAACCTCAGACCATCCTGCCTGCCAGTGACCCACAATGCAGCAACCTCAGACCATCCTGCCTGCCAGTGACCCACAATGCAGCAGCCTCAGACCATCCTGCTACCTGCCAGTGACCCACAGTGCAGTAACCTCAGACCATCCTGCTACCAGCCACTGACCCACAGTGCAGCAACCTCAGACCATCCTGCTACCTGCCAGTGACCCACAGTGCAGTAACCTCAGACCATCCTGCTACCTGCCAGTGACCCACAGTGCAGTAACCTCAAACCATTCTGCTGCCAGCCAGTGACCCACAGTGCAGTAACCTCAGACCATCCTGCTACCTGCCAGTGACCCATGGTGCAGCAGCCTCAGACCATCCTGCCTGCCTGCCAGTGACCCACAGTGCAGTAACCTCAAACCATTCTGCTGCCAGCCAGTGACCCACAGTGCAGTAACCTCAGACCATCCTCCTACCAGCCAGTGACCCACAGTGCAGCAGCCTCAGACCATCCTGCTACCTGCCAGTGACCCACAGTGCAGAAACGCAGACCATCCTGCCTGCCAGTGACCCACAGTGCAGTAACCTCAGACCATTCTGCTACCTGCCAGTGACCCACAGTGCAGTAACCTCAGACCATTCTGCTACCTGCCAGTGACCCACAGTGCAGTAACCTCAGACCATCCTGCCTGCCAGTGACCCACAATGCAGCAACCTCAGACCATCCTGCCTGCCAGTGACCCACAATGCAGCAGCCTCAGACCATCCTGCTACCTGTCAGTGACCCACAATGCAGTAACCTCAGACCATCCTGCTACCAGCCACTGACCCATGGTGCAGCAGCCTCAGACCATCCTGCTACTAGCCACTGACCCACAGTGCAGTAACCTCAGACCATTCTGCCTGCCAGTGACCCATAGTGCAGCAGCCTCAGACCATCCTCCTACCAGCCAGTGACCCACAGTGCAGCAGCCTCAGACCATCCTGCTACTAGCCACTGACCCACAGTGCAGCAGCCTCAGACCATCCTGCTACTAGCCACTGACCCACAGTGCAGCAGCCTCAGACCATCCTGCTACCAGCCACTGACCCAAGGTGCAGTAACCTCAGACCATCCTGCCTGCCTGCCAGTGACCCACAGTGCAGCAGCCTCAGACCATCCTGCCTGCCAGTGACCCACAGTGAAGCAACCTCAGACCATCCTACCAGCCAGTGACCCACAGTGAAGCAACCTCAGACCATCCTGCCTGCCTGCCAGTGACCCACAGTGCAGCAACATCAGACCATCCTGCCTGCCTGCCAGTGACCCACAGTGAAGCAACCTCAGACCATCCTGCCTGCCTGCCACTGACCCAAGGTGCAGTAACCTCAGACCATCCTGCTACCTGCCAGTGACCCATGGTGCAGTAATCTCAGACCATCCTGCCTACCTGCCACTGACCCACAGTGCAGCAACCTCAGACCATCCTGCTACCTGCCAGTGACCCATGGTGCAGTAACCTCAGACCATCCTGCTACCTGCCAGTGACCCACAGTGCAGCAACCTCAGACCATCCTGCTACCAGCCAGTGACCCACAGTGCAGTAACCTCAGACCATCCTGCTACCAGCCAGTGACCCACAATGCAGTAACCTCAGACCATCCTGCTACCAGCCACTGACCCATGGTGCAGCAACTTTAGACCATCCTGCTTGCCTGCCAATGACCCACAATGCAGCAACATCATGCCATCCTGCCTACTTAGCCTGTGACCCAGTGTGTAGCAACCTCAGACCATCCTGCGCACCAGCCAGCAACCCACTGTGTAGCAACCTCCGACCATGCCTGCCTGCTAGTCCCCCACTGTCCAACTGTCTCTGAAGGCCTGGCAGCAGTGTAGACATGCCATTGTAAGAAGGTCAATAGCTCCAAGGCAGATGTAGTGATGGCCTGAGAAAAGATGCTCTTGTCAGCGTTGCAGAATGAAGATCCCAGGTAACTGCATGGTTCAGTGACAACTCCCTGTATGTTTTCCCCCAAACTACTCAGGCAATGCAGAAGGTTCTCTTTTTCAGGGACAGAAAGAGGATACCAGCCTGCCTAACCAAGCATGCCAAGATAGAGATCGAGGGAGAGGTCAGCAATTGTGGGGTCATCTGGAGAATCTGGCTGCAGTGCCACGAGCATGTCAATTACTTCCTCCGTTTCTCAAGGGTGAGAACTACACCTTGGTCCTCTTAGCTGTTTACAACGAATTAAGTGTGAGGGTGTGGCAGCAGGAGAGAGAGAGGCCCGGCTGTCGGTGGCAGTGGGTGAGGCTGCAGCACCAACTTGGAAGGGAATTGCATGAGCCTGGCACTGGTAACCCTTGCAAGATGGATGCAGAGGACCCAGTATCACTTGCATGCCAGTGGCCACAAAGGCAGCAGTTAGAATGTCAGCCATTCTTGTGAGGTAACTAATATTCCTTTCCTGTATTCCCGCAGGAGTTGAAGGCCCAAAATGCAAAGGATAATTCCAGGGCTGGCAGTGGGGTCCAATTCTGACCACCCAAATGCCATGGAGGAGGAAGCACTTGAGCTGGTTGGACAGCATGATGGTCATTGCATCGCAGATGGTGATGCCAGAGTGCAGTAGCTAGAGGATGAGTGATTGCAGGGATCCTTAGGCATGCCTGCGGAAAGGTATTCCTCTGTCCTCTAATGTACAAAAATCAATCTGAACACCAGACAATCCTGGAGACACTTGTTTGGAAAGGTAAAAAACATTCATCTTTCTGTCCTCTCCTGCAGGCCAACCATAAAAAACAGAAATCTGGCATTTCTCTTCATTACTCTAGTAACTAGGATGTTATCCAGATATCACTGGACTCCACCCAGTCCACTCAGGATTTCATCCATTGCTCTTTGAAACAATGACAATCTTTGGATCCGGCAAAAGCCTTTATGTGTCACAATTGTCAGAGGTTTCTGGGCCTTCTTGTCCACATTCATCTGTAAGTAAGCTTGGCTCAGATCAGTTTTGCTGAAATGTTGGCCTCTAGCCAATCCCCAAAACATCTCATCAATGTATGGTGATGGGTACTGTTTAGCACATAACACAGGATTCATGGTGACACTGAAATCCCCACAGACCTTTACGGATCCATCTTTCTTTGTGACTGAAACTATTGGCGTGGCCCATTCACTGATGCTTCTAGGTTCTAAGACTCCGGACTTCACAAGTTGCTCGAAGTCAGCTTCCACTTAAAGGCATATGGTACAGACCTTGCCTTCAGGAATTTTGCTTGACTTCTTTCTTTTATCTTTAGTTGAACAATAATACCTTCCATTCTCCCTGGTTCATCATTGAACACCACAATAAGCTTGTTTAAATTTTTTGTGAGGGCTGGATTCTCCATTGGTCTTCATGTTGACTTCGGCCCAGTTTAGTTGAATCTCCTCCAGCCATGTTCAATGCATCAACGCTGGATACTTACCCTTTACTTCATGTTGAGGCAAACCTGTCATTTGCCGATTTAAGTTGCACAGCTATTTCAGTGCAGCCCTTCAGTGGAACTATTTCTCCTGTGTCTGTCTTCAGCACTATCCTTGACTGCCTTATGGGAAGATGTTTATGTTTCTCCTTGCAGTCTCTGGCACCAATAAGACTGCTGCCACACTATCAAATTCCATCCTTACTGGCTGTCTATCTAGCAGCCGAATGACCCAGTATTGATCTGTGGTACCAGCAATGGCTAGCATGTTCAGTGATAATTTCTCCGCTGACTGTTAGTCGCTTTGTCTTCCTTGACCCTTCAGTACAACATGGACATTGCTCCTTTTTTTTTGTTCTTCCTCCTTCTTTTTCTTCCCGCAGGCAGACTCTGTATGTCCTTTTTTTCCACAGCTTCATCATTACATTGCTTCATACCAACATTCAGCAGCAGAATGCCCTGGCTTTGTACATTGATAATATGTACTAATCTTGTGATTCTTAAATGTTGATTCAGCAGCCATTTTGTGCATTTGAGTACATGAACTCAACTTCTGAGCTTCCTATACAGCCAGCTCCATAGAAACAGCTATTTATATCGCATTCTGTAGCGTACGATTACTCTCACTCAGCAAATGTTTCTGTATTGCTTCGCTGTGTAGATCGCAAACCAATCTTTTCGAATAGTGTCATTCAGCAAATCTCTGGACTCACAATATTCTGCAAGTCTTTGAAGGACATGTAAGCACAAATTGCACCATTAACTCCCTGATGGATTCAACAATTATAGAGAGGGTCCTTTAAAATATTAGCTAAAATATACTGGAAAGTAAAATGATTCTTGAAAATTATTGAATTTGTAGAAATATGAGTAAGTTATAAAATTGGCTAAACTTTTGAATCCTGTCCATGACTGTCTCAAATGTTGTGAAAAATGTACTATAATATGAGGGTACATTCAACAAGTTTGAAACAATCTCATAACTGAGACCAGACGTGACGTAGAGTTTGAATGTGGGACACGAGCCGTGGGAAAGATAATTAATTTGGAGTAATTGATTAATGTCTAATTAACCAATTGCCTGTTAAGTGACTGATACTTTCCTGAACAAATCAAGGGGGTCTCAGTTGAGAATTAGAACCAAGAAAACTAAGTAAGGGGCTAAATCCAGATAAGGATTCCCTTTAAAGTGTGATCCTTTTGACTGATTAGTGAGAAGAATTTTTTCTGTCGGGGATCCTTGAAACATTTGTGGAAATTACTTTTAAAAGGGCCTCGAGTTGAAATTAATTTTAATTTGTAAATTTGGAGTCACTTTAATCTTGAAGTTTTTGCTTTTACTCTTCAGTGTCTCAAGGACATTTCAATGTACTCACAGAAAGTTTTTGATTTCATTTTGTGCAAACATGCCAAATGAATTCTTAAAGAAAATAAAGAGTGCTTTGTATGCCTATTCAAACAAACTGAGATCTTGGGCTGGATTCTCCGCACCCATCGGTGAAATCGCGGCCGGCGGCGGGGCGGAGAATCCATTTCACCAGACGCAATCGGAACCTGCAGCAGTTCCCCGAATCTTGGGCTCAAAAAGTGGCGTACTCGGCCGCAAACCACCGACCTGCAGCCATTGCTGGAAGCCCGCCCCGCCATTCCCCCCCCCCCCCCCTCCACCAACCGGCTGAAGTCCCGACTGCCTGGACTACTCATGGTCCTGCCAGTCGGGAAACTAATGTGGTGGTTGCGGACTCAGTCCGCGGCCGCCCTGGTCGGGGGCGGGCCGATCGGAGGGCAGGGGGGTCTTATACACGGCCGGGCAATGTTTGGGCGGGCAGTCAGGGTAGGGCATGTGGCCGATCAGGGGGGGTCTATTTTTAATGTCCAGCTTCCCGGTCTGAGTCCGCCATGGAGCACGGCGTGGCGGCCAGAGGCCGCTGCCATGCGCATGCTCGGCATCGGACCTGGATGTGCGGGGGCCCGTTTCTGCAGCAGAATCTGCTAGTTTTACGCCGGGTCCCTGCTAGCCCCCTGCAGGGTGAGGAATATGTGACCCTTTTACGCCAGTGTTTCTGGCGTGAAAGTCCACAGTTTTTACGATGGCATGGGGACATCGTCCCAAAAACAGAGAATCCAGTCCCTTGTCTATTAGCGAGAAATTACTCTCCCTATCGTCTTGGTTTCTTTTATGAAATCTAAAGCGCTCAGCAATCACCAAGGTTTCAGCGGAAAATATGCTTGAAAAATATTTAAAATCTGCCTGTACGTCTTAATGCCTGGCTTCTCTGAATGCACTAAACTGCGGCAGAGTTCAAATGTTTTCCCTCCCTTCATGCTCAGGAAAATGGGCACCATAATATCTTCACCTATTCTGTTTGTCTGTGCAAAATATGCAAAATACTCACGACTGGAGCTCCATCACTCCACATTTTCATCAAAGGGTGCCACAACACTGAAAACTACCTCAATTTTTCTACTAATGGAGGTTTCCCTTTTCAGGAATTTCAGTCTCTTGTTTATCACAGACAGCTGTATCATCTGTTCTGCAGGCAGATTATTGTTCCTCACATCCACCTTTTTTCTCCATAGCACGTTTCACACCAGGTGAAAAGTTTTTCATTCTAATTTTTCTTTTTCCAACTTTTTTTGGTAAATTTCTTATTTTTAAATTGTTGTTGTGATATGGGCATCACTGGCTGGGCCAGCATTTGTTGCCCATCTCTAATTGCCATTGAATTGCTTGCTCGGCCATTTCAGTGGGGGGGGGGGGGGGGGGGGGGCAGTTAAGGGTCAACTGCATCGCTGTGTGGGTCTGGAGTCACATAATAATAATCTTTATTATTGTCACAAGTAGGTTTATATTAACACTGCAATGAAGTTACTATGAAAAGGCCCTAGTCGGCACATTCCGGTTACTCTTCGGGTACACAGAGGGAGAATTCAGAATTTCCAAATTACCTAACAGCATATCTTTTGGGACTTGTGGAGGAAACTGGAGCACCAGGAGGAAACCCCGCAGACACGGGGAGAACATGCAGACTACGCACAGACAGTCACTGTGAAGCAGCAGTACTAACCATTGTGCTACCATGCCACCCCATGTAGGCCAGACCGTGTAAGCATGACAGATTTTCTTCTCTGAAGGACATTAGTGAACCAGATGGGTTTTTACAACAATCGGCAATGCTTTCATGGTCATCATTCGACTTAATTCCAGATTTTTTACTGAATTTAGTTTTCACCATCTAAAATCACCATCTGGTGGTATTTGAACCTGGAGCCCAGAGCATATCCTGGGTATCTAGATTACTAATCCAGTGACAATACCACTACACCACTGCCTCACCTTCATTGCCAGTTGTATGTTTTGTTTTGGAACTGTGATACTAGGGAGCACAGGGTTTAACACAGAGCTTTATTGACAGTGTGTTATCTCTTACACGATTGTTCTTTGCTCTCTGTTTCCCGTGCTGGGACTTATGATGTCGCTCCAAGTGAATACATTAATACAACAGAACTTCTAACATACTCCCTCAGGAGGACAGCCACTGTGGAGGTGTCTCACGGAGCTGCTGCCCCGTAAAAAGGATAACTTGGGATGGGAAAACAATGCAAATAGTGTCTACGCAGCAGATTCAAACCTCAGTCCCCAGACATCTTTTCGAATTTTAATCAGCCCTGACAGCTTATCCACCCTGGATCAAGCTTGCAGCTAAAATGTAAAGGCCACGTGGCCAATCGGCCCATTCGCCAGCTGCAAATACACAGAGAGCAAGTAAAATTGCATTCAATGGGGCCCCTTAATAGGCTAAATTGCCGACTTGAATGTCGACGGGTGTGCTTCCGATGTCTTCTTGCGCAATTTCACATGCTTCAGCAGGGACACACACCTAAAATTCTGGCTATGAATATATTTGAAAGATTGAGGGATTTATTTCACAGTGTGGAATATAAAATCTAAATCAGTTTCCAGTCAGAGTGCAGTCCATATCCCCAAAAAACAGAATTGCTTGCTTTATTCCTTCCAATTTGAGCAGTTTGGCACTAAACCTGTCTGACTGTACTGCAATTTACGAATTGGTCTATAACCACAATCAGCATTGCTCATTAGTATTACTCTCCCATGTGCAGTACAATGGCTTCCTATTGCACTGACAGTTAACCGTAGATATTACCGGAGAATATTTTATTTTTGACAATAGAAGATGGCTTGGGTGTGCAATCGCACAAAACTGACAGTAAAACCTGGGAGTTCGATGTGAGTCTGACTCGCATACGTTAAAAGTATCAGTGTCAAACTTCTCAGTGTCAAACCTCTCAGATCAATCGGATAATGTGCAATTCTCATCTGTTTTGAAGCTAAGGTCAAACCCACTTATGGAGTCACCTGTGCACTCTCACCTTTGTATTGGTGTCAGCTGTGGCTTATTGATGCTGCTGTCACTTTAAAGTCAGAGGGTTGTGATTGAACTTTCAGGAGTATTCAGTATTTAGAAAGGACAGACAAAAAGGAAAAGGTGATGGGGTGGTATTGTTGGTTAAAGAGGAAATTAACACAATTGTGAGGACGGATATTAGCTCAGATGATGTGGAATCTGTATGGGTAGAGCTGAGAAACATCATGGGGCAAAAAACGTGAGCGGGAGATGTATGTAAACCCCCAAACTGTAGTGGTGATGTTGGGAATGATATTAAACAGGAAATTAGAATTGTATGCGATAAAGGAACACCTGTAATTATGGGTGACTTTAATCACTGAAGTCTCTCATTTTACATTGGCCTATAATTCCCTGTTTTCTCTCTACCTCCCTTTTTAAATAGTCAGCCTGATGTTGGTAGTGGGGAAAATGATAGAGTCTATTATCAGAGATTTATATATAAAAAAACAGTGGCAGGGTCGGACAGAGTCAGCATGGATTTACAAATGAGAAATCGTGGTTGTCAAATCTAATGGAATTCTTCGAGGATATTCTTAGGTGGATTGGCCATGCTAAATTGCCCGTAGTGTCCTAAATAAAAGTAAGGTTAAAGGGGGGGGGGGGGGTTGTTGGGTTACGGGTATAGGGTGGATACGTGGGTTTGAGTAGGGTGATCATTGCTCGGCACAACATCGAGGGCCGAAGGGCCTGTTCTGTGCTGTACTGTTCTATGTTCTAATGTTCTATATAACTGGTGGAGTTGATGAGGGGGAGTGTAGTAATCCACGGGAGGCAGGATTTCCGTCACCACACCAATATTTATTTACAATAACGATATTACAGGAGCAGCAACAAACAGTGCTGCTAGCAGTCCAGTCAACCTAAGACTGGCTCACAAAGCCTACACAGGTGATTATATAGGACCCCTCAATGAGCGATCATTAAGGGAGCTCATACTCCAATTGGCCAACCAATAAAGCCAATTGGAGTTCATTACACCCCTCCCCCCTAAGGTCCGAGGAATTCCTGCCAGCTGGCATTCCTCTGAGCTTCTTCCTGCTCTTCATGTCTGGGTCTGTCACCTCTGTGTCGTCCGCCGGGTCGTTCTTCGAAGTGGGCGGGGTGTACTTTATAGGTGCCCGTCTTTTCCTTGACGACCTCCTTGGAAGTTGTTCTTCCTCCTCCTCGGGAGAGGTGTCGCGGCGGCCTCGTCGAGTGTATCCATCTCCGACTCTGATGACTGGATGACGGGGTCTGGAGAAATTGCTCGGGGCTGGGGTGTGGGTATCCTTTCCGTCTGGGCTATCCCAGCATGAGGCGGCCCTGCTTCACCTGCCTCCAGGTGTGGTTCCGCTGCCCTTATTTGGTCTAGGTGTTTCTTCAGCACCTTACCTCCTATTGAAACCTCATAGGATATGGGCCCTGTTTGGGACTCTACCGTGCCTTTGACCCACGTTGGTCCATTCCCATAATTCTTGACCCAAACCGGTGCCCCCACCTGGAAATGTCTCTGCGCCGACTATTATCATGCCCCCTGTGTTGGGCCTCCTGATGTTTCTCCACTTTCCCCGTTAAATTTGGGAAAAGGAGACTCAGCCTCGTTCGCAGCTGCCTTTCCATTAAGAGTTCAGCTGGCGGTATGCCCGTTGTGGAGTGCGGTGTGTTCCTGTAATCAAACAGCCAGCGGGAGAGCTTTGTGTCTATTGACGCTGCCGGCTGCTTCTTGAGTCCCGCTTTAAGTGTCTGGACCGCTCTCTCTGCCAGGCTGTTGGTCGCTGGATGGTAAGGGGCCGTTTTGATGTGACGGACTCTGTTTTCCTTCAGGAATTTTCCAAATTCCCCACTTGTGAATGCCGTTCCGTTGTCCGACACCAATACCCCCGGAAGTCCATGTGTTGCAAACGAGGCCCTGAGCTTTTTAATTGTCGATGCTGTGCTTGCCGTGTTTACCCAGTGGACGTCCAACCATTTGGAGTGGGCGTCCGCTATTACCAAAAACATTGAGCCCATGAAAGGGCCGGCATGGTCAATATGCAGGCGGGTCCACGGTCTGCCTGGCCATTCCCACGGGTGCAATGGTGCCGCTGGTGGCACTCTTTGCCCCTTTTGGCACTCCTGGCACCGATGTACCAAGGCTGCTATATCTGTGTCCAAACCTGGCCACCAAACGTAGCTTCGAGCTAGCATCTTCATTTTAGACACCCCGAGTGTCCGTGATGTAACTCAGTTAAGATTGCCTGACGGCCCTGAGCTGGGACGGTTACCCGGGCTCCCCATAATAGGATACCGTCTTCTACGGTTATTTGGTCCCTTCTGCTCCAGTATGGGTGCATCTGGGGCTCCACTGGTCTTTCCAGGTCCCCTGTTAGCAGTAAATGCTTCATCATGGCTAAAACTGGGTCTTTTTGCGTCCACAACCGAATATGTTGTGCGTCTACTGGTAGGGTGTCCAAAAAATTTAGAGTCATTACTGTCTCCTCTACTTTTGGTATTTGCGGCGGAGTGTCCGGGAGGGGAAGTCTGCTCAACGCATCTGCATTTGCTACTCGCGTTCCCGGTCTGTGCTCCAGAACGTATCTATATGCCGCCAGTAGCAACGCCCAGCATTGGATTCTAGCTGATGCAATCGGGGGTATTGACTTGTCTTCTTTTAATAACCCTAATAACGGCTTATGGTCCGTCACTATGGTGAATTTCTGCCCGTACAGATACTGGTGAAATTGTTTTACTGCGAATATCACCGCCAGTCCTTCCTTCTCGATTTGGGCGTACTTCCTCTCAGCCATCGCCAAGGTCCTCGAAGCATAGGCTATTGGCCATTCTACCCCATTCCATCCTCTATGGGCTAAGACGGCTCCTACCCCATATGGGGATGCATCACAAGTGACCACCAACTCCTTCCTTGGGTCATAATGCTCTAGGACATTTTCGGATGACAGCTGTTCCTTAATGTCCCTAAATGCTCGGTTTTGGCGGGTGGACCATTTCCATTCTTGCCCTTTTTTTAGTAGCTGGTGGAGGGGTTCTAGGATGGACGCCCTATTTTCAATAAATTTTCCATAATAGGTTACCAACCCTAGAAATGATCGTAACTCCTGGACCGTGGTGGGAGCTGGGGCTTCTTTTATTGCCCTTACTCTGTCTTCTAATGGATGTAAGCCTGACTCGTCTACTTTATATCCCAGGTACGTCACTTGTGGGGCCAGAAAAACACATTTTTCCCCTTTTAGCCGGACGCCTGCCTTTGCGAAACGCCTGAGTACTTCCTCCAGGTTCCTTAAGTGTTCCCTGTTTGTCCTACCCGTCATTAAGACATCGTCCAAATAAATCGCCACCTGCGGTAGTCCCTGCAGAATATTTTCCATCCTACGCTGGAATGTAGCGCAGGCTGATGACACTCCGAAAGGTAGTCTAGTATAACGAAAAAGGCCCTTCAGGGTGTTGATCGTAGCGAACTTCTGGGAGCCCTTGTCCAGTTTTAACTGCAGGTAGGCGTGTCTCATGTCTAGTTTCGTGAACAAAAGCCCACCTGCCAATTTGGCATATAGGTCGTCTATTTTCGGGATTGGGTATTTGTCCAGCAGTGCGTATTTGTTTACTGTCTGTTTGAAATCTCCACAGAGACGTATCGAGCCGTCTGGCTTCAAAATTGGTACCACCGGCGCTGCCCATTCCGAGAATTGTACTGGTCTGGTAATGCCATCGTGCCGTAACCTTTCTATTTCGTCATCTACTTTCTTTCTTAATGCAAAAGGTACCGGCCTGGCCTTACAAAATTTCGGAAGGGCTTCTGGGTCCACGTGCAAAGTTGCTTTGGCGCCTATGATTTCCCCCAAACCTTCCTGGAAGACCTCCAGGTATTTTTGGAGTACTCCACTCAACTGCCCGCTTCCACTCTGAAAAATTTTCATCCAATCTAATTTTAGGTCTTTCAGCCAGTTCCGTCCAATTAAGCACGGTCCGGAGCCCTCTACTATCGTTAACGGTAATCTGAGCAATTGTTTCTGATATTCCACAGGTGCATGAGTCGTGCCTAGAACTTCCAGGGGTTCCCCCGTGTAGGTTTTAAGTTTCGTCGATGTTTTTGTTAGGGTTAGTGGCTGGAGTCCATCTTTGATTTTTCTAAATGCTGCCACTCCCATTACTGATACGGCCGCACCCGTGTCTATTTCCATTATTGGCGGCCGCCTGTTCACCCGTGGGGTAATCCTAATGGGTTCTGCTTTCTTCGTTGTAATATTATATAATTGTTCCCCTTCTGAGGAGGATGGGGCGTCTAGGTTGTGTACTTCCCTGCGTCCCCACCTGCTATTCCTCTTTTGCCACCTCCTTCTAGGGTTTCTGTCGTTGTTACCCCACTCTGTCTGGTGCCAGAAACGGTCCTTCTCTGTTGGGGGAGCCTCAGCCGGTACTTCCCTCTGTCTCCAGTTAGTCCTGGCAGACATGGGGGCAGTTCTGGGGTTTTCCTTTTCCCCTCTATTCCTCAGGTTTTTCCTGAGAGTGGATATCTGGTAGCAGGACCCGTTGTGGTAGTCCCTCTCACAGGTATCTACCTCCATTGGCGTGCCCTGTAGTTCCTGCGCTCTACTTGCTGCCTTTTCTAGGGACAGTGCGAGCTGTAACTCCTGCCTGCAGTCTAGCTCCGTTTCCGCCAACAAGCGTTTCTGTATTGTGAGGTCGTTTATACCACACACTAACCGGTCCCGAAGTATTTCATTTAGCGTTGGGCCGAACTCACATTTTTCCGCCAGCCTTCTCAGGCGGGTCAAGAAATTCATGACTGACTCCCTGTCTTCCCGCTTCGCTGTGTAGAATCTGTATCTACGCAAAATGAGGGGTGGTTTTGGGTCGTAGTGCTCTTTCACCAATTCCGTTACTTCTTGGAAAGTTTTCGTGTCCGGCGCATCGGGATAAGTCAGACTACGTATAATGGCGAAAGCGGAGGGTCTGCACGCCGACAGCAGGATAAGCTGTCTCCTTTCATCCGTCAGTATATAATTCGCCCGGAAAAAGTAACACATTCTCTCCACATACTGGGACCAGTCCTCAATAGCCGGGTCGAATGCCTCTAACCTCCCAAAAAACGGCATTTTTAAAATGGCAAGGCTTACCCTCCGAGTGCGGCAGCTGGTCTCCGCAAAATTCATAGTTTACCTCGTCGCCACTGTAGTAATCCACGGGAGGCAGGAGTTCCGTCACCACACCAATATTTATTTACAATAACGATATTACAGGAGCAGCTACAAACAGTGCTGCTAGCAGTCCAGTCAACTTAAGACTGGCTCACAAAGCCTACACAGGTGATTATATGGGCCCCCTCAATGAGCTATCATTGAGGGAGCTCATACTCCAATTGGCCAACCAATAAAGCCAATTGGAGTTCATTACAGGGAGCAAGTAGAGGATATAGTTTATTTGGAATTTCAGAAAGCTTCTGACAAAGTCCCACCATAAGAGATTAGTGTGTAAAATTAAAATGCATAATAATAAGTGTATTTAGATGGATAGAAAACTGGTTGGCAGACAGGAAACAAAGAGTAGGAAGAAAAACGTTTTTTGCAAATGGCAGGCAGTGACGAGTGGCATGGATCAGTGCTGGATCCCAGCTATTCACAATATATATTCATGATTTAGATGAGAGAATTAAATGTAATAGCTCAAAATTTGCAGATGACAGAAAGTTGTATGGGAGGATGCGCTGTGAGGAGGATGCGGAAATGCTTCAGTGTGATCTGGACAAGTTGAGTGAGTGAGCAAATGGCAGATGCTGCGTTATGTGGATAAATGTGAGGTTTTCCACTTTGGTAGTAAAAGCAGAAAGGCAGATTATTATTTTGAATGGTTAGAGATTGAGAGAGGGGAATGTGCTCTGAGGCCTGGGTGTCCTTGTACACTAGTCGCTGAACGTAAGCATGCAGGTGCAGCAGGCGGTAAAGAAGTCAAATGGTATGCTAGCTTTCATAGCGGGAGGATTTGAGTAAGGAGCAGGGATGTCTCACTCTAATTATACAGGGCTGAAGTAAGGCCACACCTGGAGTATTGTGTGCCGTTTTGGTCTTATTATCTGAGGAAGAATGTTCTTGCTATAAAGGTTTGCCAAACTGATTCCTGGAATGGCAGGGCTGACATATGAGGAGAGATTGAGTCAGTTAGTATGATATTCACTGGAGTTTAGAAGAATGAAGGAGGATCTCATAGAAACCTACAAAATTTCAAAAGGAAAATACAACGTAGATGCAAGCAGGATGTTCATGGGGAGTCCAGACCAGGGGTCACAGTTCAAGGATATAGGGTAAACCATTTCGGACTGGGATGAGGAGAATTCTCTTCAGCTAGAAAGTGATGAGCCTGTGAAATTTACTACCACAGAAAGCAGTTCAGGCCAAAAACATTGTAGGCGCGATTTAGTGGCTTTATCGTGGCCGATTTGGTGTCCGCTGAATCTCGCGAGAGGCCTGCTTCGAGGTTCACGACACTCAGAGTATCTTGTGAGATTCAACAGAATCTCGTGTACGTCGCAATCTGGATCTCGCACTCGGTGAGCATGATCCAGGCGCCCGTAGTTAACTGAGCCATTAGGCTTATTTAAATATGCCCGCGGCCAATTCACCCGGGGCCCGGGATTCACTGGCCTCGCCAGCGAGGTGCCATACGGCACTGGTTCACAAACTTTTGAGAAGTCGTGATGGCACCTCGGGGGTTCTCACTGGTGAGTTGAGATTCCCGGGTAGTCGGGGCCAGGGCACAATATTCCTGGTGTGGTCTCACCAGGGCCCTGTAAAATTACAGTGAGACATCCCTGCTCCTGTACTCAGATCCTCTCACGATGAAGTCTGACATACCATTTGACTTATTTACCACTTCCTGCACCTGCATGCTCACTTTCAGCGACTGGAGTACACCGGTACTCCCCTCTGGCACCATGGCACTACCATCCTGGCACTGGTACCAGGTGCCCATTCCAGGTGTCAGGCCTGGAGGGCTTTGCCCAAAAGAGGTGGGTATGGGAAGGGCTTGAGGACCTGGAAAAGTGGTAAGCTGGGTGAACTGGGGGTATCCTGAGGGTGTCGAAAGATCAGGCTGCTGGTAAAAAAGGCTCCCCGATCCGAGGGTAGTCTTGATGCACTGGTGAGTTCGGAAGTGACTTAAAGAGTGGCCTCGATGGGAAATTCCTCGCCAGGGCCAAAAGTACGGCAAAGTGTCATTGAATAGCAGGGCAGCGCTGGGAAACACCCCGCTAAATGCATTGTTCTGCGGACTTCAACTTGAGTCTACTGAAAGGCGTCCTGTATGTTTTCAAAAAGGAGGGATCAAAAAATATTGGGGAAGGCGGGAATGGGTTACTGACATGAATGATCAGCCATGATCACAATGAATGACAGCAGGCTTGAAGGGCCAAATGGCCTACTCCTGCTCTAATGTTCTATGTTTCTGTGTTTTAAATTCTATTGTAGAGAAATAAGCACAAAATCTAGGCTGACATTCCAGTAGTGCAGTGAGGGCATTCATACTGTTAAACTGAAGCCCTGTCAGCAATCTCAAATGACTGTAAAGGAACCACAGCACCATTCAAAGAAGAGTAGGTATGCTCCTTCTGGTGACTTAGCCAATGTTTGGTCGTTATCACGTTTCAATTTGTGGGACCTGACCATGTGCTGGTTTCCTGCTACATTTCCAATATTACAAATTTGGTGTTACTTCAAAGTAGTTTGGCTGGGGTGATGAACAGGCTCCACTCCTGTCGGGCAGATTATGAGTCACAGTCAACTGCAATCTATATATAATTCTGGCCTTGCTGGTGATGCATCACAATATTGGGCAGCACGGTAGTATTGTGGTTAGCACAATCGCTTGACAGCTCCAGGGTCCCAGGTTCGATTCCGGCTTGGGTCACTGTCTGTGCGGAGTCTGCACATCCTCCCCGTGTGTGCGTGGGTTTCCTCCGGGTGCTCCGGTTTCCTCCCACAGTCCAAAGATGTGCAGGTTAGGTGGATTGGCCATGATAAATTGCCCTTAGTGTCCAAAATTGCCCTTAGTGTTGGGTGGGGTTACTGGGTTATGGGGATAGGATGGAGGTGTTGACCTTGGGTAGGGGTAGGGTGCTCTTTCCAAGAGCCGGTGCAGACTCGATGGGCCGAATGGCCTCCTTCTGCACTGTAAATTCTATGTAAAAAAAAAAAAAAAAAAAATATGCAGGAACAGATTTCAGCCTGGTCATGTAGTATAACTGCATTTCACAATACAGAAACAACCAAAAGCGAGCAAATGGGACTTTTGACCTTTCCTTTCTAGGAAAGTCATTGGGCGGGATTCTCCGTCAGCCAACGCCGGAATCGAGAAACGCGATTGGGCGGAGATTCGATTTTGATGCCAAAATTATGGTGGGCGCTGGTTTCACGCCCAATCCCAATTCTCCAGTGCCTCCACAGCAGCGTCAATGCATTCCAGAAAGCACATACAGTAAACGCTATTGGCATATCATAGGGGGCCTGACCGGTATTCTCCAGGGCCTCTGAGATTCTCCGCCTCCACTGGGGTGAATTCCCAATGGCGAGATTCACTTGTGTTTTTAATAATTGTGAAACAGGCGTTGTGGCTGCTGAGGGCGTACGGAAAGTGTCCAACATCGCCATAGTTTGCTAACAGTTGTGCTGCTGGCTGAGAGGACTTCTGACAGGGCCAGAAGAGTGGTCGTAGGTAGCCAAGAGGTGCGCTGTGGGGTCGGGAGGGATGGGCACGGAACACTGTTGCCACAGCCTTCCAGGCAACTATGCAGCTTCGCACGCCACTATCTGCCCTCTGTGAACTTAGCGCCACAGGTCATATGGGTCCCCCCCAGGCCACCCCACTCAATGCCCTCAGTGGGATGGGCATGCTCCAGCACAACCAGTGCCACCTTGTTGGCTGGGATGGGAAGTGCAGTGTGTATATGTGGATGCCGCTTGTCAGCCTCCCGAGTGTCAAACGCAAATCTGGTTAATCCAGCAGTTTCTCATTGGAATCGATTGTGTTCCACGTGGTTTGGGTGCTAGCCCTTAACAGTAGCTGAATCGGTGCAGCTGCAGCACCAGTTTTGCTGTCGTGGAAGTCCACGAATCCTGTCTTGGCATCAACACTTAGTCTCAGGAACGTAAAATCCCGCCGATTATCTCTCAGGTTGAAATCGATACGATGTGTGGCAAGGCAGGAGGTCTCGTCCATTTTAGTGCCCTGGCCTCATGCAACACCAATTAACAGGGCCACCCAAAATGGGCATTCAAGGGCAGGTCAACAGCTTTAGGCCTGGGAAGATCTGGAGGCCCAGAGGACACCTCACTGATGCTCAGACATGTCGCAAGGATAAAGGTTTGGGAAGGTGGGAGGCTGGGGCAGAAGTGACTCAGCCTTTCTTTGTGAGGCCCACAGAAACATTCCTGCTTCTCCTGGCCCCACAGAGGGAAGGTTTACATTTCCTCTAGATATCTCTGCTGGGTGTCAACCTCCCAGGCTTGTCCTTTTTTGTAATTTCCATTGAAAATTCTTGCTCATCAGATATTTTTTAAAAAGCTTACAGTTGGAGAGAGTTTGTTCACTTCTGAACTGGCTCGATAAAACGAGACACCACAAGGATAGACATGTCAGATAATTTATAATTAGATATTAGAATTAGATTTGGCTCTTGGGGCTTAAAGGATCAAGGGATATGGGAGGGGAGGCAGGGTCAGGGTATTATGATCAGCCATGATCATAATGAATTGAGGAGCAGGCTCAAAGGGCTTCTATTTTCTTTATATGCTTCTACATATAACTAATAATGGAGATGGGTGATGAAATCATGTGAAGAAACCTCCAGGAATTAATTCGTAAAGAATTGGTAACTTTGTTGGATGTGCAAAGCTGGCACCCCTTTCAGTTAGCTTTAAAGTAGCAATGGATCCAATGTTAAAGGTATAAGCTGGTCTGCTTATATCTTAGCTGATCCGAGGGTTGTGCCTCAGTTGCCCAAGGATGTAGCTGAGCCGTGTGAAATGTATGGTCAGTGCAATGATAATAATCTTTATTGTCACAAGTAGGCACACATTAATACTGCAATGGAGTTACTGTGAAATGCCCCTAGTCACCACATTTCGGCGCCTGTTCGGGTGCACCGAGGGAGAATTCAAAATGTCCAATTCACCTAACAGCACATCTTTCAGGAATTGTGGGAGGAAACCGGAGCACCCGGAGGAAACCCACGCAGACACGGGGAGAAGGTGCAGACTCTGCACAGACAGTGACCCAAGCCGGGAACCCTGGAGCTGTGAAGCAACAGTGCTACCCACTGTGCTACCGTGCAGCCCTGTGTAAAAGGGAATAACCCTTTCCTTTTATTATTGATACTTAGCTCCTGTGATGATTCTTTATGTTCCTTTCCTTTTGGATCAGGCCTCACAGCAGACTGACAATATAATGGCTGGAATTCTCGCTTTGGGAGACTCCTGCCAGAGGAAAATTGCTTTGTGATTTGCGCTTCCAGTCATTAAGACACATTTGCACCCATTTGCATACTCCCATCGGTGTGTGGGCGCGAACCCCGATCCTGCCACCAGCAGTGGATCAGTGGTGAACGTTGATCCCGATTTTTACCAGATGCCCGATTCTCCAGCAGCAGGCAGCAGAGAAACTAGTCCATTAAGTGTTCGTTAACATAGAACTTATTTTCATAGAATTTACAGTGCAGAAGGAGGCCATTTGGCCCATCGAGTCTGCATCGGCTCTTGGAAAGTACACCCCACTTAAGCCCACACCGCCATTCTATCCCCATAACCCAGCAACCCCATTTAACCTAAGGGCAATTTAGCACGGCCAATCCACCTAACCTGCACATCTTTGGACTGTGGGAGGAAACCGGAGCACCGGGAGGAAACCCACGCAGACACGGGGAGAACGTGCAGACTCCGCACAGACAGTGACCCAAGCGGGAATCGAACCTGGGACCCTGGCGCTGTGAAGTCATAGTGCTAACCACTTGTGCTACCGTGCTGCCACATCACTGATGAAAATCTTTTTGATATCTATTTGAAAGTAATTGTAGTTAATTGGACATTTTATAACTTATAGCTAATTGATTCCGACAAGTACTGATTTTTAAAAGAACTTTGGTTGTAAATTATTTCAAGTAACAGGCGAGTTGTTTTTAGTTTATGATACAGGCCCTTATCCCTTGAGGTTCTACAGAAATTCTCTGATGAGATGATTAGAATGCCAATGTTTGATATTTCACCATTTATTAAGAATACATTTTTCAAATAATGACAGATTTGGCACAGAAGGTTTATCCAATGAATAGGTGCTAAAACTATCTCCTACTCTCTGACGACATAACGTTCACTCAAATGATTGGCTGTGTTACAGTATTTTTTCATCGAGATGAAAGGGCAAAATCTTAAACTTCGGGTTTACACAATAAAGTAGGTCAAAAGAATCTTCTGAAAACTTTCCTGGAGTGAGGAGTTAATTCATCTTGTGTTGAAAACAAAATAGTGAAACATTAACTCAACTGTGACTCAGTTGCACAAATCTTGCCTGTGAGGCAGAGGTATTTGGATTCAAATTCTACACCAGGGACTTGAGGAAACAAGTGAAGCTAGCACTTAAGGAACCGCTGCTCTGTCAGAGGTGCCCTCTAAGCTGGATGTAAATAAAAGCCACAGTATGACTTGAAAAAGAACAGCGGAGCTCCCCCAGTTCCGTAGTCCACTTATTTTCCCACATTGCCACCGTACAATGGTTATTTAATTGCTGTTTGTCAGTATTTACTGTGTATGATTTAGCTGTCGTATTTAAATTACAACAGTGACCACTCCTATTTTTTTGAATAAAAAGGAAATAATTTTTTCAATTCATTCATGGGGTGTAGGCCTAGACCAACATTTATTGCCCATCCTAATCAGGGCATTTAAGGGCCAACCACATTGCTGTGGGTCTGGAGTCACATGTAGGCCAGACCAGGTAAGGATGACAGATTTCCTTCTCTAAAGGGCATAAGTGAACTAGATTGGTTTTTATGACAATTGACAATGATTTCATGGTCACCAGTAGGCTTTTCATTTCACACTTTTTTTATTGAATTGAAATTCTACCTGCTGTGGTGGGAATGGAACCCAGGGCCCAGAGCATTACCTTGGGTCTCTGGACCACTAGTCCATTGATAGCACCATTACACCACCACCTTCCCACAAAATAATTGATCTGGTGTAAACTTTTCCAGTTCCATTGCAAATATTGTTATGACATAAACATTAACATTTTAGGTTCAGTTCCCTTCTGATAAAGTTTTGTGGAGGTGCTGCTTTATATTTTAGATTGATCTGATGAATCCTTTTAGAGATTTTTCTCCTCTTGTTTTAGGCCGAACACTTTTGAGGTTGTGGCACTGGATGGAGTAAGCACTGGCATCTTTCAGTTCTACACTGCCCAAGAGAGCGCCGACTGGTTGCGGGCAATATCAACCAACATTAACGATTTGACCCTGCAAAATGTAAGTATTTTAGCTGTAAATAGAATATATTTTTAATTAGAATAATGATGTGGATATATATCTACGATATGAAGTAGCTCTCTTATCTTCTGGCCTGGACAAACTGCAATAAACATGCCTCTCGGCATTCCAGTTTCAATCATTGGAGAGAAATATTGGGCGGGAATCTCCATCCAGCGATGATATGCGATTGGGCAGAGAATCTTACATGAGCCAAAAATTGTGGCCGTAGCCGGGTGCCTGACAATGCCATGTTCTAGTGCCTTTGACAACGCCATCAATGCGTTCCTGGCCGTGCTCTGCATCATCCTCATCGAACAAGGCCTGACCTTCATCCCCTCCTCCAGCACATCGTCCCTCTGCTGAGCTATGTTGTGGAGGACGCAGCAGGTCACTATGATATGGGAGACCCTCCTAGCGTATACTAAAGAGCCCTTTCAGAGCAGTCCAGGCACCTGAACCGTATCTTCAGGATGTCGATGCACCACTCGATCATGCCCCTGGTCTCTGCATGGACGTCATTGTAGGAAGTCTCTGAATCAGTCTGTGCCCTCCGGATAGGCATCATCAACCATGACCGCAGCAGATAATCCCTGACATGCAAGAGCCTCTCCTCCATGGCGTCCAGCATGGTCTCGAACTCTGCATCTGCAAATTGGGATGCCGCTCTCCGTGCTGCCATCTTCTTGGTTGGGATGAGTGTGTGTGGGGATTGGAGTGCTAATATGTGGTTGCAGCTTGTCAGCCTCTCGAGTGGTAATTGAAACCCCGTGAAATCAGACACCATTTTTCATTGAAATTGATCGAGATCCACGTGGCACCGATGCTAGCCCATTAACGGATCATGAATTGCTCCGGGTCCGGCTCCAATTTATGGTGGAAGTTCACCGAATCAGTCCCGGCATCAACACTTCGGGCTAGATTCTCCGATTTTGAGGCTATGTCCGGAGGGAGTGTCTAGTTCAACAATGAAAAAATCGCCGAGGCCCCAGCACCAACCCTCCTATCAGTGAGGGGTTAGCAGCCGCGGCACTTAAAACACACAGCCTTCACAAAACACACAGCCTTCACAAAACACACAGCCTTCACAAAATACACAGCCTTCACAAAATACACAGCCTTCACAAAACACACAGCCTTCACAAAACACAGAGCCTTCACAAAACACACAGCCTTCACAAAACACACAGCCTTCACAAAACACACAGCCTTCACAAAACACACAGCCTTCACAAAACACACAGCCTTCACAAAACACACAGCCTTCACAAAACACACAGCCTTCACAAAACACACAGCCTTCACAAAACACACAGCCTTCACAAAATAAACAGCCGGAGAATTGCCAGGTGCGTGGCCGAGCATGCGCACGGTGACAACCTGCAGCGGTCGCGCCAGACCACATGGCCGGCCACGCGCAGACCCGATCTGCCAGATAGTGACCCCCTAGACACCATCTCGACACCCTAGGGCAACCTGCCAGCGGTCCCCCCCAGCCCTCGCTGAAGCTCCTCTGGACAACGGCACGGTTTCCTCCCCCCCCCCCTCCAGCCCCCCGACTCTGACAGCGCTGGACGGAGCACAAGTGAATCACACCATGGGGAACTCGACCCATTGGGTGCAGAGCATCGGGGGAGGGCCTTCAGGTAACGTCCTGAGGCTGTCCCAACGGCTTGTGTCGTACACCTCGATGATGCCTTTTTGCAGGCGGTGGAGCATCCAAAACAGGCGCCACCCCCGATTCAGGCGAAAACCGGGATTCTCCGCCAGATCGCCGATTACGATATCGGCGTTGGGCAACGGAGAATACCGTCCCTGGTTTCGGAAACGAAGAATCCCGCCCTTGGTATTTCATACAAATGGTGTTGATTTCAGAAGACTGGCCTGCACTGATCTTCGGCATTTTGACATTGCGTTTTTGTCAAATATCTATTTTAGAAGTGGTCCCAGGCAAGAAACAATCAAAAGGTTGGTTCACTAAAAAAATAAATGTGGCCACTACACATTAGACCATAACTGCTAAACAAAAAATGTGCAAATTCACAATGGGTTTCCGCAACATTTTTTGGGAGAAAATTTGCAAGTGTTCCAATTTCATTGTGAAACCTGGCCGTTTCCTGAAGATTCCCCTCTCCCCTTTACTCATATTGATCATTTTAGTTTTATCACATTTCTGATTATTCTTTTTCATATAAAAATCATGCAATATTTAATATTCCACCCGGTGGAATTGAACATAAAAGTAAATATGTTGACCAGGATTCTCCGTTTGAGAGACTATGGGTCCGATCGAACGGCCACATAGTGCCTGAAAAGCAGCACATTGGGGCAATGTGGCCAATAGAAGCCAAATTCTATCCGGCTCACAATGCCTCGCGAGATCTAACTTTTTGGCAAATCTGCGTATTAGAGCGAGATATCCAGTCTCACTGTAATATGCAGTTTCCAGAGGCACCCAAGGCATTGGGATCTATCCCCTCCGCCTTGGAAATTTTGGCTGAGCACCAGTCAATGCTGGTCTCCACCAGTCGCACCAAAGTGGGTGTGGAAAGGATATTTCCTCTTAACGTAGAATCCATAGAATCCCTAGGGTGCAGAAGGAAGCGCTTTGGCCTATTGAGTATACATCGACGCTCTGAAAGAGCACCCTACCTAAGCCCATGCTTCCGCCCTATCCCCGGAACCCCATAATGCCACCTAACCTTTGGACACTAAGTGACAATTTAAAATGGCCAATTCACCAAAACTGTACATTTTAAAACTGTGGGAGGAAACCGGAGCACTTGGAGGAAACTCACACAGACATGGGGAGAATGTGCAAACTCCACATAGTCACCCAAGATTGGAATTGAACCTGGCACTGTGAGGCAGCAGTGCTAGCCACTGTGCCACCATGCCACCCTCTTGTGGGATAGTCCAGAAATTGAGGGCACTGTTCTGAAATCAAGGGTCGCCCTTTTAGGACTGAGATGTGGAGAAATATTCTCTCAGAAGGTTGTGCGACTTTCGAACTCTGGAAACAAGTCATTGAACATAGATAGATTCTTGTGAGGCAAGGGAATCAAAGATTATTGGGGGTAGATGAGAATGTAGAACTTGGAAAAACAAACAGATCACCAATCTTTATTGCCACAAGTAGGCTTACATCAACACTGCAATGAAGTTACTGTGAAAAGCCCCTAGTCGCCACATTTCGGCACATGTTCGGGTACACAGAGGAGAATTCAGAATGTCCAAATTTCCTAACAAGCATGTCTTTCGGGACTTGTGGAAGGAAACCGGAGCACCCGGAGGAAACCCACGCAGACACAGGGCAACGTGCAGACTCTGCACAGACATTGACACAAGCCAGAAATTGAACCTGGGATCCTGGTGCTGTGAAGCAACAGTGCTAACCACTGTGCTACCTGTAGTGATATGCATCACTGTCGGTACACAAGGGGTTAATGTAGACACACTGCAACTAAGTAAACACTAGAGGGAGCACCAGAGACATCAGGACACACAGACATTCAACCAATAGGTCAGTAAGATAGGACAGGACCAATGGGCAGTCAAGACACACCCAGAGGTGACACTACCACAAGGGGGCTACCCATATAAAAGGACAGGGCACACATGCTCTTTTTCTTTCCATAGACGACACTCAGAGAGACAGGGGCAGATCAGGAAGCATCACACCCACTGCATGGATTAGAGCAGAATGGTTAGTTAGATTGAGTTACTATAGTAAGATTAGCAGGAGAGTCGAACTCAAGTAGCAGAATTGTTAACTGTTCAATAAATGTGTTAAAGCTATCTGCAAGTCTGAACCTTCCTTTGTCAGAGTATACATCAAGGAAGCAGCTTATGCTATATGAAGAAGCATAACACAACATGGTACCGGTTAGTGACATGTTAAATCCCTATAGTTCAACTCAACAAATCCATGACAACCAGCAATCGCACCCAGGCAAGATGTTTGAGATTCCAGTTCCACAGCAGCTCAGGTACCACAGGAATCTTAGTGCAAACTGGCGTGCGTTCAGGCAGAGATTCAAGATCTACCTGGTAGCGTCCGACCTAGATGGCGTGGCGGATGCAGAGAAAATAAAGCTGCTACTCATCATCGCGGGTGCAAGAGCAGCAGAAATCTTTGCGACCTTCAAGTACTCCAAAGGGCAAGAAAAGAGAGACTTCCAGACAGTCCTTGACAATTTTCAAGAATACTGCAAGGAACACACAAGAGAGAACAGTAAAAGAGGCGCCAATTCTCACCACGAGGCGAAGGTAGGCCTGCAAATGCAGAAAACGGCAGTTTTGATTGGCAGCCATCTTGGGAAAGGAGTCGCACATGAGCAGTTCCCCAAAAGAAGCGTACCGGCAAAACAGTGTTTTGTGTATGTGTGAGAAACCGTGCATGCGCAGTTGCGCAAAGAGCGCAAAGTAAAGGAGAAGCTATCTGCGCATGCGCAATCCGTTCCTACGCTCAACCTCACCAGCGTCATGACGTCTGAGGCCCCAGACCACGCCCACTTAAAGGGGAAATGTCCCAAAACAGTAAAAAAAATAATTTTAAAGCCGCAAAACACAATTCTTTCACCTGAAACAACAGCACAATGCCTGAACTTCGACCAGTCGCTGAAAGTAACCTCCGCATAACCCTGTAACAAGCAGTTAGCACCGCCCAAAGTAATGATTTAGTCCTTGATGACTACGACTCAGACGTTGATTACTTCTTTGGACATCGCGAGCACAATGACAACTCCGACACAAAAGTGATGATATGGTCCTTGAGGACTGCGACTCAAATGAAGATTTCATCTTTGGAGATGGCGATCCCAGTACCAAATCCAAACCGCAACGAGATGTGTTGTACAGTGAAGAATCCGACACAGATATGGACAAGTTCTTCGGATTTGAGGATCTTCAGCCCAGCATATATGACATCCTGACTCGTGAGTGCAGGATTGTGCTGCGGCCTGATGCCAAGAGACAGAGAGCGGCACAAGCCCACAGAGAGCGGCCTGCTGCCACACAGAGTGGTTCACGCACCACAAAGAGTCCCCGACTCCACACAGAGAGTGGTCCACGCACCACGAAGGATCCCAGCCTCCACACAGAAAGTGATGACAGTCTCCACAGCAAGACCAATGCACGATTCCACACAGACTCCACAGAGAGAGCGATACAAGCCACCACAGTGAGCTCGTTGATAGAGTCCACGATGGAAGCAATGCAAGACTCCAGAGTGCAGTCCTTGCATGAACAAGACCATGAAGGTCTAGCAACCTCATCTGAGCAACCAGCAGCAGACGATGCAAGTCTGCCCTGCTCAAGTGAACGGCAAGCAGACAATGACAATCTACCAAGTTCAAGTGAACAACAAACAGACTATCACAGTCTACCCAGATTATTTGAGCCACCAGAAGAAGGCTCTGACAGTCTACCCAGCATCTAACCAACAATAAGACATTGAAGGTCTACCCACTGTATGTGCGACAAGTGACAAAGGCTTTACAATTCCCACACAAGATGTGCGACATCTCAGCGAGACTAACAGATCGCAGCTAGTATGTACAGAGGCACTCGACAATCACAGTGAGACTACTGGTGACTCCGGTGGCACCATGTTAATTCAAACCTCATCCAACTCGAGTCTCCCCACAAGCAAATACATTCCTGAATGTTTTGACTCCAGACGGGGAGCATCACGAAACCTCAGAAGATTCAAGTGAACCTGAAATGACTCCGGACGGGGAGCATAAAGAAACCTCAGCTGACACAGGTGAACCAGAAAGGGCACCAGACGGGGAGCATCGACAAGCCAAAACTGACTCAGGTAAGCCGGACATGACTCCAGATGGGCAGCGCCGCGGACTCAGTGACGGCACGCTCAAGGAAACAGCAGATGCCACAAAGGACACTGACACGAGTAACTGTATAATCCACAGAGGGTGGTCATTGAGTGCAACAAACACAATGACAAAACCTACAAAAACAACAACACCGACAGCAACAAGAAGCGTACCAAAGGCACTAACGTCAACAACAAGCACGACTAAAACAACAACACTGGAACAACGACTGGTATGACATGGTACAACTCTGCAAATGCAGGACAATGTAACAGCACAGCTCCTAACACTGGCAAGAGTACAGCCATACCATGGCATGACAGCATATTTCACCGATTCAAGTTTGCTCCACTACAAACAAGCAAACCAGCTTTCAAGGCAGATGAGTTTGCTCCACTACAAACAAGCAAACCAGCTTTCAAGGCAGATGACATACTGCATCAATATCGCCATCACAAGAAACAGTCCAGGCTGGACGACACAGGTTGCATACTACATCGCTACCACAAGCATCGAAAAAAAAGAGTCCAAATCAGACAACAAAGTGATTTGACCACTTCTTGGTTCCTTAAGCACAGGACACTGATAGCGTTCACAAGGAAATGCCACCATCAACATCACCACTTCACCAACAAAACAAGAAAGTCACTTGACCATATTAATTCATGAACTTTGGACTCATGCATATTATTTAGTATTGTATAATCATCACTGTCATCATGACTTGTAAATGTCATCACTTAACTACCTATTTTGTTCAATTTTCTTTAATAATGTACAGAAAATGTGTAACACGAAAAAAGGGGGATGTGGTGCTATGCATCACTGTAGGTGCACAAGGGGTTAATGTAGACACACTACAACTAAGTAAACACTAGATGGAGCACCAGAGACATTGTGACACACAGACATTCAACCAATGGGCAGCACGGTCGCACAAGTGATTAGCACTGTGGCTTCACAGCTCCAGGGTCCCAGGTTCCATTCCCTGCTGGGACACTGGTTGTGCGGAGTCTGCACGTTCTCCCCGTGTCTGCATGGGTTTCCTCTGGGTGCTCCGCTTTCCTCCCACAGTCCAAAGACATGCAGGTTAGGTGAATTGGCCATAATAAATTGCCCTTAGTGACCAAAAAAGGTTAGATGGGGTTATTGGGTTACGGGGATAGGGCTTAAGTGGGTCCATGCAGACTCACTGGGCCGAATGGCCTCCTTCTGCACTGTATGTTCTATGTTCAGTAGGTCAGTAAGATAGGACATGACCAATGGGCAGTCAAGACACACCCAGAGGTGACACTGCCACAAGGGGGCTACCAATATAAAAGGACAGGGCACACATACTCTTTCTCTTTCCATAGGCGACACTCAGAGAGACAGGGGCAGATCAGGAAGCATCACACCCACCACGTGGCTTAGAGCAGACTTGTTAGTTAGATTGAGTTACTATAGTAAGATTAGCAGGAAAGTCGAACTCAAGTAGGAGAATTGCTAACTGTTCAATAAATGTGTTAAACCTATCTCCAAGTCTGAACCTTCTTTTGTCAGAGTATACATCAAGGAAGCAGCTTATGCTACATGAAGAAGCATAACACAGCACTACCGTGCTGTCCCTTGCCATGCCATGAATCAGCCAAGAATTTACCAAATGACTGAGCAGGTTCAAAGAATCGCCTGGCCTGTTTCTGCTCCTATTTCATGAGCTGGATTGTCTGTTTTTGGGACTATATCCCCACGCCAGCGTCAAAACTGTGGACTTTCACGCCAGAAAAACTGGCGTGAAAGGGACACATGTTCCTTGCCCTGCAGGGGGTTGGCAGGACCCAGCCTAGATCTTGCAGCTTTTGCTGCAGATATGTGCCCCCACACTACCGGGTCGGAGGCTGCACATGCCCATGGTGGCCGCGCATGCGCACAGCGGTGGCCTCCAGTTGCCGCACCGTGCTCCATGAAGGACTCGGACCGCGGAGCTGGACCCCAAAAATAAATCCTCTGATCAGCCAGGCGCCCGACCCTGTCCCCTCGCACAAACATTTCCCGGCCGCCTATAAGGCACCCCCTGCCCTCCGATCGTCCTGCCCCAGGCCAGGGCGGCCGCGGACTGAGTCCGCAGCCGCCACGCGAATATCCCAACTGGCTGGACCACATTAAATCACATTAAGGGGCTGGTTTAGCACAGAGCTAAATCGCTGGCTTTGACAGCAGGCCAGCAGCACGGTTCAATTCCCGTACCAGCCTCCACGAACAGGCGCCGGAATGTGGCGACTAGGGGCTTTTCACGGTAACTTAATTGAAGCCTACTCGTGACAATAAGCGATTTTCATTAAAGTGGGCAGCACGGTAGCATTGTGGATAGCCCAATCGCTTCACAGCTCCAGGGTCCCAGGTTCGATTCCGGCTTGAGTCACTGTCTGTGCGGAGTCTGCACATCCTCCCCGTGTGTGCGTGGGTTTCCTCCGGGTGTTCCGGTTTCCTCCCACAGTCCAAAGATGTGCAGGTTAGGTGGATTGGCCATGATAAATTGCCCTTAGTGTCCAAAATTGCCCTTAGTGTTGGGTGGGGTTACTGGGTTATGGGTATAGGCTGGAGGTATTGCCCTTGGGTAGGGTGCTCTTTCCAAGAGCCGGTGTAGACTCGATGGGCCGAATGGCCTCCTTCTGCACTGTAAATTCTATGAAAATTCCATCTGTGAAAATCCACACCGTCGGGACTTTGGCCGGTTGGGGGTGGAGAATGGGGGAGCGGCCCTCTGGCAATGGCCAAGATAGGTCTTAGGCGGTGCGGCGTACTCTGAGTACACCGCTGTTCAGGGCCCGCAGAAATCGGGGAACCGGCACCGGTCCCATTTCCGTGCGGGAAAATAGATTCTCCGCACCCCCACCGGCCGTGATTTTGCCGTCAGGTGTGGAGAATCCAGCCCCATATGTTTGTATGTTGTTTACCTACCATCTTTCTTTCTTTTTGTTATCTGTTTATGTGTTTATTTGCTTGAAATCCATTGTCTGCTGTGCGTTTAGTCTAGTGGGGCAGATCCATCTGTTGCGTCTGGTGTACCTGGTGACTGATTTCGGAAATGGTCTTGCTAGATTTTAAAATGGTCTCTGTTTTTGAAAGTTTAATTTGGGTTTCCAGCCAGTGATTAAAAATAAAATTATTATTTGGTGTCAAGCTAAAAGTTAAAGAAAAATGACTGTTTGTGATTTTACTGTAATGCTTTAGTACACTTCTGGGTTGATTTACCCGAGATTTTAAATCATTGAACATAAACTGATCGCTTTTCAAATAATGGAGGGAGGAACTTAATAGGAGCATATTAAGCATTTGCGTGATAAAGTGGCAATTTCAAGATCTGCATACTTTTCCAAATGGTCAAAAATTAAACCGCAAAGGGTGGATGAATGTGAATATTTGAATAAATTATTTTAATTCTATATATTATTTCAACCATGCAGATGAAAATGGCCAATAAATGCTGTTCTCCAAATGATCAGGTAGGATATCTCTCTTTCGGAGCAAAACGTATATGAGTAATAAAAACGTGCCTTCATGTAAACAAATGTGTACTTCACCAAAATTAAAGGAGTGAAAAGGATGTGTTGCTGTTTGATAACAAGAGCTGTGTAATGGTACACTGTACTGTGCAACTGGAACTCAAAGATGGATTGGTTAAAAATGTCCAGTTATCAAATTTAAAAGGGATATACTGTATAATATATGTATTGTTAAATAATAGGCTCTGTTTAAAATCTTTGGACTTCAGTCATTCTTGAGATAGAGAAGTTGGAAGTTTCTATTTTTGCTGTTACTGCATTGGGAAGCAGCAACTGTTTACTAGAGAAAGGCTTCCAGTAATAATTTAATGAAAAAAGAATTCAAAATCAGAAATTTATTGAAAGCAGTATATCCCATACGTCAACATCTCAGATATTTAGTCTGTTTCTTTTTTTTAAGTCTAAAATGCAAACTATATGTCACTTGATAGCAAGATTTAGAGTACAAATTTATGGCTATGCATGTTTATGTTCTAATTTGAGTGGGAGGAATGGATCCAAATTTTCCCATCCAATGTTGTCTATTATAGTCAATGTGAACAAATCTGTTACCATCCCTGCACTGACTGTAACACCTACAGCAGTTCTTTAGGAGCTAAATAGATTCAAACCAGCAAGGTACACTGTCTAGATTATTATTTGCTTATTGCAGAAATTGTCATAAGGAATACATACGTCCTTGTAGAAATAGGTAAATTAATTCAAAATTGAGGTCAATACCAGTGATGGAAAGTGTCTATTTTAAACTCAGTTATTGTACAGAAGTTTCTTTTAAATTAAAAAAATAGCAGAAGAGATAAATATTACTTTATAAATGGATGCTTGCATACAGATATTGAAGCAATAATGAAATAACGACAGTAAACTACAAAGATATAGCAGAGATGAAGGATGTGATAAAGAAGTGACGATGGAGGTAAAAACAGCAATATCAATAGAAAGTTGTCATTTGACTTCTTTTTAGCTCCCCAAATGCAACTTGCCCAAGGCTAGCTGTCAAGTAGAGCATTCAGCCTTGGCCTACATGTCTTCCTATTGATATTACTGCTGTGTTCCATTTAGTTGCGAGTCAGAGATCCAAGGGTAATGACTTGGAAAATTCTGCTACCCCTCAAAATATCTATCTTTACACTCAGAGAATGAGATCAGTTTCAAAGAGTGATGATGTGACCTATTTGAAGCCTGTCGTCCTTTTGTAGAATCCAAGAGGTAAAGAATATTCAGAATATTATATGGAAAATGTAGAACAAGAAAAGGGCATTTAACCCATCAAGTCTGTTCTTTCTACAAGCTCCACTCAATTTATATTCATGAGAAAGGCGTCAAAACATTTCCAAGGAGATAAAATTGTGGACGTTTCTTGGGTTCTTATATAATTTAAGAGAACTCCCAAGTGCCAATCAGACACTTCCATGTGTATCAGTTACCCAGTTCCATTTCATAGATAGCGTCTTCATGGTCCTTGAGGCACAGGTTCTATCAAATCCCATAAACTATCTCATCCGCTGTGCCTATGCATATTTTTATAACTTGCAGTTTCATTACCCAGATTTTTATCTAGGCGTTTATTAAACGAATAAGTGAAACTAGCATTAACTACGATTTCTTTGAAGAATTCTGCTGCACATAATTTATGAAAAGTCAAAGAGATCTGTTGCATCTGGACTCATCCTTTGAGACATGCTAATTCTGGACAGATGTCCTCTGTTTCTGTGACAAAATCAAATAGCCTGCATGCTACCATGGTCTCTCTGAATTTTAAATCTTGGATTATAACATTAATTAGTCTTCTTTCCCCAGTAAAAACAAACTCTGCTTTCAGAATTTGTCTTCGTAATTTATAGCTCCATGTTCAGAAATTATCATAGAATTGTTATGGGCCAGGATTTAGAGAACTCCAAAGTGTATCATGGAGTTCACCTGACCCACAACTTTTAATAGATTGTGGTATGGGGAGCACACGGCACACTCTACAGGTGTGGTACATAGGAAATGGAAAAGTATTTTTTAAAGCAAAACAATGTTTATTCTATGAACTCAAGTTAACCTTTTTAAAACATACAGTGAATATCTTAGCAACCATCAATTCAAATACAACCCCCAAAGAATACAACATTAAGTAATCCTTAATAACTTCCCAAACAACATCCAGAAGACAGAAGAAACACCTTCTAACAGAAGCACATCAGGTTTACATTCACTACTGAAAACATTTATAATTCTGAATTCACCAAATGATCAAGGGATAGTTTTTTCATGGCAGAGAGATCAACAGTACACCTGCTCTGTCTGGCTTCAGCTCCAACACTGAAAACGAAACTAAAACACACCCTGCAGCAAACAGCCTAAAACGAAAATAAAAAGCTGACAGACAACCCAGCTCCACCCACACTCTGACTTCACTGATAAACACCCATTTCTTAAAGGTACATTTCTTAAACACCCAGTTCTTAAAGGTACTCTCACATGCCAGAATTCACAGTGCAGAAGGAGGCCATTTGGCCCATCGAGTCTGCATCGGCCCTTACAAAGAGCACCCTACTGAAGCCCACATATGTACCCTATCCCCGTAACCCAGTAACCCCCACTTAATATTTTCTGGACACTCAGGGTGATTTAGCATGGCCAATCCACCTAACCTGCACACCTTTGAACTGTGGGAGGAAACCGAAGCACCCGGAGGAAACCCACACAGACACAGGGAGAACGCGTAGACTCCGCACAGACAGTGACCCAGCCGGGAATCGAACCTGGGACCCTGGAGCTGTGAAGCAACTGTGCTAACCACTGTGTTACCATGCTGATCTTCCGCCTTCTAGAACAGCGGTTCCCAACCTTTTCCTTTATAGGTCATCGTCAAAGGCTTTGGCGGACCACAACGTATGCAAGCCGGTTTAAACATCCTTTTTTCCATAGCCGACAGCTGAGGGGAGTCAAACCTATACATAAACAGCTATTAAAGACACAGCTGCTTCCTCTAATTACCTGTGATACACACAAATATATTGCGGATTATATTACAGAAGGATGCTTGTGAAGTAAATGATATTGCAAATAATAATATAAAATCTATATATCCATATGAGCTACACATAAACTGTTTTCCACGAATCACCAGCCGTACTTTCACGGATCACCAGCGGTCCAATATTGGGAACCCACTGTTCTAGAAAGTACAAACAACGTTCTCCCTATGAGCACAAAACTGGATGCAATTGAAATTGAGTTCTGCTGAAAACCTTTTTAGGATGAAAGTAGCTCTGGAAAATGCAATTCTAATTCAAAGTACTGCTGGCTGGAGGAGAAAATAATAGCCAGCAGAATGCATTAAATATCAGTTTTCTAACTGTTGGAGAGTAAGATCTTCCCTCTGTGGGGACACTCTTGCTTCATCACTTGACAAATTACATCCAGAATAACTCCATCACAGACAGCCCATTAAGCTACTTTGATATTGTTTAACCCAGGAAAACAATACTAAAGTCCCGACAATCCATAACCCTAGCCTATAATGTAGGTTCTAGTATCCCTGCACAATCTGTCAGGCCAGTGTAGTTACTGCTGCAAGCCTCACAGAGGAAACAACTTGAATGGCAGACTCATTGTTCCAACAAGAATGGTGCTGCATTTTGTGAAATAAAGAAACCCTTGAGGTTACTACTTTCAGTTGATAAAAATAAGAAGCATTTTGACCGAAGGTTCTCATCGAAACTTACTTCTCCAGTGTACAGTGTCAAAGACGTGCGCACAATTTTAAAGGAACCTGTTTGAGTTATTTATTTAAAGTGTAAGTAATGTGTGTAATCACCAGTTAGAACCCTCGGTCTATAGTGTTGAATGGGGGTGATATATCGACAAATTTATTTGGTCAGATTTGGGTCTGTATCTTAAAATAGCAAGAGCTGCATCAGGCTTCAGCTCCTTGTTGCTGTTCTGATTGGAGCTTCTAAAACACCCTAAAATTGCTGGTGTCATGCAAAAGGTAGAAACTTAAAAGTGAGGTGATATTGAACCTACAATGTTGTGTAAGTAAGCTGCCAACACTGATGAATATTTTGGGCTTGCTTTGCCTATCCTTGTTGTGCCGTTACAGCAATGGAGGCTATCACTTTAAATTGGAATCAAATCCTCATGATTCCACACAGAGCACCTTTACGAGTTGATTCTTTGACAATCTAGTTCAGCAATTTTCTGGCTGATTTAGACATCACATGCATGGCACAGAGTCCTTGAAGGTTTCGTTGCAAAATTAATGGCTTTGTGTGCAAGAATCATTAAAAAAATACAGTGTTTTGATGTTGAGGATTGACTTTTCAATTTTCTAAGGTTTTCCTCTGCAGATAATTCACATGGGATGGGTGAGTGAGAAGCTGCTAGGATCTGATTCCAATCAGCTTTACAAGTTCAAGTTTCTGGGACTGAAGGGTTCATCGCTTCACGTTTTCAACGCTCCACCGGTAAGGGACAGAAACTCTTTAATGTTGTACAGATTTATCATCCTTTTGTTCATATTTTACTCTGAGGCTTAACTTAAAACAATGAGCTTAACTTTGGCACGAGGATCAAAATTAAGTCAAGTGTGTCGATGCTCCTGATAAAATCACCTTTCTCACCATGTTTCCAAATGCTCCAAGCTTAATTTCGAGGAATTTAAAATTTGCCAAGCAGTGGTTACACAGCTTCCGTTTTAAGCTGTGCAGTAAAATATCAAATAATTTCAAAGCAATTGTGTAAAATTATGTTTTTGCACTATTCTCATCCAGTTCCATTTCATTTGGTGTCAGCCTTGGCTCAGTCATAACACTCACCTCTGATTGTGGTCTCAAGATCCACTGAGCGCACAGTTTGGTTGACATTCCAGTATAACACCGAGAGTGTGTTGCAATGTCAGAGGTGCCATTTTGGACAAGACCTTAAATTGCCTCCTTAAATGGATTTTAAAATATTCCTAGCATTATTTTGAAGGAGGAAAATACTCCTGGTGTCCTACCTCAACCAAAATGCGTAAAATCAGGTTTATCTGGCAACTTATCCCATTTCTACTTGTGGAACCTTACTGAGCACACATTGGCGGCCATGTTTCTCTACATGATAAGCATTTTCAAAAGTGCCTAATTCATTTTGAAAGGTGCAACATTAATGCAAATTCTTTATCTCCTGATGACACGGTAGGCTGTAACTTTGTTCCAAATTTAACTTTGTCCCCAGCTGATTATTAATGTATAGCCATAGATGTGTGTTCTGAACCACATTTGCTTTTGGATTGTATTATGCAATATTAATAACTCATGCATTTGTATGAAATACCTTTGACTGCTACTTCAACACTTCAGTTCCCAATAACCAAATCACATTCTCAGAAAAAATTTGCAGAGGGTCAAAAATGATAACGACCTATTGAGGTATTTATTTGAGCATTTCTTATGACATTTTAAGACTTTTACTTACTGTGGTATGCATGCAATCAGTTTACTTCATTGTTATACAAAAGCAAAATACAGTGGTTCCTGGCAATCTGAAATGAGGGGTGCGATTTAACCAAAAAGATTTTAAGTGTGGTAGCGAGCAGGAATTGCCACGGACTTCTCGCGCTAGGCTGATCAAAGTCGTCACTGCAATAAAATGTTAATTGGTCCATTTAACAAGGCCCCACAGGCTTTATATCACCAGCTGATTTATGGAGACCATGCTCGCCTGTCCCCTCGCTAACAAGGGAGAGTGGTACTTAAACCGCTCCTGCACAGTCAACCCCACTAAGCTCGCAGCCATGCCTCCCAGAAGACCAGCCCCACGATTTGGGTGGGTGCACCCCTGGACAGATTACTGGACGTGATCAAGGTCATTCGAGATGCCCTTTCCTTCCCCTCCCCCCCCCCCCCCCCCCCCCCCCCCGAGGTTCATGGAGGATTAGACACAGGGCAGCCAGTGATTAATGAGAGGGAACAGAGAGGTGTGAGAGTTTGTAATGATTTTTATGGATAAGAGGCGTAGACAAATTTGAGGAGGGTGATGGTGAAACGTGGGTGCGGGAGGGCAATAATCTAAGAGGGAGTATGTGTATTGTCTGTTCAGATGGGGTTGTGGGGTCCTGGTGAGAGAGTAATGAGTGAAGCTGCCAGGTGTGTTGAACTGAGGAATGCTGGTCAAGTCAAAGTGTGGTGAAATTGTTATGCCACCCAGCTGTCATGTCCTCCTGAGGCCCAGGATCTGCTTAGTGCTCTGTCTTCAGGCTGGAGGAAGCACACCACTGCTGCTGGCTTCCTCAGTCGCTTAAGACTGTCCACTTCCTCCTGTCCTGGGGAGAGCGTCCTTCACTGCAGCAACTCAAATCCCTCAACAGAGTCTCCGGGTGAGAGTGAGAAACCCAGGAAGCCACTCTCCCAGTCCTCCTCTCCATTCCTCTGGTTGCTGAAGCTTCAAAAACACAAGTCCTGGTGATCCCTTGTAATCCATTAAATTAGAATTATTTTGGCAATATGGACCCATCATCCTGCCTGCCCTTTCTGATTGGTCCAGCTACCTGGAGGCAAGTTACTAACGCTGTAGATGAGTTAAGGAGCCATGTCCAATCTTGCAAATGAGTTCATTTGGTTCCTGACCTGAAAACCGGTTCTGCCATTCTGGCATAAATCAAGTCTGCAGGTTTCCATCCTATATTGGCAATTAAAGAACTGCAGAGTGGGGCAGTTTTGAGGTTGTATTGAGTTTCATCAGTGGACTATGAATAAAAATTTCAATTTCAAAAGCAGTTGTGTCCAAAGTTCTTATGATACAAAAATCTGTATTTCAAATTATTTCCAAGTCTGATTTATCATTTGAACCACAGCTTTCAATCTATCTTAATCATCGCAATGGCAACAGAATTCATGAGCCCAACTTTCCAGTCTTTCTGAAACAATCGACAATCTGCAAGTGGGTTGGGAAGCAGAGGTGACCACTTAATCTATTGGGAAGTCGTGGGATTTGAGAGCCCGTTTCCCCCCTAACTCCTGCACCCCCCACACACACCAGGCCCCCCAATTAGGTCAGGGGTGGGGAAGGGTGATTTTGACCTGCACCCTCAGATAATTAAAGCCCTTAAGAGGCTAGTTAAGAATCACTTACAGATCCCAATCAACCCTTCAATCGACAATGAGGGGGCGGCGCATGCCATGTGGACAAGCTGCCCGGTAAGGCCTGATAGCCTGGGGGTTGACCATCCTGTTCAGCCACCCTGAGCTGGTGGAAAGGGCTGCTGCAGCAGGAAGACTCACCCTACCTTCATCTACCAGACTGCCTGACTGACCGTGGCAAAACTGCCCTATTTACCAGGCTTCTGGGGCCCTCCAGCAAATTTCTCTTCCCGCAGTACCAGCAATGGCCTTGCTGGGACTAAAGAGCTGCTGGCTCTCTAATTGACCAACAGCTTTTAAAGGCACCAGAAGTCTTAACGGCAGGCATGTCAGTGCCAGAATGGGATTAAATCAATTGTAAGGCATTATCAGGTAGGAAGCCGGGTGGACTTGATAGGCAAAGAGCAGTAACCCAGGTAAGCATTTTCTACCTTCCATGTGATTTAAAGTCACCCCCGCCCCAATACCCTACCATCACCATGCACCAGTCCTGTATCCGTGGGATCAAGTTAATACTTTCAGTCAGAAAATGGAAAATTTTAAATATAAGAGTGAACCCGAAGGGCCCAGTCTACAGCTGGGCAGAACGTTGTAACATCATCTGAATGCAATTGGTTTCCAATGTCTTCAGCTGTTGATACAATTCAACTCGACACATATTGATAGATGCACGGAAGATCCTCTTTACAAAATGTGATGTTAATATGTGGGGATCAAAAATACATTCCAAATTGAGCCAATTGAACGAATATATGATTGGGTGTAATTTCCAATCAAGCTCATGTATTTAACATGTGGTATTATATGCTTCCATTTAGGTGGATAATTTCTCATTTAAAATAAATGGGGTGGCCTCTGTATTAAGTCAGTGTATCAACAAATTGGTATGAGCCAGTTAAGTGATTAATAGTACAATTTGCGACTGTTAAAAAAATAACCAATATATCAATTTTTAGGGCTCTTTTCAACCATATCAGCCAAATGAAAGAATGCATTAATGTTGAGTTCAAAACTTGAATTTATTATTCAGTTATTATATTTAAACCATGAGCAGAAATATTTCAAACCACCTAAACAAGACACTGACATTAACTAGTCACAAAAATTTTTAATTATTCACTGATTACAACAAATGTTTTAATGACCCAACAATAATGGGTTTCGTATGAATTTCACCATTTGGGCAATACAATGGCATGAGGTAACGAATAAACTATTACCATCTTACAACCTGTTCTAAGCCAAATGACAAAGATTTCATTTGTTTTCCCAGTGGATAGTAAAATTAGGAAAACTTTTCTTCCATGCATTCACTTTCAAATGACAAATATCTGTTAATTACCCTCTAGTCCCTGCACACAAAAGGGGCACTCAGGTGGAGATTGTCTCCTGGGGCAGGAAGTTTTGGATGGCAGGGTTTCCTGTAGAATTAATGGGGAAGTCATCCACCCCCAGTAGTGACTTCCCCACAGACACTTAATTCTTAGTGGGTGTTAATTGGCTGAGGAGAAAATTTCCGCCCTCATCTGGGAGGAGGAAGTCCCGCTTTAGACAGCTACGGGCCAATCCGATTGTCAGAAACTGCAGTCCCGACAATACCAGGTTCAATCAATGGCCACTGCTGGGACTACAGGTAATCCCTGAAGAAGAGGAGCTAAATGCAGCCGGATTTCAGGTAAATCAGGAATCTTGGCAGAGCCTGGCTGGCAGGCCCCAAAGAGGTGGATGAGGAGTTGAGGGACCTGGTTTGCCAAAGCCTTTCCACAACCTACAAGTCAGAAATGTAATGGAAAAGTTTCTACTTTCCTGCAGGAATGCAGCTCCAACAACACTCAAAAAACTTCCAGGACAAAGCAGCCGGCCTGATTGGCAGCCCTTCCACAAACATTCCCCCATCCATTACCAATGCACAGTGGCAGCAGTATAGACCATCTACAAGATGAACTGCAGGAGCTCACCGAGGCTCATTAGACAGTACATTCCAAACCCACGACCCCGACTATCAAGAAGGACAAGTGCAGCATGGAAACACCATCACCTGGAAATTCCCATCCAAGTCACTCACCATTCTGACTTTTAAATATGTCTCAGTTCCGTCACTGTCACTGGGTCAAAGGTCTGGAACTTCCTCCCGAACAGCATTGTGGGTGTACCTGCAATGCATGGACTGCAGCGGTTCAGGAAGGCAGGCCCCCACCACCTCCTCGATGGAAATTAGCGATGAGCAATAAATGCTGGCCCAGTCAGCGGCGCCCACATCCCGTCAACAAATGTTTGCTGCTTTCCGTCTCCCTCCTTTCTACGTTGCTTATTTAAAAATCTGTTAGAACCTTTTCAGAACCTGCAGAATTGTGGAAAATTACAAATAGTTCATGTACTACCTCAGCAGCCACTTCTTTTCAGACCCTCGGATATAGACCACCAGGCCCGACCGAATTTTCAGCCTCTAGTTCTAACAGTTATTCAGTTCCCTTTTCCTGATGATTGTCATTATTTTACATTTCTCCTTTCCACCTCTAGATTTTTAAGTATTTCTGGGATGTGCCTTCTACAGTGAGGACAGATGCAAAATATCTGTTCAATGCTTTTGCTATGCCCTTATTTTCCATTACTCTCCCTTTCTAAAAGACCAACACTCAGTTGTCCCTTTCTTTATTAAATACTTGCAGAAACCCTTACTATTTATTATATATTATATTTCTAGCTAGCTTTATCTCATAGCTTAATTTCTCTCTCATATCTTTTGCATTGTTTGCTGGTTTTAGAATTCTGTCCAGTTTTCTGACCTACCAACTAATCTTCACAGAATTGTAATTTTTTTCTTTCAATTTGATGCTATCGTTATCATTAGCCATTGTGCATCTATCTCATAGAGCCTTTATTCCTCACTGGAATATATTTTTGATAAGAATTATGAAATCTTTCTTTAAATGCAAGTTATGCATCTCTATGGTCCTACCCTTTATGAACTCATCTCCCAGGCTACCATTGCCAATCTGATTTTCCAATCTATGTGCAGATTCAAATCGACCAAGATTATTCCTGAAGCTTTCCTATAAGACCCATAATTTATTTCTGTATTAGTCATCTTACAATGTTGTTACTGTTAGGTGACGTCTAAACTACTCCCTTTGCTATTTCCTATCTCTACCCAAACTTACTCTACATCTTGATCTTTAGAACTAAGGTTATCTGTTACTATTGTACTAATGTCATATTTATTATCAGTGCCATCCCATCACCTTTTCCTAACTTCCTGTCCTTCCATGTCAATGACCCATTAATATTCTAATCCCAGCTTGGTCACCTTGCAGCCATGTCTGTATTGGCTATATGGTCATTTAGATTTATTTCTATTTATGCTGACAATTACTTTGATTTGTGACGAATGCACTGCTCATTCAGATACAGAGCCTTTAGTACTTTTGCAAACTCTGGCATTATCATCTGGTGCACTCGTAAGTTTGTATGCTCAGTCCCTTCCTGCCATGCTCTCATTTTCATTACCCTTATTGTTTCCTTGCCCTATTACCTCATATTTTCCCTTTAATCTACCACATGTTCCGCATGTGATCCTCTTCTCCACTATTTACTTTAAAGTCCTAACCATCCTAGTTAACCAGAACACTGAGTATTATGCATCAGTATTCACAAAAGAGAAGGACATAGTGAATGATGAGTCTAGGGAAGGCTGTGTAGATATTCTGGATCATGTCGATATCAAAAAGGAGGAGGTGTTGTGCATCTTAAAAATCAATAAGGTAGATAAGTCCCCAGCGCCTGATGGGATCTACCTCAGAATACTGAGGGGGGCAAGGGAGGAAATTACTGGAGCCTTGACAGAAATCTTTGTATCCTCATTGGCTACAGGTGAGGTCCCAGAGGACTGGAGAATAGCCAAAGTTGTTCTTTGTTTAAAAAGGGTAGCAAGGATAATCCAGGAAATTATAGGTTGTTGAGCTATTCTCAAATTATAGGTGGTAGAGAAATTATTAGAAAAGATTTTTAGGGACAGGATTTACTCAGACTTGAAAACAAATGGACTTATTAACGATAGGCTGCATAGTTTTGTGAAGGGTAGGTCATGTCTCATTAACAATCTAGGTTTTGAGGAAATTACGAAAATGATTGATGAAGGAAGGGCAGTGGATGTTGTCTACATGGACTTCTGTAAAGCGTTTGACAAAGCCTCATGGCAGACTGCTACAAAAGATGAAGTCACATGGGATCAAAGGTGAGCTGGCAAGATGGATACAGAACAGGCTTGATCATAGAAGATAGCGGTGGAAGATGCTTTTCTGAATGGAAGGCTGTGACTACTGGTATGCAGGGATCAGTGCTGGGACCTTTGAAGTTTGTAATATATATAAATGATTCAGAGGAAAATGTAACTGGTCAGATTAGTACGTTTGTGGATGACACAAAGATTGGTGGAGTTGCGGATAATGAAGATGACTGTCGGAGGATACAGCAGGATATAGATCGGTTAGAGACTTGCGCAGGGAAATGGCAGATGGAGGTTAATCTGGACAAATGTGAGGTAATGCATTTTGGAAAGTCTGATACAGGTGGGATATCTACAATAAATGGCAGAACCCCTTGGAGTATTGACAGGCAGAGAGACCTGGGCATACATATCCATAGATCACTGAAAGTGGCAACATGGTGGTGAAGGTAATCAAGAAGTCATACGGCATGGTTCCTTCATCAGCCGGGGCATCGAGAATACAAATTGGTAAGTCATGCTGCAGCTATACAGCACCTTAGTTAGGCCACTTTTGGAATATTGCAGGCAATTCTGGTCGTCACACTACAAGGTGGATGTCGATGCTTTGGAGAGGGTACAGAAGAGGTTTACCAGGATGATGCCTGGTCTGGAGGATATTAGCTATGAGGAGAGATTAGATAAACACGGATTGTTTTCACTGGAATGAAGGAGGTTTTGGGACGACCTGATAGAAGTTTACAAACTTATGAGTAGCATGGACAGACTGGATAGTCAGATACTTTCTCTCAGGGTGGACAAGTCAATTACTGGAGACATAGGTTTAAGCTGCGAGGGGGAAAGTTTAGAGGAGAGTTTTTTTATACAGAAGGTGGTGAGTGCCTGGAACGTGCTGCCATGGGAGGTGGTAGAAACAGATACAATAGTGACATTTAAGAGGCATCTTGACGAATACATGAATAGGATGGGAATAGAGGGATATAGACCCCGGAAGTGCAGAGGTTTTAGTTTAGACCAGCATCATGACCGGCGCATGTTTGGAGTGATGAAGAGCCTGGGCGCGATTCTCCGCTCCCCATGCCGGGTGGAAGAATCGCGGGAGCGCCGGGCAACTCATTTCATGCCCCCCTGGCACCCCCCGCGATTCTCCCACCCCTCGCTTGGAAGAATCGCCGCTCGCCGTTTTTCACGGTGACCAACGATTCTCTGACGCGGATGGGCCGAGCGGCCTGCCGTTCGCGACCGTTTCACGACGGCGGCAACCACACCTGGTCGCTGCCGTCGTGAACATGGGTGCCAAAGGCCCGTTTGAAGCTTGTGGGGGACGGAGAGGGGAGTGAGCACCACGGCGTGCTCGGGAGGGGACTGGCCCGCGATCGGTGCCCATCGATCGTCGAGCCGGCGTCTCAAAGCGACGCACTCTTTCCCCTCCGCCGCCCCGCAAGGTCAAGCCGCCACGTTCTGCGGGGCAGCGGAGGGGAAGACGGCCACCGCGCATGCGCGGGTTTGAGCCGTCAGCCGTCGTGACGTCAGCCGCGCATGCACGGGTTGGAGCCGGCCAACCTGCGCATGCGCAGCTGATGTCACATAGGCGCCGCCGTCACGTAATTCTCGGCGCGCCGCCTTGACGCAAGCGTCAAGGCCCGGCCGCCGAGAATAACGGAGCGACGCTCCTAGCCCCCCGGGTGGGCATGAATACGGTGAGAGGAGCGGCCTCCAAGGCCGTCGTGAAACTCGGCCGAGTTCACGACGGCTTTCCCAAATTTTCCCAGGAGCGGAGAATTCCGCCCCCTGTTCCTGAGCTGTACTGTTCTAGTGCTTTGTTGGTCTCAGCACATTAAGGTGAGGACCATATTAGCAGTATAGTTCTCATTTTTCCCAGTACTGTGTCGGCCCCATGAATCAAAACCCTTTCTTTATTTTTAATTCATTCAGATTTAGATTTAGATTTATTGTCACGGGTACCAGGGTAAAGTGAGAAGCATTGTTCTGCGTCCAGTCCAGGTAGATCGTTCCATACCTGAAATTCATAGGACATGCGATAAATACAAAATGTATAGACATAGACACTGGTGTCATAATATACACATCAGTATATAACGGTGCAGACACACACTGACTGACACACTGCAAGACTAATCAACACACACAACACAGCAGCCAATCACCAGTTATGGCACGCTCACTATAAAGCCAGAGGGCACTAGTTTTCCCGCTCATTCGGGATGCAGCCTCTGAGATGGACAGAGCTCGCAGCTAGTAGCACAAACCTTCACCATGTGCGAACAGTTTAGACTGGTCAGAATAGGCATAGGTCTTCAGTTAATCTAACATAGTGTCGACCCACAGTGCAAGTATGTTCAACAGTTAGCTTAATAAAATAGTGTTGTACTATTACAAGTGTTGGTAGCCTATCTATGTTACTGCTAAGGTAAACGCAGTCTCCACAGATCCAGAATACCCAACACATCATGGTACCAGTACGTGATGTTAGAATTTATTAGACCTACCTTCAAGTTATCTGCCTTCGACCAGCAATCAGCCATCCTGCAATATGGACAGCGTCTGCCCCCCACCGCCGCTCCGCATCACCGGAAACCTCGGGGCCAACTGGATAATCTTTAAACAACGATTCCAGCTTTACCTTGAAGCCACAGACCTGGAAGCTGCTTCAGACGCCAGGACGATCGCTCTCTTCCTCTCCACAGCCGGGGACCATGCCATCCACATCTTCAACTTTCTCACTTTTGCTGAAGGTGAAGACAAGTCCAAATTCAAGACGGTCCTCCTCAAATTTGACAGTCACTGTGACATCGAGGCAAATGAAAGTTTTGAGCGCTATGCCTTCCAACAGCGTTTTCAGAGTAAGGATGAACCTTTTCAATCCTTCCTCATCCACCTCCGCATCCTTGCACAGTTCTGTAATTACGGATCCACCTCCGACTCAATGATACGCGACCAGATCGTTTTCGGTGTACAGTCAAACCCCCATGCCAGCAGCTCCTCAAGGTTAAACAGCTCACCCTTGCGATTGCCATCGAGACCTGCGTTCTGCATGAACACGACACTAACCGATACTCGCACATTCAAGCGGCTGAAACGGAGCAGCAAGGTCCCCACAAGGCAGAACGGGTGCAAGCAATCAGGAACCTGGTCAAGAAGACTACAGAGTTCCAATGGCTACCCGCCCACGAACACGAATGGCGGGAACTCAGGGCGAAGCTGACCACGGCCTCGGTGTTGGCATTTTTTGATCCGGCCAAAGAAACAAAGATTTCCACGGATGCCAGTCAATCCAGCATTGGAGCACTGCTCCTTCAACGTGATGATGCCTCATCATGGGCTCCTGTTGCTTATGCGTCATGTGCAATGACGCCCACCGAACAGCGCTATGCGCAAATTGAAAAAGAGTGCCTGGGCCTTCTTACCGTAGTCATTAAATTCCAACCAATGTCTATGGACTCCCGAAGTTCACAGTCGAAACAGACCACAGACCGCTGGTCAATATAATTCAAAAAGACCTTAACGACATGACGCCTCACATGCAGCGCATTCTCCTTAACCGCTCACGGTCATGTCCAACAATGGCCCGTTACGACTTTGAGCTCGTCTACACCCCGGGCAAGGAGCTCATCATCGCTCACGCCCTCTCCCTGTCTGTCACCACACCCTGCGACCCAGCGGGATTTGTTTGCCAGGTTGATGCTCATGTGGCATTCGCTGCATCCAATATGCCCGCCACGGATGAACGACTCATCCAGATTCGTCGTGAGACGGCCGACGATCCCCTGCTACAATGTGTCATGCGCCACCTAACTGACGGGTGGCTCAAGGGCCAATGCCTTCAATTCTATAATGTTAAAGATGACCTGCCGGTAGTAGACAGGATTCTTCTCAAGCTGGACCGTATTGTCATCCCGCACAGGATGCGCAACCTTGTCCTCGAGCAGCTCCATGAGGGCCACCTGGGAGTGGAGAAATACCACCGACGGGGCCGTGAGGCAGTGTACTGGCCTGGAATTAACGAGGACATAGCTAATGCCGTGCTCAACTGCCCAACATGTCGGCGATTCCAGCCTGCGCAACCAAGGGAAACCTTGCAACCCCATGATTTAGTCACGTCCTCATTGTGGATTATTTATCGAACTACCCGGAGGTGGTAAGGTTGCAGAACCTCACCTCAGCTGCGGTCATTTGTGCGTGTAAGGAAACCTTCACTCAGCACGTCATCTTGCTCACGGTCATGTCCGACAATGGCCCCTGTTTTGCCAGTCAGGCATCGTCCAACTTTGCCAGACGGTACAACTTCACACATGTCACGTCCAGTCCCCTTTACCCCCAATCCAATGGTAAAGCAGAGAAGGGAGTGCACATCGTAAAAAGGCTCCTGTGCAAGCCGGCCGATGCTGGTTCTGATTTTTATCTAGCATTGCTTTCCTACTGCTCCGCCCCTTTGTCCACCGATCTGTCACTGGCTCAACTACTCATGAATCGCACGCTGCGGACGACGGAGCCGTCCATCCATGTCCCGGACCTGGACCACGTTCTGGTCCTTCGCCGGATGCAGCTGTCTCAGGCCCAGCACAAATTGGCCTACGACCCCCGTGCCATGGATCTCCCTGCTCTGACTCCCAATGACAACGTCTGTGACCAACTTCCAGATGGTGGCTGGTCTGCCACCGCTGTGGTACTCAGACAAATGGCCCCCCGTTCATTCTTGGTTTGTCTACCGGACGGCTCTCTTCTGCGCCGAAATAGGTGGGCACTGCGACTCCTTCCGCGCTCGCCACGTGATCTTCAGGTCCTGCCTCGCCATCACGATGACCCCATTATGGACTTTGCAGATCTCCCTTTCACTCTGCCACCCTCCGACTCTGACACAGTCCAGCCCGTTCCAGAACCAGCGGCTCTTGACCCACCCTTGAGGAGGTCAACCAGAATTCGTCGCCCACCTCAGAGACTAAGGGCAAAATTCTCCCCCCCCCCCCACGACGGGTGGGAGAATAGGGGGAGGGCCTTCCCGACTTTTTTGACGCCCTCCCGCTATTCTCCCCCCCCCCCGCCGAAATCCCGACAAGAATCGCTGCCGCCGTTTTTTTACGGCCGGCAGCGATTCTCAGCTGTTAGATGGGCCGAAGTCCCAGCCCTTTACGACCTTTTTACGAACGGCAAACACACCTGGTCCTGCCGTTCGTAAAAACTTCGTGACAAACTCGCAAAAAATAACCATGGCACCGATTGGCACGGCAGTACCACGGCCGTGCCAAGGGTGCCATGGGCCCGCGATCGGTGCCCACCGATCGCGGGCAGCGGGCCCGATGCCCGCGCACTATTTGTCTTTCCGCCGCCCCGCAGTATCAATACGCGGGGCGGCTGAGGGGCAACCCGGCCCGCGCATGCGCGGGTTTCGCGCAAAAACGCGATGCCGTCACCCGCGCATGCGCGGGTGGAGTCTTCCCACCTGCGCATGCGCGGCTGACGTCATATGACGCGTCAGCCGGCGCTAACTCCGGCAAGCGGGCTTAACGATTTTCGTTAAGCCCGACTTGTCGGAGCCTACGGCGTCGGGCTGCTAGCCCCGACGGGGGACCAGAATCGGTCCCCCGTCGGGAAGGGGCGCGCTGCCGTAAAACCCGCCCGGGTTTTACGGCAGTTTTACGATTTCTCCCGTTTTGGGAGAATTTCGCCCTAAATTTATTAATTATCTGAATTCATGCACTCTCTAAATTGTTTCGCTGCTCTGTTTAATCAACTCACTGGTTTGAACATATTGTTGTTCTAGTTACTATTTTGTTGCATACTGTCCATCTGCACTCGACACCTTCCAATGTAAATAGCTTAGTGTTTATGTACATAGTCTTGTAAATATGCTTGTACATGCCACATGTAGTTAGGAACACTCTCATCATACATTATTTATCACCATGAAAACACATTTTTTTATAAAAGGGGATGTCATAATATACACACCAGTATATAATGGTGCAGAGACACACACTGACTGACACACAGCAAGACCAATCAACACACACAACACAGCAGCCAATCACCAGTTAGGGCACGCTCACTATAAAGCCAGAGGGCACTAGTTTTCCCGCTCATTCGGGATGCAGCCTCTGAGAAAGACAGAGCTCGCAGCTTGTAGCACAAACCTTCACCATGTGCTAACAGTTTAGACTGGTCAGGATAGGCATAGGTCTTCAGTTAATCTAACATAGTGTCGACCCACAGTGCAAGTATGTTCAACAGTTCTTAGTTTAGTAAAATAGTGTTGTACTGTTACAAGTGTTGGTTTTATTTTCAGAATCAGGCAATAGCACATTGTTAGTTCCATGAACTTTCTGTTTTTGTGAACAGATGTGGTTGCAGATTCTCTGCATGGTTCTTCATCCACTTTCCTCTTCATTTTCAAAAGGAATTGATCACTAATTATTTCATCTCCTTTGTTATTTCATTCCTTTCTCTTGAAGAGGCACTGTGAATCTTTAAAGGGCCGTTTGCTTGGTGCCATTTCACAATCGTTGCTGTCGTCATCCCGAATAGCTGATAACATGCTGTGGTGCATATTTTCTCCTCAAGTCAGGCATTCTTTGGGAAATATTTGGTCCTGAATTGGATGGCAAGGGAATTACTTTGCAGTGCTCCAACTGTGACATGTGGCAGATCTGTGACGCTTCCAGTGTTCCGGTTGACTACATCTGCAGTAAGTGTAACCAATGGCACTTCCAGCACTCCAGTCGACTACATCTGCAGCAAGTGTAACCAATGGCAACTCCTCAGACCACGTGGTTCGGTTCGAGCAGCAATTGGATGCACTTAGGAGCATGCAGGTGGCTGAAAGCATCAAAGATAGGAGTTATAGAGATGTCGTCACACCCAAGTTGCAGGCAGAGAGATGGGTGACCATCAGAAAGGGCAGGCAGTCAGTACAGGAATCCCCTGTGGCTGTCCCCCTCTCGAACAGATATACCGCTTTGGATACTGTTGGGGGGAATAGCCGACCAGGGGAAAACAGCAGCAGTCAGAGCAGTGGCATCACAGCTGGCTCTGATGTTCGGCAGGGAGGGTCAAAGCGCAGAACAGCAATAGTCATCGGGGACTCTATAGTCAGGGGCACAGATAGGTGCTTCTGTGGACATGAAAGAGACTTCAGGATGGTATGTTGCCTCCCTGGTGCCAGGGTCCAGGATGTCTCCGAACAGGTAGCAGGCATCCTGAAGGGGAGGGCAAACAGGCAGACGTCATTGTACATACTGGTACTAATGACATAGGCAGGAAGGGGCATGAGGTCCTGCAGCAGGCATTCAGGGAGCTAGCAGAAAGTTAAAAGACAGCACCTCTAGGGTTGTAATCTCAGGATTACTCCCTGTGCCACGTGCCAGTCAGGCTAGAAATAGGAAGATAGAGCAGCTAAACACGTGGCTAAACAGCTGGTGTAGGAGGGAGGGTTTCCGTTATCTGAACCACTGGGTGCTCTTCCGGGGCAGGTGTGACCTGTATAAGAAGGACGGGTTGCATCTAAACTGGAGAGGCATAAATATCCTGGCCGTGAAGTTTGCTCGTGTCACATGGGAGGGTTTAAACCAGTATGGCGACGGGGGGCGGGGGGGGGGGGGGGGGGGGGGGGTACTGGATATAAATGATTTGGAGGAAAATGCAACTGGTCTGATTAGATTAGTAGGTTTGTAGATGACACAGAGGTAAGTGGAATTACGGATAGCGGTGAGGACTGTCAGAGGATACAGTAGCATTTAGATTGTTTGGAGACTTGGGCGGAGAGATGGCAGATGGAGTTTAATCCGGAAAAATGTGAGGTAATGCATTTTGGAAGGTCTAATGCAGGTAGGGAATATACAGTGAATAGTAGAACCCTCAAGAATATTAACAGTCAGAGAGATCTAGGTGTACAGGTCCACAGGTCACTGAAAGGGGCAACACAGGTGGACATGGTTGTCGAGAAGGCATACGGCATGCTTGCCTTCATTGGCCGGGCTATTGAGTATAAGAATTGGCAAGTCATGTTGCAGCTGTATAGAACCTTAGTTAGGCCACACTTGGAGTATAGTGTTCAATTCTGGTCGCCACACTATCAGAAGGATGTGGAGGCTTTAGAGAGGGTGCAGAAGAGATTTACCAGGATGTTGTCTGGTTTGGAGGGCATTAGCTGTGAGGAGAGGTTGAATAAACTCGGTTTGTTCTCACTGGAACGACAGAGGTTGAGGGGTCACCTGAGAGAGGTCTACAAAATTATGAGGGGCATAGACAGAGTGGATAGTCAGAGGCTTTTTCCCAGGGTCAATTACTGGGGGCTTATGTTTAATGTGTGAGGGGCAAGGTTTAGAGGACATGTAAGTCAATTTTTATTATACAGAGGGTACTGGATGCCTGGAACTCGCTGGCAGAGTAGGTGGTGGAAGCAGGGGTGATGGTGACGTTTAAGGGGTATATTGACAAATACATGAATAGGATGGGAATAGAGGGATACGGACCCAGGAAGTGCAGAAGATTTTAGTTTAGATGGGCACCATGGTCGGCACAGGCTTGGAGGGCCGAAGAGCCTGTTCCTGTGTTGTACGTTTCTTTGTTCTTTGTACTGCAAGAGTGTGTCTGTTCGGAAAGTCCAATTCATTTTCTCCTTGTGATTTGCTGCCTTCTTCCTTGCTCTGGAAGAATTACTTGCCATCTATTCAAGATCAGTTCGTGACACGTCTATTTGGTAGCAGTTGTTTAACATTTATTCATAATCAGACCCTCAATCGGATTCAGAAGTCTAGTCTGAATCTTCATAACTGTTAGATTCGGACTCCTCTTTCCGAGGATCACCTTCTGTTTTGGAGTTCTCAGAGTCTGGTTATCTACTATATTTGATCTATGACAAATTTCTGAGAGGCATCATTCTCGTAGAGGTAATTTAGTCAGTATCTGTGGAGTCAAATTCATTATCATTGTCATTTGATGTGTATTTAATGTCTTTCAAAAATTCTTTCTCTGTGTCATTTAATGGCTAATGAGTTTTCCTACTTCTCACCTGTCCAGCCATTGGTATGACATGTGATATCTGCAGTACTTCCCTTCAACCTTCGTAATCATGGGTGAAGCTACAACCCTCACTCCTGCCAAATCATTCTTGAAAAGTAAATCTACTCCATCCACTGGCAACTCTATAACCACTCCGACAACTACTGGACCTCACACTGAATCACACTCCAATTGTACTTTATACAATGGAACTGGGATATAATCTCTACCTATCCCATTCAGTAATACCTTAGCTTTCATTGAACTCTCTTGAGGGAAAACAAAATCCCTCTCCATTAAGAGAGTTTGAGTAACACCTGTGACCCTTCAAATAGTTATGGAGTTGGCTGCTTCAGTGGAGGGAAATGGAGTAATCTTCCCCTTCAACAAAAATCCTTAATATCTCTCAGCTACCTCATTCATTATACCTGCTCCCACGGCAGTGTTAAATTCAGGTCTCCTAAGTCCACTTAGAGCTACAGTCTGCCCCATAGTATCCTCCACTGTTTTTCCCTTTTCAGAATCCTCCTTATGAACTCTAACAAGTCCCATGGGCTTTCCTTGCAACTTCTAACACGCTGAAGGAACGTGTCCCACCTTATTACAATGGTTACACCTCGGCTTTCAAGTCTCACCTTCACCCTCAGTACCTTCCTTCTTTGTCTTAGGAGGAGCCTCGGGGAATTCCAAGCTATCCATTCATTGCTCCTTGTCTAGCGGTCTTCACCCTCTGGTCTTGAACATGGGTTATCACAGAAATTAGGGAATTCTTAAATTCTTCTCAGCAAAGGACCTCTCTCAGAGTCTTATCAGTAGTTTCAACTCCCAATGCATGTACCCATCTATTGTTCTGCTTAACCCTTTTTAATTTGTCATACGCCTGTCCCATCTGTCTCCTTAAATTCCAAAACTTTTGCCTATGTGATTCGGGAACCAATTCATGTGCATTCAGAATAGTCTTTTTTACCTCATCATAATCTCCACCCCCTCTAACAAGGAAGCATAAACTTTCTTTGTCCGCCCTGTCAATTTACTTTGTATGGGTAATAGCCACTTTGCTTTTGACCATTCCATTTGGGTTGCTATTTTCTCAAATGCCCTATAAAAGGTTTCTAAATCCTTCACTTCAAACTTTGGGTGGGCTAATTTAAACATATTGCCATTCCATTTTGTTGTAGGATTAAGCTCCTCTCTAACTCCTGGCAGCTCCTTTTTATTTTCCATTGCCTTAAGCTGGAACTCTCCCTCTTTTGCTTTTTCCTCTCTCTCTAATTCCAACCTCCTCATTTTAATTTCTATTTATAAATGCTAAACATGTCCAAAACCAGACATGGATTTTTCCCAGTTGATTCGTACCCTTAACTTCTGATTTTACTTCTTATAAAAGTGACAATGTTAAAGTCATACCTTTTGTAGTGTTGTAATCCTTGGCCAGAATTCTCTGATTGTTGTGATTCAATTTTTCCGCCTGCAGAGGACCCCCGTCAACAGTTTTCGCAATGGCAGGGGGTGGTTACTATGGGAAATTCCATTGACAATCCGTGGGAAAATAGAATCCCACTGCCAGTGAATGGAACATGGCACGCTACGAAACATGCAGATGGTGGACTGGAAAATCCCTATTTCCACTGGTCAGATGGTTTGACAACATTAGATGCTCGTCACATTCCAGAAATTTATGCTTGCTTCCTGCCATTTTCCAGAATGGCAATGAGGATTTTGGTTTCCTGCCTGAAAATCTTAGTTTCCAACCTTCATGTTCAGGCAACTGTTCTCTATTGTCACGTTATAATTTAGAATACCAGGTGGTGAAAGATGGAACTGGAGCCAATCTTTACACACTATTTAAGCATTTATTTACCCATTAACACCATGTACTACCTCATCCAGCAACTATAAGCTGGTAAAAAGCTGGTTTAGCTCAGTGGGTTAGACAGCCGGTAGAACAAGGCCAGCAGCGCGGGTTCAATTCCTGTACCAGCTTACCCAAACTGGTGCCGGAATGTGGCGACTAGGGGCTTTTCACAGTAACTTCATACTTGTGACAATAAAAGGTTATTATTATTATTATAGTTTCAGTCTATTCCTATTTTGAAACACAAGTGAATCTGTAGTTAATGATGACCACCTGCGTGCAATTAAACACAATTAACACTTGGATCTACAGGAGCATTCTCAGGGTCATTATGAGTATTTTTAGTGATTGGATGTTTACTGGCATGCCATCTGGCCAAAATGGCCTCAGCTGGGAATCCAGGTCAGCCACAACTGAAAATGTGAAAAATCTTTCCCATTTCCTGCCCACCTAGAAAAATAAAAAAGAGATTACAAAAACCTTATTTCACGTCAGGGGGAGATAAACCTCTGTCTCAGAACCTATCGCTCTCTGCTCGATCTTGTGGCCTTCACCCTCCTCTAGATACTCTCCTACTGGTGTCAGTGCCTGCCTGTTCTTTTTTCAACTTGAGTGACTTGCTCCCAACTTTGCAAGCTCAGGCAGAATCACCAGTGGAAGTCATAGACAAGTCCATCTTGTAAACTCATAAGTCCACTTATGCTATTTTGACCTCTGAATGTTGGGGGCGGGATTCTCTCAGCCCTGGACCAGACTGGAGAATCGCCTCGACCAGGCCACGCCGCCCTGATGCCGGCACGCGATTCTCCGCAGAGAGATTCTCCGCCGGTCGCGGGCCGCTCTATGCGGCCACCCCCCCCCCCCCGATTCTCTGGCCCGGATGGGCCGAGCGGCCGTGAAAAAAATACCGAATACCGTCAACGCTGTCCTTACTTGCTCTCAGCCAGCGGGCACTCTGCATGCAAGGGTCGGGTGGCGGCCTGTCAGGGGAGGGGGCTCAGTCCCCGGGGGGGGCCTCCGATGCGGCCTGCCCCGCGATCGGGGCCCATCGATCGGTGGGCCGGCCTCTCTGTTACACGGCCTCTTTTCCTATGCACCGGCCCCTGTACTCCTGCGCCACGTTGGGTCGGGGCCATCGCATTGAAGGAGGCCACCACGCATGCGCGTGTTGGCATCGGCGCCACTGCGCATGTTGGCGCCGGCGCCACTGCACATGTGCGGATCCTGCGGCGCACAGTTCGCGCCGGGATAGGCAGCTGGAGCGGCGCAAACCACTCCACGCCGTGCTGGCCCCGAGAATTACTCCTGGCTGCGGCCGTTCACGCCGGCGTAAAACACGACATCGTTTACGACGGCGTGGACACTCTGCCACGGGATGGGAGAATCCCGCCCTGGATCTTTTTTGAACATTCTGTTCTGGCCCCTTGTATCTAACTTTAAAAGGAAACTATGCTGGAGAGTGAAGAGCTGCAATCCCTTCTCCTGGGTTGGACAACTTTACAATCTGGAGCAACAAAACTCTGGAACATAATATAGTACTGTGGTGAACCACAGTAGCGTAATTCACACTGTATTACACATGTTGTATTATGTCTCTGTAAGCTCGGCACACGAGCAGTTGCGCTGCTCTGCCACTAGGGGGAGATGCACTGGGAGTGTACGGGAGTTTGTACTGGGCTCCACCCTTAGCTCCACCCACGGCTCCTCCCCCTAACCGGAAGTATAAAGGTTGAGGCTGAGAGCCTGCCTGCCAGTTCATCTGGAGTTCATCTTGTCACTGGCAGGCTCTGTTGTAAGACAATTAAAACCACTGTTCACGTCTAACCACGTGTCGCGTGAATTGATGGTCTCATCAAGTACATAGAAATTTTCAAATGGGCATAAAAATGTTTTAGTTAAAGATAAATTATGAATGCGACATTAGCTTTGGAATTACTTCCAGAGTCTGCCACTTTTAAGACATTGTTTGGTGAGAGCCCAGAGGACAATTTAACGATTTGGCTTGATCAGTATATTCTTCACTCTGCAATTAAAATATCCACGTCTAAATTCAATTAAATGAAATAAAAAACATTGCTTCTAAAAAGATGTAATTAGAGAGAGAAAAATACTTCCAAAGATTCTTAATCACTGCCTTGCTGATGCTGTGGCTGGCTTGCAGTTTACAGACCTTGTGTGAAGCCATGTGACAGGTATATAGATCCAGTAAGCAATTAAGTTTAGTTTTCCCAATATTGTTCAAGCTGTTCCACTGTCTTTGGTGGGATAATTAAATTAATTGCAGTTCTTTTTAAGTTAAAGGATCAACAAATAATTAAAACACCAAGAACCAAGATGATCTTGAGTCAAGCCAATACTTTGCAGGAAATGTGAATGCCAAATCCAACACAATTGCCACAATATGTGGGAAATATTGAGCTGAATTTATCATTGTAGGAGCAAGCGGGCAGGGTGTGAATGTGCATTGTAAATTGCAGTACCGGAGCATCACTGGATTCAGAGATCTCTGGAATGCAACATGTTTCAATGGGAGGGCAGGAAAAAAAGGACCAAGAACTCACTCAGCAGGCTTTTAAGGTCCGTGAGGAGATTCTTAACAAACTAGAGAGGGTCAAAAGGGGATATTTAAATGTGAAATTGCTAAGCCCAAAGAGTCTGATGCACATTAGTGTGCAGCTGTTGGATTTAACGTGGGGAGCTGCAAAAAAATGTTGTTTGTAAACCAGAAATATTTTTGCCACCGTAGGTTTCAATGCACGATCAGCCAAAGTACTGTTTAGCTGTCTGATTAGCCAATTCTCTGAGCACTGATGCTCTGGCCCTCTGAGTTACTGCCTCCTCTCTTGTGCAAGGCAGCAATAAGCCCTGTCATGACTGCCGTCTGCACCAAAAGGCATCCTCCACCTCCTTGCAAAACTCCAGCATCTGCTAACTATATTCATAGAATCATACAATTTACTGTGCAGATGCGTATCAGAAAAATCTTCCTGCCTTCACCAATTCGTACAGTAGATATCAGATTGTTATATATCTTTAAGGTTTCATATGTGAAGTTATAATTAGTCCAATTTAAACCATGCAACGTAACCTAGTTTGCAGCAGGAGCTACAGGCAACACCAAGTGAAGTACAACTTAACTCTTAGTTGGCAGTGGCATCAAACATTAGCTTAGACACTGACATGCAGTGTTAATAACACTTTATTTGACGATGGCAATGCAGTTATTAACATTCCAGTTTTTGTTATTTTGTATTTGTTCATAGTTCTGGATGAGACTTGCCTTGCCTTCCTAACTCTGCTAACCTTATGCTAATTGGTCTTACGTTGTTAATCGTAAAGTGTATTTGCTGTCTATTTTTGAACCTAGGCTATGAAACTAACTGTTGGAATAAATGCTACATTCCCTATTTAGACTTGAATTTAAAACAATCCTCCTGAAACTGCCTGATTGTACGTTTAAAACCATTTTGGATCAATGGCTAAAATGTCAGGGGGCGATGAGCAGAAATGTTTCTCCTCAGAAATCTTTCTCATCTCCTCTGGGCAGCACGGTCGCACAAGTGATTAACACTGTGGCTTCACAGCGGCAGTGTCCAAGGTTCGATTCCCTGCTGGGTCACTGTCTGTGCGGAGTCTGCACGTTCTCCCAATGTCTGCATGGGTTTCCTCCGAGTGCTCCGTTTTCCTCCCACAGTCCAAAGACGTGCAGGTTAGGTGGATTGGCCACGATAAATTGCCCTTAGTGACCAAAAAAGGTTAGGAGGGGTTATTGGGTTACTGGGATAGGGTGGAAGTGAGGGTTTAAGTCGGTGCAGACTCGGTAGGCCGAATGGCCTCTTTCTGCACTGTATGTTCTATCTTCTCAGTTCAGTGAAAAGATATGGGGCGGGATTCTTCGTTTTCCGGCACAGTGCATCCCCGCCAGCGGCAGGCTCCTCTGTTCCGGCAGCCGTCAATGAGGTTTCCCATTGTGGCCAGCCCATGCCGTCGGGAAACCCGCATGCATGGGTGGGCTGCTGGCAAAGCGGAGGAACCCACCGATGGAGAATCCCACAGATGATCTGGAATGCACTTCCTGAAAGGATGATGTAAATAGTTTCAATATTAACTTTCAAGAGTCACACTTGAGAAGGAAACCGTTCGAGCCAAGGCCAAGAGAAAAGAGCATGTAAATGTCGCCACAGTCCCAGAGGACCATGGGTTGCTCTCCTGTTTAAAGAGTGATTGGTGCTGATTTAACCTGAGGGTCACCCCATCTCAGGCAAGGGTTGAGAAGGCAGGGCCTTCATGAACCTCAGCTGGCACCAGAATCGAATCTGTGCTGTTGCCGTTGCTCCTCATCACAAACCACCCATCCTGCCAACTGAGCGAACCGAAAAATACAATAGGCCAAATAGCCTCTTTCTTAGTTGTATGATTAAAATCATAGAATCCTTGCAGTGCAGAAGGAGGCCATTCAGCCCATCGAGTCTGCACCGGCCCTTGGAAACAGCACATTACCTAAGCCCACCCCTACCCTATCACTGTGACCCAGTAACCACACCTAACCTTCTCGACATTAAGCGGAAATTTATCACGGCCAATCCACCTATCCTACCCATCTTTGGACTTTAGGAGGAAACAGGAGCACCTGGAGGAAACCCACGCAGACACGGGGAGAAAGTGCAAACTCCACCCAGACAGTCACCCGAGGCCGGAATTGAACCCGGGATCCTGGCGCTGTGAGGTAGCAGTGCGAACCACTGTGCCACCCCAATTGTATGACATTGAATCACTAAAATTAGGAGAAATTTCCCCTGAGTTCAACGGCCCTTTTGCTGTTCTGTCAAATTTTCCTTCTTGCCGTGACAATTCCCACTGTAAGCAGCATCCCACCTTTATTTATTTCTACCTTGTTTCAACAGATGAGCTGAGGTGTATACTTTTTAATACTTTTTAAAACAAAGGCAAACTACGCAAAAGTGAGTCAAATGAATTGAAAGAATCTTCACATCCACTTCACTTTGGCCTTGTTCTGTTACCCTTCTGTTGACTGGTTTATGGCAGATGGCTTAAAGTGAACTAACAGATCACAAAATCACATCGATATAGCACTGGCTTCTCTAGTTGAAAAAGTCTATGGTATTTTCCCATTGCACCTCTATGCCTGTTGCAATTCTGCCGCCTATTGCAAAAGGGACACTGAGGTATTGCATGAATGACTGAACTGTAGGAATTATATGGATACCCAGACTTATTAATGACTCTTTAAAAGCTGCCCTACACACAACTCTGGTGATTAGACATGTCAGTACCATTCATGTCTCCTCAGATAATGAGGCAGTGAATGCCCATATATAGCAGAACCTGGACAATATTATGGCTCGGGCTGTTCAGTGGCATCTAACATTCATGCCACACAAGTGCTAAGCCAAGACTATGCCAGCAAGAGAGAATCTAACCATCTCCCCTTGACATTCAATGGCATTACCATTGCTGAAGCCCCATTTTCAACATCCTGGGGGTTACCATTGACCAGAAGCAGAACTGGACTAGACATAAAAATGCCGTGGCTGCAATAGCACATCAGTGGCTGGGATTTCTGCAGCAAGTAACTCACCTCCAGACTTTCTGAAGCATGTCCACTATCAACAAAGCACGTAAGGAGTGTGATGGAATACTCTGCACTTGCCTTGATGAATACTACCCAGAGAACCTTCAGGAAGCTCAACACCATCTAGGACTAAGCAGCCCGATTAATTGGCACCCCATCCACCACCTTCAGCATTCACTCCCTCTACCACCAACAGTCAGTGGCAGAGGCATAAACCGTACACAATATGCACTGCAACAATTCACCAATGGTCCCTTCAACAGCACCCTCCAAACCTGCAAGTTCTCCCCTTAGAAATACAAGGACAGCAGATGCATTGGAAAACCTCCACCTTCAAGTACCCCTCCCCCACCACATGCTACCACAACCCACATGCCATCCTGACTTGGAACTATATCGCAGTCCCTTCACTGTCCCTGGGTCAAAATACTGGAACTCCCTCTGGAACAGCACTCTGGGTGCTCTTACAACACATGAACTGCAGCGGTTCAAGACTGTGGACAGAATTTAACAAAAAGATTTCTAAGTTCATTTTGTGGCGAATTTTCATAGAATTTATCATAGAGTCATCAAATTTACAGTGCAGAAGGAGGCCATTTGGCCCATCGAGTCTGCATTGGTCCTTGGAAAGAGCACCCGACTTAAGCCCTCATCTCCACCCTATCCCCTGTAACCCAGTAGCCCACCTACCCTTATTTTATGCACTAAGAGTAATTTAGCATGGCCAATCCACCTAACCTGCACATCTTTGGACTTGTGGGAGGAAGCTGGAGAACCCAGAGGAAACCCGCACAGCCACGGCGAGAAAGTGTAGACTCCACACAGACAGTGACCCAAGCCAGGAATCGAACCTGCGACCCTGGAGCCGTAAAACGACAGTGCTAACTACTGTGTTGCCGTGCTGCCCTTTTTGCAGGGAGTTTCCCGTCGGCTCTACCAACGAGTTCCCTACAGCTATCAAGTGACACTTAGGGCAGGATTTACCTGGCTGGTCATGCCTGTCATGATATGCAGACACGCAACCAATGGGTCATCAGAACAGGACACAACCAATGGATAATCAGGACACCCAGAGGTGGCATTACCACAAGGGGGCATTACACGACCACTATAAAAAGGTCAAGGCACACAGGCTCTGCCTCTTCCACCGGCATAAACCTAGAGAGCAAGACAGGATTGATTAACAGCAACATAACACCCTAGTGCATGGTCTATGCGAGCTTGTATAGTTAATAGAGTAGACTGAGTTACTAGAGTCAGATTAAAAGAGTGTCAAACTCATTTCGGAACATTGTTAATCGCTCAATAAATACATTGAACTGATCTCAGAATCTGGAGCATCCTTCAGCAAAGCCTACATCAGGTAGCAGCGTATGTTGAAGTAACATAACACAACAACGCCGGCGAGAAATTTCAGTCCCACGCTGGTGCACGGGAAATCCCGTTGACAGCAGCGAGACCGGTAGATTCCGCTGACGGACACCCACCCCGCCATAAAACATGCGGTGGGGTAGTCAGTAGATCACACCCGAAAAATTTTTTTCAGCACTGGGGAGCTGAACTCAGAGATCGGGCCACCATTTTGAAAGGGTATCCCGATCTTTAAGTGAACTTGTGGGTTCCCCCCCCCCCCCACTCATGGGCAATGTCATCCCCCACACACATTGGCACTACCCCACATCCCCCTAAGTGAGGACACCCCACCATGGGTCCCTGGGGGCTTCCCCTCTTCAGGCCGCCCCACACGCCCTTAAAAGCCCCCACTCCAGAACCCCCATCCCTCACCCCCCCAAACCTCCCAGAGGTTCCTACCTACCTGCCTTGCACCCTCCTAACCTTCATGCCCCTCTTCACCCTCCTTTCATGGGAATGGCTCCATCGGGTCCTGATCCTTGGCAACGTCATACTGGCACCTGGGCAAACTTGAGCTCCCTGCCTGGCATCCTGGTAATGCTGCCAGCTTAACAGTGCCACCCAGGCACTTTGGCAGTGCCAGGGTAGCAGAGCCAAGGTGCCAGCTGTGCAGTGCCAGGGCCAGAGGGCCATCCTGCACTATCTCTGGGGGTTTCCCAGGATCCTCTGATGGACTGGGAACCCCCCCCCCCCCCCCAAGCCGCTGTTCTTCCTGGACCATATTTGTGTGGACCAGTACTGAACAGCACCTGGCTGCAATCTCGTTGCGGAGGCTGGTAGATGCTGGGTAAGCCTGCCTTTGTAGGTTTAAAACCTATGTAGGCATGCCCAGTTTGCTCATGCCCCTTTGGGCAGGATTCTGATTACGACGCCTCGTGGGACTTGGGTACATCCCACGAGGCATAAAGGCTGCAAGAAACCCCTGGGAGCCCTCTCCTGGCGTCTACCGGCCGCATTGTGCTGTCGCTCAGGTGCAACATTGACGGTAGATCCCGCCCCATGGCTCACCAATACCTTCTCAAGGGCGATTATAAATGGGCAACAAATGCTGGTCTAGTCAGCAATGCCTGTTTCCCATGAACAAATCAATAAAAACCAACTCAATAAATCACCATTATAGTTATATTGAAAGGCAGTTATGGCTATTATCATATTAGGAGCCTTTATGGGTTCATACAGATAAGGTGGGCTGAATGACCAGCTTCTGTGACATAAATGTTCTAGATTTCTTTCTTTTCAGCCTCAACTAATTTTCCCTGATCCTATTTTCAGTTGTGCAGTGACCTTCTGCTCACAGTATTCAATTCTTCATTCCCGCTGCTGCTGGGTCATGGCAGATCACAAATATTGAAGTAATTGAGTTACACGGTGACAGAGGGATATAAAATGTCAGCAGTTAATTGAAGCTCAAAGTAAAAATTGCGATCAAATGTCTCCCAAATGGTTGATGCTGACTGTGACACACAGCCTCTGAGAAGTCAGCTTTTTAATTGTATAACACTAACTAGTTATTTTACAAAAATAATTAAACCATCGTATTGAATCCAACATTATATTTTTAAGAGTTTTTTTTATTTCTCACAGGTCAGCATTCGCGACTGGCTATGGGCTGAAAAAATCTATAACCTCTGTGAAATTCTTTGTAAAGTTCATAAGGTAACTGTCTCTGTGTCACGATGTATTGAAGCTATCAGTCAGAATTACAGAGCAATGAACAACAGGCTGAAACTCATACATGGGATGGTTTCAGTGCATTTGGCACAGATTAGAAAATAAATATTAAAATCGGAAGGGTGCATGTCTGCACCCAAACTTAAGACATGCAGAGTCACAATTTAAGTCAGTTGTAGTATTCTCACTTCTGAGTGAAAAGGAAGCAGGTTCATTGATCCATATTTGAACTCTAATTATCTTGTGTTACATGAGGCAGCAAGGTGGCGCAGTGGTTAACACTACTGCCCCACGCGCCGAGGACCCGGGTTTGATCCGGGCCCTGGGTCACTGTCCGTGTGAAGTTTGCACATTCTCTCTGTGTCTGTATGATGTGCAGGGTAGGTGGATTGGCCACGCTAAATTGCCCCTTAATTGGAAAGAAATTTTAAAAATCTAGTGTTACATTGTTAGAGAAGCCAATCTTTTGATGAAGTTTAAACTGCACAATTGTTTGTTGGGCCTTGAAAGTTATAATTTCAAGATGGCAGGTTACCATTTCATAAGAATGTCCCCAAATGGGTTGAAAAGGCTTTGGCGCCCAAATTGATCATTGAAAATTGATGGTACTTAGGTGTACCGAATAAAGTACATGGGATCTTCTGTCTCTGTGATTCTGATTGCAAATACTATAGTTAGACACATGCCACAATTGCAACCATACTTTTGCCAATTTAAAAGAAAACTTTTTGCATACATGAGAAAGAAAAATTTCTGCTATTTTGCTCAGCTTGTTTGATGACGTTGATGAAAGAGTCAAGGCAGGTGCAAGGGTATGACTCACATCCCTGACATTGTTTGACCACTGAAGTTAGGAGGCAATGTGGTACCAATGTAATTTAATATGCACTGCATGTACGTCTAATACCTTAAAAATCTTCAATCTTCTACAGTTCCTGTCTGCAAATCTTAGATCTTGGTGTCACATATTCTTGCTGTTAAAATTTCCATATCCACATCTATAATTGAAGCTGCCAGTGTAAACTTTCCACACTGCAATTATGCATTCCCACCAAGTACATTATGCTATAGAGCATTCATTTTTCATTCCCCGGTCACTTAGCCCATAATGCGGAGGTTCAAACAACTTTACTTCTCACTTTCCAAGATTATCTTAAGTTTTGTTATTGAACGATAAACAATATTATTATTATATAAAAATAAAGATCCAAGCTACAACTATAAATTTAGGACTAAATTAAGCCCAAATGTCCCGTTCAGTTATCCTCTGCTAACATCACTTCAGCTGAAGAACACAATTGGTTTTGATCCTTGTGTGCGATACCATAGGAATATTGACCAGTATTTCTAAATGATATTTCCAGATATACAGAATCTGTTATGGTTTGAGCTAAACATGTAAATATAACAGATTAAATCATAATTGCAATGTATTGCAAATATTTTTCTGAAGATCATTGATAATCTGGCTCACTCTACGCCAACAAACTGGAGCAGAGTTTCCATTTTGGTTGCAGTCAGCAATCCAAGTGCAAATTGCAATCAAAATTGCTCTAATTTCCTGAATTGATTTCTTTGCTCAAGATTCCACTCAATCTTAAATGCATACCCCCAAATGTAAAATCTCCTGTAAACCAGCACAATCGAGAAGCATTTTAGAACTTTTTTTCAAGAATCTTACCAATAAAAATACTTCTTGATATACTTGAGAGTGGTAACCTTGTGAAGTTTTATGAACAGAATTGAAAATGGGTTTATCACAAAAAATATACATTATTAATCAGATAATCTGCCTGCGAGTAAACTGATATTAAATAACCAAAACTAACTTGCAAATAAACTATATCGAACCATTTACTAGTTTCATTGATGTACAGTAGTCAGTTTCTTCATTTATTATACATTATATTTGAAAACTTAAACACTTTAGTGCCTATTTGTTTTCTTGCACTTAAAAAGAAAGCTTGATTTCAAAAGCTTCCTCAAAGGTCTATAAAGGGGCATAATTAGCGGATATTCTCCAAGGTGATCAATTCAAATGGAGAGCATGACAGACTTAGTCGATGGGGCCAACTTCCAGGCTAATGTTTTTCAAACCAGCACTAAACAATGAGGAAACTCAATTTGGCCTGGATATAACCTATGCTTGAAATTCAACCTTTTGCAATACCCCATAAAGAAAATAATCTCAAAATTCATTTTTTTTTGTGAATTCTATCAGAATAAATGGGCAGCATTATGAGTGTTCTCTTGAACTGATTTGCATGTTCAAGGTCAAATCAACATTTTATCAGTTCGGGAGCGAATGTTACGAGTGGTGTTTGTTTTGATCTAATTTCTGTTTTATGTTGGGCAGTCACAGTGCTTTGGACACTTGTTTCCTTCTTGATTAAATTCTGCAAGATTAATCTGAGTGACAGCCTTCCTCTTCCAGTAAAACTGACATTAGATTATGCATTAATGAACTTGAGATAGTTGACTGAATCTGTCAATGGGTTGACTGAACCCATAATATAGTGCATTTTGATGGATAAATTAAATTACCATATATTTCTTTTTCCAAATATACAGTATGCATGTTAAGCCATGTTTACTGTACTTTAAAAGGAAAGCAGATGCTTGAAACAGCTAACTTTTTAGAATACTTCATTGTAGTTTAATTTTCTTAAAGAAACATTTTCCCATAATCTTTGGTTGTAAGCAATGGCTAACTAATATGCTTTATAGAGCATTATCTGCCTATACGATTAAGTGGCTCGAAGATAATCTACTGCAGAATATTTTACAGCTCTGGCTTGCTGATGAATGCTGGCTACAAGCAAACTTATATTTAGGTCTTCATCAGGACTGCGAACTTCAAGACCAGAGGCCGTATGGTTTCAGTGTCATGGCAGGTCAAGGTGAAAATCACTATTTCTGCGTAGAGATGGGCAGCGAGCTTGCAGTTTGGGAGAAAACCTTCCAGAGAGCAGTGTTTATGGAAGTGCAGAGAACAGGGGTAAGTAGGACAATATAAACTCTTTGCATGTGGTTAGCTTTCACATTGTCACTAAAGCACAAGGAATGCTGTTCTAACTCGAGGTTCAAACAAGGTGCATATGGGCACATTATGAAGCCTATGTGTTTTGGCCATTGGTAGTGATGTGTGCACTGTCATAATATCCACTCATGTATATAATGAGAGGCAGATAGGCAGTGATTGACACACGGGATGACCAATGAACACACAACACAGAACAACCAATCACCAGACAGGAAACCATCACTATAAAGCCCACAGGGCATTAAGACTCTCCCTCTCTCAGGACCCAGCTACTGAGACAGTCAGAGTGCACAAGTTAGTGAGCACTATCACCATGCGGTAGCTAGTAAGCCTGGTCAAGCCAGTAAGAGGTCATCAGTTGGATTAGTAGAGTGTCAACCCACAGCTGAACATGTACAGCAGTCCACTAGTTAAATAAAACAGTGTTGGATCATCTCCTGTGTCAGACGTCTGTTTCTAGCTTCACTGCATCCCGCTGCAGTCAACGTCGAACCAACCTGCCTAACACATCATGCAAAATATCAATTTGTAAATTGGTACCCAAAAATGTTTATCTTTAACTATCAGGCTACAAAAATGCCCACTATACTTATTTATGAAAAATAATGATCTATCCAGCAATATCAATGTGATTACTGTTGTTTCTGTGATTCTAGAGAAATAATTTCACAAAAGTGACTTTTCTATAGCAACTGGATCATTCTGCAACAATAAGCCACAAATGTTAAAATCTAACTTATAATCGTTCAGTCTTAAATATTGAAATATTTACTTCAATTAATTAATATGCATATATATTTTACTGCAATGCCGATATGACAATTTAAAATAACTTGAGTGAACCCAGACAAGGATATTTAAAGGAGATCATTCATTCTGCATCCTTTGCTACACTCCACACATTGCACTAAATTCATTCATGTTTTATCTCCAAGGTTGTGGGGGGTTCTCATAGGGTTATTTAGTGATTAGCACAATGCTCTTTATACAAAAAGTATTAGTACTAAGAAAAATTGGAGATTTGCCATTATTTGTTTGTTTTTATGGTCCACGGCCCTAGTGATTTGCTACAGTACCAGAAGCTAAACCTGAGGGAAAGGTTTTCTTTCTGGCAAACTCAGAACTTCCTCCACACGGTGCCGTACTGCGGAATGGAAGATAATAATCTGAAGCAGGTTTCATTTCCCATCACTCTGTGAATCAAACTGTGAAACATCCGAAATATCACAGTTTGGCTTTGCATAAGTGGAGGGTAAGCAGCCAATGAATATGTAGATAGATTGGAAGTTCTGAAGTTGCTTTTCCAGTGTTAACATGTGCATTATTGTTGGACTTGTTTTAAATTTTGCTATGGAAGAGTGATTAGAATGTACTGCACAGAGCAACATTTACATCACATCTCCAATAAATAATAGAGAGTCAGGATGTGTAGAATTCACTTTATTTATTGGTAAGTAGCTGCAGAATGGTATCTGATTGGATTTCCACATATAAGTGCCATTAATGTAGCAAGTATTTTTGGGTTTTTTTCATTGCGTCCATTATTTAAGCACAAAACCTTAAGTGACTAACCATTCTCTTCATCACTTCTCAGGGAAGCACTCCAAAAGGTGTAATAGAGGAAGCCTGACTGTGGATTTATTAATGCAATTCACATTTAGTATGTATCTCTGACCAGAAGTACTTTATGCAAGAGCAATTGGAGGTCAGAAGTGAAAAGCATTAAATAGATTTTGTGGCAAGCATATCTAAATTGGAAGCATTTTGATTTCCTGTCAAAAACAACTCTTTTAGCAGTGATTTTTGTTTGCTACCGCTACATGTAGTCCTGCCCAACACGCATTCTCATCATCATTAGACTGCATTAAAGTGCTGATTGAGGGGGAGTTCTTAAAAACACTGATGAATTTCCATATATTCTTACCCTGCAGCAGGATTACATGTTGAGAGGAAATAGTTCCTTTAGCTTCTTATATCAATGTGCTCATTTATCCCCAACTCAACTCCACAGGGTAATATTGAGAACGCACTGAAAGTTTGAAATCAGCATATCCATTACTAATGTATATAGCTCTTCTATTCTCCTGAATATATGTTTGTTTAATAATTTGTGTAAGGATACATTTCTATGTTAGCAGCAACAACTTACATTATGCAACCTTCTTCAAGGAGTAAAATATCCCAAGGTATTTAGCGTATTAGTTTAGCATTTGTGCGAAACATTTTGTTTACACACTAACGGCAGAATTTTCCCAAAAATGATAAAGGGCATGATTCTCCCAAAAGGGAACAAAGTCCCTGAGTGAGCAAGTTTAGCCGTATGTTTCCCGGCGCTCGCAGTGCAGAGAAACACATGGCTATTCATCGCAAGTCACGTTGAACAAGGGACCTGAACAGGAAACGCGCAGCCGAGGCCACACAGAGCCCCATTTTGTACATTTAAAAATGGCGATCCCGATCTCCGAGGCCCCCAAAACGATCCCCACCCCAACACCCATGTTGGGCAACATCGGCCTGATCGTGCATGCAAATCTGGGACCCTGGCTGTGCCCATTCCAGCTGCCAGTGCTACCTGGCCACTATGGCAGTGCCAGGATGGCGTCCAGGTGGGTCTCCAGCTCGACATCCATGAAACGTGGTGCTGCTCTTCTTGCTGCCATCTTGTTGGCTGGGAAGTGAAGTGTGTACATGGGTCTTTGGCTTGTCAACCTCCTGAGTGTCAATCGCGAATTCGGCACCGTTTCTCATTGGACTCGATTGTGTTCCACGTGGTACCAGTGCTACTCCCTTAACAGTAGCTGAATCAGTCCAGATACGGCACCACTGTTGCTGTCATGGAACTCCACGAATCCTGTGTTGGTGTCAACACTTACGTTGGGATTCTTCCGCCCCGTCTGCTGCAAAAACGCCATGGGCCAGACACAGACAATGGAGAAGTCCATTGACCTCGGTCGGGATTGCCTGGTCGCCGGGCAGACATGGCCGGAGAATCCCGCCCTTCGTCTCAGAAACAGAAAATCCCACCCTCTGTATATAGGCCATGCAAACCACCCAACTAACTGCAGTGTCTAAGATGCTTTACACCAATCCTAATGTTGCGGTAAAAATACACCTTTAATTGTTCATAATAAGCACCCACCTGTTAAAAAAAAAGCATAAATGTCAGGGCGGAGCCTGCTCTGCTAGCTGGCTCACCTCGCTTTGATGTTTTGGCTGACGGTCAACTTAGTAAGAGGCAGGACTTCCATTCATCTCCAGGAGAACCTTTTTAAAATTTGTTGATGGGATGAGAGTGTCGCCGGCTGGGCCAGTATTTATTGCCTATCCCTAATTGCCCTTGAGGGGGCAGTTAAGAGTCAACCACGTTGCTGTGTCTCTGGAGTCACATGTAGGCCAGACCAGGTAGGGACGGCAGATTTTCTTCCCTAAAAGAAGGACATCAGTGAACCAGATAGTTTTTAAAAATTGTTTCATGGCTGTCATTATACTTTTAATTCCAGATTTTTATTGAATTCATATTTCACCATATGCAGTGTCGGGATTTGAGCCTGGGTCCCTAGACCAATACCCTGAGTTTCTGTTTTTTAGTCCAGTGAAAAAAACCACTACGCCACCACCTCCCCAGTTTCGCCTCATAGAGCTGCCGTTAAATCAGAGACCAGCAGCTCTGCACACTGGCAACACCAACAGACCAGTAACAACTGTTGGTAAAGCGGTCAGGCCAAAGAGATGGCTTTCATTGATGGACCCAGACATTCAGGTAAACCCTGGATCTCATTGGGACCAGGCTGACAGGTGTAAGTGAAGGGGGGGGGGGGGGGGGAGGTGGGGAGTGGGAAGCATGTTGGTCATGGTGAAGGGTGGGGGTGGGGAGAAAAAACTGTGGCGATGGAAACACGATTGGCACCGGAGTCCGGTGTCCCGCTTTAACTGACTGACAGCCCATCGGGTTAAAACCACCAGGCTGCACATTGGGCGCCGGCCTCGCTCACCACCAGTTAAGTCATAGCAGTGGTGAGATGAGGCCCATAATCGAGCGTTATTTGCCACTTAACGGTCTCAATTGGGCCTCAGGTAGGTGACCGTCCCAATGCCTTCCTACTGCTTGTAAAATCGCCCATCTGTCTGCTATCCTGCAGTGGTTCATAAGATTCAGCCCAATGTTAACACGCCACAAGGAAACAAGTAAGAATGACTGCTGAGGAAAATGTCTGGAATGTGTAGAATGATAGAAAACACCAAGCAAGTTGAGAAAAACAGTACTGCAGCTAACTGAAATGCTATGACATTCCCAAATAAAACTAAGCTGTTTAAAGACTAATTATTCACATTTTATAATGAAAGAAAGATTAATGTTGATCATATGGAAGAATCTTTACAAAGCATGCGTATACCCTGGCAACCCATCCACCAACTCAAACATCCCTTCACCACAGAAGCAAAATGGTAGCAGTGTACGTCATCTACAAATACAGTGCAGCAAACCACCAAGGTTCCTTCAACAGCATCTTCTAAACCAGTGACCTCTACCACCTAAAAGGACAAAGACAGCAGATGCTTGGGAACATGACCACCTGCCTGTTCCCGTCCAAGATACTCACCATCCTGACTTGGAACTACATCACCATTCCTTCATTGTTGCTGAGTCAAAATCCTGATACTCCCTTCCCTAACAGCACTCTGGGTGTACATATACCTTCATCACCACCTTCTCAAGGGCAATGAGGGATGGACAATAAATGCTGCTCTCGCCAGCAACACCCACAACCACGAAAGATAAATTAAAATTAAATGTAACAGCATAGAAACTGAGCTTTCGCCGTTTGCATGTTTAATTTTGCGTTCAGCCCTGGAATTATGATTCATATACACATTAACTACAAATCTTGTTCTGTCTCAGTATGCCATGTAACCATGTAACAAATTAGTTCAATTAAGCACAAATGCCTGTGGCATTTATGTGGAATGGCGCATGTCGGTAGTTTTCTCTACTCCCTGTATTCATTCATTCATTCAGGACCTTTCTCTGTGATAAAAATTGGATCTGGTTGTCAGTATTTATTTTTCTTTCCCATGCATAATTCAATTGTAGGTGGTTAATTCATGTAGTTCATTCAACATGAACTAATTTAATTATTGTTTTAATGTGCCATATATGTATCAACTGATTATCTCTCAAATGGCTGCAGGCTCTGGAAACTGTCCAATTGAGAGAGTGGAAATAAAAATAGAAACCACTTGAAATATGCAGCAGGTTAGTTAGCACTGTAATTTTTTAGAAAGGGATAAGCTAGTGTTTTAAGGGGGACCTATCATCAGAACCCATTTGTTTCAGCATTGTTTCAGTTCAAAAACAAAAATCTGGAGATTATCACCGGGGTCCTTTTGGCTCTGCCATGGTCTGATCTACATGGGGATGTGCCGGGCCAACCAAAGGTCCATTAGCTTTCAGCGGGTCCCATAGATCCCAGCAGTGGGCTGGGCCAGTAAATTCCAGCCTAGAGTTGCCATATTATTGAATGAATACTTCATGCTACTACATAAACATGAGATAGCTATTCATTTCCACAAGCCTGTTTCCCAATTCTCTTTGTGATAGATTGACCGATCACAATAAATTAATTGAAAAAAAATCCAGACAACAATATCACAGCTGTGTTAAGCGTTCACCTGACCATAAGCTGGGTTCTCCATATCGCGACGCCGGAAACACAGGGCGAGATTCTCCGCACTCCCGACGGTGCGGAGAATAGCGTGGCTCATAAAATTTTACGGCCACGCTGTTCCGACGCCCTCCCGCTATTCTCCCCCCCCCCCCCCCCCCCCCCCCACGCCCAACTCCCGACACGAATCGCTGCCGCCGTTTTTTTACGGCCGGCAGCGATTCACAGCTGATGGATGGGCCGAGTTCCCAGCCCTTTACGGCTGTTTTTACGAACGGCAAACACACCTGGTCTGGCCGTTCGTAAAAACGGCCGTAAACTCTCGCTTTTTATAACCATGGCACCGATTGGCACGGCAGTACCACGGCCGTGCCAAGGGTGCCATGGGCCCGCAATCGGTGGGCACCGATCGCGGGCAGCGGGCCCGATGCCCGCGCACTATTTGTCCTTCCGCCGCCCCGCAGAATCCATTCGCGGGGCGGCTGAGGGGCATCCCGGCCCGCGCATGCGCGGGTTTCGCGCAAATACGCGATGACGTCATCCGCGTATGCGCTGGTTGGAATCTTCCAATCCGCGCATGCGCGGCTGACGTCATATGACGCGTCAGCCGGGGCTAACTCTGGCAAGCGGGCTTAATGAAATTCGTTACGCCCGTGATGCCAGAGTTTACGGCGTCGGGCTGCTAGCCCTGACCGGGGACCAGAATCGGTTCCCGGTCGGGAAGGGGGGGGCTGGCGTCAAACCCGCCCGGATTTGACGCCAGCCTTACGATTTCTCCCGGTTTGGGAGAATCGCGCCCACAATGTGCCGATCGGGTGGAGAATCAGGCGTCATGCGAAAATTGAGGTTTGTACCTGGCGCCAGCGACGGCATGCAAAACCTGCATTTGCATGCATTGAAATGTGATTCGTGGGTTGGACACAGTATGCTCCGCCTTTCCATGATGCTCCGCCCTTCTCCGGTGAAGATCACATGTGCGATTTAATACAAAGAATTACAAACTGGACTGGGCGCCAAGGCTGCTGAGGGGGAGAGAAAAGTTAAGCAAACTTTTAAAAAGTCTTCAAAATTGTAGCGCTTGCTGGGGAGTGGCTGCCTGAGTCGGGAGGAGTAGCGAGGAGGAATTTAGTGACAGGTCCGTGGATTCAGAGTGTCCCCCTCGGGATCAGGGTGCCCTGGCTCAGGCCACCCTTACCTAGCTGCTCACTCTGCTGACTGCTCACTTAGTCCTGTAAATATTTGGAGAGACTCTATCATTTGCGAGCCCACCTAGACTGTCCCTGTGAAGATCCTCGTACCCCAGCTCACCCATCAATGGGATGGCCATAGCCAAGCTCAATCACACCAGGTGCTGCCACTCCTCAGTACACTCATCAGAAGCACAGCCCCACTGCAGGGAATAGCAGAGCTCATCCCAAACAAAGGACACATGGCCTTTTGCACCCTCCTTGGCACACTGCCCTTCTCAGGGAAGAGGCCTCACCAGTGATACTGTCAGCTAGCCAACCATTCAGGACAACCAGCTGTCCCCAAACCTACCTGCCCACTGCGCCCCTGCTCCCATCAATCCTGCCTCCGGTCAGATTGCTACAACTTGTGTGTCGCACCCAGGACCCAGATCACACTGCAGCTAAACCTCCAGAAGATGCTCACTTCTCTCCCTCACCCTCATCTGTAAGACCTGCCCACACAAAACCCACTAAACATGAAGGCAGTGGGTGGCACAAGGTCACCTTCTCAATCACACAACCCTGCTGGCAGGATAACAGATGGCCCACCCAGTGGCGACATCCACAGTATGCCCCACTGGGGAGACAGGACAGGGGCCGTAGAGCCTATCGCTGACACGGGTTGTGGTAGCCAGGGATGGGTGGTGAGCACAGAGGTTCCCCACATCACAGACCCGGTGCCACTCACTGATCGGGATAGCGTGCAGTGCTGTGGCAACATATCGAGGTAGCAGCTGGGGGTGGGTTTGCGGGACACATCTGGAGGGTGGAGCTGACGTACAACTCAGGGTCAACATGTTAGATCTGGATGAGCAAGGGAAAACTCATCTTACTAACATGTCTCCGACCCCCGACCCCCACTCCACCCCCCCCCCCCCCCCCCCCCCCTGCAGACAGCTATGCTGGCTATATATCTGGCCGCAGCTGCCGTTATGGACGCACGGAGATGGAGGCACATTGCATGCTTGGGGAGGACCGAGCACAAGTGGTGCCTGCCCCAGAAGAGCAGGGACAGGCGGTGAGGCTCCAGTGCCGGGCTTCCAACAAGTTGAGGATGAGGTAGAAAGGAGGCGCCGCATGATGGCACATGTATACCATCAGCGCCTGTCTTTCAGGAGCTGCTGGGCCGCCTGTGCCGCCAAAGACCTCAGCTAACCAAGGTGACCATGTGTCACCTGAGCCAGATGATGGCACACCTGGAACTGTCAGGCATGAAGGAGGATACCTGGAGGATGGCTGTGAAGGTGACGGTCGCCCCGAATGTTTATGCCTCCGGATCTTTCCCGGGGCTGAGCGGAGACCTGTCCGTGATATCACAGACATCCGCACACAGGTGCACCAACGCAATTCCCTCTGCGCCTGGGCTTACGAGGATGCAAGGGCAGCAAGAGTTTCCACCAACGCTGGCATTCCCCAGATCTAGGGGGTGGCCGTTGGCACACATGTCCCCAATGAGCACCGGCACATCAGGGGATGCCCTTCATCAATAGGAAGGGGTTCCACTTCCTGAATGTGCAATTGGTGTGTGGCCACCAGATGCACATAATGCACATCTGTGCCCAATACACAGGCACCGTGGACAACGCATACATCCTGCCACACTCACCAGTTCCTGGACCCTTCGAGGCGCTCCCTCGGTTGGCTCTTGGGCGACAAGGGTTATCCACGTCTACATGGCAGATGAAGCCTGTCCAGAGGCCCCAGACTGATGATGACCAGTTATGATGATGCCATGCAGCAACCAGAAGCGTCTTTGAGAGGTACATTGGCGTGCTCAAGATGCGCTTCTGATGCCTTGACCACTCTGATGGGGCACTCCAATATAGCCCCAGGAATGTCTCTAATAACATGCTGGCCTGCTGTGTCTGGCACAACATTGCACAGCAGAGGGGGAGGAAGAATGGCAGGCCTCATCTGACCAGGAGAATGTCCAGGAAGAAACTGGCATGTTGCCCGGGCTGGTATGGCAAGCTGCCCAACGTGTGCACCAGGGCCACCACACATGGGACAACTTCATGATCTCCCGATTTGCCAACTAAGAGGCCTGGTCACTGGCAGCACCATGGTTCTGTTACACCTCTCCATACCTTACAAGTGCTGCCCCATTTCCCATCGCCACACACAACCTCCCCTGTCCCTCCTCCCTTCACTGCACCTCCCCTGTCCCTCCTTCCCTCACTCCACCTTCCCTGTCCCTCCTCCCTTCACTCCACCTTCCCTGTCCCTCCTCCCTTCACTGCACCTTCCCTGTCCCTCCTCCCTTCACTCCACCTTCCCTGTCCCTCCTCCCTTCACTCCACCTTCCCTGTCCCTCCTCCCTTCACTGCACCTTCCCTGTCCCTCCTCCCTTCACTCCACCTGCCCTGTCCCTCCTCCCTTCACTGCACCTCCCCTGTCCCTCCTCCCTTCACTGCACCTCCCCTGTCCCTCCTTCCCTCACTCCACCTTCCCTGTCCCTCCTCCCTTCATTCCAGCTTCCCTGTCCCACTGCCCTTCACTGCACCTCCCCTGTCCCTCCTCCCTTCACTCCACCTTCCCTGTCCCTCCTCCCTTCACTGCACCTTCCCTGTCCCTCCTCCCTTCACTGCACCTTCCATGTCCCTCCTCCCTTCATTCCACCTTCCCTGTCCCTCCTCCCTTCACTCCATCTTCCCGGTCCCTCCTCCCTTCACTCCACCTCCCCTGCCCCTCCTCCCTCCACAGCACCTCCCCTGCCCCTCCTCCCTCCACAGCACCTTCCCTGTCCCTCCTCCTTCACTGCACCTTCCCTGTCCCTCCTCCTTCACTGCACCTTCCCTGTCCCTCCTCCTTCACTGCACCTCCCCTCTCCCTCCTCCTTCACTGCACCTTCCCTGTCCCTCCTCCATTCACTGCACCTTCCCGGTCCCCCCTCCCTTCACTGCACCTTCCCTGTCCCTCCTCCCTTCACTCCACCTCCCCTGTCCCTCCTCCCTTCACTCCACCTTCCCTGCCCCTCCTCCCTTCACTCCACCTCCCCTGTCCCTCCTCCCTTCACTCCAGCTTCCCTGTCCCTCCTCCCTTCACTGCACCTTCCCTGTCCCTCCTCCCTTCACTCCACCTTCCCTGTCCCTCCTCCCTTCACTCCACCTTCCCTGTCCCTCCTCCCTTCACTCCACCTCCCCTGTCCCTCCTCCCTTCACTGCACCTTCCCTGTCCCTCCTCCCTTCACTCCACCTTCCCTGTCCCTCCTCCCTTCACTGCATCCCCCCTGTCCCTCCTCCCTTCACTGCATCCCCCCTGTCCCTCCTCCCTTCACTGCACCTCCCCTGCCCCTCCTCCCTCCACAGCACCTTCCCTGTACCTCCTCCCTTCACTGCACCTTCCCTGTCCCTCCTCCTTCACTCCACCTTCCCTGTACCTCCTCCTTCACGCCACCTCCCCTGCCCCTCCTCCCTCCACAGCACCTTCCCTGTACCTCCTCCTTCACTCCACCTTCCCTGTCCCTCCTCCTTCTCTGCACCTTCCGTATCCCTCCTCCCTTCACTCCACCTTCCCTGTCCCTCCTCCTTCACTGCACCTTCCGTATCCCTCCTCCCTTCACAGCACCTTCCGTATCCCTCCTCCCTTCACTCCACCTTCCCGGTCCCTCCTCCCTTCACTCCACCTTCCCTGTCCCTCCTCCTTCACTGCACCTTCCCTGTCCCTCCTCCCTTCACTGCACCTTCCCTGTACCTCCTCCTTCACTCCACCTCCCCTGCCCCTCCTCCCTCCACAGCACCTTCCCTGTACCTCCTCCTTCACTCCACCTTCCCTGTCCCTCCTTCTTCACAGCACCTTCCCTGTGCCTCCTCCCTTCTCAGCATCTTTCCTGTCCCTCTTCCCTTCCCTGTCCCACTGCCCTTCCCTCCTACCCAGCACCGCATCACCCCCAACCCCTACCGAGGGTCCGACTAGCATCACCACAGGGTGTTGGCCCTGGGTGGGCAGAATCAGCATGTTTTATCAATGGGACAGATGATAATGATGACTCGCTGTGAAATAAGCTGTGGCACTCCTCATTGTTTGACAAAGTCTGACTCATGCCTTTACGATCACATTCCACTGTCGGTCCAGGTGATTCCCGCATGCGTGATGTCCATTCCAGCCCATGGGCCCATATATCCTTTGTTGGGGTGGGGTGAGGTGGGGTTGCGGTTATGGCCAAGGTGAGCAGTGATGGTGCATTCACTGGATAAACTGTCATACAAGTCAGACCCATACCTCTGGCCCTGTTCCCTGCCACCTCTGAGGGTGATCCCAGGTGGAACATTCTGGTGTCCTGGAGTTTCGCCCTGTGCCATCCTGCAACACCCACACCCCACTCTGCACCACCGTTCCACACACCCCCTCCCACCCAGCATGCACTCTACACACAGTTCAGCCAATCCCTAATACCCTCCAGACAGAGGATTGAGGCAGGTCAGAATGTTGGTGAAAATGTGTTCAATGGTAACTATATGCACTGATATGTCCTGGCGCTAACTCCCACCTGTGTGCTGCACCTGTGCTAACCTAACTGGTCTCTAACTTTCGTATCGTACTTACCACTCCTTCAAGGTGTAACCCCAGGATCTCAATGCCCTCAGGTCTAAACCAGGGTCTCAATGCCCTCAGGTCTGAACCAGGGTCTCAATGCCCTCAGGTCTGAACCAGGGTCTCAATGCCCTCAGGTCTGAACCAGGGTCTCAATGCCCTCAGGTCTGAACCAGGGTCTCAATGCCCTCAGCAATGGAGCTCTGAGACTGGGACACATCCCCCAACAACTGGCCAAGATCAGTAAGGGCATGGTCAATACTCTTGATGCCCTCAGCCATGACGCTTTGTGACTGGGCCAAGGTCTGGAGCACTACAGACCTTGTCCATGTGGGCCGGGGACATGTCTGCCTGTGACTGGGATCCCCTGTCCTGAACCTCAGCTATCGACCACACAGATTGCCTTGGATATTTTCACCCATGACTCTGATTTTTTCCCCCAAGCTTTCAACTGTCGATGCCACCCGTTCTGAGTTGGCCTGAGTGCCGTACTTTGTCGGCACCGTTTCCTGCAACTGAACGTGGCTGGACCCTTCCAGCCGCACCTGCAGGCATTGGAATGTTGCTGACATACCATCCTGTAAATCCTGGCTGTGAGCCTGCATCTCCACCAGTGATGGGATCATACTTTCCAGAAGCATCATGGCTGTCTGGACTACAGCTGCTTCCTGAGATCGCACAGCCCTCCGACCCTCTGCTCCCTCAGGACTTTGTACCTCCACCAGACGTGCTGCAGCATGTGTGACGTTTACATCAGAAGGTGAACAGGAGCCTCATCATTAAAATGCCCCATCAATGTGATACCGTCTGCGATGGTGGAGGGTGCAGGTGCACGCATTGACGAGAAGTCGGTGTCTTCTCCGGACTGGTCCTTCAGCGTGTGCTGGGGATGTGGCTGGGGGCGAGGTGCGCCGAACATCCTGACCTCATCTGATGGTGATCCTGCAAGACAAAAGGCAAAGACACGGTGAGATCTTGGGAAGAAGTGGTCTGGGGGAGAGGGGTGACTAACTTGCTACAGGCGCATCATTTTGCATCGGGGGTTCAGTTGATTGACACCTGCTGACTCTGTCTCAGCGACAGCACTCTTGTGGACTTCTCCGACTAACTCCAGTGGCCTCTGCTCCATGGCGGGGAGGGGGGGGCGTGGTGCCTGAGGCCCGGGATGTCCCCTTCAGTTTTCTCTCGCTCACTTCGATTACAGGCTGCTTTTTCTTCAGGGGCACATAAAGGACATGGTGAGATGCATGGAGGAGAGTTCTATGGGTGGGTCTGTAGCTGAGCTGGTGGCATGTGTGACAAGGCATCTGGCCAAAGCGGACGGTATAGATTTTGGGGTTTGGTGCAGGGCGGGATGTAAAGGAGATGCAGGCAGATGGGTTTTGATATGCCTCCGTGGGAGTGAGGGTGTAATATGAGGAGTGAGGGACAGGAGTGATGCCAGGGGATCAGAGGTGGTGACTCACCCGAGCTGCCCTAAGGAGATCATGCGGAGAGGGGTGCATTCATCGGGAAACCCCGTTGACATCAGTGGGACCAGAAGATCCCACCACCAGTCAGTAGTGGGCTGCCTCCGCCACCGTGAAACATGCGGCAAGTTGCATGGAAAATCCCACCCTTTTGAAGTAATTAATATGAAAATGATCTACTCAAGGTAAGGAAATCATTTGGTGCCTCTCCTGAAGAATTTTGGAAAGGGAACAAAATGCAGTGGTCTCAGCACATCTGTCCTTTCTTGATAGAGTAATCCAAATTGTATTCTCACCTGATCCACCTGCCTTCTATTCATATCTCTCAAACCCTTCCCTCTTCAGAAATTATCTTTTGAACATCGCTTCAATGGTAATTTATTCCATCACTCTTGTCACCCTTTCGACTTCTCTTATTCACAGTTTTCGAACTTTTAACTCCTTGGCTATTTGAATTATTAACATGGCAAATAAATTGATCAAATCTCTTAAATCAAATTATTTCATAATCTTTGAAAAATGTAATAATTTTTAAGACACCTGTTGGATCAAAACTTATACCCGACAGTGGATTCTTCCTTCACGATGGTGTTTCTATTGCTAACATCCTTTCTATAATTAGTTAGGCACAAAGTAACAGTACTCCATATGAGTTCCAGGTCATTTTGCAACAACAATGGTACTGCTGGCAGTCCCTTCAGCAGTACTTTTGATCATTTGATGGAACTTTAGCAGTAGATTAGCAGAACCAGCATTTATGCACGTATTTGCTGAACTTTAGTGTAGCTAATATGGAATATAGTGGTCCACGGTTTCCAGCATAACCCTTTTTAAGAATAACCTATTGCCAATTTTTGATGATATAGCTGAATTAAGAGGATTGGCTGCTTTCCCCCTCGTGACCCAACTTATTAAAGCACTCAGTAGCTGAACCATATAAATCCGCAAGGTCACAGGTTTGAACACTAATGCAATTCATTTGACTTTTCTTATTCCAGAAAAGAAGATTTGCAGAAAGCTCCTTTAAATGCACAGGAGCTAAACATTGATATTTTTCTCCCATGGAGTAGAAATTATGAACAATTCATTAGTTCATTTCAGTGATCAATAAACTTTCCATATCCATCTTGTTATAAAGTCTCTAGTCTGTTCTGGCTGTGAACGAGGCGTGATTAAAAAGAAAAAACACAGGCACAGGCAGTCAATCAGATTTTACAAAGAAGCTTACAGGGCAAGCTGTGGTCAGTCAGAAAAAAATGCAGCAGTGTAGATAGGAATTATTTTATTTAAGTTAATCAGTCCAACCTACAGGTGTGGGGAAGCATAGAATCATCAGTAATTTGTATTATGACAAAAAAAAGCTGTGTATTGTCTGAACAGAATCAATCCAACTATAGCTCTTACTCGGTAAGCTCCATTGTGGTGAAATAAAGGAGCTTAATGACTCATACTGACTTTATCTTGACAAGTGTTACTTGGTCTTCTCTGAATAGGTTGGTAAAGCACGTTCAAATTATGTAAATATCAGGTTTAGATCATAAGTTGGCTACTATTGTTACACCCTTGGATCTTGCAATCAGATAGTGGGATATTAGGTAGCAAAGTGGGGGCATAAACACAAAACAGAAAGATTGCTTATGGGAGTACCTGGCACTATTGAACCTAAGAGAATATGTGAGGCAAGATGCTGAATTTATATCACTTGTCAATGCTGAGTTGTTTTTTCTCGACTGGGCGAATGCAAGTCTGCTACACTTCCACACGTTCTGACGCAGAGGTGAGAATGGAGAATGGAGGCGGTACCTGGAATGTTAGATACTTTCCAAATAGATTACTTGCAGATCATTTAACATCGGAGATTCATTTAGTTGCATACATAACTTACGATCGGCAATATCAGGCAGAGCACTTAATGGACAATCCTATAAAATTAAGGTTCCTATTGATTTGTCTACATCTGGGTCTGCTTTATGGAATGAGTGCACAGTGATTTATTTCAATAGATTCAGAGTGCTTTGTGGCATTATATTTAGTTCAATATTTTTATCTTTTGAGCTCAATCTTTAAGTCTATCCTTACACCATTTCCTCCAGCTTACCAACAGTTTCCAAAAGACTGGAAGGACCCTCTAGATTTGGGATCACTGCATTTTTAAAGACTCTTTCTGTGGCCAGAATCAAAGCAGTCTTTGGACTTTATCCATTCAAATGAACGTTGAGAGAGTAAATTGTTTCAAGATCTATTTCACTCACTGTCAGTGTCATTACTAAGATCCTGTTGACAAGGGATTTGAACAAAACAAGTCGAGGCTGGCACTCCAATGGAGTACTGAGGGAGTGCTACACTGTCAGAGGTGCCACCTTTTGGATGAGATGTGAAACCAATGCCCCATCTACCTTCTCAGGTGGTATAAAAGATCTCATGGCAGTATTTCAAAGGCCAGGAGAGCTCTCCCAGTATACTGGCCTATATATCCCTCAACCAGCATCTAAAAAAGATGATCTAGTCACTAGCACATTGTTGATTGTGGCACCTTGCTGTCCAAGTTGGCTGCTGTGGTTCATACATTCAAAAGTACTTTACTGTAACGCCTTTTTGAAAGATGTATAAATGGAAGTTATTTCTTAGACTAGAATGAAACAGAAATGGGTGGCCATACCAAATATTCTGAAAGTATATGTTCACAGTGATCTCTATAGAACATTTACGGTTATTTATAGCACATGGTTTGAGGTATACACCACAGAAAGCTGGGAATCATTGATTATCCCAGTAGCAGGTCCCTGCTCTGTCTTTGTTAAATCCACTGGGTCCTCCTCGCATCTGCAGTGTGACTCACCGGCTGCTGTAATCTTCCACCTAATTGTATCTTCTGGGATATATGCAGCTGTGCCAGTAAATACAAATATTCATGAGAAAGGTATCAATGAAATAGGGCATGCCTTATTGCATCTTGCACCGACTCAATTGTGAATCACGAAGCACCAGACAAAACCAGTACATTGATTTTAACTTGAATTACTGGCCAACACAGCATTCTCCCTTGCCCGAAGAGCCCATTTCAAGGGCAAAGCAAAATAAAGAAGAATATAGACTTCTATTGTATATGGAAAGGGCAGCGAATCATAGCAGGGGTCATGAGCTATATTTTACATTTTAACACTCTTTCCAAAAATCTTCACAGAACAGGAGCACATATTTGGAATTCAGATACAGCATTGCTAAATCATAAAACATATTGAAATAACATACCAGAGCGCACTAGGTGAACTAGGCTGGTTGAAAGATTGCCTGCTATACTAATTGGGTGGGGATCTGGGGAAAGAGATCCATCTCTAAATTCCCAGCTGTAGGAGGACATTCCATGCTCGTACAGCCAAACCCATTGACTAGAAAAACACCCCACTGTGTTTAAGAGAAAGCAATTCTTGATGGAGCATTGAAAATAAACCAAGTACACCCTAAGCCAAAGTTTGTTGGCGGCTAATTTCAACTGTTCATCAAATAGATTCTACACACAAGACACTGAAGTCAGCTAAACCTGTAACTGGCTTAGTCATTGCTTTAATGTCAATCAGGCATTCAGAAGAATACGATCAGGCATTCAGAAGAGTGAAATCTTTTGGGACATCTTACAACTGTGTAGGACTTAGACTACAAATATTTCCACATCTTAAATAAAAACTTTCAAGGCCAACGTTCCATCCACAATATGTCTGTCTTGTATTCTCCTTTATACAAATGATCCATAGAGGAAGACATTCTCTGCAGCATCAACCCACCTATGCTTGAGCTGATCTCTCCATTCTCTCTGCAGTTGCGAGTGGTCCTCGTTAAAAAAAACAATTCCGCCCCTTTGATGATGATCTTTTTCATTAATGGCCCAGCATTTGTTTCCAGCTAAGCTGAACTTGAAGAGGGCTACACCCACCAATGTGTATTCCCTATAACTGTCCCTGCCATCACTAACTACATTTTCTTACTTGTGAGCTATTAGGCGAAAGCCGAATTAGCTGTCTGACTGGACTCGGTGAAATCTGAGCCTCTGAACTGTGCATGGTAAGCACGTGCCTTGTGGATGGTGGGACCTAAAAATGAATGTACTCCCATGAGGATTTGTTGTCAATTGCTGCTGTACAGCTGAAAGCCCCAGGCGCATAGGAAAGACATAAATTAGTATATTGATGATCTCATTAAAACACATATTCTGAGGTGTCTCGACAGGGTAGATGCTGAGAGTATAGAATGAGAGGAGTCTAGAATGAGAGCGCTCAGTTTCAAAAATAAGGGCGTCCCATTTACGATGGAGATAGAGGAATTTCTTCTCTGAGTGGGTTGGTGGTCTTTGAATTTACCTTCCCCGGAGAGCAATGGGGGCAGGGTCATTGAATATATTCAAGGATTTTATTCCAGAATGGAGTCAAAGGTTATAGGGGACAGGCAGGAAAGCGGAATTAAAGCCACAATATGATCAGCCATGATCTTATTGAATGGCAGAGCAGCTTGAGAGGCCAAATAATGCCCCGCTCATGCCCCGCTTTCTTATGTTCTTGGTACAGCATCTTAGCAATATTGTAACTTAACTTTATGATAATCTCCATTTTTCACTCAATGCTGAAAGCAAGTCACTAAAATTCAATGTTGCACAATTTGTGGATTGCTGATATTTGATTCTCTCACCAGGTAGCTGTGATGTACCAAGCTACCCATCTCTGCTGAAATACCATTGATCACCAGCACTACTTTCTCTGCACTTGCCAATTAGGAAATCTGCGAAAGGCCACCTTTGTTTTTCCTCCTCCCTCTTGTGTTTTGTGCTTCTTTCTGCAAAGGGGAAAAGAACAGACCTATGAGGGAGTCAGTGTTTACCTGATTGATACAGTGCAATTGCTGAGGGGGCCTCTTAAGGAGAGGCTTAAAATTGCCTCCGGATGAGGCTGAGTGGCAGTGGGAATGTGAGGAAATGCATTGAATGAGAAGGATGGGTGTGTTTGCAAGATCATTGGGTGCGACATGCTGGAAGAGTTTAACAGCTGGGTGCACCACCCCCTTCCTAACCTTCTCTGAACAAGGCTCAGTATCGGGCCCAAAGACTGCAAACTATGTAATCTATATTACTTAACACCTATCAATTAATTCGCATCGGAAATGACGAAGGCCGCAATATTGAATTTTATGAAGGTTAACATTAAAAAGATAAATTAAGAACTAAGTAACTGAAAAGTATCGAAGCTGTAGAGAATGTTAAAACCTACAATGTTTCAGTATGATGAAAGGAGTGGCTTCAACTGATGTCAAATTGGGAACATTTATTCTCTATTCGATTTTTAAAAATCTGATGGTGGATAAATAGGATAAACAGTGGCACATCGATGTTGTTGCTGCTGGTCAATCACAATCAAAAGAATTGCCAGTCTGACTGGCTCCATGATTCTCCAGAATCAAAAAGTGAACATCCAAGTGAACTATGAAGAGTCCTGACAATGCCTAAGCCCTCATCCCTCTCACAATCTGGACATCCACCCATGCGCATCCCTCTACATGAGCACTTTTCCACTGAGTCTCACTCCATTTGCCTGTCGCACAATAGCTACTACCCCACAGTTGACCTTCTCAACTCCACCTGAATTTGGCACCATGACCCTTGAGAGCCTCAACAGGCTGTGTAGCTCCTCAAGGGTCAGGGGTTAGGGCACTTGAGTGCATTTAATGATTTGCTTTCTAACTTCACAGGGCTGCTACCCTTCATCCCTTGAACGGGGTGACTGATGAGCGACATCACCATAAAGCCTTGCATTGGGGGCTACATCTGTGGCACCTCTCTGTTATATAGACGTGAGTATGAGCCTTGGAGTTCAATAATTGGACGCCAATCAGTGGCACACTCATTCACTACAGTGTTAACCAAATTAGCACAATAGGAAGGCCAGAGAACTGATTAGGCAACTGGCTTCCCCTTGTGACAGGCGAGGCAACCTGATGCGTCTGAAGACTGCAATTAGCACATCAATTTCATCCTTAGAGGAAACCCCCATTCTCCCAGGTCTCATAGGCTTCAAATTTAACAATCCATCCAATTTGAACAGCCAGCCACACAGACACTACACCCTGACAGCCTGGCCTCCATAACCAGTGGCCATGAAATTCTAGACAGCTGTTGCCTTCTGGCTTCACAATGCATCTTGAGTGTGAGGGTTCATTCTCACTTCCGTCGTCCTTCTTCCTGTGTGGTGGTCTTCAGGCCTCATGAGGCTGGAAAACTCCCCTTGTCAGTCCTCCATTCTGTTCATTCAGCCTGGCCTGTCACAGGACCCCACCCAAGAACCTCACAGTCACCCCCAATCCCCCAATGCTGACCCTATGGATTCACCTGCTCCCTCTCACTTTCCAGCTGCCACTGGAGAGCCAATCCCTCAGCAGTTATAGTGCCACAAGCCCAGCAAGGAGGAAAGGGAAGCAATGCCTGTATGCTAGCCACCAAACCGTTTTAATCCGAGAGGCTCACACAGATACGCAGGGCAGCTAAGGCCTGCGAGTGGCCTCACCCCCTGAGATAATGAACATATCTGGACCCCTCATGTCCTCTTTGCTGCCCACTCTGCGACTGGCATCTGGATGGTAATGGTGACCTGAGCACTCACTCCCAATATCAGAAGTGAGGTCTCCAGGTTCTCGTTATTATACAGTTGTTGTAAATACGTCGATGTGACATCACGCCTGTGGCCGATGAATATTCATTGAAGCGGGAAAGTTCTGAAGGGAGGGTTCACTAATGATATTATAATGTTATAAAATGTGGTTCCCGGCTCTCTGTGGCGTATTCCTAATTACACCACCGGGAGGGGCCTGGAAAATGCGATCTCACCGGTGAGAATCGCGATTTTTGATTTTTGTTGAATTTTCAGCCAGTGTCGCCATTCTTGCTGACAGCTAACATGGGTTTAAAATCACCCCATACGTGTGTCAAATTATTCATTATTATGGCCGGGATTCTCCGCTGTCCAGCGAGGCGGGCCGAACCAGCGCCGAGGAGTAGCGTGAACCACTCTGGCGTTGGGCCGCCCGGAAGGTGCGAGTTGGCACATGCGTGGGAGCGCCAGCGTGTTCTGGCGTGAACCCACAGGGGGATTCTTCTCCGCGCCGGCATTGGCGGACCGTTACAGCAGCCGGCGCGGAAGGAAAGTGCGCACCCACGGCACAGGCCCGCCTGCAGATCGGTGGGCCCTGATCGTGGGTCAGGCCACCGTGGCCCCCCCCTCCCCCCCCCGGGTGAGATCCCCTCGCCTCCTCCCTCCCCCCGCTGAGGACTCCGCAGGCCGCCCGCAGAGCCAGGTCCCGCCGGTAAGGACATTGTTTGATTTACGCTGATTTACGCCGAAAACGGACGGCCACTCGGCCCATCACGGAGCGGAGGATCGGCGGGGGGGGGGGGGGGGGGGCGGGGGGGGGCACTGCCAACGGCCCCCGACCGTGTGACATGATTCCCGCCCCCGCCAAAAAAACAGAGAATTTGGCAGCTGGCGTCGGGGCGGGATTGACTTTTCCATGTCTTTACTTTTCCATGTTTTGTATCTTGCCTTTGATCAGCATTGATTAATCCATCTTTTAAGAGGCAGAAATATGTATGATCCACATTCTCCCAGTAATATTTAGTTCATTTTCAGCTTTGTTTCAATTTTTGGAGTTGGCCCTTGGGTCCTGATAATAACTGCAAGGCGGAAGGACGCTAGCAGAGAGGGAGTTTCAGCAGCAGAGAACCAGCCACAGCTAACCAGGTGAAGAGGTGGGATGACTGTTAAACTGGAAAATAACCAGAGAATGCAGTACAAGTGAGTCAGACATGGAGTGGGGTGAGAGTTTGTTATTAGAGGTTGGGTGAGTTGGATATCAGGAGTTGGACTTTGTAGGTCACACCTCGGGCGATTTGGATTGTGGAGGTATTCAATTTCAATTTCAGAGGTAAGGAGGTCCAATGTGGGGCAGTTGGATTGTGGGGGAGTTCCAACTTTGGGGGTGGAAATAGTTAAGCTTGGATGAAGGGCTCCTGCTCCTGTTGGACCACAAGCAGTGCTGGAAAGACACTTGACTACTCCAGCCATCTACATTCCTGCTTCCCTTCAACGATTGATTCCCCGAAACCTGAGAAATCTGGCTGGCCAGCATTAAATGTGGAATCGAGATAAATGTTTGAGTCATGCAACCTCATTTAAATATGTAAATTATAGACCCACCTCTGGAAAGAAGATTCATGACACAACTTCAGCACCACTCCCCTCTTTAAAATCAGCAATTGGAGCAGGAATAGGGATCGGGGTTGCCATTTTTGAAATATTAACCCCTTGCCATGATCCTGTCTCAAATTCTGCGAATTAGTTATTTGTATAAAGGAGCTCAGCACCAGCAGCTAGTAAAGTACTACTGAAGGGGCTGCCCTTAAAAGGTGCTGAAACTTCGAGTGCTTTCCTGACACTCTGTTGGAAGGAGGGGTTGAATTGTGTGGCACTCTGTCCAAAGTAGCTGGAGGGAAAAATTCTACTTGGATGCCCACCAAACAAGATAGACCACTCTGGGCGGCAACAATCATCGGCTGACTTCACGGTCAAAAGTTGCATGCGGTGTAATTAGAACATCACAGCATGTGGGGAAACCCAGATTTCTGTGTTTTCTATATACCCCCGGACCCACCCACCCACCCACTCTTAGCATTATGGTCAGTATAATATTCCCTCTGACTAATTCAAGATGAGATTCAAGGTAGTGAAGTAGGATGCTCTCTGTCCTGTACAGCGCAGCAATAAACCAATTATTTATTCAGTGAACCATTTTTGTATTATAATATACTACTGTGCTTTGTTTAACAAATGTGAAAGATATGCACAGCTCATTAACTCCCAGACTCACAGCAGCTCCAAAGATTTCCAAATGTTGGAATCTGACCATTTTTGTTACAGTTCCCAGCTCACATTCTTTTTAAACAAATTGCTTTTTAACCATATTATAGTTCCTCAGATGTCAGGAGTATCTTTGGTATAATGATATTAGCCTTATAAAATCTTTCCTTGGTTCACCTTCTGAACTTTGTCTTTCCATATCCCCTCCGTTTCTCTGATTTTCTTATTTAAATTATTATTTTTTTTTTTAAATTAATTTTTTTTCCGATTAAGGGGCAATTTAGCGTGGCCAATCCACCTACCTTGCACTTCTTTGGGTTGTGGGGACGAAACCCGCGCAAACACGGGGAGAATGTGCAAACTCCACACGGACAGTGACCCAGAGTCGGGATCGAACCTGACACCTCAGCACGTGAGGCAGCAATGCTAACCACTGTGCCACCGTGCTGTCCTTTCTTATTTAAATTATGATGTCACTGGGATTTTTCACTGCTATCCCATTGACTTTGGGAAAGAGTTTGGTATTGCAGTAATCGTCAGAGAGATGCTGGGAGTCACAGCTGCCAGAACATAAAGTAACAATTGACTCCAGCATTAGAGAGTGTAAAATTTAGGCGGGGGGAGCAACAGGAGACAGTAATAACAAAAGGAGAAGCTAACAGGGGATCAAGAGTGTGTGACCTGAATTGTGTAAGCAAGCATTATCTGAATATTAATGCCAACATATAGTATAAACCTTGATGAATTAATGCTATCTTTAATCATAAAATCACCTACAGTGCAAGAGAAGGCCATTCGGCCCATCAAGTCTGCACCAAAACTCCAAAAGAGCATCCCACCCAAGCCCACACCCACATCCCATTCATGGAACCCCACCTAACCTTTGGACACTAAGGGACAATCTAAAATGGCCAATGTATGTCAAGAAGTAATAGTATTAGGGCAGTACGGTGGGCCAGTGGTTAGCACTGCTGCCTACGACGCTGAGAACCCAGGTTCGATCCCGGCCTCGGGTCACTGTTTGTGTGGAGTTTGCACGTTCTCCCCGTGTCTGCGTGGGTTTCACCCCCACAACCCAAAGATATGCAGAGTAGGTGGATTGGCCACTCTAAATTGCCCCTTAAATGGAAAAAAATAATTGGATACTCTAAATTTATTTAAAAAAAGAAGTAATAACATTCATATTAATTGAGCTCTTAAGCCACTTAATTTCTAACACTTGTCCCAGATTTGTCAAAAGTTGAAAACTCTGTCTAGAACAAGAATACATGATAGTAAAGGAGGGTTAAGCATGCAAATCAATCAGCACAAAGGGAACAGAACCAAGGGATAGGTATGGGCCAAGAAAGTTAACTAATCTTTTCCCTTGTTGCCACGTGATGGACTTTCAGAATTTGCAGCTTCACAATTACAGAGAATTCTAACAGTGCAGAAGGAGGCCATTCTTCCCATCTAGTCTGCACTGACTCTGTAAAAAAAACACTCTACCTAGGCCCACTCCCTCACCCTATCCCCATAGCCTTCATTATGACCAATCCACCAACTTGTACGTCTTTGGACTGTGGGGGGGAAACTGGAGCACCCGGAGGAGAACGTGCAAACTTCACACAGTCACCCAAGGCGGGAATCGAACCTGGGTCCCTGATGCTGTGAGGCAGTAGTGCTAACCACTGTGTCACCGTGCCACCCTGGACAAATTATATTGTGGACAGGATATCAGTTGGAACAGTGCGGTCTCCAGGCAAGATTGATGGGGAAATTACTCCATGCAGCTGTGAATGGTGGTGTCACTATCTTCTGCAGTCCTCTTTGTTCAACAGGAGTGAAGATTAGAAAATTGGGTACAAATTTAAACATGCCTGTTTATCAGGGGATGGATTTTAATCACTGGAGAATTAAGACAGCCGTGAAGTTGGTATACTGACCGCCGCTTCTGATTCTCCCATCTATCTCCCATAAAAAGGCTCCATGCTGGAGGTGTGTGCAATTCATTGCCAATGAATCAAGCTGTGTTTAAAAAAAACACATCTTAAAGAAGACATTTTATACTTTTGAGTCTGACGCAACTATTCTTGCTTGCTTATTTTTCGTACCAACAGTAACTTGTTGCATTATTTCAGGTTTTATGTCTGAAATGTGAATAGATGGGACATTTATTTTATTTTAGCTTTGTTCTGTTAGCACTATTCAGAGTAGTCAGAGGAGCATGGTATCCAACATGACCTTCAGTGTTTTTTACAATGATTAAAGTCAATTCTTCATTTAATGGCACACGACAGCATTCATGATATAACAGATTTTAGTTCAAAGGACTTTTCTGGAAACTGCCTTTTCGCTGTGAGCAGACTTTCACATGTTGGAGGAAACTTTGAATTAATAAAGGTTTGCTACTTATTCAAAGAAAAACATCTAACCGGTAGGGATAGTTTTCAACTGCATTTTAAATTATACTTAAAAATAAGTCCAGAGAAGCATTTGTGAAAAGGAGGAATATTACTTTGGTACAAAGGAACATTCCTTTGAGAAGAACTGCAGTGAGTCAGCCAAAAAAGCCCAAAAGCTAACAAAATTATTTGAAGATGAATGAAGTAAATGTTATTGAATGTCACAATGCTGGCTTCATTAACAAATAAACAAATTCAGAAGGTGCAAAATGATAACAAAATCAAATGTAAATAGAGAACAGTAAGAGAGTAGTTTTAAAATATATGTCGGTCAAATGCTGAAGTCTAGACTGAGGTTCTAAAGGACCGGGGAATAGAAATGTTATGGAACAGGGCAGCACGGTGGCGCAGTGGTTAGCATTGCGGCCTCACAGCGCCGAGGTCCCAGGTTCAATCTTGTTCTGGGTCACTGTCCGTATGGAGTTTGCACATTCTCCCCATGTCTGTGTGGGTTTTGCCCCCACAACCCAAAGATGTGCAGGTTAGGTGGATTGGCCACGCTAAATTGCCCCTTAATTGGAAAATGAATTAGGTACTCCAAATTTAAAACAAAAGAACTGCTATGGAACGTCAGCATGTGGCTCACCTGACACTTAAGTTCTTCACATTTTCCTTTGGGTCCACTTTGGAAGATTTCAGCAACTTTCAAAGCATAGATTTACATAGGGTATTTAACAGTCAATAAAAAAATAAGTTAGTACAGGATTTCATTCATTCATTTATTTTCCAGAAGGGAGTTGCAAGCAATGGACTATTTCTCTTGGGGACATGATTGGAAAATAATTGAGAATTGTTGTTGTCTTCTTTTGGAGTTTCATAGATACAGTGTTGAAGAAAAGTAAATCTTACTCTTGTAGAGAGAGAAAGCAGTGATACGTGAACCAGAGAATGTTTGACTGTTGGTTATTCAGGAACAGTACTTGAGAAAGTTACATGGATTGCTATCAGTTTTCATTTAAAGATTTCAGAGGACAGAAGTAATAGCATGGTTCTAAGAAAGGAGAGGTTGAATAAACTTGATTTGTTCTCACTAGAACAAAGAAGTTTGATGGGCGACCTGATAGAGATCTACAAAATTATAAGGGGCATAGACAGAGACTTTTTCCCAGGGTAGAGGGGTCAAATACTAGGGGGCATAGATTTAAGGTGCGAGGTGCATAGAGGAGATGAGCGAGGCAAGTTTTTTACACAGAGGGTAGTGGGTGCCTGGAACTTGCTGCCAATGGAGGTGGTGGAGGCAGTGACGATAGTGACATTTAAGGAGCATCTTGACAAATACATGAATAGGATGGGAATAGAGGGATACGGACCCAGGAAGTGTAGAAGATTTTAGTTTAGACGGGCAGCATGGTCGGCGCAGGCTTGTAGGACCAAAGGGCCTTGAAGTGTTGGATAATGTAGACTTGTGAGGCATATACCACCAACACTGAGGAAGATTCAGCTCTATTTTAGTAACTAACTATGAACTAATCGACATACGAGAACTGTGGGTTTAAACGATGTTAGTTTAACTAGAGACCTAAGCCTGTCCGAACCAGTTGAATCTCTCAGCACGTGGTGTGAGTCTGTGCTAAACTTGATGAGCTCTTGTTCTACTTGTGGTGAATGTGATTCACACCGAATTATAATCTGTATATACATGTGCCTATATTGTAAGTGCAGTTGCACTACCTGACCACCAGGGGGAGTAGCTCTGGGAATGCTCGAGAATTGTGCTGGCTTCTCCCTTGGTTCCGCCCAGGACTCCTCCCCCTGGAGCTGCTGTATAAAGATCAGTGCCACATGGTCAGCCGGCCAGTTCACCGAATGTTCAATGGCTAACCGGCTGGCTCTGTTGTGAGTATATTAAAACCGCTATTCTAATCCTACAAGCACGTGTCCGTAGAATTGTTGGTTCCAACACTACTGAGATACACAAATTGACTGGAATTTTGGAGGAGATAATCAAATCAATGATTGAAGATGATTATAATTCCTCAGAATTACATCAGCTATTAGATAAAATTTTACATGTGAGGCTATGAGGAAGATCGCAGTTGATTACCTTAATGGGAAAATAGTTGATGGGGGCAATAGCACATATCATAAGCCTCTAATGAGGATGACAAAAGCAACATAATAAAAAGACAGAACGGTCCCATGAGAATAGTTCTCATGCAATGCAGGTGACATTTGTTGTAGTGTGAGGGAAACCATTCGGTAGGTCTCAATTAAGTCTTCAAAGTCTGAAATAGGTTTACGGTATATATTTATTAACTACAGGAACCATGTACCTATATACAGTAAAGGGTTCAAGCTAAGATCTCTCTCCATGATTTCTCGTACACATGTCCAACATGAGACAAACAAAAGTGTGGGTCATGTGTTCTCTTACACCACTTTGTGGACAGTACGGTGCTCAGTCTGAAATTAACCCGATATCTGCCAGACCCTTCTACTGGACCACCACCAAATCTTTATCCAACACATTTCTTATTTACTCCATGTATTTGCATCAATATTACTACCTCATCTCCCCATTTTGAAGTCTCTGAGTTTATACGTTCAGCCAGTTTGGAGACCTTCTACATCTAATTCATACTAATGTCGGAGGAGTGGCAGGCTCTGCCATTGCAGGTAAAGTCTTTTGATTTTGAGCTTGTTCTGGAATCTGGTTGTCCTTTTAACTTATTTTTCCATTCTTTGGTATTGAACTACCCTTTGTCAATTTGGCAGTTGTGTGATGGGTAGTTGTTGATTTAACCCATTTTTCCCAGGATGGACAAACGCTGTGCTTATTCTCACAGCACGTTTTCCTTTTCTTTTACCATGCGGCTCATTGCAATACATATGGAAGTTCACATTTCAACAATGGAAGCTTTATTCCCACTTTACTCAAAGTGCAGCCAAATTTTCAAATATTTGCTTCTTTTCCAGTTGTTTTTTGAGCTTGTGAATCTTTTCATTCAGTTAAGCAAAAGTCTGTTCCGTTCAGTTGCTTTTGTTTCAGAGTTATCTGCAGAACTTTAAGTTCAACAACTTTATGTAGGCATTCAGTTCTTTTCAGGATCTTTCTTCCATGGTCACTGGCTGCCCCTTATACTCATTAGATCTTCAAACTGTTCCTCAGAATTCACCTTTTCTGCTTTTGAATTCTGGATTTGCTCCTCCATACTGCACAGCTCAACCTCCATGTTGTTCAGATTGGACCAAACTTCAAGGAGTTCATTAGTTTGGGTGTTAATTCTCCTTTCAAGCAGCTGTTCTGATTGATCGGTCTTCTCCTGTTCTCGACAATTTATGCGATGCTTACTGGAGGCTTCTGATGCCTGAAGATCTTCATGTTTTCTTTCGTATGTCCAATCATTTTCTTCAGCTCTGTAACATTTTTCTTGCACCTCTGTGACACCTCAAAATTTTGTTTGTTCAGATCTTGAACAGTTTGGTTCATTTATGACTTTAGTCGCTCACACGTTTTCAAGGGTATATACTCAGATTGAATTTTGAGTTTCAAATCTTCCAATTCAGTTCGGATCCAAGCATTCTCCAACATCATTCAATTTTCCTTTTGCAGGATTTGTTTATTTTGGCTTTCCTTAAATGGCTTTCCTTCATTTACAGCTGGCTGTTCACGCTACACTGTCACCTGGTGTTGCAGTTCAGATAATCTGTTGGGATTGCCGGAAAGATACATTTTTGAGACTTCCAGAAAGTCCCCTACCTCTCTGGTGCACTTGTGTGGTTGACTCGAGTGGTGTCTTTTCCTCTTTTGATGCTTTACTGGGAAGTTTTTGTGCCTCTTTTTAACTTTATGCACTCTTCAACTTGAAGATTAAAATATTCATCAAAGGCTTTGAATATTTCAAGGAAGGTGGTTGAGGATTCAGCAATGCACCATATCAGGATTACTTCTTCGGCAAGTTCACCAAGTTGGTGTAAAAAGGTATTAATCTTTCTACTTAGGTTTGATGTACTCCGATAGTTTAAAAATTATCTTCTCCAGGACACCCAATTTACCAATATCCAGGCCCTAAGATGGGCCCAAACTGATCTGGTAAATTGGATTTTTGATCCACAATTAAAAATGTTTAAAGTGCAGATTCCACTGCGGAAATTCAAGATGTGCCACCAGTTGTTTGAAGACAAAGGGTTTACCTGTGTTTGCCAGTTTTAGCAGGCTCCAACTGTAATGGCAGTCGTGCTCAGCTTCGGAAAAGTTTTAAACAATGGCTGCTTTGATGAACTAATTGTGGACTTCTCTGTTTCAGGACTATGTTTTGAACTCGCAAAAGCATCAAATCCTGGTATTTTTGCTGGTTTTTAAACTTTGTTCTTTGGCCATGATTCTGCCCAATTAATTAATCAATTTTGTTTCACTTCTCAGAATGAGCTCAGATGCCACACGTTCAGGCACCAACTCCAGAATCTGGCTTTTACAATTGAGTTTCTGAATAGCAATTTTACAGCACTGAACTATTTAAAAGTTTCTCAGGACTCTCTTTATCCTGAAACTAAAAAGTATTCGGTCACCCATGCTTGGTCTGCTGACTCTGTACTCTGGGAATTAAAGTTAGACTTCCAAGAGACCCTATGGACTATTATGCTGCAAGAAGGAATTATAAATTTCCACCTTCAGCTTCCAAGCTTTTCTTTGAAGATCTTCCCGGCGATTTCCCTCTGCATGTCTGCTTCTCAAGTTTTCCTTCAGCCAGAAAGCTTCTTCGAATTTTGCTTTAGTCTTGTAGGATTTTAGTTTTTCTCTATATTTTAATAAATTTCTGTGTTACTCCATTTGCAGCCACCATGTTGTAGAGTGTTGGATACCATTTGGTAGGTCTTAATGAAGCCTTCATAGTCTTAATTGGCTACCTCTGTGTATTTATTAATTCCAAGAACTATGTACACATACACAGTAAAATGTTCAAGACAGGAACTGTCTCCATGCTTGCTTGTGCACAAGGTTGTGTCCAACTCTAGACAGACTCCTAGGTGTGGATCATCTGTTCTCTTACATTACTGTGTGGGTGTGGAGACTGCTGTACTCAGTCCCACATTACCCCTATATGTGTCAGACCCTTATACTACAGCATTCACGTCCCCAAAGGCATCTTGTCAGTCATTTGAGGGGATAGCAAAAAAGCCCTGAAGAAATGCACTTGGCATAAGGAAATTGAGATGACTACAGCAATTTCAGGCATGAAGTCAGGATTGCTTCCAATCAACTCCAAACAACTGGTGGGGTTATGCATTTCTGGTGCCATTGCTGTTTGAGTGTGCACTTGTCACCCAGCATGTTGGATCCTGAAGGTTCTCATTTTAACCTGTAGAATAGTTACAACATCATTAATTATTTCCGTAAGCTGTTCATCTTTAGATACACTTCCTTGTTGAAAAGAAAAATGTGGATGCAAATCTTTTTAAATATCTTCTTCGCATACAGTTCACAATCTGTACAGAACATGACTGAAAACATCTCCAGGAGCAGCACATGATTCTGTGATAATTAAACTGTGTGGTCAGTCGATCGGTGCATAAATAAGATTGAGATGTATAGACATGCGAAGGGGTGAGACTAGGAGAATTTAATGTTATAAATGAGGTAATCAACATTTAACATGGAACATGGATGTACAGTTTTTAATAGAGCTGGGAAGGAAAAGCGACTTCTGTGTGGTTAAGATCAATCAAAATATCCACTTACTGATCTGCTGCTGTGATCAAAAAAGCTCATCATCTGTTAGCATCTATCTTAAGAGTGTTGAATTAATGTTGATTCTGTTCTTTATCTGTGAAATGAAATTACATGTAATTTTGAGCGGCCTCAAATTGTTGCAATGGAGATGTACTCAGGACAATTTTGGTACTTTAGATTTTAAGATACAAACCAATCTCTGGAAACTGAAGTAATTTTTTAAAATGTTTTTATTCAGGATTTTTCATATTGTACAAAATAAAGTCAAGCGTGACCACACATTGAGAACCAAAAAAAGTATACACACGTTGGTCACCTTTCTTTATTTACATTGGTTGACTTTTGTTATTTACGATAGTTACAGCTTCATTTTTACTTTCTCCTGTAGGCCTTTATTTCTAGCAGGGTCCCTGCCTCCCTCTCCCCCTTTTCTTCCTGACTGCCCTCCTCTTCTGGTGTGCCCTCTTCCCACATCAGATTTTATATCCTGTCTCTGTTTGCTTGGCTTGACGCCATGTATTAAGTTGTCTGTTAGGCATGGCAGGGCTTCATGTCTCTTTATCCCCCCCCCCCTCCCTCCTCCCCCTTTTTGTTTGCTTTTGTTGTTCTGCCATGGCTTCCCTCTCCCTCCCTCTGGCTTATTGGCTGTTGGCTACAACCAAGTTTTGGAACAACTGGGTGAATGGCTCCCTTGTTTTGTGGAAGCCCTCTCCCGACCCCTGATTGGTGAATTTAATTTTCCCCATCTGCAGAAATTCCGATTGATCAGCCAGTCAGACTGCAGCTTTGGGTGGTGCTGCAGATCGGCAGCCAAGCAGGATTCTCGGGCGGGTGATTATGGCGGAAAAGGCAAAGGGTGTCGGCCCTCTTCCCCGCGAAGCGATCTGGCTGTTTTAACACCCCGAAGATTGCCACTCTCGGGCATGGCTCAACCCTCATCCCCACCACCTTGGACATTGTCTGAAAGAAGGCTGTCCAGAATCCGACTAGTCTGGGGCAAGACCAGAACATGTGGCCATGGTTGGCCGGGTCTCCCTGGCGCTGTTCACATTTGTCCTCCACCTCCGGGAAGAACCTGATTATTCGTGTTCTAGCTAAGTGAGCTCTGTGTACCACTTTCAGCTGCAATAGGTTTAGCCTTGCACATGTGGAGATGGAGTTGACCCTCTGCAGTGCTTCGCTCCAGAGTCCCCACCCTATTTCAAACCCAAGGTCTTCCTCCTACTTTTCCCTTGTCTCGTCCAGTAGTGTGCCTGCCTTTCATATTATTCGCCCATACACGTCGCTGCAGTTCCTTCTCTCCAGTTTGGCTGCGTCTAGTAAGTCCTCTAACAGCGATTCTTGCAGCAGCCATAGGTACATTATTGTTTCCCCATGTAGGAAGTTTGTTACCTGCATGTATCTTAGCTCATTACCCCACGTCAGCTGGAACTTCTCTGTTAGTTCCTCGAGTGTTATCAGCCTGTTGTCTGTGTAGAAGTCCCGAATTGTCAATGTACCACCATCCTGCCTGAAGGTGGCGTCCTACCTGTGGTTGTTGCAGATGGGAGCTTTAACGGACGTTTTGGTTAATCCAGAGTGTGGCAATCACCACTGGGTTCGTTGAGTGTATGTTCGTTGGGGATGGGAGCTCAGTCGTGGCCAGGGCCCGAAGGAAGGTTCCCGTGCAGGAGCCCTCCGCCAATCGCACCCACTCGGCTTCTTCGGTTTCTTGCTCCTTTGTCCACCCCTTTATCCTTTCTGTTTTGTTATGCTCTGAACGTAGCATAAGCTGCTCCCTTGAATTGCACTCTGACAAAGGAAGGTTCAGACTTGGAGATAGCTTTAACACATTTATTAATCTGTTAACAATTCTCCTCCTTGGATTCGACTCTCCTGTTAATCCTGCTATAGCTACTCAGACTGATGAACCAGTCTGCTACAATCCAGGTGGCGGGTGTGATGTGTTTCAAATCAACCCTGTGTACTCACTGAGAGTCTCCACTGGAAAGAGAAAGATCATGTGTGCTGTGTCCTCTGCAGTACCTTTTTGGGGATGCTAGGGTTCTTCTCCACCCCCCCCCCCCCCCCCCTCCACTACCCCGCACAAACTCCAGGATCAGTTTTTATAATGAGTTGAAGAAGGCCTTGGGGATACAGATCGGTATGGATCTGAACAGGAAGGGGAACCTGGGCAGCACATTCATTTTGATCGCCTGCACTCTCCTTGCCAGGGAGAGTGGGAGTGAGTCCCACCTCTGCAGGTCCTTTTTAACTTCCTCCATCAGGCTGGCCAGGTTCCACTTGTGGATCCCTGTCAACTCATGGGCTATTTGGATCCACAGGTAAGACCATAAGACATAGGGGCAGAATTAGGCCATTTGGCCCTTCGTGTCTGCTCCACCATTCAATCACTGCTGATATGTTTCTCATCCCCATTCTCCAGCCTGCCAATACCCCTGATCCCCTCATTAATCAAGAACATACCTATCTCTGTCTTAAAGACACTCAGTGATTTGGCTCCACAACCTTCTGTGGCAAAAGGTTCCACTGATTCACCACCTCTGACTGAAGAAATTCCTCCTCATCTCAGTTTGAGAGGATCGGCCCTTCAGCCTCAGGCCAGAGCCCTCATCTCCTCCTCATATGGCAAGTTCTTCATTCCAGGGATCTTTCTTGTGCACCTCCTCTGGACCCTTCCAAGGCCAGCACATCCTTCCTTAAATATGGAGCCAAAACTGTTCATAATATCTCAGAAGTACATCCCTGCTCTTGTATTCTAGACCTCTCGACCTGACTGCAACATTGCATTTGACTTCCTAACTGCCAACTGAACCTGCAGGTTAACCTGAAGAGAATCTTGAATTAGGACTACTAGGTCCCTTTGCGCTTCTGATTTCCTAAGCCTGTGGTGGGGATTTTATGTCGGGCTAGTTTAAATGGTGACACCCCCCCCCCCCCCCCCCCCAGCTCTGCCCCTCCCCCTTGCAGATTCACCAGGAAGATCTCACTTTTGCTCAGATTGGGTTTATAGCCCGAGACGGCTCCAAACTCTTTCAGGAGCTTCATGATTTCCTCCATGCTGCTTCGTGGGTCCCAAATGTAGATTAACAAGTCATCCGCATGTTGCGAGGCTCCGTGCTCTCTGTCTCCCCTCCGGATCACCTTCCAATTATTCGCCGCCCTGTGAGTGATCACTAGTGGAAACTGAAGTAATTTTGAGTGGAGGAGACAAAGATGCAAGGCTTCATGGTCCAGATTTATTAAGTGCTGAAAAGAATGGACCAATAGCTGTAAAAAGTGGAAACAGAGATTTTGTTTAGAGTTGGTTAACCAATTTGAGTGACTACAATGAATATCTGAGAAGGACAAGAATTGTGAACATTACAGGAATGGGGATTAATATTAGTAATCAAAAATGTAAGGATTAAAATGTTCCATCATACCGTGACTATGGATGAATATACAATGGAATACATCTGCCAAAGCTGTAAATGTGAGTTGGCCAGTTGAATTCACATTGGGGTCTTAAGTTATATAGTGCTTATGGGTTGTGAGCCTTTAGCATCCTAGAGTTTCACCCAAAGCTATAAAGGCAGGGGGAATTGTAGGCATATTTGTGTCTCATGTCTTTTCCTTGCTGTTTTTGAAACACAGAGAAAAAATAATTTTAATATTTCAATCTGCCGATTACTAACAGTTGAGAAAATCTGAAACAATCCATGAGCAGTGCCAAAGTGCTGTCAATTTTAAAAGTAATTTATCCCCTTGCTTTATTATCCACTTACAAAATGTTATGCTTGTTATATTATTTGGAGTAATGTATGTTACTCATTTGCTTATGCCAAGATGCTCTTAAACCTAATGTTGATAAATGCTCGTAGTCCAATGAAAGCAAATAATTTATTGAGTAACAAAACAATTAACTTGTGAGTTTGATTCTTCAATACTTTAACTCGCTATTAAATTAAGCAAGATAGAACTAGAATAAACTATCTTTACTTATACTTGCACTCTGAGCTAACTCTACGGCTGGGATTCTCCGCTATCCGACGGGGCGAGCCATACTGGCCATACTGGCGTCGAGGAGCAGCGTGAACCATTCCGGCGTCGGGCCGCCCGGAAGGTGCAGAATTCTCTGCACCTTCAGGGGCTAGGCCAGCGCCGGCGGGGTTGGCGCCGTGCCAGCTGGTGCGGAACGGCCTCCACCGGCCGGCGCGATTTGGCGCATGCGCGGGAACGGCAGCATGTTCTGCCGTGATCCCAGCTCATGTGCAGGGGGGTTCTTCACCGCGCCGGCCGCGGCGGACCATTACAGCGGCCGGCGCGGAGGGAAAGAGTGCCCATGGCACAGGCCTGCCCGCAGATTGGTGGGCCCCGATCGCGGGCCAGGCCACCGTGGAGGCCTCCCCCGGGGCCAGATCCCCCCCGTGCCCCCCCCTCCCGAGGACTCCGCAGGCCACCCGCAGAGCCAGGTCCTGCCGGTAAGGACCTTGTTTGATTTACGCCTGTGGGACTGGCCGCAAACGGGCGGCCACTCGGCCCATCGCGGAGCGGAGGATTGCCGGGGGGGGGGGGGGGGCCACTGCCAACTGCCCCGACCCTCACGATGCCATTCCCACCCCCCCGAAAAACCGGCGCCGGAGAATCCAGCAGTCAGCATCGGGGTGGGGTTCACGCCGCCCCCCCCTCCCCCCCCTCCGGCAATTCTCCGGCTCAGCGGGGGGTCTGAGAATCCCGCCCTACACCTCTACAGCGGGATTCTTGATCCCCGCCGGGTTGGAGAATCCCCGGGAGCGGTGCGAATTCCGCCCCGCCACCCCGACGCCGATTGCCGTATTCTCCGGTGCCGTTTTTCGGGCGGGGTTCACACTACGCCGGTCAGGGGCCGTTGGTGTGGCCCTCCCGGCAATTCCCCAGGCGCCGATGGGCCAAGTGGCCGGCCGTTTTGGCCAGACCCGCAGGCGTGGGTTACGTATGGTCTCACAGGTGGCACCTGGCAGGCAAGTCGGCGGTGGCGGTCCTCGGGGCGGGGGGGAGGGGGGGGGCAGGGGGGGGCGGGGGGGGCAGGGGGATCCGACCCCGGGGGGGTGGGGGCCCCACGGTGGCCTGGCTCGCGATCGGGGCCCACCAATCTACGGGCAGGCCTGGCCGTGGGGGGCACTCCTTTCTTCCGCACCAGACCCTGTCGGGCTCTGCCATGGCCGGCACAGGGAAGAGAACCCCCTGCGTTTATTCCAGAACATGCAGGCGGTTCTGTGCTTGCACGAGAGCACGCCAGCCCCTTCGAAGGTGGCTGGCGCGGTGCCAACCCCTCCGGCGTCCACCTAGACCCCTGAACTTTTCAGGGGCTGTTGACGCCGGAATGGTTCGCGTCAGTTTTCCCACCGGCGTGGGGGCTTAGTCCCCGGAAAGGAGAATCCTGCCCATGGTCCCTAGTCACAATACACATGAAGAGGCGGGAAAGCAGATTGAGTCTGTTTTTATACCCCTTGTTCGTGTTTCCCTCTGGTGATCATTTAACTGAAATGACTATACATTAACCCGTTATGTAGATGCAGATACACAGATCACTACAATGCTGTTTTTAGCTGTGTGGTATAAGATTTGAATCCTACTCATGGACAGACACAAACATGTGATGAATTTGAAATGAAAACAGGAAGTTCCAGATGAACTCAGCAGGTCTGGCAGCATCTGTGGAGAGAGTTCACAACTGGCATTTTCCACTCCCGCTTGGATCAGGTCGGTTCGGCGACAGGAGCGAAAAGTATCACGAGATTATCAAAGTCGTGTTTCGTGATGATGTAAAAGCAGGAAGCGATTGAGCCTCCCCTCTCAGTGCTGGGCTGCACGTCGGGAATCTCATTGTAATAATAAATTAGGGGAGAATTATCAGACCCATTCGCCGGAGTCGTACCTCCCATGCTAAAAAATCCAATCACAGTGGCGTGATGTCAGAATGGCGTGAAGCACAGCTGGTCTCAGAAGGCGTGCACCTGGCGAGCAGTACGCCCAGGGGAGCTCGGAGGTGTATGCAGCACTCAGGGCGAAGAGGGTAGTTTCCAGGGTGGTGCCAGTGCAATGCCAACTTAATGCCAGGAGATGTCAGCTTGATGCTGGGGTGCCAGCTTGATGCCAAGGTATGCCAGCCTGGTGCCAGGGGTGCCAGCTTGATGTCAGGGCGTGCTCCTGGGTAAAGATTGTTTCCTGGTTTTCTATCTGTGCGCTGGTGCAGAATTTAAAATTGACGCCCGGTTCATCGAGTATTTGATGCAGAGTGGGTGAATCAGTGGCTGTCTGTAACCGATACATCATGGAACGTGTGACTTCAACTTTTTTTTCTCTAAGTCCAAGACTATATGGCGGAAAAAACTGCCATTGCCGTTGGCAACCTCAACTCCGCTTTTCCCACCCGACATTGGCTTTGTGCAATGTTTCAAATCCGAATGACTCTTCTTCAGAGTGTGAAGATTTGGTTAAGTACTTGGTGAAATATTAATTTCGTAAACTAACCACTAATAGTTGCTGCTACTAATATTAAATAATAACTGGCAGCCTTTATCTCTAAAATTATCTTAAATTCCACACATGTGTGTTTAATAAGGCGTTTGATAAGGTTCCCTACGGTAGGCTTTTGCAGAAAATAAGGAAGTATGGGATTGAAGGTGATTTAGCGGTTTGGATCAGTAATTGGCTAGCTGAAAGAAGACAGAGGGTGGTGGTTGATGGCAAATGTTCATCTTGGAGTTCAGTTACTAGTGGTGTACCGCAAGGATCTGTTTTGGGGCCACTGCTGTTTGTTATTTTTATAAATGACCTGGATGAGGGTGTAGAAGGATGGGTTAGTAAATTTGCAGATGACACGAAGGTCGGTGGAGTTGTGGATAGTGCTGAAGGATGTTATAAGCTACAGAGGGACATAGATAAGCTGAAGAGCTGGGCTGAGAGGTGGCAGATGGAGTTTAATGCGGAAAAGTGTGAGGTAGTTCACTTGGGAAGGAGTAACAGGAATGCAGAGTACTGGGTTAATGGCAAGATTCTTGGTAGTGTAGATGAACAGAGAGACCTCGGCATCCAGGTACATAAATCCCTGAAAGTTGCCACCCAGGTTAATAGGGCTGTTAAGAAGGCATATGGTGTGCTAGCCTTTATCAGTAGGGGGATTGAGTTTCGGAGCCACAAGTTCATGCTGCAGCTGTACATAACTCTGGTGCGGCCGCTCCTGGAGTACTGCGTGCAGTTCTGGTCACCACATTATAGGAAGGATGTGGAAGCTTTGGAAAGGGTTCAGAGGAGATTTACTAGGATGTTGCCTGGTATGGAGGGAAGGTCTTACGAGGAAAGGCTCAGGGACTTGAGGTTGTTTTCGTTAGAGAGGAGAAGGCTGAGAGGTGACTTAATAGAGACGTATAAGATAGTCAGAGGGTTAGATAGGGTGGACAGTGAGAGTCTCTTTCCTCGGATGGTGATGACCAACACGAGGGGACATAGCTTTAAATTGAGGGGTGATAGATATAGGACAGATGTCAGAGGCAGTTTCTTTACTCAGAGAGTAGTAGGGGTGTGGAACGCCCTGCCTGCAACAGTAGTAGACTCGCCAACTTTAAGGGCATTTAAGTGGTCACTGGATAGACATATGGATGAAAATGGAATAGTGTAGGTCAGATAGGCTTCAGATGGTTTCACAGGTCGGCGCAACATCGAGGGCCGAAGGGCCCGTACTGCGCTGTAATGTTCTATGTTCTATAAAATCACTATGGTTAATGTGGGGGAGCACGGGTGTATGGTGTTGAGATCGGGAACCAGCCATGATCATATTGAGTGGCACAGCAGGCTCGAAGGGCTAAATAGCCTACTCCTGCTCCTCTTTGTTTCTATGGTTAAAGTCTTGAACCCGGAGGCATTGGGGCAATTTCAATTTCCCACCAATGTGTCGCAGGTTAGGTGAGTGGGCATTTGAAATTGTCCAGGTTGCATACCCATCAGAAAGTCCACAGAAATGCACTGTCTCAAATTTTTACCTCCTTTCCTGAGCAGGTGGCAATGGACATTTGCCAGACCCAATTGTATGATTAGGACGGACTATAATAGTTGGTGGCCTGAGTAGGAGCGACACTGCAGCTTTCCCTCCAGGTGACATCAGTGGGAAAAGGAGCCAAGGTGAGAAGAGGCCCAAACAGGAACGTTCTTTTTACTTTCCATATGGGGTCAGAAGTAGCATGTGAGCTTCTCTAGGCCACACAAGGAAAGTCTCGGCCTCCCTTATCTTCTCGACTTCCACACCTTCTCGAACACAATGCACCTGTGAGACAACCCTCAAATCCGATCTTGCCACCAATCCAGTGCAATGGAAAACATTTGACACCTGCAATTTCAAGCTTCTTCCCAGCCAGAACAAGTGGAATTTAAATAAAATCCAGCAGTTAAAATAGGGCAGGACTCATGAGCAGAACAGGGGGGAGAGTTTTCATCTCATCTGCCTACCCGTCCATCCAGCTTTAAAATTGGGGACATTAAAGTGCAAACAAGAACTCGGTACAGATTTCTTAATTTAATTTTAATAAGAGTGCAGTTTAACACTCTGATGATTTAGAATGTTTGGTTGAAAAGATGCTTCAATATTCAAATAATACAGGTGGGGAAATGTTCTGTTGTGCTATTAATTTTATTATGCCTTGTAAAGTTACAAACGCACCGCAAATGCTGGTTATATTAGGAGGCTGTAAATTGAGTTATTATCATGGATGAAGTAGACATATGTCATATTGCGCTGTCATCTTGAGTGTAACAATATATGGGGTAATTCCGCCATTATTGTACATTGTAAAAAGAGGATCACTGTTGTTCTGTCAGTGTAAAGTGTTCTCTTGGCTAACATCAGCAGACTGAGAAGGTTGTTCTGATCATAATGTCAGGAGAATGTCTTATAAGGTAACAGTTGCCATTTTCTCGAAGGAACACTGTCACGTGGCAACTTGAAACAACAAAACATGTATCTTGTTTGTGCAGTTGGCAGCTTTCCTCAAAACTGCAAATACTTCATACTATCTTTTGGACAGCCTGACAGGAGCCTCTATCTAGTAATTCCTTCCAGATCAGTACACTAATGTTGCCCATTTTATAGTCACAATGGCTGTCAAGTAACCTTGCTGCTGTCAGTAAAGATTCCCTATTCATTTCCTCTTGTGTATCTCTCCATTTCAATTCGCAACCAAATTCACTGCAAGCCCAGGAAAAGAGACAGTTTATAAATGTTTCTCCAGAGTTAGTGATTTGTATTATCATCTGCTTTTAAAAGTGCTGGATGGATAATCAGCGTTGAATATCTATAATTCTGGAGATTAATTCCTACACACTGAGAGAAATTGTAGTTTTTTTTATCTGAAACTTTTAACTTTCAACAGAGCTTTAACATTTGGAAAGGACCTATGGGCTGGAGTTTCGGGAGCTGGAGAGGCTCCGCGGACCTTTAAAAATGGTGGCTGGAACTAATCCCCAAGGCTCCCAATTTTTGTCAGCACAGAATAAGGGTGCGGTTGCTGTGGGTCACAAGCCAGCATCCTGCAGTCTTACCTGGCCGGCTCAATTGCAGGGATGGAGAGCTCAAGAGTCATAGTCGAGGTGATGGAACCATTTGGATGGTACATTGGGCGGTACAGTAGCACAGTGGTTAGCACTGTTGCTTCACAGCGCCAGGGACCCGGTTTCAATTCCCGGCTTGGGTCACTGTCTGTGCGGGAGTCTGCACGTTCTCCCTGTGTCTGCATGGGTTTCCCCCGGGTGCTCCGGTTTCCTCCCACCAGTCCCGAAAGAATTGTTAGGTGAATTAGACATTTTGAATTTTCCCTCTATGTACCCAAACAGGCACCGTAGTCTGGCGACTGGGGGCTTTTCACAGTAACTTTGTTGCAGCGTTAATGACACTAATAAAGATTATTAAAGATTTTACCCTTGGCCCCTTGCCAAAGTATGGCGCCCACCGATCCTTTATGGCCCCTCGTGCTTCGGTGGTTGTCGTGAGTTGACATGGAGAGGGCATGGGGAGTTGTGGGTGAGGAGTTGTAACGGGTGAGGGATAGAGGGCTGCTTTCTGTTTTATTGTTTTTAATGTAACAGAAGCGAAGCCCCAGAAGCTTGAGGCAGGCTTTTTAAATAGCCTATTTCTGTACTGTGGTAGTCACCACTGTTGTATATATCACATACGCGATGTAATACGGTAAGGCTCCTGTACTACAGGTACGGGGGTAGATTCCTGCCTGCTGTCTCCGCCCAGTAGGCAGAGTATAAAAGTGTGTGCTAATTGAGCTGCAGCCATTTCGACAGCAGCTGCAGGAGGCGACTCATCTCTGCTTAATAAAGCCTCGATTACACTCTACTCTCGTCTCGTCGTAATTAATCATAAGTGCATCATGTACCCGGCAATTTCTGTGGCTGCCTCCGAACTGTTTCCTAGGGCGGTTGCCCCAATTCCAGTTATCACCTGCAGCCCCCTTCCCGGAACAAAAATTCCTGCCTTTGCAGGTGCTCTCACCTGAGGCAGACATATTGAGCAAGAAAATTTCCCCAAATTCCTGCTACCTGCCTCTGGAATGAAAATCCAACCAATGTTCACTGCCCTTATAAGCCATAAAGTTGTTTAATGTACACTGAAAAGTATGGCAGATAGGATATACCATGGCCGAGGTTCTCCGAGTCTCCGTGTCCCGGTGTGCGGGTGAAGAATGGGCATCAGACCTACGATCGGGTCCGATGCCACTCCCGTGATTCCCAATCGTGCATGCGCGGTCGACGCCACCGGTCGACGGCCTTTGAAAGAGGCAACCGCGGCGATTCTTCGCCAGCAACTGGCCGAGTTCCCACCTGCATGGTTCACTCATGGTTCTACCCGGCGGGCACTCAGAGTGGCGGCTGCGGACTCAGTCTCTGGCCGCCCTGGCGGGGGGTCGGAGGGATCCGACACCGGGAGGGGGCCTCCAGGACGGCCAGGCTCACGATCAGGGGCCACTGATCGCAGGCGCGATCCGGGGTGGGGGCCTATATTGTTGGGGTTGGTCCGCAGTTTGAGTCAGCCATGTTGTGCGGGGCCGGTGACGCGCGCATGCGCGGACCCCCGGCCGGAAGTGCAAGGCCCCGTATCGGCAGCCGGAGCTGCAAGGACTACTCGAGGGCCCTGCTATCCCCCCTCAGGTAGGAGAATCACTCTGGACTTTCTCCAGAGGGGTTGGAGGGAGAGACTCATCATCTGACTGGGACTGAGTGGGTGGCTGGTCTCCAGCAGCCCTCTCAAGTGCTGGAGACCTGGGGTGTCCCTGCATGCAACTGCTGCGGGGACGTATCTGTGAGCTGTGTTGCTCGTTCTGGGTGAGTGTGCTTAACACTCAATTTGGCTCTGTTTCATCACTTAGCTCTGGAGTCGCCAGGTATCGTTAAGATACCGCCACAAGTTTCAAGGTCAAGTTCAAAGCAATAAAACCATACACCAATTAGTAAGTTCAAACAACTGAGTTTATTATAATACAATTATAATACTACCCATGCACACGCTAAGAGGATTAAACTATTCCTACCGCTAAATAAACCAATACTTATCTCAAAGGGAACTGCCGGATCAGGGGACAAGGCCTCTTGCTCTGCTCTGATCTGCAGACTTCAGATTGGTACGGGTTACAAAAGGGTCAGGAGTGTCTATCTCTGGTAGCGATCATTGTGAGACACTTACTTGCTGGCGGCTGCTGTCCCAAACCTCTCCGCTCTCTCGTTCAAGGTCTTCTTTAGCAAAAGCTGGTCGAAATGCTGGTCCAGAGAGGAGGGCTGGTTAAGAAGAACGAACTAAGTGTAGGACCTGTCTTTTATAGGTCCCAGGGCTCCGCGCCCTTTTGGGCGGTCCCTTTTCCTGCTAGGAATCGATTGGGTCTCTTCCCAATCAATATGTTTGAATCCCCCCAATACTGAGGCTGTCTCTCGGCTACTGGGTGGGCTTTCAGGTGCTTTGTTTTCGGACCCCGCTGGTGCCGGGGTGTCTGGTTTCTCATACACTGTTGCAATCACTTCCCCATTTGTGTCCATTGTCCCTGGAATCGTTCCATTACTATGTTAACTATCCTGGAGATTGCTTCATTAGTATGCGGAATGTTCGTTTCGGTGCTGTCTGCTCTCTTAGCAGACAGAATACACATCTGCTAGGTGTAGCCTGCTGGTGCTGCAAACATTGTCCATTTTAACCTGTAAGCTTTGCGTTCCTCCATTTTGTATTTAGGGAATGGCCAACTTCGGTGGCTACAACTGTTCTCCAGAAGGTGAGCCCGATTCTAGCCTTGCCACATCGATGTGTGTGTCTCTGCATTGGTGGAGGGTGTGGGTGAGCGCTGGGGAGAGCTCCCTCATCCTCAGATGTGCTCCAGGGGCTTGGAGAGCTGCTAAGTTGTCAAACTGGCTGTGGCCTGCTTGTACTTGCAGAAGTCAAAAGGACAGTTTTAATAGATGGGCTGAAGCTGATTCAGAGTTCATAGCACTCAGTGTGAATTTCAGGATTGGTTGAAGTGATGGTGCTGAGATTGCCCAAGATTGTTACATGAGACCAAGCACTGCATCGGCACAGGAGCGATCCCTGTCTGCACCAGCGAGCACTGCAGCAGCCTCTTCACATTCAGTAAGGCCCATGATCTCTGCCATCCCTTCCCTGGTCTGGGCTCGCTTTCACTTGTGGAAAAATCTGGTCTGTACAGAGACAAAACAAAGATGTGATCAGAGGGGATGGAGCAGACTGGAGCATAAGGGGATGTCCCTTTTGTGTGGTGAGCCCTCCCAAGAAGATTGAAGTTGGTGCAATAAGACAGATGGGATGGTGCTGTGAAACTCTTGTTACGAGAGTAAGGGTTGATATGTGTCTCCTGCAGCTGAATATGTGAGATCCATGAGGCGAGTAGCCATTTCAATACATGATGCCAGGCTGAGTGTTTGATAGTGGAGGGAACTGAGAGAGCCTGATGCGACGGACATGAACATTCATCTGCTCCCTCCACTGGACAATGCTTTGTGGGCAAATGGCAGCAGTGCTGACCTGGGCAAAGCCATCCTAGGCCAAATGGGTGAGGTTGGTTTCTTTGATCCGTCCCTAGGGTAGAGGTGATGCTAGTGGACCTGCAATCCCCAAATAAGGTCCTTGCGGGCCCTGGCAGTGAAAGCTGGTGCTGTCTCCTTCTTGAGGCTGAAAGCCTTTTGCCTCTGGGTCGTTGACATCCTGCATGGTCTGGTGAAGAGAGGTGGGCTGGATTCATGTTGATATATGATCTTGAGACCTTCGAACCCGTAAGCTTTCAGTGGGCGGATGAATCAGCTGCCGGCCCGCCAGGGGAGTCCGAGGGGAACTCACCTATACATAACTAATGCTATTCTAAGTGCTGAATCTGGCACAGGGTTCAGCCATTCTGATCAGTGGAGAGGTGCTGCCAGAGCTGCCCGCCACCACACTTAGTCACAAAATGGGAAATTCGGCTCTATGTTTGTGGGTAGTTGAAGTGATGAAAGTAATGTCCTTTCTTCTTGCCTGCTCTTTGTCCTCTGATGAAGGGATAAATTCTAGCTGTCAAAACCTGTACAAGTATTGCAACATTTAATTACCTTGTCGCAGAAACAATTGCTCTAGATTACTCTTTGTTTATTAGGAGACCCTTCCACCTAAACTGAACTTCCTGGCCGGGATTCTCTGTTGCGCTTCCGCCAGCTACTGCTGCCAGCGAGAAAGGAGAATTTGGCACTCAGCCAAATCTTCATTCCCTGCTGTGGGACCGGAGAATCAAGCCGGCGTGAAGGAATGGAAATTCCCGACCCCCATCCTGCATCCTTAAATACCTTCACAACTGGCTGTCTGTTATGATTCTAATTCATAGAATCATCAGATAAGTGAAGGGACAATAGAGAACTAATTGAAGTGAGACATTTTCAATCATGTCTTCTCTCAGCTTTACATCAGGATTTTATATTGTTCTAGTTGAGAACCTCAGCAATAATATTGGCATGGATGCAATAGAAATTTTCATTTTAGTGTCAACTCATACATAGTCTGTTCAACATTTAGATATTTGCGAAGAACAGCCTGTTTCTCGGTTTAAAATTCCTCAGTGAATTAATTAAAACTTTAAATTGAAATCCTAGAATGAAATCCCTCAACGAACTGGGATATTCTTGCTTCAAACCTGAAAGGAACCAACATATCTCAGGGCAGAACGGAATAATTTATTCTTCAGTTTCCTGAGGTGAAAGGAATTCTAAAGGTGTTTTTGCTTCAAGTGAAATGTTTTTTCTTCAGTCAGTTAATGGTAATGTTTGGGTGTCAGCAACTCCCATGATCTTGTCTGCCTGCCTTGCACAGTGATAATACAAGTGACTCTCTTCAATCAGCTTGTCCCTATTAAACGTAAAGAGATGGTACTATAGTGACAGCAGACTCTCTGAAGACAATGGGCGCGATTCTCCGCTCCCGCGCGGCTTCGGGAAGGCCGTTGTGAACTCGGCCGAGTTTCACAATGGCGTCGGAGGCCACACCTCGCACACTATTCACCCCCCCCCCCCCCCAGGGGGCCAGGAGCGACGTTGTGAGAAACTCGGCCGCCGGGCCTTGACGCTTGCGTTAAAGCGGCGTGCCGAGAATGACGCGACGGAGGCACCTAAGTGACATCAGCCGCTCATGCGCAGGTTAGCCGGCTCCAACCCGCGCATGCACGGTTGCCGTCTTCCCCTCCACTGCCCCACAAGACATGGCAGCTTGATCTTGCGGGGCGGCGGAGGAGAAAGAGTGCGTCTCTTAGAGATGCCGGCCCCGACGATCGGTGGGCTCGTTCTTCTCTCCGCCCCCCACAAGCCCCACACTTACCTGTTGCGCGATGTTCACGCCGGCAGCGACCAGGTGTGGTTGGCGCCGGCGTGAACTGGTCGGGTTCGTCAGGCCGCTCGGCCCATCCGGGCCGGAGAATCACCGGTCGCTGTGAAAAACGGCGACCGGCGATTCAGCGACACGCCATTTTGGGGAGGGGGGTGGGAGAATCGCGGGGGGTGCCAGGGCGGTGTGTCGTGATTCGCCCGGCCCTCCCGTGATTCTCCCACCTGGCGTAGGGACATAGAACATAGAACAGTACAGCACAGAACAGGCCCTTCGGCCCTCGATGTTGTGCCGAGCAATGATCACCCTACTCAAACCCACGTATCCACCCTTTACCCGTAACCCAACAACCCCCCCCCCCCTTAACCTTACTTTTTTAGGACACTACAGGCAATTTAGCATGGCCAATCCACCTAACCCGCACATCTTTGGACTGTGGGAGGAAACCGGAGCATCCGGAGGAAACCCACGCACACACGGGGAGGACGTGCAGACTCCGCACAGACAGTGACCCAGCCAGGAATCGAACCTGGGACCCTGGAGCTGTGAAGCATTTATGCTAACCACCATGCTACCGTGGAGAATCGCACCCAATATGCTTATTTGTCCATCTTATCCAGTTTCTTCCTTTTTTAAAGTTCAACATAAAACTGCCTAACTAACCTGAGTCTCAGTGTTTTATGGATCGTTTCATCTCTGCTCCACAGATATGGCTGGAGTCCTATTTCATTTAAAAAAAACAAATGCCATAAAACTGAGCACATGGGCTACACTCACTTGTCATAACCACCATGGCATGGCAATTCTCCGACATGACCATGCATCTAGCTTTCTATTTGACTCCTTTTTACTCCAGGAATCTACAAAATGGTCTTCAGTCCTGCAGAAGGTAGAGCTGCAAACAGTCCTCTCTGCTACAAGGTCCTTTAGCCTTATGCTGTGTGAACATCCAACTAGCTGTGAACGTGATTGCTGTTCAATAATTCCTTCAGATCCCCCCATTCTTAATGAGGATTAGCTAGAGTGTCAGGATGCTGTCCTTTAGAACTTACAAGACATGGAAATTGCAGAAGGAAAAGTCTTGCTGCAATTACTCATGTTTTGAATTGCTCATCAAAACACTTTGGTGCCGCATACCCAACATCCCAAGGAGAAGTGAACTTCAGCTGCTATTTCTCCATTGTTAGACCTTACTTACCTCAGCAAAAGAGATTTTAATCTTGTTTATCCAAAATGTGTTTAATTTCATGGTTCAGAAGCGATGGTAAGATTGAATTCCCGGCCTGGTCACAAGTTGGGGTCAATACACTTGTTGCAAGAACCTTTTGGGGACATTAATCTCCCTTACTCTCTCCTACTCAAACTGAATTTTCTGCAAGGGAATTTTCAACCTTGGATTTTGTACCTTCAATCATCCTTAAAATCCTGATGCTTGTGATTTACTATTTCTCTTGAATTTGCCAGCATGATGTCTTCACCATGCTGTGGCTTCCCTTACCTGTTCTTCCAGATCCAGTTGATCAAGATGTTGTGCCTGCATTTTATAGGTCACTTGCAGGGCATTTGTCAACGGAATGTATTCTCCTTGCCAGACATTTTAGCTAAAACATCATCAGTATCAAATTTTAGGAAATTGTTAACTGGCCATTTTTCAGAAGTTTACTGCAATCCTCATTGTTAGCCAGTAGTTACAATAGCAGAAGTCTTAGTTAGTTGCTGATTGAGAGTCTTCTACTCTCACCAAGGTTGTTCTTCCTCAATTCCTTTGTCAGTAGATATACTTTGCTCCTCAGAGATCCACTGTCAGTTTATAGGCACCTAATTATTTTGGTGGCCTTCAAGACTTTCACTGTATCTGCAAGAGATCTTTTGTCATAGGATGGTCTGGATTTTGTTGAACTGGCTGTCAGCTTTGTAAAGGAAGCGACAGTGCAAGTTTAAAGCCTATTTATATAATAGTCATTCATCAGCATTGGTTAAGAAACTTTACCATACATTTCTAACACAAGAACAACTGTGAATCACTATTCGCAAAACATCTTCCCACTTCTCTTGTAGGGTTTTACGATTTCAGCCTTAGTTTAGTGACACCCTCTTCTTTCTTATGTCTCCTACCAGGAAAGAGGTTCAATTGACCTGGGAAGCATCTTTATCCTAAGCAAGATTCTAAAGACTAGGACAAGTAGACCATCTGCCATCTGGTGAAACCTGCTGATGAGCAAGATTCTTTCCTGCTGATTCCCAGTGGTTGACTCCTGGCTAACTTGTACTTAATTGTCTCTCCAGTCATTGCCTTCCATTTAGAATAGGTTAATGTTATTGATCGAATACCTTTTCCCCCCCAGTCAAGAAATGATAGGCACATTACATGTCAGTCAAGCAGATTTTCATTTAAAAGCCTTGTTGCTGCTACACCCATTTATTTTTCACCCTATCATCAGCCGGAATGGCAAATGTTACAATATGCACATTTTCCTTTCATAATAATATTCACATCTTTGGTCGTGAGTACTGTTTGATCTGATGTGAATATGCTTCACAAAGGATAATACTCAGGTTTATTACCACAATCGTGGTTCACACATTTAAATAAAATCAAATATAAAACATAAAACTTGATTGTTCTATTATGGAGTGGAAATGTGGTTAAAAGTTTTAGCATTTGAAATATTCTGTTGAACAAACTCATTCATTTTCTTGATTTTAATAAGTTTTGTAATGAAGTGACATAAAGAATAATATATGGTGCAAGCCCAGTATTGCAGCCATTTTGTAATGGACTCCATTTTGTTTCAAAAGGGCCAACATTTCAACTCTTCATAAATTTTTTACAGCATAATATTGACTTTATTTCAGGGCTTGCTGCAGTGTACTCCTTTGAGTAATGTGGACATTTACGTATTTGGAAATATGCTTCACAGGGATACCATTTATAACTGCTTTCTACATTTCGACATTAGGTACACAAACACATGGGGCGAAATTCTATGACCCCCCGCAGGGTCGGAGAATCGCCCGGGGCCTTCGTAAATCCCGCCCCCGCTGTGGCTGGACTTCTCCGCCACCCGGGAATCGGTGGGGCGGGAATCGCGCCCCGCCGGTCGGCGAGCCCCACGCGCCAGTCGGCGGGCCCCCCATGGCGATTCTCCGGCCCGCGATGGGCCGAAGTCCCGCCGCTGTCAGGCCTCTCCTGCTGACGTGGTTTAAGCAACCACTGGTGCCGGCGGGAGCAGGCGGCGGGAGCGGGCCCCGGGGTCCTGGAGGAGGCGCGGGGCGATCTGACCCCGGGGGTGCCCCACGGTGGCCTGGCCCGCGATCGGGGCCCACCGATTGGCGGGCGGGCCTGTGCCGTGGGGGCATTCTTTTTCTTCCGCCGCCACCACGGCCTCCATCATGGCGGAGGCGGAAGAGACCCCCTCCACCGCGCATGCGCCGGGGTGACGTCAGCGGCCGCTGATGTTCCGGCGCATGCACGGACTCACACCGGCCAGCGAAGGCCTGTCGGCCAGCCCCGACGCCGGTCGGCGTGGCGCCAAAGGCCGTTGCCGCCGGTCGGCGAAACGGAGCCACTCCGGCGCGGGCCTAGCCCCTAAAAGTGCAGAGGATTCCGCATCTTTGGGGAGGCCCGACGCCGGAGTGGCGAGAGCCACTCCGATATGCCGGGACCCCCCGCCCCGCCGGGAAGGGGAGAATCCCGGCCATGTGTTTTAGCCATTTTGAATTCTTAATACACTTGCCATCCCTAATGACTGAGGGGCGTCTGTTCTGAGCAGCCAGTTATATCCCTAGTGTTTTTGTTTTTGTAAATTTAGAATACCCAATTCATTTTTTCCAATTAAGGGACAATTTAGCATGGCCAATCCACCTACCCTGCACACCTTGGGTTCTGGGGGCGAAACCCAGGCAAACACGGGGAGAATGTGCAAACTCCACACGGACAGTGACCAAGACCTCACCACTGTGCTGCCCAGTTATGTCCCTAGTCTAATCATGGCTTTCACATAACAAATTGGCAGAGTTGACCAACCAAATAGCCATAACCTTGCTTTGTTTTCAAATCATTGGAATGAATATTTGACTTTTCTTTGCATATTAGTCGCACTATGATGTTGTGCAATGGCATGTATTAAAAATGCTCTTGTTTAGTGAAAACCTAATAGCAAACTAATGTACTGGTTTATTGTACCACAAACTGATAAGGGACCGATTAGTGCTTAGTGCACCACCCTCTTACCCCACCCACAAAATAAGTCACTGATCACTGCCGCAATCAAAGCAGCAGTGGCTGGTAGGTGGCAAAGTTAAAGTCAGAAGTTAACACATGATAATATGGTGCAGTAGTGGCTGATTATAGAACATCACCAAAGAATGACCTTCTTGGGAATAGAACAATCACTTTAATAATAACAAGATATTAAAAACAAGCAGAATAATTCATGCGGCTGAACCATTCACACTCTTCATTATCAATTTACTGTTTAATAATGCAGTGGTGAGATATTTAACCCAATATAACGTATAGTGCAGTTTCCTTTATTGATGACGTTGTCTGCATTACAATTTAAGCCAGCTGTAACCTGGTTAAGGATTTAAAGTAGTTACATGACACGGGTAGTTGCTGTATTATTTCAAGTACAAATGTGCGCTGTCTATAAATTTGTCAGGTCAATCTCTCAAATTATATTAAATTCAAATTTATTTTCAATGCTGGTCAGTGGTCAAGGTGCTGGGAGAAGGAAGTTTTGTTGTGTGGTGCCCATTTTCTGTCGTGTTAGGTACACTAGTCTAACACTGGCTGCAACTGGATGCAGCTTAGGTCAGAAAGATACTCCAGACCTTAAAGTTAATTTAATCAGGTTTATTGAACTAATAGCACAGTTAGCACAGTTCTCTGTGAGTTTGACTCTCTGCTAACTTAAGTGTGATTACTCTGTCTGACTGAACCAGACTAGCTCTTAGCCACGTGGTGGAGGTGTGAGATTGCAACAACACCCTTAACTGACTTTCTCGGTGTTCATCAGTGGAAAGAAGTGGAGTGTGAGCGCCTCGTGTCTTTTATAGTCAGATCCCACCCCTGAGTGTCTTGCCTGCTTATTGGTCATGTCTTGTTCTCTGAGTCCATTAGCTGCTTGTCTGTATATCATTATGTGTGTGTCTGCATATCATGACATCGCCCCTGCAGTACCGGAGGTGATCCATGTTGGGCACGTGTATGGCTGGAAGTGCCGTTTGCAGGTCCCTGTACATCAGGAGTTGAGCCGGCGATATGCCAGTGGACAGTGGGGTCGCCCTGTACGCAAGCAGCGCAAGGTGAATGTCAGATGCAGAATCCGCGGCTTTGCAGATGAGCTGCTTCACTATGTGCACCCCTTTCTCAACTTTTCTGTTTGACTGCGGATAGTGTGGGCTGGAAGTGACGTGTTTTAACTGATACGACTGGGCAAACAGAGACCATTCATGGCTGCTGAAGCACAGGCCATTGTCACTCATGACAATGAGTGGGATACCATGCCTCGAGAATGTCCCCTTACAGGCCTTGATGACGATCCGAGATGTGAGGTCTGGGAGCTTCACGACTTCAGGGTAATTGGAAAAATAATCAATGATTAACATGTAATCACAGCCATTTGCATGAAAGAGGTCGATGCCAACCTTGGACCATAGCGGGGTTTCGATTTCATGCTGCTGAAGTGTCTCCTTACTCTGCGCTGGCTGGAAGCGTTGACAGGTCGCACAGTTAAGGACTATGTTCGCGATGTCCTGACTGATCCAGGCCAGTAGACAGCCTGCCTGGCTCTGCGTCTGCACTTTTCCACACCCAGGTGGCCCTCATGGATTTGACGGAGCACCAATCTCTGGAGACTGTGTGGAATTACAAACCAGTCCAGTTTGAGGAGGATACCATCAACCACCATCAGGTTGTCCTTTACATTGAAACATTGAGGGCACTGCTTTTTTTGCCAGCCATTGGCTAGGTGTTGCATAACATGCTGCAAGAGGGGGTCTTTGGCTGTCTCCTCACGGATACGAATCACCTTCTCATTAGATGCCGGGAGGGTGCTAGCACACAGCTGCACCTGTGACTCAACCTGTGACTCAATTTGCCGGATGACGTTCAGTGGTTCACTAGGCACAGTGATGGAGCGGGACAGTGTATCGGCAATGATGAGCTCCTTGCCAGGCATGTAGACCAGGTCAAAGTCATACCTTCTCAGTTTGAGGAAGATGCGCTGCAACCGAGGCGTCATGTCATTAAGTTCCTTGTGTATAATGTGGACCAGGGGCCTGTGATCCATCTCGACTGTGAATGACGGCAGGCCGTAGACATAATCGTGAAACTTGAGAATGCCAGTGAAAAGGCCCTGGCATTCCTTCTCGATTTGTGCATACCTTTGTTCGGTGGGCATTATTGCCCTTAATGCGACGGCAACCGGTGCCCAGGATGAAGTGTCACCGCATTGCAGCAGGACCGCACTGATGCCATCCTGGCTCGCATCTGTCGAGATTTTTGTTTCCCTGTCTGGGTCGCAAAATGCCAATATGGGTGCAGTGGTGAACTTGGCTTTCAGCTCCCACCACTCTGCCTGATGGGCGGCCTTCCACTCAAAGGGAGTGGACTTCTCTACTAGGTTTCACAGGGCCATGGGGCGGGATTCTCCCCTAGCCAGCATGACGGGGGGTCCTGGCGTAGGGGAGTGGCGCCAACCACTCCGGGGTCGGGCCTCCCCAAAGGTGGGGAATTCTCCGCACCTTTGGGGGCTACCCCGCGCCGGAGCAGTTGGCACCAGAGGACTGGCACACAAAACCGGTACCAGCGGCAGCGGGGCTGGCCGAAAGGCTTTCACCGGTCAGCGCATGCGCCGGTGGTGACGTCAGCTGCCGCTAACGTCACCACCGGCGCATGCGCGATTTGGGTTTTTCTTCCGCTTCCGCCATGGCGGAGGCCGTAGCGACCGCGGAGGAGAAAGAGTGCACTCAGGGCACTGGCCCGGAGTCTGAGCGGGGGGCCCCGATCGCGGGCCTGGCCACCGTGGGGGCACCCCCCGGGGTCCGATCGGCCCGCGCCCCCCCAGGACCCCGGGGGCCCGGTCGCGCCGCCGATCCCGCCGCCACCAGAGGTGGTTCAAACCTCGGCGGCGGGAGAGGCCTCCCAGCGGCGGGACTTCAGCCCATCGCGGGCCGGAGAATTGCCGCAGGGGCCTCGCCGATCGGAGTGGCGTGATTCCCGCCGCCACCACTTCCCGGGTAGCGGAGAATCTCTGCCACGGCGGGGGCGGGATTTTCGGCGGCCTGAGGCGATTCTCCGACCCTGCTGGGGGTCGGAGAATTTCGCCCATGGTGTGTGAGGCCATGTTTGGGATGAACTTTCCCAGAAAATTGACCATGCCCAGGAAGCGCAAAACCGCCTTCTTGTCTTCCGGGACCTTCATGGCTGCGATGGCCTTGACATTGTCTGTGTCGGAGCACACGCCCTGCTGAGAGATCTGGTCTCCTAGGAACTTGAGTGTCATCATGCCAAAGCAAAATTTGGCCCTGTTCAGCTTCAGGCCATTGGCGTGGACACAACGGAATACCTGCTGGAGATGGGAAACATGCTCCTCAGGGTTCGTGGACCATATGATGACGTGTGTATGAAGGGGTTCATACACACGAACCCCTTCGATGCCCTCCATCATCTGCTCCATGATGGGATGAAATATCTCCGATGCCGAGACGATGCCGAACGGCATACAGTTATAGCAGTGCCTGCCAAACGGTGTGTTGAAGATGCTTTGATATAAGCGCCGTCATTGTGGAACCCCAGGTTCCAGACAAAGCTGTCTATTAACCACAGACTGCTGAATGTTACATCAAATGGCATAAAGAACCTTCCCACACCTAAGTTGGACTACAGAGGATCTTTGGCAGAATAACTCCCGTATCTAAACTTCAGCAAAGATCAATGCTTGGGACATCTCACCTTGAGGTTGTGACTCACGTTTGCAAAGCAAGGACCATATTGCCTGTGGCTGTCAAGCTGACTGTTGCTATGAATTTTTATGTATCCAGCTTTTTCCAGGTTGCCACTGAAGATGTGAGCAAATTTGCTGACAATACAAAGATAGATAGAAAAGCAAGTTGTGAGGAGGATATAAAGAGTTGCAGAATACAGATATTCCAAGTGCCATCATTTGCTCCAGAACTTGCCTGATGTCCTGCAATAAACAGGTGAAGAACATCGTTGTCACCACATGGAGGTGTGTGCAAGTTCCATTCTACCTAAACTCCAACCACATGATCAAGGGAGGGCCCAAAAGTGTTTAGAGGCAGGCCAGAGAGTTGCAGATATTTTTGTATCTCCATCCTCCATTCCATTGAGAATATTTTAATCCATTTGTCTTGCAGCTTTGAGAAAATCCCTGCAATCAAATGGGACTCTGGTTCATTCTGGGGCCTCGGTGAGGAATACTCTGCAAGGCCTCACTCAGTCCCATTTCCCGTACTAACGAGCTCCGTTCCCCAGTGCAGGAAGAGTTTTGGGTCTCATTTAAAAATGGTGCACTGATCTCTAGACTCCTCACCATGACCTCCGGACCACCATAACGCCTCAATAACCACCCCCCCACCCCCACCCCGCCCCCCGCACCCTAACTCATAAGGGCACTTCCGGGTTCGATTCCCATGCTGGGAAAATGCCGCCCGGCACCTAGGCACTGCCAGCCTGACAGTGTCCCTGCCAGGGCCACTGGGGTGGCAGCACCAGGGTGGTAGGGTGCCGAATCGCCTGGGAGATCTCCCTAAGTGCTGGTACACATTTGTGGAGGCCAGTGCTAATCGGCGCTCGCTCGGGATCTACGAAGTAAAATCCAGCCCCATGGGTAACACTGACGAGTGCATATTGAAGTGAGTCTTACTGCACACTTTAATATGCAAATCTAAGTCCCACCCTTTTTGGCAGGATCCAGATCGCAATATCTTACGAGATTCCATTAGATCTCGCAAGGCGTAGAGAGCCACGTAAATCTCGCAAGAGGCCTCTGCTGAGATTTATCAGCTGCGACATGTCCTGGGCCTGGCGCGGTGCGGCCGTTAGATCGTGTCCAAAGTATTGACGCTGGGGCTGAACTACCTGCAGATCGTGTTCCCATTGGGGACGCTATTTCTGGAGCAATTCACGACATGCAAATAGGCCAGTGCTCTGCCCACATGGATCTAGAGCAGCTCTCATTCCCTTCGGCGTCAGATTTGCTGGGGCTAGAATTGGTGCTGGAGAGCTTGACAAGCTGGAGCTGCTGATAAGCACTCCAGTCCCCACACATTCTCATTCCAGCCTGTGCCACACCACCCCAATCACAAGTGGCACACCCTGAGTCCACGGAGCTGTCAGCAAGTCACTCCCAGCTATTCCCCCAGGCACTGGAAAACCCCCACCCCCCGCAGGCGCTACAATTTTTAACAGACTTTAAAACTTTGATAATCTTCTCTCTCCCGCTCAGCAACCATGGCACCCAATCCCATTTTCAATACCTGTAGTAAATCACACTCGCCTGACTGCGTGTAGTTCAGGTCGCCACATTACCAGAAGGATGTGGATGCTTTGGAGAGGGTGCAGAGGAGGTTCACCAGGATGTTGCCTGGTATGGAGGGTGCTAGCTATGAAGAAAGGTTGAGTAGATTAGGATTGTTTTCGTTGGAAAGACGGAGGTTGAGGGGGGACCTGATTGAGGCATACAAAATTATGAGAGGTATGGACAGGGTGGATAGCAACAAGCTTTTTCCAAGAGTGGGGGTGTCAGTTACAAGGGGTCACGATTTCAAGGTGAGAGGGGGAAAGTTTAAGGGAGATGTGCGTGGAAAGTTTTTTATGCAGAGGGTGGTGGGTGCCTGGAACGCTTTACCAGTGGAGGTGGTAGAGGCGGGCACGATAGCATCATTTAAGAGGCATCTAGACAGGTATATGAACGGGTGGCAACAGAGGGAAGTAAACCGGCACAGGCTAGGAGGGCCGAAGGGCCTGTTCCTGTGCTGTAATTTTCTTTGTTCTTTGACTTCCACCTGAAAGGGGCGAAGCATCACGGAAGACTAGAGCATCATGGGCCAAGCACGCTAAATACATTTAAATGCATGCAAATACCAGTTTTGCATGCTGGCGCGGGGTGCAAACCGCATTATTGCCACCAATGAGGGACCACAGCATGGCGCCCGAATCACCTCTGGAGAGAGGTGTCATACTTCACCTGGTCCCACTCCTTTGCACTATCCCCACAATCCAACCTACAATCTTTGGACACTGAGGGGCAACTTAGCATGGCCAATCCACCTAACCTGCAGGAAACCCACGCAGACACGAGAAGTATGTACAAACTCCACGTAGTCACCCTGGTCTCTGACAGTGCTAACCACTGTGCCACCCTGCAGTGCACATATTAACACAGTTACATTTGTGTGTTATCAAAATAAAAGAACTGAATTCATCTATTGCCACCATCACTAAGGGGCAGCACAGTAGCATAGTGGTTAGTACAGTTGCTTCACAGCTCCAACGTCCCAGGTTCGATTCCCGGCTGGGTCACTGTCTGTTGGGAGTTTGCACGTTCTCCCCGTGTCTGCGTGGGCTTTCTCCAGGTGCTCCGGTTTCTTCCCACAGTCCAAAGATGTGCGGGTTAGGTGGATTGCCCTTGGTGTCCAAAAAATGTTAAGTGGGGTTTACTGGGTTACCGGGATAAGGTAAATATGTGGGCTTCAGTGGGGTGCTCTTTGTAAGGGCCGGTGCAGACACGATGAGCCTCCTTCTGCACTGTAAATTCTATGATTCTATCATCAAAATACCAGAGAAACAAACTTCATGCAATCATGTTAACGGGTTCAAATGTTAATACTGTACTGATCAATTAAACCAAAATCTTCAGTGAATATTCTGCAGCAAGTAAGATTTGCATTTCAATCCAAGGTTAAGCCTGCACCTACACAGCACAAAGGTAGATCGTTTTAAATGCGCTGATTCTGATGTTTTGCTTATTTAGTCCTTTAAATGAACCTTACACTGATTGCATGTTGAACTGCTGAAGGAAGAAATTTGGAAATCGTGCCTTCTCATGAGCTAAGAAATGTCACAACGCATTTGCCATACAATGAATTACTTTGAAGTATGATCTGTATAGTTATGTAGCCGAACGCAGACGAGTGTTAAAAAGGCGGTGAAGACAAACTTAAACACTGTTTTAAAAAAAAATCAAATTGAGAGATCGAGTACCAGCATTGATTCAGATGAGACAAGTCTGAATGCTGAATTCTGGTGAACATGAATAGGTTAGTTTGAATTTTGTCTCTGATTACCTAGACTGGTCCATTTCAGACACTTTATTAAAATGATCGGACACTAATTTCAAAGAAGGTTAGCACAGCCAGTGAGCAGAGGGACAATATGTTCTCATCTGAATAATTGACATGATTTTACACCCTGCTATAATTCCCCTGTTTCAACAGCAGTATGTGATTTAGTGCGCGGAATCACAATAATAGAGGCAATTGCGTCAAAAATGTTTTCAAACATGATTCTTAACCCATAGCAGACAGTTCATTGTGAAAGATCCAGTAGCTGGGAAAAGGAACTGAACCATTGAGTAATTTGTATCCTGTAATTTCAGAGATGCTTTAATGGTGATAACATACCTATTTTGTTGCTTTTTGGCTTGGCGGTACACAAAGGATTTGTCAATTTTCTAAAATATACCTTGAAATAGATGTTCCTCTAATAACATATCTGTCTTTCCTTTTACTAGTCTAAGACATATGGGTGCACCTGGCAAAGCCAAACACTTTCGTTCACAATAGACTTCACTGCTGGATTTACCTGTGTCGAAAGTAACACAAAGGTGAGGAAACAGCAAGTGCGATGCGAGACTATTTTTGAAGTTGAAGCAAAATAATTCGAGGAGTAAATTGTTGTGAGATAGAGCTTCTGTAGTTAACTCTATTTGAGGGTATGTGGGCATTGAATCACCTCATCCTATCATAGAATAGTCTACAGCCCATGCTCACATTAAGCAAGGCTGCTTGACTCGGAAACTTTACCTAACATTGTACTCATTTTACACTTCATAATCATAGATACTCATATCATGATTACAAATTGAAAATATTGTAGATTTTATTGCTGTAGTTTTTTAAAGAACTTAAATATTGATGTTTATCGGGTAGATCAGAAATGACCAATAGCAACAAAAAATGTAAAGCAGATATAATTGTGAGAATTGCTGAAAGATTTTTTTCTCTGCTAAAGAACTGCATAATTAAATATTGTGTTGAACAAACGCAGCATGATAGGCATGACATACTGGAAGGCTGGTTATGTTCAGAGTGGGTAAGACACCTGACTCGGATGGTTTGTATCCCAGGTTGCTAAGAGAAGTGGGGATGGAGGTAATGGAAGAACTTGCCATAATCTTCCTGTTTTCCCTAGATTCAGGAGAGATCCCAGAGGATCAAAAGGTGGTAAATGTGACACCTTGTTCAAGAAATGGTGGGAAGACATTCCTGGAAACTACAGGCTGGTCAGCCTAAGGTTTTACCAATAATATTCAGGGGATAAAATTAACACACACTTGGAGAGGATTGAACTAATGAGGGAGAGAGCAGGCATGGATTTATGTAGCTTGTACCTGACTCACCTAACTGATGTTTTTTGATGAATTAACAAAGAAGATGGATGAAGGAAATGTAGTGGATGTTGTCTGTATGGATTTTAAGAAAGTCTTTGCCAAAAATACCCATTAAAAGGTTGGTTAATAAAATTGAGGCTCATAGAATAGGAGGCTCAGTGTCAGCTTAGATTTGGAAAAAAAATATCTTAAGGACAGAAAATTGGATTCTCTCCCAGAGGGAATAGGATCCAGAGATGCCATCCTGGAACACAATTTTTAAATTGCTTCCTTACCCAGCCTCAACCATGCCAACATTCGAAATTTGGCAATACATTGAGAGCAGTTAACAAAGCATATGGAATCGTGGGCTTCATGAATACAAGTCTTGAACACAAAAGCAGGGATGTTATACTGAACCTTTATAAAGCTCTGGTTCTTCTCAACCAGGGTATTGTGTTCTGGTTACCATGCTTTAGCAAAGGTGTGAAGGCACTTGAGAGGGTGCAACAAGAATTTTTTCAGATGGTTCAGGGATAACACAGTCGACTTACAAAGTTAGCTTGGAGAAATACAAGGATAGCTTGGAGAAATACAAGGATAGCTTGGAGAAATACAAGGATAGCTTGGAGAAGGATAGCTTGGAGAAATACAAGGATAGCTTGGAGAAATACAAGGATAGCTTGGAGAAATACAAGGATAGCTTGGAGAAGGATAGCTTGGAGAAATACAAGGATAGCTTGGAGAAATACAAGGATAGCTTGGAGAAGGATAGCTTGGAGAAATACAAGGATAGCTTGGAGAAATACAAGGATAGCTTGGAGAAGGATAGCTTGGAGAAATACAAGGATAGCTTGGAGAAATACAAGGATAGCTTGGAGAAGGATAGCTTGGAGAAATACAAGGATAGCTTGGAGAAATACAAGGATAGCTTGGAGAAATACAAGGATAGCTTGGAGAAATACAAGGATAGCTTGGAGAAATACAAGGATAGCTTGGAGAAGGATAGCTTGGAGAAATACAAGGATAGCTTGGAGAAATACAAGGATAGCTTGGAGAAATACAAGGATAGCTTGGAGAAATACAAGGATAGCTTGGAGAAATACAAGGATAGCTTGGAGAAATACAAGGATAGCTTGGAGAAATACAAGGATAGCTTGGAGAAATACAAGGATAGCTTGGAGAAATACAAGGATAGCTTGGAGAAATACAAGGATAGCTTGGAGAAATACAAGGATAGCTTGGAGAAATACAAGGATAGCTTGGAGAAATACAAGGATAGCTTGGAGAAATACAAGGATAGCTTGGAGAAACTCGGGTTGGTCTCTTTGGAGCAAAAGGGGTTGATGGAAGTTCTCATAGAGGTGTGTCAATGTAAGAAAAGGTTAGAGAATGGAAACTTTATTTCCGTTAGCTATGCCTGCTTCGGGTTCCCACAGATTTGCAAGCCAATCACAGCTTTTGAATAGTGGTCTGTGACTGACAGCTTGTGCAAACCGTCTACAGCTTTGATCCACTCATATCCCTTCATGCTTCAGTGGCTTCACACTTCAGACCTCGCCAAGTGTGGTGAGCAATTTAGATCCTGGGAGCGGGGTCTCCCATAATTCACTGGCCACGTTGCGGTACTATTTTTTGGTGCAACGTGGCCAGTAGATTTTGCCCATAGTCTCACAAACTCACGACCAGTGGAGAATTGTACGGAACTATGATCGCAAATCGGGAAGCAATTCCATTTCCCTTGCGATGCAAATTACCCCCACAACCCGACTCCCTAACAAGAGAGACCCTCCCAGGACTCTAATGATCAAGACCACTCCAGGGACCCCTGTAATAGGGAGAACACCCCCCCCCCCCCCCCCCCCCCCATATTGGCTCCCTAATGAAGAAGACACCCTCCCAGGGACTCCCTAACAAGGGAGATCCCCCAGGTACTCCTCTAATAGGGAGACCCGCCAGGACTCGCTAACATGGGAGACCCTTCCAGGGACATTTGTAATAGGGACCCCCCCCCCCCCCCCCGGACCCCTGAAATAGGCAGAACTCCCCCAGTGACCCTGTACGGACACCCTCTAAATAAAGGGCCCCCACAGAGAACCCCTGACTGAAGGGACTCCCCCCCCCCCCCCCCACAAAGACCCCTGACTAGAAAGACCCCCCACAAAGACCCCCTGACCACAGGTCCCCCCAGGGAGACCCCATGACCAAAGGAACCCCCCCCCCCCCCTCCCCCCCCACAGACACCACCCTGCCCAGAAGAGACACCCCTGGCTGGGAGCGAGAGAACAGTCCAGACAGGGGCGGTGAAAAAAATTACAGTTGTAACACTTACCTTGAAGCTCCACGTGTCCATTCCTGGAAGGAGAACATCTGTGACCTGCATCTAGACACCTCAGATCCATGAGGTGCAAGTCATTCATAACTTTCTAGTAGTGGGCTGTGATTGACATCTTCCATGAACCATCTGCAGCCTTGATTCATTCATCTTGCTTCATGGATGAGTGACTCTTAAGTGCTGAAACCCACAACAAAGAGGCGTAAGTGCATTCAATCATAGGTCACAGCTGTTCTCCTTCGAATAATGGACAGGTGGAGCTTCAAGGTGAGTGTTACAATTGTAATATTTTTCACTGTCCGAGTCTGGACTGCTCGCTAGCTTCCAGACATGGGTCTCTTTTCTGAGGGGGTGGGGATGGTGTTTGTGGGTGAGGGGGGTCTGTGGGGGGTTCTCTTTAGTCAGGCGGCCCCTGTGCTGAGGTCCCTTTAGGCAGCAGATTTCTGTGGAAGTCACATTAGTCAGGGGATCTCTGTGAGGGGTCCCTTCAGTTAAGGGGTCCCTGTGGGAGGTCCCTTTAGTTAAGCGGTCTCTGTTGTGGATTCCTTCAGTGAAGGAGCCTCTCTGTTGGGGATTCCTTCAGTTAGGAGGTCCCTTGAAGGGGTTGCCCTAATACGGAGGTCTCCCGATTAAGGGGATCCCTGGGGTGATCTCCCTATTAAGAGGGTCTCCGTGGGGGTGCGGAGGGAGGATCTGGTAGAGGGGTGAGCAGGTAGTGCATCGTGGGGGGGGGGGGGGGGGGAGTTTGGATAGACCTTGGGGCATCTACCATAAGGAGTTACCCCCTTACCCCCTTTGGTCCATGGCAAGGTCCACCACATCAAGGCCATGCTGGTAGATACCAGAAGTGATCTGAGCCCATGTGATTCCCGGCCTAGGGAACCAGAGAATCATGGAGGGCCAGAGAATAGAGTGCCCCGCCCGCTAAATGGAAGCAAATGAGTCATTAAGACTCATTTGCATTCATTTACATTTTCCCACTGGTGTCTGGTCGTGAATTTTGATCCTGCCACCAGCAGGGTGGTCGGAGAATCAGGCACCAATCCCAATTTTCCTCCAATGCCCAATTCTCTGTCCCATCAGGAAACACGCTTCGGGTGTCGCTGGACGGAGAATGCAGGCCTTAACCTCGGAGATAGCACAATTGCGCACAATTCTGTTCACCACACTACCAGAAGGATGTGGAGGCTTTGGAGAGGGTGCAGAGGAGTTTTACCAGGGTGTTACCTCTGTGGAGAGGCTGAACAGACTCGGACTGTTTCCAGTAGAAAGACAGAGGTTGAGGGGTAACCTGATAGAGGTCTACAAGATTATGAGGGGCATGGATAGAGTGGATGGGCAGGTACTCTTTCCCAGGGTGGAGGGGTCAGTCACCAAGGGGCAAAGGTTTAAGGTCCGTGGGGAAAAGTTTAGAGGAGATGTACGAGGCAGGTGTTTTACACAGAGGGTGATGAGTGCCTGGAATGCATTGCCAGGGGTGGTTGTGGAAGCAGATACATTAACGTCGTTCAAAAGGCATATTTACAAACACATGGATAGGATGGGTATAGAGGGATACGGCACAAGGAAGTGTGAGGGTTTTGGCAAAGTTTGGTACCATGACCGATACAGGCTTGGAGGGCCGAAGGGCCTGTTCCTGTGTTGTATTGTTCTTTATTCTTTGACATATTCAGGAGTTGCTTGTCATGGGTGTACAACGTTCTGAAGATCTGACATCCAGTCACCTTCAAAAAGCATTTGTCCATATTTAGCTTTATCCCAGCTTTCCCGTTTTATAGATTCATGTAGATGGTAGTCATGATCAATAGCTCTGGATACCATCAGCTATCAGCTGACTGCTCCTTTATATCCTCTACATGTCGTCTATTTTCTGCTAGGATTTATCCTAACTGACATATAGGCCAAAAGGTAAATGAAGGAACCTGTGCAGAACAAAAGGTGTATAGAATATTGACAGTGAAGATTCCGTGCCAAACTTCATGTTCCAGTACTATTTCTGGCAACAAACTTACTGAAAACATTTGCCCTTGTCATTACTGGCGTGATCTCTTCCAGTGTTGGAATAGAGTAAAGGAAAACAGAAAATGCTGGAAAGACTCAACAGGTCTGGTGGCATCTGTGTAAAGAGAAAAAGAGTTACCATTTCATGCCTGTATGATTCTCCTTCAGATTCCTCTTCATAGCTTGATTTAAAGGGCTGGATTCTCCGCCGGCGAGATGCTCCATTTTGCCGGCAGCCCGGGGGGGTTTCCCGATGGCATGGGGCTACCCCACAAAGGGAAACCCCATTGACCAGCCGGCTTAACGGAGCATCCTACCGGTGGGGTGAAACAGTAATGTGGCGCGGCAGGGCGGAGAATCCAGCCCAAGATCTTTGGAATCCAGGCAAATTCTTATTTCTTCATTTTCTTACCTTGATGGAACTAAATTAACGCTACAGGCTCTGTGACTCTGAAGATCATTTTCTGTTCTTCCATCTCTTGAAATTCTCTTTCAAGCTACACTTTTAGTTCCATTGATACTTTGTGTGAGGGATGATAACTGATTTATTTAATTGCTCGATCAATAGTGATGGCAAAATCTTCAAAGTATCCAATCAGTCATCAAAACACTCTGGATACATTTGCACCAGATATTCCTTTCTTCTGATCAGAGATTCATTTTATAATCATAGAACAATAGTATCCCTACAGTGCAGATGGAGGCCATTCGGCCCATCGAGTCTGCACTGAACCTCTGAAAGAGCACCCCACCCAGGCCCACTCCCCCACCCAATCCCCGTAACCCAACCTACTGGTCAGTTTTATCATGGCCAATTCTCCTAACCTGCACATCTTTGGACTAGGCCCAAAGATCTTTTCAATGGGTGTACTGCCATCATTTCCAATGAGTGTAAATCCATCTTTTCAATGGGTGTATTACCTTCAACCCTCAGTGTCACCTGCTTCACCTCATGTTTTTTCTTTATAAATTTGAAGTACCCAATTAATTTTTTCCAATTAAGGGGCAGTTTAGCGTGGCCAACCCTTGTACCCTGCACATCTTTGGGCTGTGGGGGCGCAACCCACGCAAACACAGGGAGAATGTAAAAACTCCACACGGACAGTAACCCAGAGCTGGGATCGAACCTGGGACCTCGGCGCGGTGATGCAACAGTGCTAACTCACTGCACCACCGTGCTGCCCCTTCTCATGGCTTTTGAGATCAATTGCAGCTCTTTCAACCCCAGGAAACCAAGATAATCTGTTTCCGTGATATAGACAATTAACATATTGTCTTTGTGTCCCTCCAATTTAGATTGCTCCTAGCTATCAAGGTTCTGGGTCCCCCCCCCCATATGCCATTAGCATAACATTGCTCAGGACATTCAGAAAATCTTTCCTTGGGTAACTATTTCCTTTCAAATTTTCAAGAACAATTCTTTCCTATAGATTGAGCAGATTGTTGTTACCCTGTGGTCTGGAATGAAACTTCAGATTTACGATTGTGGGCTTATTGCTGACCATCCTACTGATCTTATTTCTATTTACATCCAGTTATTTTATGCAATTGTATGATTTATCTCTCTATTTCATTCTCAAGCTCGTCATCATCTTCCAAGGTATGGTTGCTTTGATTTCTTTCCCATCTTATTCATCCTGTTGTTCTCTCTCTGATAACTGTTTACCATCTTCTCTCTTTGTTCTGCACATCTTTTACCATGTGCTGTTCCCAAACTCTGTCTGCGAACTCATGTGAGTGTCCACAGCTCTTGCACATCTTTCTTTCTGCTTGGTGTGCATTCCTCTGCTGCTGTTTTACAGCATTAACCCGCAGCCTTTTTCTTGACTTAACTGAAAGCTAGCCATTTGGGGAGTCAGCTTCTTCATCTGTCTACTCGTGGCTTCCTATATTCTGGCAGTGTCTACAGCCTGCAATATTTGCCAATGCCAATCAAATATTTTTGTACTTCAGGTTGAGCGGAGCGTCAAATGACCTGTTCTGGCAGCTTCTCATCTGTTTCCTTGAATTTACAGTTTCTGGCTGCATTTTTCAATCTCATTAAGAAATTATCAACAGGTTCACCTTGGTCACAGCTCAGACTTCGAAATTCATATTGGAGAATCTGATGACTTGTCTTTGGCTGGAGATGTGTGCTGATTTTTTTTTTTTTGTTGTTTGGATTTTTTACTATTATCCTTGCTCATGTCCCAGCCAGTAAGCAAATTTAACCCTTTCTCTCATGCCCACAAAATGATGCGCCATTCCTCTTTGGTACAGTCTTTTAGAAAACCATTGAATGTCAGCCTGCACTTGTCAAATTTCTCCATGACACCATCGTGGGCTGGAGATGTGCATTCAGTGCTGTAGCGGAGGCCTTTTTGATTTTGCCTGATTCACTCAGTTTTCCCCCTTCTCTCTCTGCACTAATTGGGGTTATCTTTCTCTATCTATTTCAATATTAAATCTGTTTAAGATATTTGAGTCTTACTCACAGACTATCATCGTGCTATGTCTTCTAGTTCTTAGAATTTTTTTTTAAATCACCTTTTTTGACTCAAGCGGGGTCCATTGAATATGTTTCTTGGAGCACTGCATGTGACTGGTGGGTCACCTTATTAATTGGCACCTCACTTCAATGCAGAAATAATGTGGCACTCAGAATGTACATTATCATAACAACTAGTTCCTAAATCTATCTAAGTAGTACAATACTGAGCAAGTGGTAGCCTAGAACTTGCTGTCTCTGAGGGAAGCAGATATGACCAATAAGTTCAAGAGGAAATTGGGTAGGTTATTGAGGGAAAGAATCTTTCAAGGCAGTAGGGTTAGCACAGGGGAATGGAGCTGACTAGATTTCTCTACAGAGCCAACATGAAGTCGATGGACTGAATGGCCTCCTTCCGTGCAAGAATGACACTACGGGCTGGATTCTTCTGCCCCGCCCACCGCAGGAACACCACGGACGAGACACAGACAATGGAGAAATCCATTGATCTCGGGTGGGATACTGCGGTACCGGGCGGACGTGGCTGGCGAATCCCGCCCTATGAATCTAAACTGGGATTTTCCACACCCCACGGCAGATTTTCTGGCGGCAGAGGCAGGTCGCCATTGGCTGGCAGGACCCCCAGCAGAGCAACACAAATGGCGGGACGAGAAGATCATTCAGAATTCCATTTAAAATCAAAGCTGGCTGTACAATATTACATTGCTCATTCCTGTGCCATTAAATAAATGATCACACCCTTTGTTACTTTACAGAACGTTATCTGGAGATTCAAGTTCTCACAACTCAAAGGATCCTCTGATGATGGAAAAACATGTGTAAAACTGCTATTTCAGAACGCAGATACCAAACAGATTGAAATGAAGGTACCTTCGTAATATGATTTATTATTGCTTTTGCAGTGATCTGATTCTGGGCAGGGATTATGACATATAGGTTATGTGACTGGACTGGTAATCCAGAGGCCCGAGGGACATGGGTTCAAATAGTCACAACTGCTGGTGGAATTTGAATTCAATGAGTAAATCTGGAATATAAAGCGAGTGTGAGTAATGGTAACCGTGATAATGCTCAGCAAGTGTGTAAAAACGTATCTGGCTCACTAAGAAAATCTTCCCTCTTTACCGGGCCTGGGACTCCAGACTCACAGCAATGTGTGTGACTCTGAAATGTCACTCAGTTCAAGGGAAACCTTGAGGGTTCCTTTGACAGCACTTACCAGAACTGTGACCTCTGCTGCCTAGGGAACATCTACAAGCCACACAGCATCCTGACTTGCAACTGATATCAACATTCCTCCACTGTCACTCGGTCACAATCCTGGAATAGAATTCCATTCCTAGCTGCACTGTGGGTGTACCTGCACCATATGAACTGCAGCCGTTCAAGACACTGTTTACTGCCGTCTTCTCAAGGATAATTAGGGATGGGGAATAAATGCCGGCCTTGTCAGCGTCCCGTAAACAAAGCCAAAAAAATGTGTACTATGATACCAGACATTCCTGAAAATTGTACATATTTCCACACAGTGCATTGACTAAAGAAAATATTGGACTAGGGGCACGATCTACCGGCAACATTGTGCCCAAAAGGCGGCGCTGCCGGGAGATCCCTCTGTCGGGGTCTACCCGGCTCGGCGCACTTTGGGAGATCTAACGCAATCTAGCGAGACATCGCAATCTGAACCCCGACATTTATCACTATTTTGCAAATATGCAAATTAGAGGGAGACACCTAGCTACACTCTAATATGTGCTCCCCTGATCTACTCGAGGATTTGGGATGTCAGGCAAGCGCCGTTCAGTAGCCAGTCTCTCCAAACCGGGATGTGACGTAACTGCACTTGTGGGAGTCCCACACGGAAGTGGAGACCCGCAGGTGCTTACCCTCTGGGTAGGGTGTCATCCTGGCACTGCTGGTGCCACATGGGCACTCTGGCACTGGCACCCTGGCACTGGCAATGCCACATGGATGCCAGCCTGGCACTGCCAAGTGCCCAGGTACACTGGCTGGGGTAGGGCCATGCTAGCGGTGCTAAGACTGCTTCTTCCCTTGGCAGGGATCAGGCCCAGGGATGTCCTGTGTTTATAATGAGACTAAGCGAGGTCTCCCACTGGGGCCCTGAATGGAACCAGTCCCGGTAGATACCATGGTATATCTCGGCAGCGGGCTCCGGGAAATATCCGGCGAATCGCGCTTGTTATAACATTCTGTTCCCATTCGGTTAGATCGTGTTCTAGATCTCGATGTGCTGTTGATGAATGCCATTATTAATTGCACGGAAAATTTTGGAATTAGGAGATATGGGTTCTATTTTTAATAGCCCCTGGATCAGGGATCTGGAAGGGTGTCTGGAAGGAGTTCTGGAGGGAGTGGGGTGGGTGCAAACGAAGGGAGGAAAATCCTGGCAGGCCAGCTTGAAAGTATATTCCTGCCTCCATGCATACATGAGTCAGGTGATGATGAGAATGGTTATCCACCTGTCTTCGGGAGTAACTAATTAAGCCCTTTAAGTGCATTCTCCTGACACCAAGCATATTTTCCAGTCCGCATACAGGGCTGCTGTTGCACCAGTAGACAATCAAATGTTGGTAGCCTCTCAGTGGCAGGCTGTGTAGTCACTGGAACCAAAGAACCATCTGGAAGATGCCACTCCGTATATTGGCAACAATGCCTATTACTGTGGGGACTTTTGCTATCATGTTCAATGGCCCTCACCTTTTTGGCCCTTATATTTACTGCTTTGGTGGAAGACAACCTTGAATGGAGGTACCCTCAAGCCAGCCTACATTCTTCAGTAACGTGCACGTCGGACAATGGGTCTGTTGATCTGTCAGTGCTAGATAGCCTATTATTGGCCCTCTAGATGCCGGAGCCCATCCATTGTCCTTAATTGGACAGAACTTCCGTACATGGTCAATTAAATGACTAACCTCTAGAAAATCGTGCTCTGGATCCTACTGCCAACATTTGTTACTTCCCAACCCGCTTTCCTCCCGACGGCAAAGTTGGAACTGAGGAACAAAAAAGCTACTCATGCTGAGAGTGGCCACAAATTCCTTTTTGATTTAGACAGCTGCATCATTTGATTCATTTAAGCAGCATCTTACCCTTAGCCTTTCCCTTTATTAGTAGAGCGTATTGGATTTGTATATACAATGCCAATCAATCTCTCTGGCCAAGAATGGAAAACATGGCCGGGATTCTCCAATCCCGCGGGCAGGTTCTGACGCTGGCGTGAAAAGCGGCGCCATTACTCCGGCGTCAATGGTCCCCGATAATCAGGAATGCTCCCCTTCCTCGGGGGCTAGGTCGGCGGCGGAGTGGTCCCCGGAGCTCCAGCCATCGCGGAATGGCCGGCACGCGTTTGCGCATGCGCGCTATGGCTGGCGTGATTCGGTGCATGTGGGTGGGTTCCCGTCTCCACGCCGGTGCCTGGGCAATATGGCGGAGCCCTACAGAGGTCCGGCCCGGAGAAATATAGGTCCCCATGGAACTAGCCCGCCCGCCAATTGGTAGGCCCCTATCGCGGGCCATGCCACTGTGGAGGCCCCCCCGGGGTCGGATCCCCCCGCCCCTCCCTCCAGGACGGCCCTTCCAGGTCCCAATGTGTCGGAGCTGAATAACCCACGCCGACGGGACTCGGCCGAACTCGGCAGCCACTTGGCCCATCGAGGCCCGAGAGAATCGCCGGGGGGGGGGGGGGGGGGGGGGGGGCACTTTCAACGGTCCCCGACCAGCGTGGCGGCGATCCCGTGGGCGCCTAAGAATCAGTGCCGGGGAATCTGTAAACCGGTGTCAGGGTGGTGGGACATGATTCTCAATTCCCCCGGGGATTCTCCGACCTAGCGCGGTCAGAGAATCCCGGCCAATGAGTACTCAATCTCTTTCTGGCATGTAATCATCATTGTTGAGTTTTAATGTAAAATTGTTATTTTTTAAAAATCTGACTTTTCCTTTTCGTCTTTATTTCTCCGTCTTTGTACTTGACTCGACTCTCACCCTCCTCCATTATCCCTGTTTCTTTCTTAATTTTTAAAGCTCAAATGTTAAGGAGATAAACTGTTGGTTCCATCAAGTTCCGAGATGCATGAATGGCCTCAACACTTTACCTATCGTTTCACACTTCCAGCAAGAAAGAGTGCAATAAATATTTGAGTTGAAGCGTGCCACTCTGTACGAGTTCCATTCCCAGCAAGATATGACACATATTTATTTTAAACTATTCATTAATCTGGAGGCTGAGATTTCCATTAAATATTTTTTTTAATGCATTGGAAATATATGTGCAAGCATTGAGATCTTCTGGGTGCGATTCTCTGGAAACATTTCTAAGTGTGGTAGTGAGCAGGAACTGCTACCACCTTCCCGGCGCTCGGCCTGGCGAGGCCAGCAATGCTATTCAACGTTAATTGGTCCACTTATCGGGGCTCCATGGGCTTCTTGTTGCAATTGAAGACTCACCAGCTGATTCGCCAGCCACCGCCAACAAGGTCGAGCAGCACTTAAGCAGCACTTGCTCAGTCAAACCCAGTCAGCTCGCAACAATGGCGCCCAGGAGACTGGCCCCAAGATTCGGGGGTGCAGATCTGGGCATAGTGGATGCCCCTGTGCAGCATCATTACTGCAAGGCTCAAGCCCCGCCTATGATTCCCTCTTCCACAGAGCTATGCTTGGATATTGAGCCCGGGATACAGCCGGGATCTCATTGGCAATGGACTGTCACGAGGAGACTCTGGGAGGGCACAGCTTCTTGCAGCTCGAACTAACCCGGATTTCTGTTTACTTCTGGTAACAGTTTTAGCATTGTTAGAGCTATTGAGTAACTCTTCAAACTTGGGCAGCAGTGGTTAGCATTGCTGCCTCACGGCGCCAAGGTCCCAGGTTCGATCCCAGCCCTGGGTCACTGTACGTGTTGAGTTTGCACATTCTCCCCATGTCTGCGTGGGTTTCACCCCCACAACCCAAAGATGGGCAGGGTAGGTGGATTGGGCAGGCTAAATTGCCCTTAATTGGAAATAATGAATTGGGTACTCTAAGTTTAAAAAACAAAACTCTTCAAACTGGGTTATTTGATTTTTGAGTGTCAGTCGGCTTCAGTGGGTGGCACTCATGCCTCTGAGTGAGAAGGATGCAGTTTGAAATCCTACACTAATAATAAGAATCTCGCTTATTGGCACAAGTAGGCTTCAATGAAGTTACTGTGTAAAGTCCCTCGTCACCACATTCCAGCGCCTATTCAGGGAGGCCGGTACAGGAATTGAACCCGCGCTGCTGGCCTTGTTCTGCATCACAAGACTTGAGCTCAATACAGACTAACACTTCAACACACGACTGAAGGCACTTATGAAGTCATGAAAAGGGTGCCGTATCATTTGAGGTGCCAACTTTTAATGAGACATTAAACCAAGGTTTTGTCTGTCTTTTCAGGCAGATATAAAAGATGGTCATATTCAATGACGAGCAGGGAATTGTATTCGCCAATAACTCTCTCAGGCATTAAATGCAATTAACTGGTCATTCATCTCATTGGCTGTCAATATAATCTGCCTGTGCAATTTGGATGTTGCATTTGTCTATATATATATATATCAACACCGTTAACCTTCAAAAAAAAGTATTTATGTGGCTGTGAAGTGTTTTACCACACCTAGAGAATTGATAAAACACTATGACCCATAACTTTCTTGTTCCCCAGTGACCCAATTAGTGGGTACCCCAGTGATGCACTGGGATCCCTCTCAGTAGTTCTCATTAAGTGTTTACCTAGAAATTGCCCCAAATTGCTAACTTCCTCGGGACAATGGCGCTGAGCTGCAAACCATCTGAAGTCGCAATTTAAATTGCTAACTCCAGATGGTTCTGCCAGTTTTACCCTAATAGTTAATGAGAAAGTCAGAAGGAAAAAAAATTACTCCAACTCCAGAATGACTGTTTAAAAACAACCAAACCAGCCTTGCATGGGACTCCTCCTACACTTACAACCACCCAGGGGACCCACCACAGCAGCCCCAACCTGACATCCCCTCTGGTCTGACCCCCAACCTGCCCCTGATCCGACTCCCCCATTCCAGTCTCGCCTCCCCATTTTCCCCATCCCAGTCTCCCGCACAACCCCTGGTCTCCCGGACCTCCCCTCCTCCCTCCCAGTCTCCCCACCTCCCTCCCAGTCTCCCCACCTCCCTCCCAGTCTCCCCTCCTCCCTCCCAGTCTCCCCACCTCCCTCCCAGTCTCCCCACCTCCCTCCCAGTCTCCCCACCTCCCTCCCAGTCTCCCCACCTCCCTCCCAGTCTCCCCACACCCCAGTTGCATCTCCTCTGTCCCAGCCCCCACTCCTCTGTCCCAACCCCTTCTCTCCCGCCTGTTCTGACCCCCTCTTCCTGATATCTATCCCCCCTCACTTTCTGGTATTTTCTAACCCCCCTCCCCTTAACTGGTCTCTAGCCCCACCCCCCTTAACTGGTCTCCCTCCCCTCCCCCTCCCCCTCCCAGTCTCCCTCTGATTGCCTGGACCACTTACTTTGAAATTTACCTGCTCCCTTTAAATTGTCCCCTTAGACATCCCCTTTATGACAGCTAGTATCTTACCTCCCTGCGCCCCAGTTACTCCATGCCGATGCAGCAGGGAGGAGGGTGGTGGGGGGTCGGGCGGGGAGGTCACCTGAGTGAGGAATGTTGGGTGAGACAGGAGCTTTGGAATTACAACGAGGATAAATCAATCGAACGTGTTAATCCGATGGAGATTTCCACTTTGCGGAAGTTATGGACCATAATATAGTTCGTTCATTCATGAAATAACCAAATTATTGATGATTTTTCCTAACGAACTGGACATTATCCAAATGTTAATTTTATTATAAGCCATGCTTATTATCTAATCAAACAGTTTGTGTCTAATTGCAGGAGTTGGAATTCCCCGATCTGACGGCGGTGTTGCATTGTATACATTCATTCATAGCAGCTAAAGTGGCAGCAGTGGATCCAGTATTCGTAGACAGCCAGAGTGTTGCACGGAAGTACATGTATAGCAGTTGAGAATCGAATTGCAACCACAAAAAATGTATTCTTTAATCTAAAATAACCGCATTGTACCTACGAGGCGCACAATGGGTAATGAAGCCCAAACAAGTCGGGGGTGATTTTGATTACTGGCGAGAACGTGTATTGGATGATATTGGTTCAGCTGTAAATAAAATGACATGACAGTTGGGAGAGACATACAACATGTGAAGTCACAATCACCCCCATTGTGTTTTTCAATAGAGTGCAATTATGGGTTAAATCCTCTTTTTGGACGACATCTGCAAAGCAAATATCTTTATAATGGAAGTGAACCTTGTTCTCGGTGTGTGCGGCACTGTTTGTGCTTTGTTTTTCTTCTCAAAGTCTGCAGTCTCCCTAACTCCATTTTGCAATATTGGAAATCTGAATTTCAGAATATCATTGTGAAATTCATAGTTCATATTCTAATATTCTAATGCCAAGTGTGTGCTTTTGCTTCTTGGAAATTGTTTTTTTTTCACATTAACAACTGTGTTTTTGATGCTATTGTTTTCCTTTATGATTATGCTCATGTGTTTCATTCTCACTGACTTTGGGATATGATGAATTTAAGGTTACTGGATTAAAATCTTAAATTTGTAGTTAGGTTCAGAAAGTATATTTGCACTGGAATGACTAACTAAAAACATTAAGCAGGTAGCTTTTCATTTGAGCAAACAATCACATTTTTCGTTGTGGAAAAAATAGTTATACAAGCAATTGTAGATATTTTAGTTTATTTTGAGTTTATGAACCAGTACTCCATTTTCTAACAAATACAACGGTGAATCAACCTAACAAAAAATGTTCACTTTAGTTAAGTTCATGCCATAGTTCACGTCCAATAGACTTTGTTAAAATCATCTGCTGGAAGCCCCATAGAAACATTGAGTAGCTAAAATCTAGAGCCACGTGAAGTTGACATTCTGATCAACAGGATGACAGGATATAGGAGGACCCCAATTAAAAACAGAATGTGATTGGTAAAAGACAGAATGGAATAAAAAAAGGGTTTGGATATTAGCTAAGGTGTTGCAATGATCATCAAAGTCTGGTTAGTATGGTAGGAGATTTGTTGCGCCAAGCAACAGCATACTCAACTGCCTGATCCCAAGATTAATAATAATAATAATAATAATAATAGCTTATTGTCACAAGCAGGCTTCAATGAAGTTACTGTGAAAAGCCAATCGTCGCCACATTCCGGCACCTGTTCGGAGAGGCCGGTACAGGGAATTGAACCCGCGCTTCTGGCCTTGTTCTGCATTACAAGCCAGCTGTTTAGTGACATTCAGCCCATTTTGCACACCCACCAAGAATCGACAAAAATTCAAATTACCCCCATGACATATTTAACTGTCCCTTGAATACAATTTTCTTCTTCGTTGCTCTAACAAGAAGATTGCTGCAAGTGTGGATTAATATTTGCACAAAGAAGCTTTTCCCTACATCCGATTATACATTTTCCTTTCTTATGTAGCTGTGCCTCAAAGAAACACGTGGATGTCAGGTCTCAATGCAAAAAAAAAGGGAATTGGCAATTTCCGCTGAAACTTGGGGCTTTATTTTCCTCCTTTTTGGAACAAATGTAAAATTTATTAAAACTGCATAAATATGAATCTAATAGAAACACATTAACCATTACACTCAAAATCAGAAGATACAGATAACCTCTACATATTACTAAAATGAAAAATAAACCTTGGTCCAAATCCTAAAAGTCATAAAAATGCTCAGAACTTTGTAAAAGATTGAGAGAGCTCTGTCCAGTGCCAGGATTTGCATTTTTGGAAGCATGATTACAAAGTATATACATCAACGTCTTGACTGTTCTGACCTTTCACTTTTACAGGGATCTGACCTCAGCAAACTTGTTAAAAAGATACTATAGCTCAAACACTCCAAAAGACATGAAATTATTTTTCTCCAACTCATTGTTGGTTTGCAAACATCGTGGATTAATTGATTGAAATATTCTAATTATGTTCTTTATGCTGATGAAGTAATAGATTTCTGAAGGTTAGGTTTCATCCACTGATTAAGAATTTGCAAGTGAGGTAAACATGGATTTAAAGTAAATGCATTCATGTGCTAACAGGTGCTGTTAAAGACTAATGTTGACATGAGTGGCTTAAATAGGCAAGTGTTCCACTTTCTAGGTCTGGCATCCTTCACCTTAAAGCAGACTGGAGTAAAATGGTCGTCCTTTATTTGACATTGATCAAATACTCAAATTCAATTGCTAGGTTACCATAAACCCATCTTAACAAAGGAGCAGAAGCTCGCATGCTCCACCTCTCCAAATAGAATTTGACAAACTTAGTGCACAACGTAGAATAGTATAGTAGTAAATCAAAGTGCCATCCCAACTTCTGCCCCATTAACATTCCCATCCTTCCCAAAATTCAGAATCTTCGGCAATATCTTTTTGCTGACATTTACTAAAGTAAATTACATTTAGGTTGCAAGAGTTTCTAGGCTATATTGTACCCAAAATAGAATCACAATAGGGAAAATAAATATTCTTATAAATAAATAACGTAGGCACATCATGGTTAAAGGAAATTTGTACTAAACTAAAAATCATTTACCAACGGGAGTGCCTATTTTGATCTCGAAGCAATAGATGCTGCATTGTTCTGGAGTAGCATTATTTATAATATTCAACATTTGAAAAGTTAGATTACAATAGAAGTATGCTTGGGTTATTGGACACGATTCTCCTGTTTTGACTCCAAGTAATTCCACCAGTGGGCACTGCTCAGGTTGAATTAAATAGACATTTTTTTCAGAGGGTGGGAGTTTGTACTGACCTTGAGAGGGGCTGGGCCTAAACTCACTGACAGGTCCTTCTCCTCAGGCTACCATTTTTAAAGGGTGCCCCAATCTCAGAATAATATTGCAGTTCACCACGAATCGCTAGCAAGACCCCCACCCATCACTGGCAAGAGCCCCCCACCCAAGTGAGAGACATCCCGTTATGAACTCGCCAAATGCCCCCCTCAGGCCCTTCCCCCTTAGTCTTTGCCTTTAGCCCCCCCCCCCCCCCCTCAGTTCCCGCCTTCAGCCCCCCTCAGTTTCCAGATTCAGCCCCCCCCAATTTTCCCTTCAGGCCCTGCTCCTTAACAATGCCAACCTGGTGCCGTGAACTCTGAGGGAGGGGGGAAGGGGGTGAACACACCTCTAGGATGCCGAGGGGGGATTCTTCAGGGAACTTGGGTGTTGGGAAGGCCTGGGCTGGAGGGGCTCAGGTGGGGAGTTGCTCCCGGAGTGGAAGTGATATGATTTCCCCCCCTCCCCCCTCCCTCCTCCCTCTTCCCCCTCCCTCTTCCTCTCCCCCCCCCCCCCCCCCCCGCACCCCCCCCCCCCCACCTTTAGCTTTGAAAATCATTAAACTGTCTTTCAGCATGTCAAGGTTTAGTTTAAATTTTACCCACTGATGTGTTGGAACCCTTTTATGTCGCTCATAGCATGCCAAGTTCAAACATCTGTCAGCTGAGGGTGAAAGTTTTCCCTCAGATGTATAGGAATCATTTAATGCCACTCCGAGCGTGTCAAGTGCAAAGTTCTGTCAAATGAAGGTGAAAATGTTCCACTTGATACATTGTAAACCTTTGAAGTGCTTTTTGTACAGTCAATTTCATTTCCCTTTAATTTTTTCAAGCCTCTGGGCATGCTGAGAAGCCTATAAGCTTTGAACTGAATTGTTTACATTGAATTTCATGGTAAGTTACCTTTTACAAGCCTATCGATTGACTGTCACAGGCTATTTCAAGGTGGGATATGCGTTGATTGTTTTTATAGCTCTTCAGGGTCCCTCTTTTGAGCAGGTGTTCTTTCTATCTGCTCTTTATTTTTAAGAGTCTGTTTCTTTGTTCTGAAAAGTTTTCTAGAAAGAACAGGTGCTCTGAGAGCATTCAAATAACTGATTGTATTAAAAGTGAAAACTGCAGACCATAAGGATTAAATCCATGAGTTTTATGATCAACAGTTAAATAGCTAATTGGTATTTAATATATATTCAATGGTCCTCTCTAATACCCTGACTGATTAATGGTGGCAAGCAAATACAAGAGCTTAGAGTTCAACATATGATTACATTGTACAAAGAAACTTTGCATTTTCAAAATTATCCTAAACCCCATAATACGTAATTTTACCAGTATAATAGTGAGATGCAGTGAAGTTGAATAATACCTATATGATAACTTTTAATAATAGATCATTTATAAAGCGACAAAAAGAAAATATGATGCTCTGTGAATTTAAATTGAGATTTAGAGAACCCAAGCTGAGTTAAATATTTATATTTATAAAGGACAATGACGTGAGTTGGAGCCTTCAGAAGGAGATAGGGATACTCGCTGTTACATTGCTGACATGGATTTAGATCTTAGTATTCATTTGGATCAGAGGTCATCAAAACCCTGAAAATCACCTGCAAGCTATTTGCCTTTAACCGGAATGAATCAAACTATTATAAATACTTTTGTCATATCACGTTGTCGGTAAAATCCATATCGGACCTGTTATGTTAAAAATAATCCTATATGCACACACAGATATTTTATCATTCTGTGCATGAGCTCCAACATTTCAAGAACATGTGCATTTGGGCAAGACTCAATCAACCAAACCAAATTGGATAGAAATTTCTTATGAGGAAACTGAAACTTATAGATCTGTCCATGTAATGACTCAGAGTGCAGTCCCAGAATTCAGTTTTCAGTTATCAACAGTTTTCAGTGTTATCAGAAAGAAATAATTGCTTATTCACACATGCAAGGACAGATGCAGATGCTTGCATTTGACAGAGGTGACTCAGACCTTTAAGACTCATGAATAAAATTAGCCCCCATTTCCCGAACAACAACAAAGAAATGACTTTCACCATTAGTGTCCAGGACAAAGACTTCTTGCTTGCATCTCACTCTCATGTGGTATCTTCGGTTGTCCAAGGTTTGCTAATCAGGCTCCCCATATATCTTTTAGCCATGAACTCACAATGATACAAGTAGAAAAGCCAGACCCCCCAAGAACAACTTCAGGCTGGACAGTGATGGAACTTGCACCATCAGAGTTATTAAGCGGCATGCTTGAGACGTCTGAGCTAACCAACCCTACATGGTGAGCTTAAAGGCAGATATTTCCACCAATATGATATCTGATCCAATATGGCACCCTCCAAAGGAGTCTGGGATTTCTGTGACTATAATATATAATAACAAGGTGTTTCAATGAACTAGATTAAAGCATCCTCAGTAAAATGGGCAATCTGCAAACCAGGAAGTAAAAATTAGGGAACACAAATTTTCCAATTAAGGGGCAATTTAGCGTGACCAATCCACTACCCTGCACATCTTTGGGTTGTGGGGGTGAAACCCATGCAGATACGGGGAGAATGTTCAAACTCCACACGGACAGTGAACTGAGGCCGGGATCGAACCCGGGTCCTCGGCGCCATGAGGCAGCAGTCCTAACCACTGAGCCACCGCACTGCCCTGAAAACTTTTTTTTTAACTGAAGTCTGTAACATTAATTTTCTTCTGACGGTATGAGGCTCCACGTTTATAAAATTAAATTTCATGATATGCCATTAAAAAGGCACTTTCTACTGAATACACTAGACGTAACTTTTCCAACCATCTTTAGTGCAAAACCAATAGGCAATTATCCCATGTTCACACCATTATTTGCCGAGTCTAGCAGTGAGGACTACAACATTGCACACTAAGGAAAGGCAGGATAGCTATAATGATAACTCAGAGATTTCTGCACTTAACGTGACATTGTGGATAGCAGATGTTGTGACCAGATTTACCCTGTTATGATGGTGAGCAGTAATAGCCTCACATTATTACAGCAAAATCCAGGGCAATATTTTGGATATCTTCACTCAAGTTCCTTAATACGAAACTGAAGACCTGCAACACTGGAGTTCCTTTGGAAATTCCATAACAACCATCAAAATAAGTCTAAAGAAGTGAACTGTTCCATTTGTACAGAAAAGGAAACTGCTATAAAATTGGTGATTCAGCAAGTTAGACAATCCACAGGGATGATGTGGAGATGCCGGCGTTGGACTGGGGTGAGCACAGTAAGAAGTCTTACAACACCAGGTTAACGTCCTTTTTGTCGATGGTAGCCATGATGTGGAGATGCTGGGGTGAGCACAGTAAGAAGTCTTACAACACTAGGTTAAAGTCCACAGGGAGTTAGTCTTCTGTTTGATGAGATGAATGCTGGTACTTCAAAGAAAATATTTCTCTGCTTTTTGAAGCCATTGTTGGAATCCAGAGAACAGCTTAGCACAGCTACTGTAGAATAAAGTTTCCCTTACTCTATACCTTAACCCCAATCCTGGAAGAGCACACATGATGAATCAATTTGTCATTTCTCTTTCTCATACTAATCAGGTTTAGTAGCCTCTGAGTGAAGTTGAAGATTATTATCTGCCATGGGCAGTTCTATGCTGCACTAAGTCCTTTTAGAAGCTGTCTAAACACTTCATTTAACATCCTAAACACCAGGAAGGAAAGGTTTTTCAGTCTAACTGGACTGAAAATGAAATGAGGCTAAGAGATGAAAAGATAATTGTGCTATTCTATTTGTTTTCAGTCCCTAGGATTTAACTATATTTAAAATTGATTACATGTTAATAGCTTGTTTGGAAAGAAAATCCTTTGCCAATTTATCTAAGCCATGTGGAGAATTTCAGCTTGTAACATTCTAACTTTATTCAACTACTGGGAGTAATAGGCTTCTAAACTTCTCTTGTTTACCTCATTGTGACTAGATTTACCAATAGAAATTACCTCAGGCAGTTAATTATTGAGAATACGGCTTTTCAAAACATTGGCACTACTAATAGATCAGAGGAAAAGATTCACCTGGGACTTAATTATTTTTCAGAAATCTTCTGATTACTAAGTAGGTGGCGAAGGAGAAAAAATATATTATCCATGTAAGACTGAAATTAGAAAATGAAAAAAAAAAATCTTAGTGCCACAGTCAAAAATAGCAAATTTGATAGAATTTATCATTTCAAAAGACCCCTTCTTTCCTTACAAAATATGATTGCATCGAAATTCTCTTTATTCTCCAGGAGACTGGAATGATGTGCTGCCATCACCTCAGAGACACATTCCCATCTTCTCTTCCATACCAGCTTGAATGTCTCGAAACACCATTCACTGCACACATAGCAGCAATATAGCCCCAACTAATATATTACCGAGGCCATTTTGACTTTGGTGCATTATTAAGCCTCTTAGTCTTTCATACCATTCTCCTCCAAAGCTTCTCTTCTGCTGTCTAGCTCTGAACAACTATGCTTACTTGGTTCTAGTCAGATCAACAGTAACCAGAGCATCTCTCTCTGTTCTTATTTCCCTCCTTCTCTAACCTTGTTTCCCTCCTCAACCACCTGCACGATGTTCAAAGGTAACATCATCTGCAGACATGGATGGTCAGCTTTAGCAGGTACACTAATCACAGCCGCTCTACCTCTCCATGACTTCTCTCAACCTCTCTGTTGCCTCTGTGTCCTTAGATTGCTGGTTCGACATCCAGTCTTGAATGAGTTCAACATTGGGAAGGTCAAAGTCATGAGACAGAATTTTCTTGTCCCAACCGACCCGAGACTGGAAATCTACTCTCAAGTTCATCGGAACGTTTGCTTGCCCATCAAATTCCCCATCCTCCCTGCGATGATTCCCGCAGTGGGTGGGACCAGAAGGGTTAGGCCATTATCAACCCCCCCCCCCCTCCTCCTCCACCCCCCAGTTGACTGCCTGCCTGTTCTATTGAACATCCAAGCTGAGTTTCCAACTTGATATCCTCTCCATCACAAAGATTGTCTCCTTTCACATAATTATCATTTCCATTCTCCACTTTCACCTTATTTCATCTGCCAAGAAAACCACATGTATGCCTTTGGTACATTCAGCTGTGATTTTTCCAATGCTCACCTGGCTAACCACCTTCCATCCTTTGAAAACTCCATAAATCTGCTGTCCATATCCTACACTGCATCAAATTGTGTCTGTCCTTTCTGGCCCACATATTATATTTGTTTACTCAATAACCAAATAACCCAGCATCAAGGCACAAATCATTCTCAAGCACTTCAGTTGGGCTGGACATAGAACCACAGAATTCCTACAGTGCAGATAGAGACCATTCATCCCATCAAGTCTGCACCGACCCTCTGAAAGAGAACGCTAACTCGGCCCACTCCCCCACATGCAGTGTATCTGCCTGACACTAGGCTCCCAAATTGGAACTCAGTTCATCAGGAGAAGCCCAGGAAGATGGAATAAATTCCTTAGGGATGTCCTCAAGGCATCTCTGAGGGTGTCAAAAATTCCTGCCAACTCATGGAAGATCCTGGCTTGTGACCGGCCAAAATGGGGAAGGCGTATCCATTCAGGCATCGAACACATCGAGAGATTTCATCGGGAACATTCAGAGGCAAAGTTAGAGGGAGAGCACAAAACTCCATACATCCATAAAACCAAAGCGGAAGGAAGTCATCCATTGAGGACTGCCTAAGAAGAAGACATTAGTTTCCAATCCCTGCATGGACATAAACATAAAAATCTTTGCTTTATGCCTTCAAGACCGTGTTTTTCCTTATCTTTGTAATCACCTCCAGCCCTACAACCTCTTCTTCACCAAACTCAAATTCTCTGACAGTGGCCTCTTGTGCTTCCTTCCAATTCCTCCATGCCTTAACACACTGGAATCCCTTTCTCAAACCAATCCAACACTGTCCGCCCCCACTCCCCCCCACCTCATCCATTCTAACTCTTAACATGAAGTTGATCAGGTTTTTGATCATCCTTCCGAACCTTTCTTCTTTCGCTCGGTATCCAATTCCCTGAGCACTTTGGATATCTTTTTTCCGATTAAAGCATTACGTGACTGCTCGTTGTCATTTCACATTGAAGAACAAGGGTGCATATCTCACTTGTGGCGGAGGATATTTTCGGAACAGACATGCATTGATAATGTGCAGATGATGTTTAAGTGCGTTTTCCCTAGAAAGCAATGACGAGTTATCGATAACTGCTTTCTTAACACATTATGCCCTTAAATTGCACTGTGGGATAGCATCATGCAAATATTTATTGTGTTTGTTGAAATTTTGTTCTTCTTTCTGTTTTGGCAGAGGCATGAAATGGGTTAGGTATATCCAGAAAGGGGAGTTTGTTAAGTGTTCATATGGTACCAAGCCACGGGTAGTCAAGTCTATATTCATTTTCCTTGAAGTTCTACAACAATGGGCGGGATTTTCCACAATCTCTCTCCCCACCCCAGGCGTGTTTTTCAGCAGCAGCAGAGGCAGCTCCCCACTCTGCTGATGTCTATAGTGTTCTGCATGGCTCACCCAAGCAGCCTCTGGGGAACCCGCTGGAACATCCCACCCAAAGTACATAAGCCTAACATACTCTGGGTGTATATGCCACATTTTCAAGTTAGTACAAGTTATTTCTGACTGCTTGAGCCATTTCACTACAAACCTATTCATTTATTATTATCTGATTGTTTCTTAAGGTTGCTGGGCCCAGTTTGTATTATATTCATAGCAGGGGAAGTGATTTCCACTTGAAATACCATTTATTGCTAATGAAAGCTGTAGTTAACTTGACTTTAATCTTGAAAGGATTTAGTAATGAAAATAAAATAATATATTGGCACAGATCTTTCAATATAATAATAATCTTTATTAGTGTCACAAGTAGGCTTACATTAGCACTGCAATGAAGTTACTGTGAAAATCCCCTAGTCGCCACACTCCGGCGCCTGTTCGGGTACGTTGAGGGAGAATTCAGAATGTCCAATTACCTGACGAGCATGTCTTGCGGGACTTGTGGGAGGAAATTGGAGCACCCGGAGGAAACCCACGCAGACACAGGGAGAATGTGCAGACTCCGCAAAAGACAGTGACACAAGCTGGGAATTGAACCCAGGTCCTTGGCGTGTGAAGCAGCAGTGTTAACCACTGTGCTACCGTGCCATACTACTTTTTGACCATTGGGATATATATAGGCTACTCATAAGAGATTTGAAGTTGTGTTATCTGAAGGTTAGTAGATATCTTCACCTTTTCTTGATCCAACATCTTAACTGCGGTTGTACTTTAGTGAGCCAGGGAGTTTTAAGTGACTATGTTACTTCAGTTAACCTTTATGCAGAGTGATTTCATGGCCAAGCAGATATTAAACAAGTTATTATGGTTAGAGAAGGAGCTCGGATAAATTATACTCAAGTGAATACCAACAAATATTCTTCTCCAATGCATTGGTTTGTTGGGATATGGCTTTATAGGTTTCATTTCAATCAGGATTTTTGCACTGCAGTGCAACATAATAAGTTTGGCATTATTTTACAAATGCTAGGAGATTAGGAACTGTAGAGAGAGAAACGGGTTTGATCCTCTGTGTACATAAATCAATAGGAGCCAGTACACAGATATTAAAAGCAATCAAAAAGGTTAATGGAAGATTGACCTTCATCTCAAGGGACTGGAATACAAAGGGAAGAAAATTGTGCTTCAGTTATATAGAGCCTTGGTCAGGCCCCTCTGGGCACCTCACCTCATCTCAAGAAGGAGATATTAGCTTTGGGGATGGTGCAGCACAGATTCATCAAAATAAGACCGGGGCTGAAAGGATGATATTATTAGTACCACTAGTGTTCTTGTTGTTAACACATCTTCAAGTTTAGAATGTTGTTGGCTGACATTATCAAGACATTTAAAATGATAGAGGGATTTGATAGAATAGATTCCTCTGGTGGGACAAGGACAAAGAGGTTTAAAAATTAGAGCTAGGCCATTTAGGAACAGAACAGAATCAATCAGTGTTATTTTACAATAAAGGTAGGTGGAATGATGCTAAAAAGAGAGACGTGTTGCCTAAGTCTTGTCTTGCAGTCATTAGGACAAATGCTAGAATGCCATTTTTCAGACACTCATGACAATTCATATGACAAGGGAAAAGGGTGCTGGTTGGTTGACTGTGTCAATGCTGATTGGGTTGATTTTGCCAAGCAACCCCCACAGTGGTCTGCTGATTGAGCATCATGATTGCAGGGAAACATTGTGGAAATCTCCTTTGCATGTGCATCCGGGGTTTTCTTTAAAAGCTGGAAAATGTTACAATCCCAGTTGATGTTATAACTGGAAGGGAAGATCCCAGAATGGAACCCTGGCTCAAAAGACCATGGGCTGGATTTCTGCCCCGACCCTCCGGTTGGATTCTCTGTTACGCCGGCCGGTCAATGGGGTTTCCCATTGTGGGGCAGCCCCACGCCGTCGGGAAACCCCTGGGCGCCGACAAAATGGAGAATCCCGCTGGTGGAGAATCCAGCCCCATGGGGGTGAATCTCTGGCTGCATTGTACCAGGTGTATATCCTGCTATGTCGGGAGAATAGCAGAAAAGCCCCTAAATGGAGTTTCCGTTGGATGCCGATTAGTGTGCAATGCCCCCACTGGAGACGTAATCAGGTCACACCCTCACTGGGCATGAACCAGATTAGCATATTTAATTCCATATTTAAACATGCTGGGCCAGCTTCAGGCTCCTGGTATTCTCCACCCGCCAGCTCAGCGAGAAGCCGGCGGGAATCACTACTGGGGCAGGTTTCTCCATCCCTCCTGCCATGTGTTTCTTGGCAATGGGACGCAGTGCCATCCGCTGGTGGTGGGATACTCTGTTCCCACCATTGTCGATGGGAATTCCCGTTGAAGGAATCCCATTCTGCCAGGAAACCCATGGGCGTGGTTGCACTGCCGATGGGACCAGAGAAACCCGTCGCCAGGGAACAGACAAGAGAATTCTGGCCCTGGTCTCCGCCACCAGAGACGAGGTGTAATGACCATGCTGGGGGTGGGAAGGGGGGCTTGGAAGGCATTGGAGCCCTCAAGTTGTTGGGGACATGGCACTTCACCCTGGCACGTGAACTTGACAGTGCCACATTGGCATTGCCAGGATGCCAGGTGGCACTGCCAAGAGGATAGTATCTGAAAGGGGGCAAAGCATGAGAGGACATGAAGGGGCAGTGGGTGACCCCATAGTAGGGTGTTGATTACCTGGAGGTTGGGCAAATAGTATCAGTATGAAGGGTGGGTCTCAAAGGAGACCCATTGGCAGGGGGCCAGTGCCAGTGATTCTGTGAAGCGGGGTGGGGACCTGAACGGCCACTTTGAGATCGGAATGCCCTTTAAATGTGGTGACCCGATTTCTGTCAGGCTGAGCTTGCTGGCGTACTGAGACCATGCCACTCTCAGTGCCAGTGAAAATCAGGAACCCCTCCAAAAAGAGATGTGAGAAAATCGCAAAGCAAATTGTGTCATGGCGCACTTCGATTTCTGCACCCAAAATGACAATTTTTGGGAGAATTCTGTCCTGAAAGTAACTTTTTTTAAAATACATAGAGGAATTAATAACCATTCCTAGTTAACAGGACTGTTAAAGAAAGAAAACATTTATTAAACATGAAAAGTTTGATTATGATACAGTACTCAATCGTTCCTCCTTATTTTCACAAATATACACAGATTTTACAGCTAACACGGGTTACAAAGTATAACATAAAAACCCTACAGTATAGAAGAAGGCCACTCTGCCCCTCGAGTCTGCATCAACCCTCTGAAAGAGCACACTACCTAGGCCCACTCACCCGCAACCCTGTAACCCCATCTAACCTTTGGATACTAAGGTGCAATTTAGCATGGCCAATCCACCTAACCTTCCTTGGACTGTGAGAGGAAACCAGAACACCCAGAGGAAACCCATACAGACACAGGGAGAATGTACAAACTCCATACAGACAGTCACCCAAGGTTGGAATTGAATCCAGGTCCCTGGCATTGTGAGGCAGCAGTCCTAACCACTGTGTCACCGTGCTGCCCTTACACTATAACGGTCTCGGTAACACAAAGTCCCTTTAAACACACAGACTGGCTGCGGTAAGAAACATTCTGGAAGTAAGTGATGTCTGTGTATTTTTCCTTAAACTCCTGTTGGATGATTCTTATACTATGAGCCACCTTGTCTCACAGAACTCCGGCTTCCACACGTGTGATTTCAAATTCCAATTCCAAAACAACACACTTTTAAATGTTCTTTTAAACAATGTTTTCCCTCAATTATTGCCATCAAAGTTTCACTTTCAAGTTTTACACCTCCTTCTTCAGGATTTATTTTGTCTTGAAGGCTATAACACAAACTCCAAGATCCAACCACCAATTTTCAGGATTATTTCAAATAATGTCCCTCAAACTGTGGTAAAATCTCCCAAAACTTTTATCTTTCTGGTGATCTTCTGCTCTTCTATCTTCTTCTCAGCTCTGCTTGTCTTTACTGAACAGTTATTTGTTCTAGTACCTTTAACCTTAGGCTTCTTTGAAACCTATTTTCATTTCTCTAAGGCACGATTCAGCGCCCTCATTGCCCCGAATCGCAATGAGGCCGTTGAATCTCGCAAAAGGCCTTCATCGGGATTTGCTACGCTCGAAACGTCTTGCAAGATTCAACGGCATCTGGCGGCGTGTCTCAATCTAGACCTTGCTCTCGCTGGGTGAGATTCAGGCACATTTGGTTTATTTAAATATGTGCTCCCCAAATTCACCCGGGGCCCAGGATTCACCAGCCTTGCCAGCAAGGCTTCAACTGGACGCCGTTTGGTTCTGGTTCACAAAAGTATGAATCAGTCGTGGTGGCACCTCGGGGGTGGTCTCACTGGGGAGTTGAGGCCCATGGGTGGTCATGGACAGGGCAGGGTGGTACCCTGGCACTCATCCTGGAATATGGGAACTGCCCGCCTGGCACCTTGGCATTGCCCCGGAGCACCTTGGCAGTGACACCAGCATCTAACTATAGGTTTACTCTTTCTTACACAGAAACACTAAATTAAACCCACTTAAAATTATTTCTAATTTTTTACCAATACAAACATAAGTCCCTTAAAACTGCCTTTGTTATCCTCCCTAACAAGAACCTGCACGGAAATTCTCAGTTCTGATTCAGAAACAGACTGAGGACCACGTTATGCTGTGCCTTGTGAGATCACCTTCAATCGATCAGCATTATATGTTCCATGGTTTTTTTCTCCATCATCGTAACACACAATATCATTGCAATCCAGTGGAAAGCTAGGTTTCACTGAAGAAATACCAGGCGGCTAAAAGGACTTTCTAAAAATCATGAGCCCATGCAAAATCTCTATTAAAATCTAATTTGAAAAGGTAGATTGGGTAGAACATAAGTCAAATTAATTCAAAGTATTAAAATATTGCTGTACTAATATGAATAAATATGAAATTAAAGTTCCAGTTATAAATTGATAGATATCTTCTACCACCCCAAATATCTTCTCATATCTATATTATAGAAGAGGTACTGAAGTAGTGAAAAAATTCTCCTCAGGATGATAGCAGAACTGAGTGGTTATCCTTGTGCAGAAAACACTGGGGCTCTTTTCTCTAGAAAAGAGATCGTGGTGGGGGCTGAGAGGGGGTGTTGTCCAAATGGAATTCTTTTCAATGATGAAGGAGTTTGACAGGGTAGGCATAGATAATGTAGGAGAGACTAAAACTAGGTTAATTATAAATATATATTTTTTAATAAATTTAGATACCCAATTCATTTTTTCCAATTAAGGGGCAATTTTAGCGTGTTCAATCCACCTACCTTGCACAACCTTTGGGTTGTGGGGGTGAAACCCACGCAAACACGGGGAGAACGTGCAAACTGCACACGGACAGTGACCCAGAGCCAAGATCGAACCTGGGACCTCGGCGCCATGAGACTGCAGTGCTACCACTGTGCCACCATGCTGCCCTAGTAATTATAAATATAAGATAATCACTTATAAACCTCTTTACCAAAGGAGTGGTAAGGATGTGGAAAATGCTGACACAAGGGTTAGTTAAAACAAAGAGGACTAATGCGTTTAAAGAAAAGCGAGATAACCACATAAAGAAATATTAACTGATAGGATAAGATGAAGAGGGGTGGATGCATTAATAAATAGCGGCATAGATCAGTTGGGTCAAATGGCCCTTTTCTATGATGCAAGTTGTATGTAAACCTGTGTAATTCAATTACCTTTTTCAGTCACAAACGGAAAGACTACGGCAAGATTTCCTGGCTTCCCCGCGGCGTGTTTCTCGGCAGTGGGAGGCAGCCCGCCGTTGGTCAATGGTGGGATCCTCTGGTCCTGCTGCTGTCAATGGGGTTTCCCATTGAAACCACCTCACGTTCCCAGCAAACCTCGCGGTTGGGGAGGTGCCATTGGCGGGACCGCATGATCCCGCTGGGGCGAACAGCCGGAAGATCGCGCCCTACGCATGCTAGAAATCTGAACTAAGAGTATAAAGTGCTTCAAAATGCACAATGGGATGCTCAGAGCAGGTATTTCTCCAGATTGCACTTCTCCATATAGCCTATCTTGTAGGTTCCCCGCCAGAACATTGACCTCTTTGTTTCTCTCAAATGTTGGTGAACCTGCTACATTTCCAGCAGTTACCATTTGCATTTCAGAAAGTTCAATTATGTTTAAGTGCTCTTTCCTGCACTTCCTAGGCCTTTCTAATCCCACAAAGTGTACACGCTGTTCAAGTAAATTGAAGTTTTCCTCTTCATTCCGCACTTTCTTTTCTTATTTATGCTGCACAAATTTTGAACTGATTCTCAGCAATTTGTGATTGCTTAAGATGTGTGATCCAGCAGGTTTAGATTAATTTTCAACTTGTGACTTCTTATTTAATTAACTAAAATGTTGTGTGTGTAATGTAACCGAGTACTGTTCAGGTTTAGACTTATTAATAGCAGGAGTTAACTGCTTAGAGCTGAACATATATGAACCAAAGTACCAGGCATGATGCTCCATTTATTTGTCATGATTTGAAACATTTGGAGAATTACCCAAAGTGTTTCGCCTTTAAAATATTCATCAGACAGAGTCGGATGAAATAAATGATTTTACAGTCAACCAACAAGGATGAAACAAAATCTGTGTCTTAGTGTTGAAGAATGCATGCAATGATCCTGAGCTTCTGTGTTTTTTTTGTATGCCCAGCATCATTGAACACCACTTCAAAAGTTACTGGGCAGTAGTGGAATGTTTGAGACTCTCTCTTATCAAATTCAACAGGAAAACTCTTCTCACAGGATCAGCATGGTTAGCAAATTTGCTTAGCACTAACACACAGCCCAGAACACTTGAGAACCCAACTAAATAAAACTGCTTTGAGAAAGCCTCCTCACTCAACTGTATCGCTTGAGTATCATTTTGTACTTTCTTTCCTTTGCCACACTGAGTAACTGGCCCATTTCTTCTTGTGCTTGTGGACAGGTCAGATTATGCACCAATAATTTAAGCCAACAATGAAACAGATTATTTTCTCCACATATATTTGCTTGGATAAATGCAAGTACACTGTATCCTTATGACTAAAATGTTGAATATACAATCAAATGGTGAATTGTGGCAATGTCTTTTATATTTGCACCATAGTAATCTGTTCATTGCTTGGGGTCTGAACAATAACAATTTACAACACGTCGGACATTATTTTTAAGCTTTCAGTCTCTATTATTAAATGTAAATTCATTGGAAATATATATAAATTTTGTACACAGAAACTCTTTTATATAGTTCAGACTGTGTATGTATAGTGTAAATTTGGAGAAAAAAATCATGAGTAAATGGCTTGTACTTTTTTTGAAATTTAAAAGCAGCTTTGATGCTTATAAAAGAGCATTAATTTTGTACAATTGTTTTTCCAATAAAGTGAATTTTATAAAAAAATAAAAGACTGAATGCAGCATTTCTTATTTGCTGGAGGTGTAAAGTGAATACTTCATCATCAGCAAGTGTCAGATTCCTGGAACATTCTTGCCTGTATGTAGTTATTATCTTGGGGACCTCTCTGCTGTATGATTTTGAGGTTCCATAATTCAGTGCTGTTGATAGACAAATTGGGGTCTGACCTATTGATTTATCGGCAGAACACTCTTTAAGCAGTCACTGTAGACAATTGTCTGGATGCTCTTTAAGTCAGGATACACTGTCAGATGTGTCACTCCAATTATGCACCGTTCTCGCATTTCCTTTTATTTGTCATCTCTCTCAGTGAATTTGCGGAAGTAATACCCTTCACAAAGTGCTGTATCAGTGCGAAACTCTACATGGATCCTGAACTGTGTGGATTGGATGTGACGTGTGAACTGACTCCAAAGCAAAGCAGACTGCAGAGCCCGAGTCCACCTCAGTATGGTATAAAGTTGCACTGACTCTGAGTTCAAGCTGCATCTATAATATAATTATTGCAAGGTGTATTGAAAAGCACTAAGGTACTAATCAAAGAAAAGCAGGAGAATTGTATCCTGACCTCATAATCATCACTAAAACAAACTGATAATCTTTTCATTTATCTCACTGCTGTTTCTGGGCCCCTGATATTTGGGGTGACTTGATGTCATGAAAGGTGCTATATAAATGCAAGTTTTCTTTTATATCCAGCATGAAAACCCTAAAGTGTAATAACATCTACTCTATGTACAGGCACTGACCAACTGGCCCTTATCCAATATTGTGTTTCTTGGTACAAGCTTCGAGAATGTTGACTTCAGCTCAGCAGATATCTCGGTTTGCTGTATGGTTTAAAATGATTTGCTGAATGTTGAATTTCCCTACGTGGTTGTTCCCAGTTCTCCTGCGTGGGTCAAATAGAAGGGGAGAATGAAAAACTGCTGCAGATTTTAATTATACATTGGATTTGACAGTCACAATCAGTTGTGAAATAACCTTCAATGCAAATCAGAAGGTGATCATCTGCACTGATTCCATCAAAAACCTTGCATTTATTTTGGCTTAACTGCTGTATCCGACTGGGATTGTTATATTGCAGAAATTTGGAAAATACATCGCCATCAATAAAACATACTGAGAGATTAGTGAATTGCAATATGGTGCTAAATAAAACGAAATAAGCTATTGATATGCACCACCTATTTCTGGAGTGCGTTTGAAACGGAGTGAGTGAGATATCATTATAAATCCATCACCCTTATTGCTGTTGTCATGGAACAAAAGCTTGTTAATTCCTCAGAGACCAGTCATTTCAATGGAATAAAACAAAACCACTTCTTTCAGTGGATGATCGGATGTGTTTCATTGGCAATTCAATGAAGCCTCATTTGATGAGTGCGAGTGACAGATATTTTAGTTTGATAATATCCTCAAAAGTGTCATTCAGTGAAATGAAAGCGGATAGGAAAGCAAAGCCAAGAGATGCAGAGGCATGGAGGCAGAAAAAGCCACAAGGTGGAAGGTGAACTGCTTGCTGCTCAGGCACACTGAAAAGAGTTAGGAAGGAATCTGATGGTCACACAGGAGATCAAGATACATAGAAAGGCAGAAACAGTTTGGATAGTGCTCGTAGATTGCAAGATGTGGGACTGAACGTAATTAGGTGCCATGTTTCACACCGGCGCTGGGAACAGCCTGCCCATGACCCTAACGGCTAGATTTAACACTGGGAGCTTCATTAATTGCTGTAAGACAGGACCACCACTGCCCCTATCTCAGGAGGAAGACCAAACATATAGAACTGCCGGATAATCAGATAGCTGGCTGCTCTGCATTCCCAGCAGGTGGGCAGCATAATATGTGGGTCAATTTGCTTGATAAGAAGCTCAATTATTTATTGGCAGGCTTGCTGCTGATTTCAGCACCCATCCACTTACAGTACAATGGGAGACAACTCGGGGTCGGTGGAAGGGGGTTGGTAGGTGATGACCTGGCTGCCCCTCATATTTTATGTGCTCCCATTGAAAATGTACACAGTGCACGTCCGTACCACCCAGTCCAAGGAGTCATGAAAATTGGGAGGAATATATTAACATGGATAGAGGATTGGCTAAAGGACAGTGCATAGATGGTGGGATTTTCTGGTTCTGTTTGTGGTAGGAATTGCTTCAGGTGGGACCGGAAAATATGGAGAGCAGCTAAAAGTCCATTGAATTTGGTTGAGAGTTTCTGGCGAGACTGGAAAATCCCAGTGAATAGGAATAAACAAGTCTTTTTTATGTTGGTAGGCTGTTACAAGAAGTCGCTGAAGGGTCAGTGTTGGAATCTCAACTGCTTATGACCAAGAAAGTACAACAGCAGCTATACTTATCAACTTTTACAGGTGCACCATAGAAAGCATCCTACCTGGCTGCATCACAGCCTGGTACGGCAATTACTCAGCCCAAGACTGTAAGAAACTTCAGAGAGTTGTGAACACTGCCCAGTCCATCCCACAAACCTGCCTCCCAGCCATTGACTCTGCCTACACCTCCCGCTGCCTGGGGAAAGCGGGCAGTATAATCAAAGACCCCTTCCACTTGGCTTACTCACTCTTCCAACTTATTCCATTGTACAGGAGATACTAAAGTCTGAGAACACGCACTAACAGATTCAAAAACTGCTTCTTCACAGCTTTTACCAGACTCCTGACTCTTATGGACTGATGGACTAATGGACTGATCTGATCTCTTCACACATCTTCTCCACTGAGTAGTACCACACGCCTGTATGCTTCACCCGATGCCTGTGTCTATATATTTACATTGTGTATTTTATGTCTTCCCTATTACGTATTTTCTTTTCATGTATGGAATGATCTGTTTGTGCTGCATGCAGAACAATACTTTTCACTGTACCTCTGTACACGTGACAATAAACCAATCCAAATCCAACTACATTAATGATTTAGATGAAGGGGCCAATATATCCATATTTGCAGATGATAGAAAGCTAGGTTATAAAGTAAGCTTTTGGGAGGACACTAAATCCTAAATTTTACTAATGCTCTGGAGATGGACCAGGGAGCAGGAGACTTTATAAAATGATGACAGAAAAGATTAGGAGGGGAGCCTGATGTCTTCCTACCGCCTCAGGTCAAATTGCAGTGGCTCGTCCATCCATTGGCCAATAAATGACCATTTCCCATGCCCTGTTGACAATTTAACACCATCAAAATGAGCCACCATCACATGGAGAGACTGCCAAATAAGTCATAGCAGCCTCCCATGGGTTCCCAGGAAGGGGATTCCTTTATCATCACTTCAAGATCCACGGAGGGGCCCCCAGCAGCAATGACCTCTCCCATAGATCTAAGGTGATGGCTGGTGGTTTCTGATCTCTGAGGCCTGCCTGTTGAGCCCTAGCACATGAAAAGAAATTTGCCTGGCCTTCAAGGGTGCCTCAACATGGAGGTGCTTTCTTCCTTTTACTGTTTTAAGAGATTGACAATTTTCCTCAATTGGATGGCAGTCTCAGTCGCTTCCTTTTAATTAGTTGATGCAGATAAAATATCAACCCCTATCCATGTGGGCTCAGAACCTATATCAGTCCCTGCGGTGTGACAAACTGATTTGGTAAGATTCTGGCTGAAGAGTTTGCAAAGTGAAAGATTTAGGTTAATTGGGTGGGCGAGGGCAAAAAGGGACAGATGGAATATAATGTGTGGAAATTCTCTGCCCCCACTGTGGTCTCCTCTACATCGGGGAGACTAAATGCAGACTAGGTGAGCGCTATGCAGAACAGCTTTGCTCCCTCTGCAAGCATGACTTCAGCCTTTCAGTCAATTTCTATTTCCACTCTTGCTCTCAAGCCCACCTGGCCATCTTTGATCTGCTGTAATGCTCCAGTATTGGCCACTGTAAACTGGAAGAACAACACATCATTTTCCAATCAGGCATATTATAGCCTTCTGGATTCAACATTGAGTTCAACGGCTGTAGATTGTGAACTTTCCCCTCCATCTTGACCCCTTTTCCTTTTTTAGTTTTCTTGGTTTGCCGCAACACAACATCCCGCCCATTCACCCTCACCTTTATGCTACTATTAGCTTTTCTTCAGTCCTTGACGCCACCATTAACACCCCCTATGTCTTATGTCCATGACATCTTTGTCAAACTCTCCTGAGCTCCGACCTATCCCTGACCTTCCATTCTGCCCCACCTCCTCCACTCCTTCTCCTACTATACAATCTATTACATTTCTAACCTGGAATTCTGTAACAGTGTCACATGGACTTGAAACGTTAACGTTAACTACCGCAGCACGGTAGCACAAGTGATTAGCACTGTGGCTTCACAGCACCAGGGTCCCAGGTTCGATTCCCTGCTGGGTCACTGTCTGTGCGGAGTCTGCAGGTTCTCCCCTTGTCTGTGTGGGTTTCCTCCGGGTGCCCCGGTTTCCTCCCAGAGACCAAAGACATGCAGGTTATGTGGATTGGCCATGATAAATTGCCCATAGTGACCAAAAAGGTTAGGAGTTATTGGGTTACGGGGATAGGGTGAAAGTGAGGACTTAAGTGGGTCAGTGCAGACTCGATGGGCCGAATGGCCTCCTTCTGCACTGTGTGTTCTATGTTTCTATTCTCTCTCCGCAGACACTGCCAGACCACGTGTGGAATTCTCCGGCCCCGCGCCAGGTCGGTGAATCGCCGGGGGGGGGGGGGGGGGTGCGAATCACACGACGCTGCTCTGATGTCGGTCCGCCGATTCTCCGGCAAACAGAGAATCGCCGCCATTGCCGCTGGCGCGGTCGGACCAGCGCCGGTTAGGGGCCGCGAATGGCCGAGTGCCCGTCGAGTTGGGCCGAGACCCGCCGGCGTCATTCTCATGTGGTCCTACCCGGTGGGACCTTGGAGCTCATGATGCAGGGGGAGGCTTGGTGGGGGGGGGGAGGGGGGGAGGAATCCGATTCTGGGGCTGGCCTTCACGGTGGCCTGGCCCGCGATCGGGGCCTACCGATTGGTGGGCGGGCTTATCATGGTGGGGGCCTATGTTCCTCTGCGCCAGGCCCCTGTAGGTCTCCACCATGTTGTGTCAGGGCCGGCAAGGAGACGGCAACCCATGCACATGCGCGATCTTACGCCGGCTGTTGGAACTCGCGCCAGCCGTGGCGCGCATGCGCGGACCCGCGGTGCCCGTCCTGATGCCCATATCGGCAGCTGGAGCAGCATGAGGTTCTACAGTGCCTTGCTAGCCCATTGCACGGCGCAGGATCGCTGATCCTGGGGGCCAGATGAAAAATGCTGCCGTAAAACGGTCCGTCATTTACGACGGCGCCAACACTTAGCCCCAGGATCGTAGAATCTCGCCCCACATTTTCTGTTTGTAATATGAACCTGAAAGTATGTGTCTTGTCTTTGCTCTAATTTAATCACAAAGGTACTATTTAATCTGAAGATCATGGGGTGGATTCTCCGCTGCCCGCTCATAGTAGCAGGGTTCCCGATGCACTGGAGAATCGAGTGACGAGCTTAAAATGAGATTGCCGCCAGGCGCCTTTCCCATTCTGATACTCCAGTCCCCCACCGATGGCGGCAGAGGGCTATATTCCCTGCGCAAGTGAGACGATTTGAACCCATTTGCATCCGATTAATGGGCTGGAAACCCGATTCTCCATGCCCTCGAGGTGCTCCAGCCCTCTCGGCCAGAATTCATGCGGGATTGGTGCAAGTATTTTTAAATGCGGCCTTGACCCAGTGGACCCTGCGGGCCGCATTTAAAAAGGGGCTAAGTATGTAATGTAGGTGCCCACAATGTCCATTGTAGGGCACGCCCTCTGCAATGCAAACCCTACCCACCCCACCCCCCAGCCTATCATGACCCCCCATCAGACCCCCCAAATGAGACCTCCCTTCAGACCCCTATATCAGAGACCCCCACATCAGAAACCCCATTATCAGAGACTCCCATATCTGAGAACCCCGCCCCCCACCCCGTTTAGGGAGACCCCATACAGAGATGCCCAGTAGAGACCCCATATCAGAGACCCCGGTCAGAGAATAAATTCTCCCACTGGAGCAGAATCGCTCCTGATCTGAGCTGGCACTAGAAGTGGCACCCAGGAGCGATTCCCTCTCCCTTGCCATGCATATGTATGAATAGGTGGGAGCTCGCGGGATTCTGGGATTCCAGCGATGGCAGCCGATTCTGGGATTCCAGCGGAAGCCTGCGAGATATCTGCCATGCATAAATTTGCCTGGCAAGGAAATCACTCTGGACATCTCTCCTAGAGCCAGCGGGGGAGTGATTCTATGCTGGCTGATGAGACCATCAATTCACGCGACACGAGGTTAGAAGTGAACAGTGGTTTTAATCGTCTTACAACAGCCTGTCTGTGACGAGATGAACTCTAGATGAACTGGCAGGCAGGCTCCGACTGCCAAGCTTTATACAACCAGTGGGGGGGGAGGAGTCATGGGCGGAGTCAAGGGTGGAGCCCAGTACAAACTTCCGTACATTCCCAGTACACTTCCCCCTCGGGCAGAGCCGCTCAACTGCTCGTGTGCCGAGCTTACAGGGGCATGGTACAACATGTGTGATAACAGTGTGAATTATGCTATTATGATTCACCACACTGGCTGTAGAACTTGGTCTCCCGAACAGCAAATCCTGCCCTATGTCTTTTAATGAGTATGTATGACATGCTAATACATCAAAGGTAGGCTCCCGCTGCTTCGGGAATCATTAACTATCTTTAATCCGCCACCAAATTAATTCCCAACTCTCATTCCAACATCAGGAAACTGACATTTAACCCTCTGCACATTAAGTGCCCCGACCTTCCTTGTTTTCTACTCCCGATTGCTTCGTTAAAATTCTCACATACTCTTTGAATGCTTTGTATAGAACGGAAGAAAAGACATGGCCACAGCTGCCGGGCCACCATTTTGGAAGGGAAAATTCCAATTGTCCCTGATCGATAATCCTTATTGGTCTTTTAATTGAGTTAACAAACTACATCTCACTTGTAGGTGAGCAGCTGTTCGACATTTAAGCCGGCCTCCCAGAAAATGACTGGGAGTTGGGGCCATGGAGAGGAAACAGCTTGTTGGGCAGTGTTGGGAAAAACCACAACATCTTGCCTCTATTTCCACAGCCACTATTGATCCTAAAACCCTAATACAGGTCAGAATTTCCCAGCTGTGTTTTGGCAGGACCCAGAAAATTCCGATGGTTGGTGGGATCAGATGATCCCAGCCATTGTGATTTTGATTCTAAATTCTAAATCAATCTAAAGTGTGAACAACAGTGGTCCCAATATTAGTCCTTGTTGTAGCCCAGTTACCATTTTCTGCCAGATTGAATAGTTATCCTTTACCCCAGTACGTGGGTTTCAGGGGGAGTGGTGGGAGAGTCGCTGACCGATTGGTCGCAGAGCGGGAAGAAGTGCCGAACCGCCATGACCGACTTTTAAAATGCCAGCCGTGTCCAGCTTTTAAGAATGTTGGCTCTCCCATGCATGTGTGCCCCCTCAGCCGGATTTAGCACTGCGCAGGCCCGGAGCCTAGTGGGGCACACTGCCTCCTCCTGAGGGCAGCACGCTGACCAGGTTTTTAAAAAATAGACAGAGCCTTTCAGCCAAAAGTGGCGGCAGAGAGCAGGTCATGTGCATCGTATACTGAAGTCACACGCTATGGGCGTGAAATCACAGAGCAGAAATTCCTTCATTTATAGCTGCCAGCAAGCAAGCAACGGGGCTGTGTGGCAAACTGAAGCATGATCATTTTGTAATAAGGAAGCGAGGGCCAGCGACACAAACAGGCCAGAATCGCGCAATTAAATCTGCTGGAGAGAGCGACCCAGGAGACTCCGCGGCAAGACAAAGCAGCGCTGGTGTGTTCTGTATCCAGAGCTCCAGAGTGGCCAATAAACGAGAACTGCGTCAGGCGGCAGACAGTTTGTGATGCAACTGCCCCATTCTTCTAGGCTGGATCGGGACCTCGCCGTAGCGAGGCGAGTAACTAATTATCACCACTTAAGCCCATTTCCATACAATTAATGAGAGCCACCTCAAATCCAACAGCCTCAGGCAGCACGGTAGCATTGTGAATAGCACAATTGCTTCACAGCTCCAGGGTCCCAGGTTCAATGCCGGCTTGGGTCACTGTGTGGAGTCTGCACATCCTCCCCGTGTGTGCGTGGGTTTCCTCCGGGTGCTCCGGTTTCCTCCCACAGTCCAAAGATGTGCAGGTTAGGTGGATTGGCCATGATAAATTGCCCTTAGTGTCAAAATTGCCCTTAGTGTTGGGTGGGGTTGCTGGGTTATGGGGATAGGTTGGAGTTGTTGACCTTGGGTAGGGTGCTCTTTCCAAGAGCCGGTGCAGTCTCGATGGGCCGAATGGCCTCCTTCTGCACTGTAAGTTCTATGATAATCTATGAAAAGCCTCCCATCATTCAGCGGCCTCCCCAGCAAGTGTTCACGCTGGCGTCGATTAGTACTCCTTTTAAAAAACATGAACCTGGCGGAAAGGCTTCTGTGGGGATCCGAGGAGGCAAGTGGTCATCTTTGCTCACAGGCAAAGAGGCCGGGGGTGCTGGGGATTGCCACTCCAGTGCTCGGGGGGGGGGGGGGGGGGGGGGGACCCTCCGCAGGGGTGAGCCATCATTGGAGGTTTGGGGGTTATTGGGGGAGCTGGGGCAACCAACAGGCAACCGCTCACAGCACCACCATGCCAACCCCTGGATCGTGTGTATTCATTCCGGGGCAACCTTTGACCCTGCCCCAACACCCACAACCCTACCAATTGCTGAGGCTTCTGGCCTTACAGCTGAAGGCTGATCGGAATGGGCAATCATGGTTAAGTGAGCATTTCACACATCCCAAGTGAATCCCCGTGGGTCAGCAGGCCATTGAGCATGTGGGAGTCATTGCCTCGCATCCCAGTCACACCTTGATAACTGGACACTGTGCCTGAACACTGTGGGAGGCAACACCACACACGGAGCAGCCAACATCCGAACACCCAGGGGATAGACCACATCTCTGGGGACATGTCCACAGACATAGGGTGGGTGAGAATCATGGGGAGGTGAGGGAGAATACCTGGAGATATGGACAAAAGGTTCGGAGGTCAGCCCGCATTGCGGAAACAAGTGACAGAGGCATCATAATGGTTGTGCACAAAGGTGATTAATGTGTTTTACAATCCCCCACTCCCAATGGTGCTTCCACCCCCTCCCCCTATCTACACCTCCCCCCCCCCCCCCCTCCCCCCACTTCCCGGTGCCCTCAGAGATCCTCAACATGCTTGGTCCTCCTAGCTCTACCATTACGTCTAGGTGTTTTTCTAGGTTGATCATCTGAGGTGGAGACAGCGAGCTGCTTACCTCGTCCCCTGGCTTTCGATGCCCCTGGCAGCCGTCCTTGGGCTCTGAGGCCAGAGGGCTCCAGCTCACTTGTTGATGACACATGCACAGCAGTGCCACCCTGTCCCGTGTGCTGACTGTGAGATTCAACCTCAGCAGGGGGGCGGAACTCGGGAGAGCTGGTGACCACCACTCCATGGGACATGTCCGGGTTGGCAATCAACGCCCCCTCCTCCTGTTCGGTGCCCATAGGGCACTGGGGTTCATCTTGGGATGGAGGGGCAATTGGTTCGAGCCCCAGCTGCCTCTGCATCATCTGGCTCTGCCAGCCCTGGCAGCTACCGATTGTCTGCACCATCGTGTCGACGACCTCGGCGATGCTCCTCGGTGACTGGGCCATGCTCTGCAGCACCTTGGCAATGCCCACCTGCAACTGGGACAAGCTCCGCAGTGCCTCAGTCATGCCCACCTGAGAGCGGGACATGTCCCACAGAACCTCATCAAGGTCAGCCTGGTATTGGGTGACATCACCCAGCGAGGCCGACATTCTGCCGAGACCCTCAACCATGGCCGTTCCCGAAGACGGGATGCCTCAGATACCTTCACTCATGGTGCTAAAGTCATACATCAGGCTCTCCACTGTAGTCGGCACCCTTGCAGTGTTGGCATCGGTGGCACGCATTGCGGGCGACATCTCCTGCGCCGGTAGTCTCTGGGACTCCTCCAAGCAGCTCTGAATCTGCTGGGGTGACATTAACATCTCTCTCTCTGAGCATCAAGCTGGGACCCAGCTGGGTCCTGGGATCCCGGAGACCTCCAACTTCTGTCTCTCCTGGGGGTTCCTGCCTCAACCTGATGTACATCATCAGCTGTGTGGTGCTCACCAGGTTGCGCCCCAGAAGCCTGTCCACTAACATGGCCCACAGAAGTGAGTATCTGCACTGGTGGATGGTGGGCATAACAGCTGTGCCACAGCTGTTGCATCCTTGGAGCTCTTCTCTGAGGTGTTCTCCTTGGAATCCAGAGAGGGTGCCGCCCGGGATGGGCTGACGCCATCAGCTGGAGGACCTGTGGTAGAATGAACGTGTGGTCAATAAGAGGCATGGGTTAGTCAGTAAGGCAATACCAACTCGTGTTTGACAGGTCCGCAGTTTGGAGCCCGGTGGTTCCTCACCTCTGTGGCATCCGCCAGCCTCCGCTCTGTCCTCAGCCACTCCAGTCACCTTCAGGGCCCGCTCCTCAAAGGGCGTGAGAACTCTTAAGCCCGGCACCCCTCTACCGGTCTGGGCCCTCTCTCGACAATTGTGGGAGACCTTTTCCTGAGGAGAACAGAGAGGTCATCATTAACCACCTGCGTGGTACTTAGTGGTGGGGGGCGGGGTGGGGGGTGGTGGAGGGAGAGGGAGGGTTGTAGAGGGAGCGAGTGGAGGAAGGATTGGGGTTGCATGTGAGTTGTCGGGGTTGGTGAATGCTCCTGTGTCGGTGGGGGTGGGCTGGTGTCTTATCACTCATGCTGCCAGGTATAGGTTGTTGTCCTTCTTCGGGCACTGGAGACTAGTCCTTCTGGTCACAGTCCCCGAGCCGATAGCTGCTGCAACCTCATCCCAGACAGCATTGGCTGCCTTATGGCTGACCCTCCAGGAGCCTTGCGGGAACAGGACATCCCTCCTGGCCTCCACGTCATCAAGCAGCCTCCCCAGGTCAGCATCCCCGAATCTTGGGTCTCCTTGGCGCCATTAGTGCGAGCTGGCTGAGCAAGTACAGCTTAAGTACTGCTCGACCTTATTAGCGGGGAGCTGGTGAGAGTGGGCCCGGCAAATCAGTGGCGAGAAGCCCGTGAGGCCTCGTTAAGTGGACAAATTAACATTGAATTGAAACCATGGATTCGTCAGCCGCAGAGGGTGCGAACAACAGGAAACCCCATTGACAAATGGGCGGCACGGTGGCACAGTAGTTAGTACTGCTGCCTCACAGATCCAGGGTCCCAGGTTCAATTGCGGCCTTTGGCCACTCTCTGTACGGAGTCTGCACGTTTTCCCCGTGTCTGCGTGGGTTTCCACCGGGTGCTGCAGTTTCTTCCCACGGTCCAAAGATGTGCAGGTTAGGTGCATTGGCCATGCTAAATTGCCCCTTAGTGTCCAAAAATGTTAAGTGGGGTTACTGGGTTACGGGGATAGCGTGGAGGCGAGTGCTTAAGTAGGATGCTCTTTGCAACAGCTAGTGCAGACTCGATGGGCCAAATGGCCTCCTTCTGCACTGCAAATTCTATGATTACATGACAGTGACGGGGCTGGAGGATCCCGCTGTCAATTCATGGTGACTGCCTCCTCCCCTGCAAAATACATCGGAGGGTGAGGCGGCGATACGATTCGTGTATACTGACCGCCTAAATATCTCATTTTAACTGTTTTTGATTCTGTAAGATTTCTCGCTAGATTTTAAAGTGAGGAGTTCATCGATTATTATGAAATTGTTCAAATAATATTACCTCTGCATGCTAAGTTAAATTCAACCATAATTCAACAATTCAACGGGATAGCATGGTGGCACAGTGGTTACTGCAGCTGCTTCACAGCAGCAAGGACCCAGGTTCAGGGACCAAGGACCCAGCCTTGATTGACCGTGTGGAGTTTGCACTTTCTTCCCATGTCCATGTGTTTTTCCTCTGGGTGCTCGGGGTTTATTCTCACAGTCCAAAGATGGGCAGATTAGGTGGAATCGCCATGCTGAATTGCCCCTTAGTGTCCAAAGATTAGGTGGAGTTATGGGGATAGGGCATGGGAGTGAGCCTGGGTAGGTGCTCTTTCAGAGGGCCGGTGCCGACTCGATGGGCTGAATGACCTCGTTCTGCACCATAGGAATTCTATGTAAGAGAATGGATGGGGATTTAAAACAGGAATTTAGGGAGCAAGGGTGGAAGCTGAGAGCCAGGACAAACCATGTTGTCATCTCTGGTTTGTTGCCGGTGCCACGTGCAAGCGTGGTGAGGAACAGGGAGAGAGTGCAGATAAACACGTGGCTGCAGGGATGATGTAGGAGGGACGGTTTCAGTTACGTGGATAATTGGAGCACATTCTAGGGAAGGTGGGACCTGAACAGACAGGACGGTTTGCACCTGAATCAGAGGGCACCAATATCCTGGGTTTAAACTAATTTGTCAGGGGGATGGGAAAACGAGCTGTAGTCCAGAAGCCAGTGTTGAGAGTGGTGAGGTACTGAGGAGGGTATCAAGGTCACAGGAGTGTACCGGCAGACAGAAAGGTGGGTTGAAGTGTGTCTACCTCAATGCAAGGAGCATCCAGAATAAGGTAGGTGAACTTGGAGCGTGGATTGGTACTTGGGACTACAATGTTGTGGCCATTACGGAGACATGGTTGGAACAGGGACAGGAATGGTTGTTGGAAGTTCCGGGGTATAGATGTTTCAGTACAAGTAGGGAAGGTGGTAAAAGAGGTGGAGGAGTAGCACTGTTAATCAAGGATAGTTTAACGGCTGCAGAAAGACAGTTCGTAGTTGGATCTGCCTACTGAGGTAATATGGGCCGAAGTTAGAAATAGGAAAGGAGCGGTCACGTTGTTAGGAGTTTTCTATAGGCCCCCAAATAGTAATACGGATAGAACATATAGAAGAACATATAGAACAGTACAGCACAGAACAGGCCCTTCGGCCCTCAATGTTGTGCCGAGCCATGATCACCCTACTCAAACCCACGTATCCACCCTATACCCGTAACCCAACAACCCCCCCCTTAACCTTACTTTTATTAGGACACTACGGGCAATTTAGCATGGCCAATCCACCTAACCCGCACATCTTTGGACTGTGGGAGGAAACCGGAGCACCCGGAGGAAACCCACGCACACAGGGGGAGGACGTGCAGACTCCACACAGACAGTGACCCAGCTGGGAATTAAACCTGGGACCCTGGAGCTGTGAAGCATTTATGCTAACCACCATGCTACCCTGCTGCCCCTTGCTACCCTGCTGCCCCTGTGGATGTGGAGGAAGAAATTGCAAAACAGGTTATGGATAGGTGTGGAGGTCTCAGGGTAGTTGTCATGGGTGACTTTAACTTTCCAAATATTGATTGGAACCTCTATAGGTCGAACAGTTCAGATGTGCCAGTTTTTGTACTGTGTGTGCAGGAGGGTTTCCTGACACAATATGTGGATAGGCCGACAAGAGGGGGGGGGGGGGGGGGGGGGGGGGGGCACATTGGATTTGGTACTGGGTAATGAACCGGGCCAAGTGTTAGATTTGTTTGTGGGAGAGCACTTTGGAGATAGTGACCACAATTTGGTGACTTTCACTATTGCAATGGAGAGGGATAGGGCCATATGGCAGGGCAAGTTTTATAATTGAGGGAGGGGTAATTATGATGCAATAAGGCAAGAATTAGGGAGCATAAGATGGGAACAGAAACTGTCAGGAAAAGGCACAAATGAAAAGAGGAGCTTGTTCAAGGAACAACTACTGCGTGTCCTTTTATAGGTATGTCCCTATCAGGCAGGAAGGAAATGGCCGTGTGAGGTAACCATGGTTCACAAAAGAGGTTGAATGTCTTGTCAAGAGAAAAAAGGCAGAGTATCTAAGGATGAGAAAACAAGGTTCAGTTGGGTCGCTTGAGGGTTACAAGGTAGCAAGGAATGAGCTAAAAAAAAAAAGGGCTCAGGAGAGCTAGGAGGGGGCACGAGAAGTCCTTGGCAGGTCGGATCAAGGAAAACCCCAAGGTTTTTTACTCATATGAGAAATAAAAGAATGACCAGGGTGAGGTTAGGGCCAGTAAAGGACAGTAGTGGGAACTTGTGCATGGAGAAATAGGAGGCGTTGTATTAATACTTTTCCTCAGTGTTCACCAAGGAGAGGGGCCATGTTTTTGAGGATGAGAGTGTGATACAGGTGGGTAGGCTGGAGGAGGTAGATGTTCTGAGGAAGGATGAATTAGCAATTTTGAAAAACCTCAGGGTCGACAAGTCCCCTGGGCCAGATGGGATATATCCAAGGATTGTTTTGGAGGCAAGGGATGAGATTGCAGAGCCTTTGGCTTTGATCTTTGGGTCCTCACTGTCCATGGGGATAGTGCCAGAGGACTGGAGAGTGGCAATGTTATTCCTCTGTTCAAGAAAGGGAATAGGAATGACCCTGGTAATTATAGGCAGGTTAGTCTTACTTCGGTGGTCAGTAAGTTAATGGAAAAGGTCCTGAAGGATAGGATTTATGACCATTTGGAAAGATGCAGCTTAATCCGGGATAGTCAACACGGATTTGTGAAGGGTAGGTCTTGCCTCACAAATTTGATTGAATTCTTTGAGGAGGTAACTAAGTGCGTAGATGAAGGTAGAGCAGTTGATGTCATGTACATGGATTTTAGTTAGGCGTTTGATAACGTTCCTCACGGGCGGCTTATGAAGAAAGTAAGGAGGTGCGGGATAGAGGGAAATATGGCCAATTGGATAAGTAACTGGCTATCACATAGAAGACAGATGGTGATGGTGGATGGAAAATGTTCAGACTGGAGACCAGTTACCAGCGGTGTACCATAGGGATCAGTGCTGGGTCCTCTGCTATTTGTGATTTTTATCAATGACTTGGAGGAGGGGGCTGAAGGGTGGGTCAGTAAATTTGCTGATGACACCAAGATTGGTGGAGTAGTGGATGAGGTGGAGAGCTGTTTTAGGCTGCAAAGAAACATTGATAGGATGCAGAGCTGGGCCGAAAAATGGCAGATGGAGTTTAACCCTGATAAGTGCAAGGTGATTCATTTTGGTTTTAAAAAATTTGAATGCGATTACAGGGACAACGGCAGGGTTCTGAGGAATGTGGAGGAACAGAGCGATCTTGGGGTTCCTGGCCATAGATCTCTGAAGGTTGCCACTCAAGTGGATAGAGCTGTGAAGAAGGCTTATAGTGTGTTAGTGTTTATTAACAGGGGCTTGAGTTTTAGAGCCACGGGGTTATGCTGCAACTATACATGACCCTGGTGAGATCACATTTGGAGTATTGTGTGCATTTCTGGTCACCTCATTATCGGAAGGATGTGGAAACATTGGAAAGGGTGCAAAGGAGATTTACCAGGATGCTGCCTGGTTTGTAGGATAGGCCTTATGAGGAAAGGTTGAGGGAGCTAGGGCTTTTCTCTTTGGGGCGGAGGAGGATGAGAGGCGACTTAATAGAGGTTTATAAGATGATGAGGGGGATAGATAGAGTGGACATTCAGAGACTATTTCCTTGGGTGGTTGTAGCTGTTACAAGGGGGCATAACTATAAGATTCAGGGTGGGAGATATAGGAGGGATGTCCGAGGTAGGTTCTTTACTCAGAGAGTGGCTGGGGTGTGGAATGGACTGCCTGCTGTGATAGTGGAGTCGGACACTTTAGGAACTTTCAAGCGGTTATTGGACAGGCACATGGAGCACACCAGAATGACAGGGAGTGGGATAGCTTGATCTTGGTTTTGGACAATGCTCGACACAACATCGAGGGCCGAAGGGCCTGTCTGTGCTATACTGTTCTATGTTCTATGTTCTATGTCCTAAACTACTGAAAGGAAACGGAGAAGGAATTCTGAGGGAGAGCAGTTAAAGGTTTTAGTTTCACACAAGGAAAGGATGTTCTTTCTGCTTTTTAAAGTATTAAACTTCGAGGTTAATGGTGCAGGTCAAGGCATCAGAGATATAGCATGTTCATTTGTAATACAGATGGGGAATACTGGCCTTTATGGGCGGTGAAGCCAGCTGCATTTTTGAGAGCTGGGTTAGCCTGTGAAGTCCAAGCAATCTCCTTAAAAGGCATTCTGAATGTGCAATGCACTTTACCCACTCAAAATCACTGAACTCTGTTTGAACTGCAGATAAAAGCACAAATATTATGACAGTTTACGTCAGTGAGTCAATACCTTGAAGCTTAATGAATGTGAATACCCAAGGAGCTAAAACAATGAATTTTCCCAGCCTGATGTGGGAATGTTTGGCAAAGCAGTGGGCTGTTATGACAGGATGGCTCCAGGAGTGTTCACTGAGGCAGGCTGGAGAGTGGAATTGCCAGCCTCTCTGCAGAGGAGGGCAGCCAATTCACATTGTTAAGGTCCATTCAGGGTGATTTTGCAACTGTGCTGGCATTTCCCCAGTGGCAGTGTTGGGCGTCCACTGTGAGTGGAGACCACCAACTAATTGGAGATGGCCTCCAGGTGGCAGGCCAGGTGGCCAATGGAGCTGGAGTTGATCCCGCAGGCAAGAAAGGCCTTGCCCATGGCCCATGCAAAACCCACATCCTGTTACTCCCGGAAGCTTTACGGTTTCAGACCCTGGTAATACTTTGTTTATCCATGCCTCTGAAGATACAACTCCCCGTTGAGATGCCTGAATGGTCCCCTGCTAGGCCCTTAGTATGACGGTGAGTGCTGAGGCAGCAAATTTGGAGGCATCACCCTGGAAGATTCCTCTGCCAGTCTCACTGCCAGCATGTGTGGCCTTAGGCACCATATGTCCCAAAGCCCACAGGAAAGACCAGCCCAATGCAATTTTCATATCTGGTTAAATGTGTCCGTATATTGCATTTGTGTTCTTTTAGTTTGGTCAAAGTTTTTTTAAATAGGGGAAAGTATCCCTCTGGACAATATCTTTGATCCCAAATGTTACACTATCATCACCAGCAATGTATGTTAGGGCTCATTTAAAAGATTCCACTCAACAAAGTTCTTTGGAACAACCAATGTTTCAGGATGAGTGCCGCTTTTGGTTTTGGTAGTTTTTAATTGATGGCCGGAATTTTTCAGCTGTTGGGATTCTTATTCCCGCCGACAGTGCCATTAGTTTTGCGACAGCATGGGGTGGGGTCAATGGAAAATTCCATTGACAAGCGGCGGGAGGAGAGAATCCCACCACCAGTGAACGGAGCGTCACCGAGAAACACGCGGCTGGGGACCAGAGAATCCCGCCCCAGGTTTACATCATTAAAATCCATTGGGAATAGACTGGAAAAAGGTATTATTTTATTGGCCTATTTTTCTAACAATACAGTTTTCAGTTTTGATCTCTGTTACAGCAATGCTTTCACCAACCAGATGATGTAATTTTCACACTGAACTTGACAAATGGAAAATAAATCTTCTGTGTAAACTATGGCTTCTTATCCTCTGGAATTTTGCATTTCTTTGACAATGCAATTAGCCTAATTAAACCAAGAAGACATCCTCCTTTTTTTAAGCATCATGGTTGCCGCTCCAGCACAGCCCATTCATTCCAAACTATTAATAGATTTTTGTTGGGTTTGTCTATCATGCATCTGGAGTTGTCACGCAAATGGAGTTGATGCGTAGGTCAGCGATGTGGTCTCGAGCGGCTGAATGGTCTAATCCTGTTTCTTCATTCCTAATCGGTTTTGTGAACGGTTTCTTTAACCGGAACAAGGGGCGGGATTCTCCAACCCCCCCCCCCCCCCCCCCGCTGGGTCGGAGAATCGCCGGGGGGCGGAGTGAATCCCGCCCCTCCACTCTGACTGCAGCTGCCGAATTCTCCGGCACCGTTTTTTTTGGCGGGGGGGTCGGGGATCACGTCGCGCCGGTCGGGGGCCTTTGTCAGTGGCTCCCCCGGCGATTAACGGCCAGAGAATACTGGCCATTATTTATCTTGCTAGCAAAATGTTTTGAAACAGTGATAAAAGCTAGCGACCCCCAACAGAGTGCACTAAGTAAAATAACTTAAAATGTACAGCAATAACTGACTAGCAAACACATGCCTGGTCGACTTAGGGGAGTTTTTGCTAACTTCACATTTTCAGGGATGATGTCTGAAAGCTTCCGACAGAGATATAGTGCAAGGTGCAAAGAGATTTTCCATTCATTTAAAATAAATCATTTTGAAAAAAAATATGCAGTGTGCCTTAAGGATTCCAATTTGCGAACAGGCACACAAAATTGAAAAATTATCTTCCTGTTGCTTAATTATAACCTAGCAAAGCACAGGTACTTTCACTTTCTACAGCTTCCTTTCTCCAAAGGCAACATGTCTGTATAGTGCATCATCTTTAAGGTTATTGAGATGTCTTCTTCATCGTCTCGCATTTCTGAAACCTTGTTAGTTTTGTGTTTACTTACGGACATTTTGATTCCCACTTGCTTCAAAGAACTTCCTCCCAATAAAATATTTTTATTAAATAATAAAACCTTCCTGAAATGGGAGTTATTCTCCTGTGTGGTTTCATTCCCTACCTTCTGTCAGTGATTACATTTGTTCACAAGATCAAAGACCTCAATTCAGTGCTGAAGCTGTTTCATTTTGTTATATTTCATGGATAGCTTCATTCAATGCTTGTAAATTACCATGCTCAAAAATGGGGAAAAAAAATCATCTTCCTCTGGTTGAATGCCACCAAATAACCAATTATCACCCAAAGAGATTTAATGTCCGCAAGGAAAAAGGTGATTTCTATTTGAACTCTAAAATCAATTCCAGTAATTACTGGATTTCTGCAGGGTTCTCTCAAACTCCTGCCATACCTTTGGGATGAATTCATTGGACCGCCATAGTAAGTAACGTAAATGACCGTTTACACTGTTTCTCTGGGGATCTGTGCCGATCTGCTGCTGAAGTTACAGCAGATTATCAGGGCAATCCCTGTGGAAATGTAGGGTCTGGGTTTAGACTGCAGCATGCATCAGACTTGAATGAGGACACAGTTAATTAATTTGATAGCCATATAGGATGTATGGTGAGCCCATCAACTGGTTAATATCAAAAAAAGTAAAGGGTGGCTTATTTTCTTTGCCTAAGTCTCCTTTGTCTGAAAGTTTGGCTGATTAAAAATATAATGTGTCATTGCCAATGCGCATTTGAACTCCACTCTAGTAAATTGCAACATCACACCAGACAGTGACCCACCATGCTTAATTGTACTACCCATCGAATTATAATAAACGATCCTCAATAGTGTCTTGGCCAGGATTGCAAATGTTTCTATCTCAAAGTTATTTCGGTAAACTATGCAAGAGTGTGTTTCTTCAGCAGCCAACGTCCTGGGGCTTAATTTTAATCAGAGTTTAGCAATCTTGAGTTGACGTGTTTCACTCAGTTTTTATGTGAAATGCCAACTTAGACAGCTGTGTATTTCTCACATCTTATCTCCAGAGTCCAAGTGCTGTCAATCCAATCTCCATTCAAAAATCCTTATATAACGAGTCATTAAATGTGATGATGTTACAATTTAATATGATGCAGATCTCCTTCTAACAGCTGGCCAGATCTAGTTCCTATCATTCTATCAATAAAACCCATTAAAGGGAACAAAACAATAAGAAAAGGCAGCTGATGTCTAAGATGGAACAGCATGTAAATTTGCAGAACACTTTTTAGTAGGAAGCACCATTGGCAAAGCTTTTATTGAATGCACAAGTGGCTCTTCAAGTTTAAAAGACAGCCATTAACTTTGAATGAAATGTTTTAACTTTGTGTTCACTTACTTTGATTTTAAATCTCAGTTTGAGATGAAAGGCAGCTTACTCGTAAAAGCTCACAATTTTTAAAAAAACTTGTTAATCAAGCTTTTCCCATTCCACTGTACTTTTATGAGGCACATTAAGTCAAAGAAAATTCTTTTGTCAATTAAATGTCTCAATTGACACAAAATGGTAAGAACAATGTACAATTATTGTATAGCAATTGTTCAAACCGATATAAGACTAATTGGTTTTCTATTACATAATGGTTCCACTGATATATCCCAGCAAAGATTTTACTTTTAATTATGTAAGATAATTATAAAACGTTTCATTAAAGATTTAGCCCTTCAAGTCTTTGACATCATTTCCATCCGGACCACCATATCCAATTAAATTCTTATTTGCTGTTTGTGCCTTTCAATTTTTATCTCTTTCAAGCAACTAACTAATTCCCTTTAAAAGAAGATTGACTCTGCTTCAATTGTGTCTTCTAGCAGATAATTCAACATACGAATGGTGCTCTGTGTAAGGAGATTTCTAACATCTCTATAATACTATTTATGATGGGCTTGATTTTGTGCCATCAATGCCAGTGCACTGATCAGTGCAAACACCTCTCTTTTATACATATACTATAATAGCAGATCATAATCTTAAATACTTCTGTTGGGTCCCTTCCAACGTTCCCAGCTCTAGTGAAAGCAAAGCTGCAAAGTATTCTGCCTTGGTTAGTGCATGTGTAAGGTCAGTGAATTACAGCAGTCTTTACACTTGGGGTAGGGTTTATGGGATAGATAACTATGAAGGTCGGTGGAACCTGGAGACAAGCAAGTTACAATAAGTATCTATGGTCTTCTACAAAACCGAGTATGACAAGATATACTGAAATTAAAAGGCGGGTAGGCTTTCCACTTCCAGTCCTGCTTGCTAGCATGATGATGTTGTATTGCCAACCCGGCATCACCACGGCCTATTTAACATTTTTAATTCTGGGCATCATACTTTAGCAAGGAATGAAGATTTAAAGAAAATGCTGATTTTTAAGATTGGTTCCAGGAATGAGGGTTCAATTCTATGGACTGTTTGCAAAGCTGGAGTTGTTCTTCCTGAGAGACAGGAAGGTTGAGAGGATATTTCATTACATTCAATATCAGGCAAAGTAAATAGAAAGAAAAAGGGTCACAAATTGGATGGCACAGATTTTAAGTATGCATTGACCTGGAATGCATTGCCTGGGAGTGTGGTGAAGGTGATTCAATAGTAGCTTCAAAATGGAATTGGATACGCCAATGTGGTGAAAAAGTGCGCAGTCCCGCGTGGAAAGGGTGAGCAGTGGGATAGCTGAGTTGATCTTCCAGAGAGTCGGCGCAGGCTCGATGAGGTAAATGGCCTCTTTCTGTACTCTAACCATGCTTTGATTCCATGATTCTAAAAGGATTCACGTCTAAACTGGAGCTAATTTGATCTCAGCTTAACTGCAAGTGGAGTGAAATAATTGATGTTATCAAATCAAACCTCTCAGTATTGTTTAAAAATACCTTGCATTGTTTAAAGCTATCCATAAATTGAATAATGCTCCCATACATACCTTTGTGGGACCAGGAGGACTGGAATTGGTCCTCCAGGCCTGACTAAAATTGGACTACTGCTACTCCAGGCTTTTCCCCTTTCCACATTCTGAAACCCTCCAGAAGGCTCACGAAGTTCTTTACCTAGGCCGAATGTGTGCTCCGGTGAAACTTGCGGGCGCGATTCTCCGCTCCCCACGCGGCGTGGGAGAATCGTGGGAGGGCCCCCCGACAAAATTCATGACCCCCTTGCCCCCCCCCCCCCCCCCCCGCCATTCCCCCCCCCCCCCCCCCCCCCCGGCTCGGAAGGATCGCCGCTCGCCATTTTTCACGGCGAACGGCGATTCTCCGACCCGGATGGGCCGAGCGGCCTGCCGTTCGCGGCCATTTCACGACGGCGGCAACCACACCTGGTCGCTGCCGTCGTGAAACTGGAGTGAGAAGCCCATTTGGGGCTTGTAGGTGGCCTAAAAAGGAAAGATCACCATGACTGTGCTTGGGAGGGGACAGGCCCGCGATCGGTGCCCACCGATCGTCGGGCCGGCGTCCACATCAGATGCACTATTTCCCTTCCGCCGCCCCGCAAGGTCAAGCCGCCACATCTTGCGGGGCGCCTGAGGGGAAAGACGGCCACCGCGCATGCGCGGGTTCGTGCCGTCAGCGTCATGACGTCAGCCGCGCATGCGCGGGTTGGAACCGGCCAACCTGCGCATGCGCGGCTGACGTCATTACGTGCGCTGCCGCGTCATTCTCGGCGCGACGCCCCTGCGGCCGAGATTTACAGAGCGCCGCTCCTAGCCCCGCTGGGAGGGGAGAATAGGGGGCGAGGAGCGGCCTCCGAGGCCGTCATGAAACTCGGCCGAGTTCACGACGGCCCTCCCGATTTTTCCCAGGAGCGCAGAATTCCACCAGGCTTTAACAGCAAGGTCCAGCTATTAAAATAGCATGTGTCTCCTGCTGCACCTTCCAGTTTATCTGGTCTCCAGTCCACCAGTCAGCCATCCAGAAGTTAAAATTTCCCCCAAACTGTGTTTCCTACCACCTAACTAGATTTTGATCTAATATGTTCCCCTCCCCAGTCCAATATCCCTTAATCTTCTCCATTTGTTTACTTTATGCAATCTTGTCAATGACATTCTGAAAGCCAGTGAACACCATAGCCACTGAATTTTACCCATGAACAAAAATGTTCCCTCCGCAGCATGATCTGTAATCTGCACTGACTCTAATAATCGTCTCTGCATCTTGATACTAAGCACTTCAGTTTTCAATTAAAACCGGAGGGTCCCGGCGGGATGGAGTGGCGTGAACCACTCCGGCGTCGGGCCGCCCCAAAGGTGTGGAAGTCTCTGCATCTTTAGGGGCCAAGCCCTAACCTTGAGGAGCTAGGCCCGCGGCGGAGTGGTTGGCGCCCCGCCGGTCGGCGGGAACGGCCTTTGGCGCCACGCCAGCCGGGGCCGAAGGGACTTCGCCGTCCAGCGGAAATCCGCACATGCGCCGGAGCATCAGCGGCTGCTGACATCATCCCCGTGCATGCGCAGGGGAGGGGGTCACTTCCGCCTCCGCCATCGTGAAGACTATGGTGAACGCGGAAGGAAAAGAGTGCCCCCATGGCACAGGCCCGCCCGCCGATCGGTGGGCCCCGATCGCAGGCCAGGCCACCGTGGGGGCACCCCCTGGGGCCAGATCGCCCCGCGCCCCCCACAGGACCCCAGAGCCCACCCGCGCCGCCTGGTCCCGCCGGTAAGGTAGGTGGTTTGATTCCCGCCAGCGGGACCGGCATGACAGCAGCGGGACTTCGGCCCATCGTGGCCTGGAGAATCGCCGGGGGGGGGGGGGGGGGGGGGGGGGGGCGCTGACAGGCGCGTCGCGATTCCTGACCCCGCCGAATCTCTGGTGCCGCAGACTTCGGGAGACGGTGGGGGCGGGATTCACACCGCACCCCGCCGATTCTCCGACCCGGCGGGGGGTCGGAGAATCCCGCCCCATACATTCAACAATACCATTCTTCCCAAGTGAAAATATTTTTGTTCAGACATTTTCTGGATCTGCATTAACATTTCTGATATCAAAGAAAACACAGCTACATTCGTTCTCGAGTTGGTATAGGTTTAGTAACCATGCTATTTCTTATTAAATGTAACTTTCTGTGGCCAATAGCTTGCAGTGAACTAAAGCTTCACAGTGAACTCCCGTTTACTGTAAATGACGAACACATTAATAGACTCCAGATTTAGCTATTAATTTATATTTTTAGAACTCTTTCCATAAAAAGGAATTGTACTTTGACATTGATGAATAAATCTTTGGCATTAAGGAACATGAAATACGCAGTTTAAGTCTGGCTGCCTATCCACTGTCCAGAGTTCTGAAACAAAATGAACTGTTTGTGCCAACAATCATGACTCACGAACGTTAGATGAAGGAATCAGCCCTGTGGAATTTGTGCAGTCGGCAGCAAGGATAGGACAAGGGCTTTTACAATTGACCATAGAAGCTTCTCCAACCTGGCAGCATGAAGCAGATGAATTAGGTCATGCATGGAGGAAACGCTGGAACAAGCGGCAGAGGAATAAAAACAAAAAATACGTAAGGGCCAGGTTCTCCGATTCCGAGGTTAAGTGCGGATGATCTGTGGTGTTTTACGTGGAAAAAATTGGTGGCGCACCCTCACCGATCGCAGGATGGTTGAGAGACGAGCAGCCGCACCATGTAAAACCCACGGCTTCCACAAAATAAATGGGCAGCGATTGGCCAGGTCCATGGCCGCGCTTGCGCACGGCGACGACCTGCAGTGGTCACACCGTAAACATGGCCCCAGCCAGATAGTGCGCCCTCTTGGCATAATTTGGTTAACTTTCTTAACATAGTTAATTCTCACAGTGGTATGAATATTCAGGTTAATTAGAAAATATATAGCTTGGTAGAGAGATTGCAAGCCAATAATTTTATGGGGGGGGGGGGGGGAGGTGTAAATTACCAACCAGAAATACAAACATTCTATGACTATTATTTATTCACAGGTTCATCAATTATTCTGTGTGGCAGTTAAAGCAAAAGCAAGGTCAGGATTTTGTCATATTCTGTTGATTCTTTAAGATGCAAAGAAGACATGATTGAAACAAATTGAAAGAAATATTTTCTGTGAATGAACCTCTGAAAATGCAAGAAAGGCAAAAAGAATGGCCTCAATTTACCTTTACTTCTGAAAGACGAGCATATTGTTAATGTCTATTTGAACCCCTAAGCACAGGCAGATAGGTCTACAGTTTAATATCTACAGGTCAGTGTCTTTGCCAAAGTGATGCTTCATCTGTATCGCATTAGAGAATCAGCAAAGCATTGTCAGCGGCTGGGATGCACTCACAACCTTCCAACTCAGAGATTGCACCAATGGAGACAAACTTGGAAACAGCATATAATGTTTTATTCTCATGAGAGTTGCTGAGCAACAAGGTGAAATACAGCGAAGCTTTGCTGTACTATTACCAGCCTGTTGGATTGTGTGTTCATAAGCAGCAAAACAAAATACAATGGCATCACAAACCGAAGGGAAGTACACATTGCCTGAGAAGTGCATATAAAGTCAGTGTAGGCAAAGCAGACGTTTGTGTCACTCCAGACAAAGAGCAGGGAAGCAAAAGTAATTGGATAGGGCTGGGACACACATGGTGAACCGAATGATGTGCTGTTTGATTCTATGGCTGGATTTTGTTCCTTTTGTGTGGTCACTGCAGAGGCATTGGAAGCATAAGCAGTTCTGCTAGTGTATTAGGCAATCAGGCACATGTGTTCTCACAGCTACCATCCAATTAAGGATCCACAGCAAGGCGGCTGTCCACTTAATGCATCGGAGGCACTGGACCACTCAATCTGAGACTTAATCTAAAACTGTTCACAGTATTCCAGGCGTGGCCTTGTATAGTTTTCACAGGAATTCCTTATTTTAGACAGCATTTCCTTTCAAATAAAGGCCAACATTCCATTCGCCTTCCCAATTACCTGCTGAACTTGCATGCTAGCTTTTTATTATTTATGCATGAGAACCCCCAAATCTCCCTGTGCTGCAGTTTTCTGCTGTCTTTCTCCATTTAAATAATATTCAGCTCCTTTATTCTTCCTACCAAAGTGCATACCTTCGCATTTTCCTACGTTATATCCAGCACAGATACACCCCAGCAATGATAGAGGCTATGGCAGCCAAGGCAGTAGAAGGATTGTTGGAGGCCAGGCAAACTCTAAACCCCAGGCTGATGATATGTTTCTGGAGGCCAGGCCAACGCTAAACCCCAGGCTGATGATATGTTTCTGGAGGCCAGGCCAACGCTAAACCCCAGGCTGATGATATGTTTCTGGAGGCCAGGCCAACGCTAAACCCCAGGCTGATGATATGTTTCTGGAGGCCAGGCCAACGCTAAACCCCAGGCTGATGATATGTTTCTGGAGGCCAGGCCAACGCTAAACCCCAAGCTGATAATATGCCTCTGGAGTCAGCCACAAAAATATAGTGGGTGTTCCAGAGGCCTTGCACACCATGGCAGACATGATGCTGGACTCTAGCCATGATATACATGCTGTTGTGTGTTTGTTGATTGCACCCTTGGCTTCCTCCATTGAGAGGTTATCAACTTTCACGGAGATCCAGCTCCAAAAGACCAATCTGAGGATGCTGGAGGTGCATAAAGACTAGAATATCATGACTGAACCCATAAATTCAATGCAGCTGTGGAGAGGGGTCAGCAGGGCAGGACAAGCATGGCATTTGCTTCTGGGCTTCCTCTCAGGGAGCGCTGAAAGCAGACAGTATCTCCTTAGCCCTTCTGCCAGTGGTTCCAGATCTCATGAAGCTGTGATGCCAGAAATTGCATCTGTGCAAGAGCATCTCAGCATTCCAGAATCCTCCAGTCCTCAGGCAACCAAAGGATGACTGACAAAGTCATGTTAAACCACGAGACAGCATGACCAGCAACAAGTGTAGGGTCACAACATGCTCGAGCACCCAAACGAGAGTTAAGAAGAACGCTTGGCTGCAGCTAGGAATCATGGATACTCTACGTATCTGGACGTTGGGCTCATTTTAATGATTATATCACCGGCAGATTGCAGACCATAAAATATAATTTGCACTGTGCCTAATGCCTACTCAACTGCCCATGCCCCATCACAATTTTATCAGCAGCTTGGTACCCACCCACCCGTTTACCAATTGAGACTCTTCGACTGACCAAAGGATGTCCTCATCCTATCAATAAAAGGATAGGCCCAAGTCAAATGTACAGTCGGGCAGCTTTCATTGAATGGTCTGGTGCCGGGAAATGGTGTGGGTTTCTTTGAGGGGAGGGAGAGCGGGGGTGGTGACATAGTGCCAGAGAATGGTGTGGAGAGTGTGGAACTGAGCCTTTCCAGCAATGCAATATGTGCACAATGAGCTGAGGGAAGACAACGTGCACACTAAGGATTCCTGTCTTCAGGACAAGCTGATTTTACATCACAAGCTCCAATACATGAAGGATTGTGATGCAGAATGATGCAGTACAGGTCAGCAGAGCACTAGAGCAGTGTGGTGGAGCTGCAATATAGGTTCCAGCTCTTCCATGTTCCACAGAACGACAAGTAAAACATTTCCTTAACCTTCTTCAGCTGTCTTCAGCAGTCCCTTTAAGCACTGCTTTTAGGATACTGCAGAACCAGGAAATGAAAACTAGTTGGAGCTTAATCTGCACTTGCTCCACATACTTTTTCATGCATTTTGCACAAGGGTCCTAAGTCAGGCATATGAACATTCTTTGAATATTCAAATTGACCTAACGACACCATAAACAATGTGAACCCCATTCTTGTGTACAAATGAAATTTAATGTGCTGCTGAACAGATCAGGTACATGAATACGTGCGCAGGAATCAGCATAGGCTGTGCCCATTTTATACCCATGACTTGGACAAATTGCATATTAATTTGTCACAAATTCCCACATAAGAGATTATTGTGCAAAATTAAAGCGCATGGGATTGGGGGAATTGTATTGTATTGAGAAAACTGGTCGGCAGAGAGGAAACAAATAATAGGGATTAATGGGTCCTTTTCAAATTGGCAGGCAGTAACCAGTGGGGTACCACAGGGATCGGTGCTGGGACCCCAGCTATTACATAGAACATAGAACATGCAGTGCAAAAGGAGGCCATTCAGCCCATCAAGTCTGCACCAACCCACTTAAGCCCTCACTTCCACCCTATCCCTGGAACCCAATAACCCCTCCTAACCTTTTTGGTCACTAAGGGCAATTTATCATGGCCAAGCCATCTAACCTGCACATCTTTGGACTGTGGGAGGAAACCGGAGGACTCGGAGGAAAGCCACGCAGACACGGGGAGGACGTGCAGACTCCGCACAGACAGTGACCCAGCGGGGAATCGAACCTGGGACCCTGGAGATGTGAAGCCACAATGCTATCCACTTGTGCTACCGTGCTGCTATTCTCAATATATATTAATGATTTGGATGAGGAAATAAAATATAACATCTCAAAGTTTGCAGCTGATGCCAAATTAGGCGGGAGGGTGAATTGTGACAGTAATGCAGGGATCCTACAGCAAGATCTGGACAGGTTGGGCGAGTGGGCAAACCAATAGCAGATGCAGTATAATTTGGATAAGCGTGAAGTTATTCATTTTGGAAGCAAAAACAGGAAGGTTGATTACTACCTGAATGGTTGTAAATTGGGAGAAGGGAGTGTGCAGTGTGACCTGGGTGTCCTTGTGCACCATTTGATGAAGGTAAGCATGCAGGTGCAGCAGGCGGTAAAGAAGGCTAATGGTATGTTGGCCTTCATTGCAAGAGGTTTCGAGTATAGAAACATAGATGTGTTGCTGCAATTATACAGGGCCTTGGTGAGGCCACTAGGAGTATTGTGTGCAGTTTTGGTGTCCTTCTCTGAGGAAGGATGTTCTTGTTCTCGAGGGAGTGCAGCGAAGGTTTATCAGACTGATTCCAGGGATGGCGGGACTGTCAAATGAGGAGAGATTGACTAGGTTGGGATTGTTCTCGCTGGAGTTCAGTAGAATGAGGGGGGATCTCAAAGAGCCTTATAAAATTCTAACAGGACTAGACAGGGTAGATGCAGGGAAGATGTTCCCAATGATAGGTGTGTCCAGAACCAGGGGTCACAGTCTGAGGATTCAGGGTAAACCATTTCGAACAGAGATAAGGAGACACATCTTCACACAAAGAGTGGTGAGCCTGTGGAATTCAATACCACAGGAAGGAGTTGATGCTAAAACATTGAATATATTCAAGAGGAGGCTAGATATAGCACTTGGTGAGAATGGGATCAAAGGCTACGGGGAGAAAGCAGGAGTAGACTATTGAGTTGGATGATCAGCCATGATTGTGATGAATGGTGGAGCAGGCTTAAAGGACCTCTTGCAATGAAGGCCAACATACCATTAGACAATCATGGACCTGGTGAATCTCGCACCGTTTTCAGTGGAATCGATTGTGTTCCACGTGACGTCGGTGCTAGGCCCTTAACAGTTAATGAATCGATCCAGGTTTGGCACATGCTGCCATGAAAGTCCACGAATCCTGCACTGCGTCAACACTTAGTCTCAGGAACAGAGAATCCAGCCCCATTTCTTTATGTTTACTGTTATTATCTTGATCCAGGGATGCTTAATTGACATAGACCTTTACGCCAAGCAGAGGAAGAAAGGAACTCAACAGATACAACATAGTACACTGTGCTAACATTTGAACAGCACAACTCAGACTTTTCAGCACCCGAGTGATCGGTGGGACACGATTCGATTGGTTGGCTGGTGGTGGATGAATTGACAAAAAAGCCGTATTCTGCCCGGTAGCAGGCGACGATTGGGTCCTGCTTGAGTGGAATGATTTTAAGACAGCAAGAGAAAGTTCAGTTAGAGTCCTGGACGTTCAGAGGAAAAGACCTGCTCTCTTCTCTTTCTCGCTCCAGAAAATCTGCTGCGTTTCTGAAACTGCAGAGACCTGAATGAATCTACAGAGAAAACCACTACAGACTGAAAACAGAAATCTCAAAATGAAAGCCTGGATTGAAGAGTGGTGGTTTGGAAACAACCATCTGAAACAAAGGCCGGGATTCTCTACTATCTGGCGGGGCGGGCCGTATCGACGCCGAAGAGTGGTGTGGAGCACACCGGCATCGGGCCGACCGGAAGGTTGGTGCCGCGCCAACCGGTGCCGAAGGGCCTCCGCCTGCCAGCGCGAGTTGGCACATGTGCGGGAGTGCCAGCATGTTCTGGCGTAATCCCAGCACATGCGGAGGGGTGTTCTTCTCCACGCCGGTCATGGCGGACAATTACAGTGGCCAGCGTGGAGGGAAAGAGTGCCCCCATGGCACAGGCCCGCCCACAGATCGGTGGGCCCCGATCGTGGGCCAGGCCACCATGGACCCCCCCCCCCCCCCCCGCACCCCCGCCCCCCCGGGGCCAGATCCCCCTGCGCCCCGCCGAGGATTCTGCAGGCCGGCCGCAGAGCCAGATCCCGCCGGTGAGGACCTTGTTTGATTTACACCGGCAGGACTGGCCGAAAATGGGCAGCCACTCGGCCCATCACAGAGCGGAGAATCGCCGGAGGGCCACTGCCAATGGCCCCCGACCGGCACGACGTGATTCCCGCCCCTGCCAAAAAACCGGCGCCGGAGAATCCGGCAGCTGGCGTCGGGGTGGCGGGCCGGATTTATGCCACCCCCGGCAATTCTCCAGGCCGGTGGGGGTCAGAGAATCCCGCCCAAAGTCTCTTATCATTTTACTTTCATTATTATTTTTACACCCGTCTTCGCCCCTCTCTGTTTGTTTGTCGTGTTCGCATGTGGGGGGGAGGGGGGGAGTGGCGAGTTTAAGTGGGGAGTTAGGATTTAGATAATAGTTAACCTGTTGTATTTGCTGTATATTTAATTATAGTTACTGTTATTAATAACATTAATTGGGTTTAAATTTACAAACCTGGTGACTGTAGTTATAGGGCAGCCAAGGGTTAAAGATACAAACAAATGTTTTTTCCAAGAATTATGTATTAATTTTAATTGTGTTGCGACTCTGGGTCAAGTGGGGCTGGAATTGACCGTGCATTAGCCCAGGGGGTCGTAACAGAATCCATTCACACTGTGTTTTGAGTAAACTTCAAACAGTGGCAGGTCCATTCCCGGGGAGGCCCCGCAGCCAAGGTTATTCAATTTGGAACTTACTGGAAGTTTAACCGTCTGTGATGAAGAAGCAAAAGTCATCTGTCCCTTGACGGCCATCTCAACAGTTCATCAGCATCAATTTTAAACAAATGGAAGACAATTCCAGAAGCTTCCATATGAGCTCAGTCCGTGTGTAAAGTTTTGAATGTGACATGCCTTTACTGAACATAACACACACAGGAAAGAATGGAATTTTCGTGGCAATTGCTTTCCTGTGAGGCAGGAGAAAACAAATACACATTCTGACATTTAAGCATGAATCTATTACTGTTACTCTTTTCCCTATCTGTTGTATTTCCTTGCTGGCTTACAATGTGTGGAATCTTTAGATTAGAAAGCTGTAAAATCAAGGTCCCATTGTAACAATCAGGCATTGCTCACTTAAATTTTTTGAGGAAATTTGAAGCATATATTAGCGTCTCTTTGTTGTGATATTTGTTGGGCAGCATGGTAGCCCAGTGGTTAGCACTGTTGCTTCACAGCGCCAGTCTCCCAGGTTTGATTCCTGCTTGGGTCATTGTCTGTGCGGAGTCTGTCACACAAAAGGTTGCTGCATAAGATAAAGCTGCATGGTATTAAGGGTAAAGTAGTAGCATGGATAGAGGATTGGTTAATTAATAGAAAGCAAAGAGTGGGGATTAATGGGTGTTTCTCTGGTTGGCAATCAGTCGCTAGTGGTGTCCCTCAGGGATCCGTGTTGGGCCCACAATTGTTCACAATTTACATAGATGATTTGGAGTTGGGGACCAAGGGCAATGTGTCCAAGTTTGCAGATGACACTAAGATGAGTGGTAAAGCGAAAAGTGCAGAGGATACTGGAAGTCTGCAGAGGGATTTGGATAGGTTAAGTGAATGGGCTAGGGTCTGGCAGATGGAATACAATGTTGACAAATGTGAGGTTATCCATTTTGGTAGGAATAACAGCAAACGGGATTATTATTTAAACGATAAAATATTAAAGCATGCCGCTGTGCAGAGAGACCTGGGTGTACTAGTGCATGAATCACAGAAGGTTGGTTTACAAGTGCAACAGGTGATTAAGAAGGCAAATGGAATTTTGTCCTTCATTGCTAGAGGGATGGAGTTTAAGACTAGTGGGGTTATGCTGCAATTGTATCAGGTGTTAGTGAGGCCACACCTGGAGTATTGTGTTCAGTTTAGGTCTCCTTACCTGAGAAAGGACATACTGGCAGTGGAGGGTGTGCAGAGGAGATTCACTAGGTTAATCCCAGAGCTGAAAGGGTTGGATTATGAGGAGAGGTTGAGTAGACTGGGACTGTACTCGTTGGAATTTAGAAGGATGAGGGGGGATCTTATAGAAACATTTAAAATTATGAAGGGAATAGATAGGATAGATACGGGCAGGTTGTTTCTACTGGCGGGTGACAGCAGAACTAGGGGGCATAGCCTCAAAATGAGGGGAAGTAGATTTAGGACTGAGTTTAGGAGGAACTTCTTCACCCAAAGGGTTGTGAATCTATGGAATTCCTTGCCCAGTGAAGCAGTTGAGGCTCCTTCATTAAATGTATTTAAGGTAAAGATAGATAGTTTTTTGAAGAATAAAGGGATTAAGGGTTATGGTGTTCGGGCCGGAAAGTGGAGCTGAGTCCACAAAAAATCAGCCATGATCTCATTTAATGGTGGAGCAGGCTCGAGGGGCCAGATGGCCTACTCCTGCTCCTAGTTCTTATGTTCTTATGTCTGCGTGGGTTTCCTCTGGGTGCTCCGGTTTCCTCCCACAAGTCTTGAAAGATGTGCTGTTAGGTGAATTGGACATTCTGAATTCTCCCTCTGCGTACCTGAACAGGTGCCGGAATGTGGTGACTAGGGGCTTTTCGCAGTAATTCCATTGCTGTGTTAATATAAGCCTACTTGTGCCAATAAAGATTATTGTTATTTAACGCATTCAGGTGGAAGAACTAGTGAGAGAGAGAGAGAGAGAAAGAGAGACAGAGACAGAGACAGAGACAGATAGAGAGACAGAGAAGGATTCAAACTGAGCTCCCCGGGTCTCTGAAAATCATCGTAGCTCCCGGATGTTGAGAAATCTGGGTCTTTCTATTCAAAGCTTGCAGCCCTACATACAATGTTGCATTGTCGGCACCACCTCCTGCTGCTGCTCACGATTGGACAACTCCAATTGCACCTGTAGGTGTTGGATGCTCACCGACAACCCCTCATGTAGTCCCTGGTTCTGCGACTGCATCTACACAATTGATAGGATTGTCCTTTCCACAAGCCCAAAACCCTTCTAGATGGCAGCTAGTTCTTCGGGTTGGCCCATCCTCTCACCGTCTGCACCCCCTCCCCAGGAGTACCTACGTCCACCTGTTGTACCAGGCAGCTGTGTGGTGAGCATCAGATAATGTCCCAGGAACTTCTTTACTAAAGTGCCCAATCGGGGTGAGTGTCTCTGGGATGGTGGAGGATGTTGGAGCCAGCTGCAACGGGAAATCAGTGTCATCCTCCGGCCCGAGCTCCGGTGTCCCTGTGTCTCGGGCGGAGAACTGCCATCCGAGCTGCTGTCCTCGTCACTGCTCAGCTCACCGATATGGGGCTCCACCTGTGGCACTGGCTGGGGGCAGGAGACATCGGACGGACCCACCCCATCTCCAGCTACTCCTGCAAGACACAAGACAAGATGGATGATTAGACCGCGGGCCGGTGGGTGGTGGGGGTGAGCATGCGGTTGGGGGTGGTGAGTGTGGGGGTGGTGTGGGTAAGGATGATATGGGGGTAAGGGTGAGTGGGGTTAAGGGCTATGTGGAGATGAGGATGGTGTGGGGGTGGTGTTGAGGAGGGGGGGAGTTAACACACGGGTCACGGGAACTGCAACTCAGCAGGGTCTCACATCCTCATCCGCGGGCCGAACTCCACCTCAGCGACCTCCCTCCCCTCCTTCTGCCTACCATGTCCAGATCCCTCTGCTCTGCCATGGTTAGGGGCAGCAGGTCTGGTGACCCCCCTCCTGTCTTCTCCAGCTCCCGGTGGTTGTGGGTGGCGTTTTCCTTGGGGTTACAGAAAAAGGCAGTGTTAGATAGTCCGACACATGCAGCACAGGGAGTGGGTCGCTGGTGGCCTCAGTGGCCAGGGCACCAGGCCATGGCGGCAGGTATGGGTGAGGGTTCAGACGCCCTCCGAATGGGCAGATGGGGGGTTACAGGTGTGTGGGATGGGGTTAGTGCCAGGGGCACAGCGCTACCTATTCACCCTTGCCGCCCTGAGAAGGTCATGCAGTTCTCTTTGGCACCGATGGTGCTCATGGCCTCTGCCACCTGCGCCCAGGCACAATGAATGGTGGCGGCTGGCAGCCTTCTTCCCGGGCCGGGATACAGGGTAATCCTCTTTCCTGCATGGCGTCCAGGATTATCTCAAGTTCTGCGTCCACGAAACGTGGGGCCGCGCGCCTTGCTGCTATCTTGTTGCCTGGGACGGTGTGTGTGTGTGGGGAGTGAAGTGTGTATGTGCAGCTACAGCTTGTCAGCCTCCTGAGTGTCAATCGCAAAACTGGCGAATCCGGAATCATTTCTCATTGGAATTGATTGTGTTCCATGTGGTGACGGTGCTAGCCCCTTAATAGCAGCGGAATCGGACCAGGTGTGGTGCCGCTTTTGCTGTTGTGGAAGTGCACGGGTCCTGCGGCGTCGTCAACACTTAGTCTCAGAAAAGGAGACTCCCGCCCAATATGTTTTTCATCAGAGAAAGGAAGTTATCTTCCTAACCAAGGTGGTCTGAGGAGATAAAACAAGGGAGCTGAAACATCTTCCTGACTCAGTGCTCTTATATTTTTAGTGCATTTACTGGTTACTGCAAATGGACACTTGGGCATTGTGTACTTGTATTCAAGAATCTTTTTTCCCCATTTTCAGTAATCACAGATAATCATCGACATTTCATGCAGCAGGCCGGCTGAGACTAAGTTCCCATAGAGACTCACTCAGCCGTTACCAGGTATTTCACAAGATCCATGGAACGTACTAGCGGATCCGCTCACACAATGGCTCCTGCGGCTGGGACTGATTTGAAAGCACAAAGAGGCCGACATCTCATGAAAATGGAACATTGTTACACAAACAGACAAATCCACCCCATTCCGCTCATGGGAAGATAGATAAAACTAACTCAGAATTTCATCAGCTGGCTGTTTTCTCCATCTCATCCAAATGAAAAACTGAACTTTCCCTTTGTCTCTGCTCCACTCTGCAACCTCGATATTTTGCAGTGATAGAGGTGATGGTCAGCACTTTGAAGTCCCCCCTCCTTGCCAATATGATTTATTTAGCATCCACTGTAATGGGAGGGTTAGAACTGAGGCCCAACTCATCTGCTCATGTCCTTTACGCTCGTTCTATGAACAGAAGGTGATGCAAAAAAGAATTGTTTAATTGCAGAGCAACATTATTTGCTTGGAATTTCGAGGCGTGAGGAATTTGATGGAAATTTACTCTGGCAGACAGTCAAAGATAGAATGGTGTTCCAGGGATGGGGTGGAGATTGAGCAAATCTGGAGGTGCAATATTGGCCAGAGGATCTGGGGAAATATTGGCTTTAAAAGCAACAGCAGCAACATTAAAGGGCCAGATACAGTAAAAGCTGCACCAGGTCACAGACTCTGCCTCGATGAACCATCCACCAGGTTTCCCTGATCACTAACTACCCTCACTGATTACCACCCTTCATGCCAACCTGACGGTCCACCCAGCTCTCCTCCCTGCCAACCTGACACAGTTCCCTTCCTTCCTCCTGCCACGATAGCTCTCCCCACCTCATGACCTAATTTCCCTCAATTCTTCCTTCTCTCCGGATCACTTTCTGTAAGCAGAACGATACGTTTCACTGTACCTCGGTACACATGACAATAAATCAAATTCAAATTCACTTTAATTCCCAATTCAAGCACCCGGTATGGCTCTGCCTCTGGCTCCGCCCACACCGGGGCATATATAAGCCGGCCTCTTGTAGGCGGTATCCATTCTGTATTACTGACTCTGGCTGGGCAAGTTCATGACCAATAAAGCCTACTGTTCACTTGCTGTCTCTGCCTCACCATGAATTGAAGGTATATCATTTTATTGGTCATCGACAGCACAACGGAAGCCGCTCTAAAGCCTGACAGGCTCGAACTCGACGCCCGTGTGTCCGAAGCCAAGGAAATATTCAAACATTGGCTCCGATGCTTTGAGGCCTACCTCGAATCCTCCTCAACGCCTCCATCAGAGACTCTCAAGCTGCGACTCCTCCACGCCCGGGTGAGCCATCGAATCTCGGTAATGATCGAAAAAGCCGCCACGTACAAGGCAACGGCCGCAACTCTCAAGGCGCATTTTGTGAAGCCCATAAATGAGATGTTTGCAAGACATCTCCTCACTACTCGTCGTCAACGCGCCGGAGAATCGCTGGATGAATATCTCGAAACCCTGACTCTACTCGCAAGGAACTGCAGCTATCAAGATGTGACGGCGGAGAAACATATGAATTCACAGATCTGGGACACCTAACTGGCGGAAGACTGCTCAAACTATATCAGACAGCGCTTGCTGGAAAACAGGACCTCCGACCTGCGGGAAACGGTAAAGCTGGCGACCTCACTGGAGGTTGCCTACCAGAACCTCAGCGCATTCCCCGCGGGGCCTGCCGAACCCCTTGTGGGCGCCCTCATCGCGAACCCCGTCGGACCCAACTATGTTGCAGGCCTGTGCCGCGCGTCTGCCAGCCCAGCCCAGGGAACCGCAGTGCTACTTCTGCGGCCACGGCCAACACCCCCGGCAGCGCTGCTCAGCCCGCACATCAACGTGTAGCGATTGTGGGAAAAAGGGGCACTTCGCTAGGGTCTGTCTGGGTCAGCCTAAGGCCCAGAAATCAAAAGCACACCAGGCCCGACCCATGGACTCGCAGCCCCACAGACCCCGCAATGCAGCTGCGTGCCTGCCCGGAATGCCCCCGTCAGATGCGTCATCGGCAGCGTGCGACTCGTGGGGGCCGCCATCTTGTTCGCCGGCCCCAACACCGACCGACACTGCAACTCATGGGGGCCGCTATCTTGGCCGCCGGCCCCAACACCGACCAACACGTGCGACCAATGGGGGCGGCCATCTTGGTCGCCATCTTCGCCCCAGCCCGACACGTGCACACATGGGGGCCGCCATCTTGTGACTCCACCAACCACACAGACTATTCGCAGCTGGGCGCAGTCACCCTCGACCAGTTGCAGCCAAAACAACTGAAGAACTCCATGATAGTCGTCAGGGTCAACGGGCACGAGAACCCCTGCCTTTGCGACTCCGGGAGCACAGAGAACTTTGTCCACCCCGACACGGTAAGGCGCAGCTCCCTCCACACCTACCCAGCCTCCCAAACAATCTCCCTTGCTTCCGGGTCCCATTCGGTTCAGATCCGGGGGCACTGTATCGCCAATCTCGCGATGCAGGGCGCAGAGTACGTTCGTTTTAAGGTCTGCATCCTCCCCCACCTCTGGGCCCCCTTACTGCTCGGATTGGACTTTCAATGTAACCACCGAATCCTGACCCTACAGTTCGACGGACCCTTGCCCCCACTCACGGTGTGCAGCCTCGTGACCCTCAAGGTCTCCCCCCTTCACTCTTTGCGATCCTCACTCCTAACTGTAAGCCTATCGCCACCAGGAGCAGGCGGTACAGTTCGCTGGACATGACGTTTATCAAGTCGGAGGTCCAGCGACTGTTGAGTGAAGGGATCATCGAGGCCAGAAACAGCCCCTGGAGAGCGCAAGTGGTGGTCGTCCGGACCGGGGAAAAGAATCAGACAATTAACCGATTCACACAACTTGATGCGTACCCCCCCCCCCCCCGCATAGCGGAGATGGTCAACCAGTTCGCGCAGAACCGTCGATCCACGGTCAATCTGAAGTCGGCCTACCACCAGCTCCCAATCCGCCCGGAAGAACGGCACTACACTGCTTTCGAGGCAGCCGGCCGGCTCTTCCACTTCCTCAGAGTCCCCTTCAGCGTCACTAACAGGGTATCGGTCTTTCAGAGAACGATGGATTGAATAGTGGAAGAGTACGGTTTGCGGGACACATACCCGTACTTGGACAATGTAACCATCTGCGGCCATGACCAGCAGGATCATGACGCCAACCTCCTAAGGTTCCTCCAGGCTGCCCAAACCCTCAACCTCACATACAACAAGGAAAAAAGCGTCTTCCATAATACCCGACTAGCCATTTCCGGCGATGTTGTAGAGAACGGAGTCCTAGGGCCCAACCGTATGCGCCCCCTCACAGACCTCCCCCCTCCCCACAGCCTCAAGGCCCTAAAACGATGCCTCGGGCTGTTCTCCTACTACGCCCAGTGGGTCCCCAATTATGCGGACAAAGCCCGCCCACATATTCTTTTTTTTAAAAATAATTTTTATTGAAATTTTTTGAAAAATATATATCAACAAAACAAAACAATAATAACAATAATAATAAACACCCCCCGGCACCCGTAACAACGCATATAACAAACCCCCCACCCCTTCCCAACCCCAATAAACAACAGAATAAATTAACAATAAGCAAATTAACACTATCCCCCTAAACCCCCCCCCCCCTTCCCCCCGGGTTGCTGCTGCTGCTGACCTAGTACCTTATCGTTGAGCCAGAAAGTCGAGGAAAGGCTGCCACCTCCTAAAGAACCCTTGTATCGACCCCCTCAGGGTGAACTTGACCCTTTCCAACTTAATGAATCCCGCCATGTCATTAATCCAGGTCTCCACACTCGGAGGTCTAACATTAAGGGCAGCAAGGTAGCATGGTGGTTAGCATAAATGCTTCACAGCTCCAGGGTCCCAGGTTCGATTCCCGGCTGGGTCACTGTCTGTGTGGAGTCTGCACGTCCTCCCCATGTGTGCGTGGGTTTCCTCCGGGTGCTCCGGTTTCCTCTCACAGTCGAAAGATGTGCGGGTTAGGTGGATTGGCCATGCTAAATTGCCCGTAGTGTCCTAAAAAGTAAGGTTGGGGGGGGGGTTGTTGGGTTACGCGTATAGGGTGGGTTTGAGTAGGGTGATCATTGCTCTGCACAACATCGAGGGCCGAACGGCCTGTTCTGTGCTGTACTGTTCTATCTATCTATCTTTCCACTGCAGCAAGATCCTCCGCTGGGCTAATAGGGACGCAAAGGCCAAGACATCGGCCTCTTTCGCCTCCTGCACTCCCGGCTCCACCCCAACCCCAAATATCGCGAGTCCCCAACCTGGCTTGACCCTGGATCCCACCACCCTCGACACCGTCCCCGCCACCCCCTTCCAGAACTCCTCCAGTGCCAGGCATGCCCAGAACATATGGGCATGGTTCGCTGGGCTCCCCGGACACCTGACGCACCTGTCTTCGCCCCCAAAGAACCTACTCATCCTAGATCCGGAGAGGTGGGCCCGGTGCAGCACCTTGAACTGGATGAGACTAAGCCTCGCACATGAAGAGGAGGAGTTCACCCTCTCCAGGGCGTCCGCCCATGTCCCCTCCTCAATCTGCTCCCCCAGCTCCACCTCCCACTTAGCCTTCAGCTCCTCTACCGACGCCTCCCCCACCTCCTGCATTACCTGGTAGATGTCAGACACCTTCCCATCCCCGACCCACACCCCCGAAAGCACCCTATCCCTTAACCCCCGTGGGGGCAGCAAAGGGAACCCCTCCACCTGCAGCCTAGCAAACGCCTTGACCTGAAGGTACCTGAACATATTCCCCGGGGGAGCTCAAATTTCTCCTCCAGTTCACCAAGGCTCGCGAACCTCCCGTCAATAAACAGGTCTCCCAACTTCCTAATGCCCGCCCTGTGCCACCCCAGGAACACGCCATCCATGTTCCCTGGGACAAACCGGTGGTTCCCCCGTAGCGGGGCCTCCACCGAGCCCCCCACTTCTCCCCTGTGTCGCCGCCATTGCCCCCAAATTTTGAGGGTAGCCGCCACAACCGGGCTCGTGGTGTACCTCGTTGGAGGGAGCGGCAACGGAGCCGTTACCAGTGCCTTCAGGCTCGTGCCTCCGCAGGACGCCATCTCCATCCTTTTCCATGCTGCCCCCTCCCCCTCCATTACCCACTTGCGTATCATCGAGACATTAGCCGCCCAATAGTACTCAGAGAGGTTGGGCAGCGCCAGCCCCCTCTATCCCTGCCCCGCTCCAAAAAGACCCTCCTTACTCTCGGAGTCCCATGCGCCCAAACAAATCCCAGAATGCTGCTGTTCACCCTCCTAAAAAAGGCCCTCGGAACAAAAATGGGGAGGCACTGAAACAAAAACAAAAACCTCGGGAGCACCATCATTTTAACAGACTGTACTCTACCCGCCAACGACAATGACAGCATGTCCCAACTTTTAAATTCCTCCTCCATCTGCTCCACCAACCTAGTAAAATTGAGCTTGTGCAGAGTCCCCCAGCTCCTAGCCACCTGAACCCCCACGTACCTAAAACTCCTCACTGCCCTCTTTAGCGGGAGCCTACCAATCCCCTCCTCCTGATCTCCCGGGTGCACGACAAACAGCTCACTCTTGCCCAGGTTCAATTTATATCCCGAGAAACTCCCAAACTCAGCAAGAATCTCAATCACCTCCGGCATTCCCCCCACCGGGTCTGCTACATACAACAGCAAGTCGTCTGCATACAGCAACACTCAGTGTTCCTCCCCCCCTCGCACCAAACCCCTCCACCTCCTCGACTCCCTGAGAGCCATGGCAAGAGGCTCTATTGCCAGTGCAAAAAGCAAGGGGGACAGGGGGCACCCCTGCCTCGTCCCACGGTGGAACCTGAAGTATTCGGACCTCCTCCCATTTGTCGCTACACTCGCCATCGGGGCCTCGTACAGCAACCTCACCCATTTAATAAACCACATCCCAAACCCGAACCTTTCCAACACCTCCTACAAGTACCCCCACTCAACCCTGTCAAAGGCCTTCTCCGCATCCAATGCCACCACAATCTCCGCCTCTCCTTCTGCTGCCGGCATCATTATCACATTTAGCAGCCTTCGCACGTTAGTGTTCAGCTGCCTCCCCTTCACAAAACCCGTCTGATCTTCAGGTATCACCCCCGGCACACAGTCCTCTATTCTAGTGGCCAAGATCTTCGCCAGCAACTTGGCGTCTACATTCAGCAGTGAAACCAGCCTGTATGAACCGCACTGCAAGGGGTCCTTATCACGCTTCAGGATCAGGGAGATTAGTGCCCAAGACATCGTCGGGGGCAGAACACCCCCCTCCCATGCCTCATTAAAGATCCTGACCAACAGGGGGACCAGCAGGTCCGCATATTTCTTATAAAATTCAACCGGGAACCCATCCGGTCCCGGCGCCTGCCCCGACTGCATGTGGCCAATCCCACTGACCAGCTCCTCCAACTCGATCGGCGCCCCCAGTCCCTCCACCTGCTCCTCCTGCACCCTTGGAAATCAGAGCCTGTCCAAAAAATTCTCCATTCCCCCTCCCACCGCCGGCGGCTCCGACCGGTACAGTTCCCTATAAAAGTCCCTAAAGACCTCATTGACCTCTTGCCCCTGCCGCACCACATTCCCATACCTATCCTTCACTCCACCAATCTCTCTAGCCGCATCCCGCTTACGCAGCTGGTGCGCCAGCATCCTGCTCGCCTTCTCTCCATACTCATAGACCGCTCCCTGCGCCTTCCTCCACTGTGTCTCCGCCTTTCTGGTGGTCAATAAATCAAACTTGGCCTGCAAGCTACACCGCTCCCCCAGCAATCCCTCCTGCGGTGTCTCCGCGTACCTCCTATCTACACTCAACAGCTCCTCCACCAGTCTCTCCCTCTCCCTCCTCTCCCCCCTCTCCCTATGGGCTCGGATGGAGATCAGCTCCCCCCTAATCACAGCCTTCAGAGCCTCCCACACCATCCCCACCTGGACCTCCCCAGTATCATTGACCTCGAGGTACCTCTCGATACATCCCCGAACCCTCCTACACACCTCCTCATCAGCCAACAACCCCACGTCCAGACGCCAAAGCGGGCGCTGGTCCCGCGCCTCCCCCATCCCCAGATCCATCCAATGCGGAGCATGGTCCGAAATCGCGATAGCTGAATATTCGGCCTCCTCCACCCTCGGGACCAGTCCTCTGCTCAGAATAAAGAAATCAATGCGGGAATAAACCCTGTGCACATGGGAGAAAAAGGAGTACTCCCGAGCCCTCGGGCTCCCGAACCTCTAGGGATCCACTCCTCCCATCTGGTCCATAAACCCCCTCAATACCTTGGCCGCCGCTGGCCTCCTGCCTGTCCTTGAACTAGAATGATCCAGTAGGGGATCCAGTACCGTATTGAAGTCCCCCCCATGATCAAGCCCCCCACCTCCAGGCCAGGAATGCGGCCCAACATACGCCTCATGAAACCAGCATCATCCCAATTTGGGGCGTATACATTAACCAACACCACCCTCTCCCCCTGCAGCTTACCGCTCACCATCTCATATCTGCCGCCACTATCAGCCACAACCTCAGACGCCTCAAACGCCACCCTCTTCCCCCCCAGGATCGCCACCCCCCGGTTCTTCGAGTCGAGCCCTGAGTGGAAAACTTGCCCCACCCACCCCTTCCTCAGAAGGACCTGGTCCGCCACCTTCAGGTGGGTCTCCTGGAGCATGGCCACGTCCTCCTTCAGCCCCTTCAGATGCGAAAACACCCGGGCCCGCTTAACCGGCCCATTCAACCACCTTACGTTCCACGTAATCAGCCGGATCAGGAGGTACCCCTCCCCCTTCCCTGTCGGCTAGCCATAACCCATCGACTGCTCGCCCCTGGCCATCACCCATTCGGCCCGTTTCCCACGGCGATAGAACCTCACCCCAACCCCCCCGAACTCCTCCCTGGCCACTCCAGCAGCAACCCGGTATCCCCCCCCCCAGGCTAGGACCCCTCCTAGCCACGGCTCTCCCTCCACTGTACTCCCGTGAGCCAGCTGACTTCTGCTGACCCCGGCAGCTCCCGCTCTAACTCCGACCCCTCCCGATATGAGGTCCCCCCCTCCCCCCTTCATCAGCTCCTGGGCACTGCTTCAGCGCGGGATACCCGGTCTAATAGCCACGCCCCTCGCCACCAGCTCCACCCCCTCGTCCCGCAGCACGGGAAACCAGAGAAAAGCCCGCGCTTTCACACTGCCCCACCCCATCAACGCAGCTCCCAAATCGCAGTCCCAACCCAACCACCAACTCCATACCAACAAAGACACAGATCAACCACAAACCCCAGTACCCCTCTTAGAACACGAAACCATAACCCACATCGTCCGAAAGCAAGAGAAAAAACAAAAACAAACAGAATAACCCGCTACAGCATAAACAATGATACATGAATAGAATAGAAAAACTCCCACAGCCCCCAATCTCTAGTTCAAGTCCAGTTTTTCAGCCTGCACAAAGGCCCATGCCTCCTCCGGGGACTCAAAGTAGTGATGCCGGTCCTTGTAGGTGACCCACAGGCGCGCAGGTGGCAACATGCCGAACTTCACCTGCTTTCCATGAAGCACCGCCTTCGTCCGGTTAAACCCGGCTCTCCGCTTGGCCACCTCCGCACTCCAGTCCTGGTAGATACGCACTACCGAATTCTCCCACTTATTGCTCCTCACCTTCTTGGCCCATCGGAGAACACACTCCCTATCGCTGAACCGATGGAACCGCACCAGCACCGCCCGCGGGGTTTCATTTGCCTTAGGCCGCCTGGCCAGCACTCTATGGGCCCCCTCCAGCTCCAGGGACAGATGGAAGGATCCTGCCCCCACCAGCGAGTTCAACATCACGGCCACATAGGCCGGCAGGTCCGACCCCTCCAGCCCCTCCTCGAGGCCCAGGATCCGCAGGTTCTTCCTCCGTGACCGAAGCTCCATCTCCTCAAACCGATCTTGCCACTTTTTATGAAGTGCCTCGTGTATCTCCACCTTCCCCACGAGGGCCGAAACCTCCTCCTCGCGCTCAGAGGCCTGCTGCTGCAACTCGAGTATCGCTGCACCCTGGGTTGTTTGGGTCTCCAGCAGCTTACTCGTCATCACCTTCAGGGATTCCAACAACTCCCCTTTCAGCTCTGTGAAATAGCGCAGAAGGGCCGCCTGCTGCTCCTCAGCCCACTGCCTCCACTCCTCAGGGGCTCCACCAGCCGCCATTTTGTCCACCTTCCCCCGCTTTTCCAGGGGAGCTGCTGCCGTTTTTCTCCTCGCCCCACTTCATGTCCGAACCATAAATCCCGGGGGGTTTTGCTCCAGACCCCTTTATCCACCAGGAATCGTTGAATCGGTGCCGTTTGGGGCCCTTAAAAGAGCCCACAAGGCCTTTTAAAGCGGGAGCTGCCGAACATGCGGCTTAGCTCCGCATAGCCGCAACCGGAAGTCTGCCCACCCACTTATTCAAACAATAACTTTTCCCCTGACGGCTGAGGCCCGTGTGGCCTTCACACGGATCAAGGCTGATATCACCAAGGCCACAATCCACGCGGTGGATGAATCCATCCTTTATCAAGTAGAGAGCGACGCGTCAGACGTCGCGCTGGCCGCCACACTCAACCAGGTGGGCAGGCTAGCAGCATTTTTTTCTAGGACCCTTCACGCTTCCGAAATTCAACACCCCTCGGTCGAGAAGGAAGCACAAGCCATAGTGGAAGCCGTGCGGCACTGGAGGCACTACCTAGCCGGTAGGAGGTTCGACAACGCACAACGGGGCACAATAACAAATGATAAAATCTTGAGGTGAAAGATCAAACTCTCCACCAACAACTACGATATCAAGTATCGTCCTCGGAAGCTCAACGAGCCCCCAGATGCCCTGTCCCGCAGCACATGTGCCAGCGCGCAAGATGACCAACTTCGGGCTATCCACAATGACCTCTGCCACCCGGGGGTCACCCTGTTCATCCACTTCATTAAGGCCCGCAACCTGCCCTTCTCCTCCGAGGAGGTCAAGGCCATGACCATAGACTTCCAACTCTGCGCGGAGTGCAAACCACACTTCTATCGGCCAGACAAGGCCCACCTGGTAAAGGCCTCCCGGCCTTTTGAGCACCTAAGTATTCACTTCAAAGGGCCCCTCCCCTCCACCAACCAGAATATATACTTTCTCACCATCATCGATGAGTACTCCCGCTTCCTCTTCGCCGTCACCTGCCCCGACATGACCTCAGCCACCGTAATAAAGGCACTGCACAGCATCTACACACTGTTTGGTTTCCATGCCTACGTCCACAGTGACCGGGGTACATCATTCATGAGCGATGAGCTGCATCAGTGCTTGCTCGACAAAGGCATCGCCTCGAGCAGGACTACAAGCTATAACCCGCAGGGGAACAGGCAGGTGGAGAGGGAGATTGCAACGGTATGGAAGGCCATTCTTCTGGCCCTTAGGTCTAGAAGTCTCCCCATCCCCCGCTGGCAGGAGGCCCTCCCTGACGCCCTCCACTCCATCAGATCGCTCCTCTGCATGGCCACGAATGAGACCCCTCACGATCGTTTGTTTATCTTCCCCAGGAAGTCCATCTCCGGGGTCTCGCTTCCATCTTGGCTGAAAACTCCGGGACCAGTCCTTCTCCGGAGGCACATGAAGAGCCATAAGACCGATCCCCTGGTCGAGAGGGTACAACTGCTGTACGCCAACCCCCAGTACGCTTACATTGCGCAGCAGGACGGATGGCAAGATACAGTCTCCCTACAGGACCTGGCGCCAGCTGGTTCCCCCGCCAACGTGCCCCCCCTGCCTACATACCCCCCTCCCCGCTGCCCGCCGCCACCCCTGGGCCTCCTGTATTGTCCCGCGCCAACACCGCCGCTACCCCCGCACCTCAACCATCTCCAACACTCCGGACTGAGGCTTAAGCTCCAGACACAAAGGGCGCAATTCTCCGCACTCACGACGGTGCGGAGAATAGCGGGGGTCGTAAATTTTTACGGCCACGCTAGTCTGACACCCTCCCGCTATTCTCCCCCCCCCCCCCGACGCCCGACTCCCGACACGAATCGCTGCCGCCGTTTTTTTACGGCGAGCAGCGATTCTCAGCTGGCCGATGGGCCGAAGTCCAAGCCCTTTACGACCGTTTTTACGAACGGCAAACACACCTGGTCTGACCGTTCGTAAAAACGGCCGTAAAGTTCAGATCTTGGCAACCATGGCACCGATTGGCACGGCAGTACCACGGCCGTGCCAAGGGTGCCATGGGCCCGCGATCGGTGGGCACCGATCGCGGGCAGCGGGTCCGATTCCCGCGCACTCTTTGTCCTTCCGCCGCCCCGCTGTATGCATTCGCGGGGCGGCTGAGGGGCATCCTGGCCCGCGCATGCGCGGGTTTCGTGCAAATGCGCGATGATGTCATCCGCGCATGCGCGGGTTGGAGTCTTCCAATCCGCGCATGCGCGGCTGACGTCATGTGACGCATCAGCCGTCGCAAACTCTGGCAAGCGGGCTTAACGAAATTTGTTAAGCCCGCGATGCCGGAGTTCACGGCCGCGGCATACTAGCCCCGACCGGGGACCAGAATCGGTTCCCGGTCGGGGAGGGGGAGGCTGGCGTCAAACCCGCCCGTTTTTGACGCCAGTCTTACGATTTCTCCCTGTTTGGGAGAATCGCGCCCAAAGCCTTTGGAGTTACCACCTGTGACTACTGTGCCCGTCGCACCGCCCGAGCTGCGGAGGTTGAAGAGAACGATCCGGCTTCCAGACAGACTGAATATGTAATGACCCCACGTCACCCTGGCTCGACTTGATTTTTTTAACAGGGGGTGAATGTGATGAATGTATTCACCATAATGCATGCATGACACTGTAACCTGTGACCTATGACCTGGAAGTGGTGATATGAACTGCATCTAGGTACTGTACTGTAACCCCGGTATGGCTCCGCCTCTGGCTCCGTCCACACCGGGGCATATATAAGCCGGCCTCTTGTAGGCGGCATCCATTCTGTACTACTGACTCTGGCTGGGCAAGTTCATGACTAATAAAGCCTACTGTTCACTTGCTGTCTCTGCCTCACGGTGAATTGAAGGTATATCAGTCGACAAAGAAGCAACCTGATAGTGATGCCAAATGAGTGAACTGCCTGTTGAGAGACAGCATGCATTAGCAGTGATGTGAGAAATGTTACTGAGGCCTCAGGACCAACAGCAGTTAGATCTCATGTCTCACAGTTGTGGGGCACACATTTTTGGCAGAATTCAGGTTATAAACCTAGAAACAAAACAAAAAGTTTCCATCCCATAGGACACACAGCTTTTACAAAATAGCTGCTGTGGATGATGGGAATGCGAAATAAAAGCAGAAAATGCTGGAAATACTACAGAGGTCTGTGAAGTGAAGAACAGAGTCAACATTTCAGATCAATGACTGTTTGTCAGAAGTTTCTGTAAAATTGAACACAGCATTTTCAAAATGTTATCGCAAAGATTAATGTATTAAATATTGAGACAAGCATCTTTGTCTTTCTTTGATATTGCCCACTTTTATCAAATCCCAGTTCAGACACTTAAACATGGCTCACCCTATCAGATGAGAGTCTGGGGATCTTCATGACTTACACTGATGGAATCTGAGAAGAATGAGGTGAAATAGGTGATTGTCAAATTCTAAACATGGATTAGTTGTGGCCATAACCACTTTGCAAATGGGAATCTGTGATCCTTAATGCTGGTTCAAAAATCCCTTCAAGGACTCAAAACTGACCATGCTGCCAGGCTGAAGAGGAGAGTTTCCACTGATTAGGCGAGTTTAGAAGTTTTGTCTTTGTGGTGAATGTGTTCACCATAGTATAAGCTGTCTGTGTAGCACTGTGGCCCAATGGTAATGTGATCTCCTTATAGGTATTGTACTGGAACCTGGTGGGCTCTGCCTCTGGCTCCACCCTCCCTCAGACGGTATATAGACCGGCCGCCTGGGGACGCCACTTATTTGTACAGCAAACACAGGCAGGCAAGTTCTTGGTTAATAAAGCCTATGTTCACTCACTCTCCGTCTTGCAGTGAATTAATGCTACATCAGTCTTATTGTGCCCATGCACCTGAACAGACACATTTTATTTTCATGTTTTAACTTCCCTTTGGGATTCTTTGATGCAGTATCCCTTCAGGGAACCACATTTTTAAATTTCTGCCACAGTTTATTGGTTTTAGTTCATTTGATTGATGAAAAGAAGCAGACTTAATAATAATAATCTTTATTGTCACAAGTAGGCTTACATTAACACTGCAATGCAGTTGCTATGAAAATCCCCTCGTCGCCACACTCTGGCTCCTTTTCGGGTACACAGAGGGAGAATTCAGAATGTCCACTTCACTAGCAAGCACATATTTTTGGACTTGTGGGAGGAAACCCGAGCACCCGGAGGAAAGCCACGCAGACACGGGGAGAATGCGTAGACTCCGCACAGACAGTGACCCAAGCCGGGAATCGAAAGCGAGTCCCTGGCGCTGTGAAACAGTGCTAACCACTGTGCTGCCATGCTGCCCTTTGTACAACTGCCCACAATCATGTGACTCCAGCCTTCATCGCCTGACCAGCAGTCAAATCAGTCTACAAGTCTGGTTCTTCAGCTGCAGCAACTGCTTGAACCAATCAATCTTAAACTAGTTCAACTTAAGTCAGTTTTTTTTGCCCTCACCAGCCAACAGTCAGATCGAAGCCATGGTTATGTGTCCTGTTCTCCTGCAATAACAAGTTTATTCACTTCAGTGAACAGCAGTAATTCCAATGACAGGGGCTGCTGCTGGACCAGATAAAATGTCTCATTTCCTGCTCAGGCTCGTGTTTAAAACGGTAAAGTTGTAAAGAGTTTGCAGAGGGAGAGAGAAAAGTTTCTTGCCTTGTGATCTTCATCCTCAGTGTGAAGGGGATTTTTTATTTCATTACTTTTTATATCAGCCCACACTAGCCCCATTAGGCCCTATCCGCCTGTTCCAGTCGCAAATCAATTTTCTTTAAGCATGGCTGCTCAGGTGTCTTGATTCAAGGGCGGTGTTACATTTGGGCTTCTGCTAATCCAGGGGTGGGCAAACTACGGCCCGCGGGCCGCATGCGGCCCGCCAAAGGTATTTCTGCGGCCCACCAAGTCATTAAAAAAAAAAAGAAAAAAAAAATTTTTTTTTTTAAAAAATTTTTTTTTTTTTTTTTTAAATTTTTTTTTAAAGGTTAATGGGTGGGGGGCTGTTGGGTTACTTACTGGTATAGGGTGGATACGTTGACTTGAGTAGGGTGATCATTGCTTGGCACAACGTCGAGGGCCGAAGGGTCTGTTCTGTGCTGTACTGTTCTATGTTCTATATGAGGCGCCCACAATCATAACCGGGTGAAGTAATTATTTTACTTAATATACTATGCGGCCCTTTGTGAATTGTGAATTTCTGAATGCGGCCCTTGCACGGAAAAGTTTGCCCACCCCTGTGCTAATCATAGAATCATAGAATTTACAGTGCAGAAGGAGACCATTCGGCCCATTGAGTCTGCACCAGCCCTTGGAAAGAGCACCCCACTTAAGCCCAAGCCTCCACCCTATCCCCGTAACCTAGTAACTCCCCCTAACATTTTTGAACACAAAGGGCAATTTATCATGGCCAATCCACCTAACCTGCACATCTTTGGACTGTGGGAGGAAACCGGGGCACCTGAAGGAAACCCACGTAGACACGAGGAAAACGTGCAGACTCCACACAGACAGTAAATCAACCTTGGAACTGTGAAGCAACACTGCTAACCACTGTGCTACCGTGCCGCCCTAATATTGGAGCATAGCTTCATCTCACCTAAACCAGCATAGATACCACCATACATTCTGGCTCATTTATCCAGTTGTGTTCCTAGTTGTCACAACACCCTGGGCGAGTGCACGGTCAATTCCAGCCCCACTGGACCTGGAGTCACATTACAGGTGAAATTAGATTTTGGCTGGATTCTCCACCCGTGATGCTGGGAATGCGAATCGCTATCGGGCAGCGAATCGGGCATCGGCCAAAAAAGCAGGTGGGGACATGCAAAAACGGCATTTGCATGTATTCCAATATCTAGCGGGGAGTATCAGGGAGCGACTTGGTGAGAAGTCCGTGGATTTGCGGTGCCTCCCTCGGGATCGGGGTGGCTTGGCTCAGACCACCATTGCTGCAATCTGTGTTTTAAACTCATCCATTTGCTACAAGTTACAGACGCCTGGCTGCTCACTATACTGACTGTTCACTCTGTCCTGTATAAGTTCAGAGAGCCTATGGCCATCCAGGAAACCCACCCAGGCCACCATTCTGGAAACCCTCAGATCCCAGCTGACCCATCAATGGGCTAACCCACTCCTCAGGACCACCAACAATTTCCAAGCCCTGCCTGCCCATTCCAACCTGCTACTATCTATCCAGCTCCCGGGCAGGTTATCAGCACTTCTCTAGCACACCCAGGTACAACATCACACTGCAGCCCCACCCAAATGAGGACGCCCATACGGCCCACCCAATCAGGTCACCTGCAGTCGGCCCACTGGGGAAACAGGACATGGGCCACAGAGTCTATCACTGACGTGAGTCGCGGCAGCCACTGGTACCCCTGTTGACAGGGATGGGTGGTGAGGATAGAGGCTCCCGCATCATAGGCCTGGTGTGGGGTGGGTTTGGTGGGGGCAGGTGGAGGGTAAAACTGAAGTGAGGGGATGGCTCTTAGTTGACAAGGGTTACCCACTGTGGTTTTGGCTAATGAAGCCTGGTCGGAGGCCCCAGGCCGATGCGGAGACGTGTTGTAATGATGCCCATGCAGCAACCAGGACCGTCATTGAGCAGTGCATTGGTGTCCTAAAGGTGCGCTTCCGATGCCTGAACTACTCTGGTAGGGTGCTCCAATATAGCCCCAGGAGGCTCACTAACATTGTGTTGGCCTGCTGTGTCCTGCACAACATTGCGCAGAGGGGGGCCATGCTGAAGGCAGAGGGAGAAAACCAGGCCTCATCTGATGAGGATGGCCAGGAAGAACAGGGCATAGCGCCATGTTCTCCAGGGCCACCACACATGGGACAACCACCCCACCTTTCGATTTGCCAACTAAGAGGCCTCACCACTAGTGCTCTCCCGCCCTGTCCCATCTCTCCATAACAACCCACTTCCCAAGTGATGCCCTCTTCCCCATAGCCGCTCACATCCTTCCTGTCCCTCCTCCCTTCACTGCACCTTCCCTGTCCCACTGCCCTTCACTCCATCCCACCAACCCAGCTTCCCAGCCCCCCTCCGAGGATCTGACCTGTATTACAACAGGGTGTTAGCACTGGGAAGGCAGTATCAGCGGGTCTTGTCCAAGGGACCGAGGATGATGGCGACTCGCTGAGTTGAGCATTGGTGCTCCTCATCGTTTGAAAAAGTCTGAATCCTGCCTTCAGGATCATATTCCACTGTCTTCCCGGGTGATCCCTGCATGTGCAGTGGCCATTCCATCTCACGAGCCCATATATCCTTGGGGGAGGGTGGGGCCGGTGGTTATGGAGATGGTGACCGGTGATGGCTCGCTCACTGGATAAGCTGTCATACAAGGCGGCTTCATACATCTGGCCATATTCCCTGCCATGTCTGAGGGTGACCTCAGGTGGAACATTCAAGTGTCCTGGGGGCTCTGCCTCTAACATCCTCCAAAACCCCTCCACCGCCACCCCCCAAACACAGCTTCATAGCAGGCTCCCACATCCTCCACCTGGCACACCCTCTGGAGCAAGACAAAAAAGTTCAGGTGGGTCTCGTTCATGTCTGCCTGTGACCGGGTTCCCATCTCCTAAGCCTCAGCCATCAACCCCACAATATGTCTCTAGATTTGGACACCCTGATCCATGGCTGTGACGATCACTGTTGATGCCACCCATTTAGTGTTGGCCTAGTGCTGACCATGCATTGTCGGCACTATCTCCTTTACCTGAAGGCAGTTGGACTCCTCCAGCTGCACCTGAAGGTGCTGGAAAGTTGCTGACACCCCCTCCTATAAATCCTGGCTCTGCATCTCCACCAGTGATGGGATCATACTTTCCAGAAGTGCGATACCTGTCCAGGCTGCATCTCTTTCCTGGGATCAGGCAGCCCTCCAACCATCCGCTCCCTCAGGAGTCCCTACCTTAACCTGATGTGCTACAGTATGTGTGAAGTTCATCAGTAAAATGCCTCACCGAGGTGATAGTCTCTGCGATGGTGGAGGGTGCAAGTGACAGAGGCAAAAAAAAGTTGATGTCTTCCTTGCGCTGGTGCTCCGAGGTGTGCTGGGGATGTGGCTGGGGGTGAGATATGCCGGACAGCCCAGCCTCGGCTAATGGGGCTCCTGTGAGGCAAAGGACAAGAGACATGGTGAGATCTTGGGAAGGAGTGATCTGTGGGAGAGGGGTGCTTCACTGACTATAGGGACATCATATTGCATTTGGGGCACACTTGGTTAACACATGGTGACTCCGCCTCAGAGATAAGGGACACATAAAGGATGAGGTGAGACACATGGAGGCGAGTTCTACGGAGGTGTCTGTAGCTGATGGCATGTGTGGCAAGGCACCCGACCAAAGAGGACAATGGAAGTGTTGAGGTTTGGTGCAGGTTGGGGTGTGAGGGAGATGCAGGCATGTTGGTTGTGATAGGTCTCTAGGGAAGTGGGGGTGTGATGTGAGGGATGGTAGTGATGCCAAAGACTTACCCGAGCTGCCCGAAGGAGATCATTCATCCTCTTGCAGTTGCGGCACAGCTTGCCAGTCTGCCATGTCAGGCTGGCAGCACTGGCTGCCTCTGCCAACTCCTCCCAGGCCCGATTCATGATGGCAGGCTGGAGCCTCCTGCTCACCCTCTCCTCCACTGCATGCAGCATCCTATCCAGATCACCATCCAGAAATTGTGGTGCAGGTCTCCTCAGAGCCATCTTCTTGGCTGGAATGAGAGTGTGTGGGGATGCTTATTAGCATCTTCAGCTTGTCAAGCTCTTCAGCGCCAATTCTGGCCCCAGCGAATCTGACGCCTGCGGGAATGGTAATGGTAATTGCTCTAGATTCAAGTGGGCAGAGTGCTGAACAGCTCCACAAATAGCACCCTCAAGGGGAACATGAACCCCACGTAATTTAGTCCCGGCCTCAATACCTGGACGCCCAAACATAGAATCCTGCTCTTTATTTAAATGCCCGAGGTCTTTGGTTGAGTCCCGTAAACTAGTCACCAGGTTTGTAACTTTACAACACAACTAACCTTGTATTATGTACAGTATTATAATTAAACGGACAGGAAATGTAACTGACTGTCTACTACCCCTTTCACATCCCCCCCACCCCACTTTCTAACTCACCCCACTCTTTGCACACACAGTCACACACGAACAACACAGAGACAGAAGAATGGTGGAAAGAGAAAGAAAATATTAAATAAAAAGTAAAAGGATCTTTGATGCGCTGGAATGGATTCCAGTCAATGGGCGGGATTTTCCGACCTCTGCCGGGTTGAAGAATTGCCGGGGGGGGCGCCGTGAATCCCGCCCCGCCGCTCCAACGACGGCTGCAGAATTCTCGGGCGCCGATTTTCGGGCGGGGGCAGCGTCCCCCCCACGGCAATTCTCCGGGTCCCGATGGGCTGTGCGGTCAACCATTTTCGGCTGGTCCCGCCGGCGTGAAATGGACATGGTCCATCCCGGCGGGACCTGGCTTGGAGGGCAGTTAGCGGAGTCCTCAGGGGGTGCGGGGGATCCGTCTCGGGAGGGGGGGGGCCACGGTGGCCTGGCCCGCGATCAGGCCCCCCCCCGATCTACGGGCGGGCATGTGCCGTGGGGGCACTCTTTCCCTCCGCGCCGGCCATGGGGAAGCTCCACAGAAGAAACCTCCTGCGCATGCACAGGAAACAAGCCAGCGGTTCAGCGCATGCGCCAGAACATGGCGGCGGTTCTGCACATGCGCCAACTCGCGCCTGCCCATTGCAGCCCTTCGACACCGGTTGGCGCGGCGCCAACCCCTCCAGCGCTGGCCTAGCCCCCGGAAGTGCAGAGGATTCCGTAACTTCAGGGCGGCCCGGCGCAGGGGTGGTTCACGCCGCTCTTGGCGCCGACGTAGGGCCATCCGCCCAGTTGCGGGACAATCCCGCCCAATGTCTTTCCGAAGTTCAGGTTTTCATTTTGGCACTTCCTGCTTTCTCGGCTGGTAATGATTTACTCTGGCAAGGTTGTCTCCCTTCTCTGCATACTCAGCTTCATTCAGGTTCACAGCAAAGGGTGTGGAAGACACTCACTGCTTTCTTTCACTTTAGCAAAGAGGAAAGAGAGAGAGAGGGGAGAGAAAGAGAGACTGTTCCCTTCACTTCCAAGGTCTAAACACTTCTGCTAAATTCTCAGAAAGCATCATGCAGGAGCCAATCTCTGACCATTGTCAGGCAGTACACTGTCCCTGACTGCTGTCAGCAGTATACTGTCCCTGATCATTGTCAGCAGTACACTATTCCTGCTTAATCCACAGGTTGCCAGTTAACTAATCGATCCGACTTCTTCCAAAACCCGTTCCTAAGGTCCACTTGGTGGCAAGGAGTCTGGCTTCTCCTCTCCAAAATAAAAAACCTGGGAACACAGTGTCCTGGCAAGCAGGCTGTTTCAACTTTGAGTCTTTTGCTTCAAGGCACAATCCGATTATGAGTACACAGGCCAAAATTATAAAAGAACATTTTTAAAAATGGGAACAAAGGAAATAAACAGGAAGGACTTACATAGTAGAAATTCGATGGTAAACAAAGGCCCCAACTGTCCTCTCAGGGAGAAGATAAGCAATCCCGCAATGCTATTGTAGGAGGACCAGGAGAATTCTCCCCGGTATTTTGGGCAGTAGTCATCGCTTGGCAAATACCACTGAACCAGATGATCTGGTTATTTTTGAATAGCTCTTGTGGGTGCTTGTGAAAGTACAAGGTTCTGGCACATAAATGGTTAATATAGGGCTAATGGTACAGTACTGCCCACACAGTTCCAGGCTCAGTATGGTGTTGAGCAGCAATGTGTACTAAGCATAGAGACGGCAGCTAGCTTGCACCATTTACTGAACATGCCTAAATAGTTCTAGTGGTTAAAAAAGACTTAGGGCAGAATTCTCACATCTGAGGACTAAAACCTGTAGTGAGGGCAGGAACGAGGTGTGTTTCCCACCACAGTGTCCAGCGGGAAAACATGGCAAATCTTCCGACCCTGACCTTATTAATTATGCAGTCAGGTGTTTTGCACTGTATTCCATGATGGGGCAGGTCTGATGGCATATAATCTGCGATGCTATCTGGGTGTCACATTGAAATGGTACCGAATATCACTGACCCACTATTGAAGAAAGAAGGTGGACGTGAGATCATGAAAGGTGCTATTTAAATGCAAATTCTTCATTCTTTTCTTTCTGATACTCATTGCATGCAATAAGACTTTACCTGTTTTTTTTACGTGGTTCTGCATATTGACATTTCATTTGTTCTCTGTTGAATACATTGTGTTTATTCACTGGCACTGATTTACAATTTGACAGATGATTGTCTAATAAGTATTTATCATGTAATGAAAGATAGCTTTGCAGATGGCTTCAATTTTGAAACCAATTAAATCCAGAAACCCCTCATCAAAATGAGCATGAAAGGTAAAAGGGTGGGAGACAGGATTGAGATTTAAAGGAAATCTGTAAGATCCAGAGCTCGTAATTTGGAATGTTTCCTTGCCCTCCTGTAAGGCCCTGGAGCAGAATTATTTGTCTGTGGAGATTAAAGGTGATATATTTTGAGGTGCTTGTAGCCAAACTGGGTATGGATGATCAGGTTAGGTTAGGCATCATGAGCACAATCTTCAAACAATATGAAAACAGGGTTAGTTTAAAAAAGGAATTCATCTGTATTGAAAAATGCTTGTTTGAAAACCAGTTGAATCGGTCAATTTATAAAGTTAGAAAGTTATACATAAACATGAAGTACAAAGAACACGCCTGACCATTATTATTTTAAGCTGGTAATTTTGACTACACTGCTCTTTCTTGACGTCAGTAGCAATAAGGAGTCTGACTCTGACTTTGGTTTGTAGGGTCTAGATGAGCACTCATGGCACTTTGACAACACTTTCTGAAAAGCTCGGGTAACAGAGCATGAAGGATGTTTAAAAAGTCAAGACATTTAGGCAACATGAAAGGGCAACTAGAAGGATATCTGTCTTGCGAGAGCCACAGCTGCACAGAAAGCCACAGAAATCAAAACGTCTTAAAGGAGAAACATTGACTTGAAATCTGGTTAGTATTATTCTGGAATCTAGTTCATATTTTGCCTCTGATAGATGCTATTATTTTTAATGTTTAAGAATAACAACATGGCTTATAATATTATTGAAAGCTTAATGGGGGCTGGTTCAGCACAGTGGGCTAAATATGCAGACGAATGCCAGCAGCACGGGTTCAATTCAGCACGGTAGCATTGTAGCATTGTAGCACGGTAGCATTGTGGATAGCACAAATGCTTCACAGCGCCAGGGTCCCAGGTTCGATTCCCCGCTGGGTCACTGTCTGTGTGGAGTCTGCACGTTCTCCTGTGTCTGCGTGGATTTCCTCCGGGTGCTCCGGTTTCCTCCCACAGCCCAAAGATGTGCAGGTTAGGTGGATTGGCCATGATAAATTGCCCTCAGGGTCCAAATTGCCCCTTAGTGTTAGGTGGGGTTTCTGGGTAATGGGGATAGGGTGGAGGTATGGGCTTGGGTAGAGTGCTCTTTCCAAGAGCCAGTACAGACTCGATGGGCCGAATGGCCTCCCTCTGCACTGTAAATTCTATGAAATTCCTGTACCGGCTTCCCCGAACAGGTGGTAGCATGTGCCGACTAGGAACTTTTCACAGTAACTTCATTGAAGCCTACTTCTGACAATAAGTGATTATTATTTTTACTCAAAATCTTTATTTACACTGTTTTGTGGCTAATTCCAAATGCTCTTCATTCTAATTTGCTTAATTCAAATTAGCAGCTCATTCACATTTTTGACACTAAATTCCTACATTTAGTGCTTAAAATTATTGGATATTTCAATACTTTAGTGCAATGAATGACTTTGAATGCAGGACGGCATGACATTGATTAAATTGTAGAGACAATCACTTCATCTTATTTTAAATGCTTTGTGGACATCTTTTAAGTGTAAACATCTATTTTTCACAAATGATTTCTTGAACTTACTGATGCAGTGGAAAAGAAGATGGGTCAACTTGTTCTCTGGAGATTGCTCCCCATTTCAGAGTAACTTCATTGCAGTGTAAATGTAAGCCTACTTGTGACACTAAGAAAGATTCTTATTAACGAGGTAACGGGGAACCTGACAATCCACACCCAGTGACTCTCATGAGAGTTACAACAGGAGCAGCATTAATTGCTTTAAGGGAAGACTTTGTTTCTATCTTGGTTAACATGCCCACCACTTAGAGGAATTCCCTCAAAGTCTGGACTGAGGGGTTCTACCCGAGGCCAAAATAAAACAGCAAAGTGCCGTTGATTAGCGAGATATTTCTCAGCCCTGCTGCCACTGAGAAACGCCCCGCTAAACCCACCCAAAACCGGAAATAGAAATTCTTTGGCTAAATCATGCCACTAATCACTGAACAGACTTTCACCGTGACAAACACATTGGGGATTTCTTTTTCTAGTTAATCCAGGCGAATCCTCCAGATAACTTTAACCCCCCCCCCATGTACTTGGTCTCTTCAATCTGAGTGTGAATTCCCAACTGTGTCCTGTGTGGTGACTATCAGAAAATAATATTTTCATAGAATCATAGAATTTACAGTGCAGAAGAAGGCCATTCAGCCCATCTAGTGAGTCTGCACCGGCCTATGGAAAGGGTACCCTACGTAAGCCCATGCCTCCATCCTATCTCCGTAACCCTGTAAAACCTTTTGGACACTAAGGGGCAATTTAGCATGGCCAATCCACCTAACCTGCACATCTTTGGACTGTGGGAGGAAACCGGAGCACCCGGAGGAAACCCACGCAGGCACGGGACAAAGTGCAAACTCCACACAGACAGTCACCCGATCCTGGAATTGAACCAGGGTCCCTGGAACTATGAGGTAGCAGTGCAAACCATTGTGCCAGTTGCTTCATTGCAGGATGAGCAATATCTGTTTCCACACACTCTTTCTCTCAGACCACTACAGACTGCCTGTGAGATTCTGTGATATTCGAGATACTTCAACCCAACACCTCAATGGATTTTATACTTACTTTTCCCTTCAGAGCCCATTTCCACAGCAACTTGTATCACATGGGCCTTGTTTCCAGGAAGAAATGCGAAATAGCTATCTTCCAGACCCCCGCCCCAGTTTATCTTGCAATGAAACAGGCAGGTTAAAATATAACGTTTGTGAAGTGCAGCATTTATAGCTAATCTCACTTTAGGCTTGTAGCTGTTCTATTCTAAAGTATGATATATCAATACCTGTATTGATCAATATAGAAGGCAATTATCAGAGCTGCACTCATAGACCTGCTTCCATGTTAATAAAAGCCTTTGGGCTGCCCTTAACCTGCTTATCTAATGCAATAACAAATTTGAAATATTTGCAGGCTGTGTAACTTTGTTTTTCTCCACATGTCTAGATTTGACCTTATCCTTCAAAATGAGATTAATGACAATCCTGGCGGTTGTACTCATGACCCTCTGTGTCCGATTGCTGCTCCCTTTTTATAAGGAACGCGAAATGATTGAGACAGGTAAGTTTTCAAATTTATTACTAGTGTGAAAGTGCTACTTGCATTAAAAATATATACTTTTTTTGCAGGCAATAATGAGCATTTATGTGCTGACAATAATGAGCGCAATTCAGCGGATAGAAACTAAAGTCCGCTGTCATGCGTGATTATCAGGGTGTTTCCCAGCGGCTACAGCACCGTCCCTCACCCCTCTAACTTGGGGAGGCCTCCAGGAATGCCCCCTGACACCCCCTCCAAGTGGCAAGTACCCCATGGTCCCGGCCCCTGGCATTGCCAACATGGAACCTGGGCACCTTGACACTGCCAGCCTGGCAGAGTGTCAGGGGCACTGCCAAAGTGCCTGGGTGGCACTTCCAGGGTGCCCAGGTGCCAGGGGGAGTTCAGGAGTACCACCTGATCCTGTCCCCAATCACTCATGAGTCTCCAATGGATTGGGAGACCCCCCAAATGTCATTACACCTGCTTCACATTTGTGTAGAGCGGAACTAAACGTCATCATGAGGTCTCCCGAGTGCAACCATTAAGTTCCTGGTGCCGGGGGAATCTGGTGTCAGGGTATATAAATGAGCCGTGAGTGATCCAGCTCACACCGGGCAGAGCGAGTCGGGTCACTTGTGATCGGCCCAGCACCCAGCACAGAGCCCGATTTGGGGCGTGATTCAACTGTTGCGCCTGCCTCTGGGTGCAACGGGGTTACTGAATCGCACCCTATATCCAATGTTATTTGTCAGGGGATGTTCTTAACTATACGTTTGTGGGGTTCCTATGAGTCAGATTTAAGGAGTATTTTCAACTGGTTTGATAGAAATAAATGTCTGAATTATTTGGGAAAATCCGAAGTCATGTTAAAGCTTTTTTTCATTAAATATGCTGCTCTTGTGTTTTTATTGCCCTCTCCGAATGGCACTTAAGGGTCAACCACATTGCTATGGCTCTGGAGTCACATTGTATGCCAGACCAGGTAAGAATGACCTTCCCAAGAGGATATCAGTGAACCAGACAATTGACAACAGTGTCACATAGGGGCTGTTTAGCACAGGGCTAAATCGCTGGCTTTGAAAGCAGACCAAGCAGGCCAGCAGCACGGTTCAATTCCTGTAACAGTCTCCCCGGACAGACGCCGGAATGTGGCGACTAGGGGCTTTTCACAGTAACTTCATTTGAAACCTACTCGTGACAATAAGTGATTTTCAATTTCAATGGGCATCATTAGACTTTTAATGTCCATATTTTTATTGAATTCAAATTTCACCATTTGCCATGGTGGGATTCTGAACCCAGGTCCCAGACCATTACCCTGGGCCTCTGTATTACTAGCCCCGCAACAATACCACTGCGCCACTGCCTCCCTGAGGATGAACTACGTCAACCAGGAAGATCACAAGGTATTTTCTGAGTTAACTGAACTCAGCTGGGGTGGAAATTAAGGTGTTCTGATAGGCCATGGCACGTCTGAGTTAAGAAGGGCAGTCACATTTCTTGCTTGTTTGCCCAACAGTGATGCCCTGCTGGCATGAACATCTATGGATATCAAATAAGGAGAGAATTATGATTCCCAAGGTAAAATGGACATTCAAAGCTTAATATAAAGGTTAATAAATGGTTATTTAGGCAAAGTGCTGACAGGTAACCCTGCCATGAATCTGTCCATTGGTGTAGAAATGAGAAAGAGCCAATTAATAAACAGGCAATGTGCTGTGAGCACGTGCCAGAAGCAATAGGACTTAAGCTGACATGATGTAGTCTTTGACCTCAGTTTAATGGTCGATATCAGCTGCCCCCTTCGGTTGTGCCTCGAGAGGCAACTTCTCCAATTGCAGAATCCAATTTAGGCCGCATGCCTCATTAGCATTACCCCTCGGGTAAATCAGAGGAACTTCGGAACAGGAGTGGGCCATTTGGCTCCTTCTGTTCCACCATTCAATAATATCATGACTGATATGACACCCTAACTCCATATTCCTGTCAATTCTGTTGGGTTAACAAAATTCTTTGGAACCTCAGATTTAAAATTAACAATTGATTTGTCAATTGATGTACAATATAACTTTCCTCACCTGTTACATGTCAAAATGTTTCCTAAGTTGACTCTTGGAAGATTTGGCTCTTATCTTTAAACTATGTTCCCTAGTCCTGGATTTTCCAATCAGTGAAAATAATTCATCTTTACATCGAGCCTATCAATTTCCCTTAATATCATGAAAACTTTGATCAAATCATTTCTTGAACTTTATAAATTGCAAAAAATTCAATCCCAGTTTGCATATTATTCCTGAGGAAGCAGAGGGTGGGGACCTAGGGAGCATTAAGAAGAACACAAGGAGGGCAGTCTTGACAAATAGTGTCCATCGGGGGTGCTGTGCAGCCAAAGGGCAACATTTCAGCTCTTCCTGGTTGCACAGAAAGGTGAGGACACATTACTTGCTCAGTTGCTGCAACTCCAGCAAAACCTGAATGGCTGAGCCTGATTCACTCAGCCCTAACTTACTGAAGTGTCCTTTATGGTGTCAATCTCCACTGCGGCAAATTCAAGGAGTCGCTGCCACCTGGGACACCTAAAAATTATCCAAGGAACAATTGCTATCCCAATGTCATGAGGAGGTAAGGAAAATGAAGAAAAAGTCTGCTGAGAGGAAAGCACTTCACTGCTTTCGATGTGGTCCAACAGCTGTAAATCATAGCTCGGTATTTGTAAACATTGCAGTTTGTTTCACAGCTGGGTACTTGAGATTTATTTAAGTGTGAAGGAAAAGGAAATCAAACAGTCCAGGCAGCTGGATGTGTAAGCTGTCAATCACAGCAATTTCTCATTGATGTGAATGAAAGCCTTGCAGAGCAAAGATCTGAGGGGGTTTAAACCCTGGAGATGCGGTTTTCGTTTTTGAGGAATTTACATCTGTTGCTTTCCCTGCCTGAGGCAGGAGGTGTAGGGCACAAGTCAATTTTAAAGTAGTGATTATTTTAACTATCTCTGTCTGCACTGCTCTCTGGCTCCCAGGTAGGGGTCCTTGTTATGAGGGAGGGAACGGTCTCTGATATGGAGAGTCTCTGCTACGGGGGGGGGGGGGGGGGGGGGGGGGCGGGGGGAGGAGGGGGGGTCTCTGCTATGGGGGAGGTCTCTGGTAGAGGCTCTGTTCTGGGGGTAGCTGGTGGGAGTCGGCTACCCTTGTACTGTTGGGGAGGGGGGGGGGGGGACCCAAGAAATTCCTGTGTTGGGGGGAGAATTGCACTTGAGGGATAAGTGGACCAACCACCGAACCTCGCTGTCGGGCCCCTGGCTCAATATGACGGCCAACAGCTTCATTCGCCAGGGAATCCCTTCCAATCCCTGCCATGCATAAATTTGCATGACAAAGGACAGTGAATCGCTTCTGGGCACCGCTCCCAGCGCAAGCGCAAATTAGAGGTAATTCATCTCTGGCAGGAGAACAAAGGGCTGGATTCTCCGATTTTGTGGCTAAGTGCCGACGCCAGCGTGGGAACTGTGGAGTTTTACGATGCCAAAATCGGTGCTGAACCCTCACCGGTCCTGGGACCAGTGAGGGGCTAGCAGCCACGGTGGGTAAAACTCCTGGGTCACATGCCAAAAATGGCTGGAGAATGGCCGGGGGCCGTGGCCGCATATGTGCACGGCGAAGACTTGCGGCGGTCGTGCCATACATGGCGCCGGCCATGTGCGGAGCTTACCTGCCAAATACTGCCCCACTGGCCATCCCCCACCAGTCCCCCAGCCCTCGCGGATGCCCCCCCCCCTACCAGCAGCTTGGCTCCCACCAACTGTGGTGGTGCTGGACACAGTCCGCAGCCTCCAAGCCGGGTTCCCGATCGCTGAGACCACACGTTCCCGCGTGGTCAGGAAGCCGGATCATCGGGAGTGGAGCATTGAGGGATGGCGCGCGATGCCATTTTGGAGGGATGAAGAATAGAAAACCAGGGTCAAACCGGTGCCGCCCTCGATTTGGGCGTCGGAAGGGATTTTCCGTTGATTGCCGGTTACGATATCGGCATCGGGCAATGGAGAATCAGGCAACCTCTCCCAAACAGAGAATTCAGCCCATTTCAAATTTTGCAGACTGCACAAAATTAGGTGGAAGTGTGAGGTGTGAGCAGGGTGCAAAGATGCATTAAGAAGATTTGGAGAGGTTAGGTAAGTAGGCAAAGATTTGTCAGATGGAATACAAAAGAAATGTGAGGTTATCCGTTTTGAATTCCCCGCCTTCGGGATTTTCCGTTGCACGGGCAGCCCGGGGGTTCCTGACGGCATGGGGCTGCCCACAATGGGAAACTCCGCTGGCCACCGGCAAGACGGAGAATCCCGCCCGAAGAGTTCTTAAATGGAAGTGTTACACTTCAGCCAGCCAATGGGCTTTCCTCTGTGGGCACCCCCCACGCCTTTGGGAAATCCTCGGACGTGAGTGTGTTACCGGCGAAATGGAGGATCCCGCTGACAGAGAATCCAGCCCATAATTCCTGGGATGGAGGAATTGTCCTCTGGAGAAAGATCAAATAGAATGGGCCTTTATTCTCTGGAGTTTAGACGAATCAGAAGTGATTTTTTAAAAATTCATTCACGAGATGTGGGTGTCGCTGGTTAGGCCAGCATTTATTGCCCATACCTAGTTGCCCTTCAGGAGGTGGTGGTGAGTTGCCTTCTTGAACCGCTGCAGTCATTGAGGTGTAGGTACACCCACTGTGCTGTTAATGAGGGAGTTCCAGGATTTTGACCCAGCGACAGTGAAGGAACGGTGATATATTTCCAAGTCAGGATGGTGAGTGGCTTGGAGGGGAACCTCCAGGTGGTGGGGTTCCCAGGTGCTCTTGTTCTTCTAGATGGTAGTCGTCGTGGGTTTGGAAGGTGACGTCTAAGGAACCTTGGTGAGTTACAGCAGTACACCAAGTAGATCCATTATGGGCCAGGGTTGAGAGAAAACCAAAGTATATCATGGAGTTCACCTGACCCACAACTTTAAATAGATTTTGATTATGGGGAGCACAAGGCCCCACAAGGGCGCGGGGCGATTGGACCCCGGGGGGGGGGTGCCCCCACGGGGTGCCTCCACGGTGGCCAGGCCCGCGATCGGGGCCCCCCGCTCAGACGCCGGGCCAGTGCCCTGGGTGCACTCTTTCTCCTCCGCCGCCGCCACGGCCTCCGCCATGGCGGAAGTGGAAGAGAAACCCACATCGCGAATGCGCCGGTGGTGATGTCAGCGGCAGCTGGCCGCTGACGTCACCGCCGGCGCATGCGCCGACCGGCAAAAGCCTTTCGGCCAGCCCCGCTGCCGGGCGGCGGTCCTGAAAGGCCGCTGGCGCTGGTTTTTTGCGCCAGTCTTCTGGTGCCAACCGCTCCGGCGCGGGGCTGGCCCCCAAAAGTACGGAGAATTCCCCACCTTTGGGGAGGCCCGACCCCGGAGTGGTTGGCGCCACTCCCCTTACGCCGGGACCCCCTGTCACGCCGGGTAGGGGAGAATCCCGCCCCAGCTCTCTGTTCAGTCAGTATGAAGGTAGCTTTTAAAAATGGCACCATTAACCTCCCTGACAGTGTCTGTCAGCCATTATTGCCTAGCTCCCCTACTGGCCTGCTGCTAATTGGCTGTATCGCAGAAGATCTCCCTTATCTGCCCTTTCTGTCACTTATCCAAAAATGTTTGATAGAAGTTGATCAGCCATAACTTTTGCTTTTGGAATCTATGTTGAGTACTCTATTAACGTTTTGGTTTCTAGATGTTTTCAATTACATTTTTGATGAACAATTCTATTATCTTTTCTATCACCAGTGTAAAGCTAATTGGTCCAGTGCTTTTAAACTTGTTCCAACTCCTATTTTACATCTCATTAGCTGTCTCTCAATCCTCTGACACTATTCCTTTTTCTAATTAATTTTTTATATATAATATCACCTTTTTTAAATCTCTCAGCAAACTTCTTTTTATATGTTAGATACAGCCCATCCAGGACAAAGATTTTATCTTCTTTAAGTTTGTTTAGTTTATCAATTCTCTCACCGCATTCTCTCTTAAATGTCTCTATGGTCAAAATTATCTGTCTTCTCTCATTGGCTGAAAGGCCTAAAGACTGGAATGCCAAATTTTCCATTCTCACTTACAGCTGGTCCCACCTCAGACGTCATTGGAGAATCCCGCCATGTATCTTTTTTGATCTCTTCTTCGAATGTAATGGCTACTGGCTGGAATTCTCCAGCTGTTGCGATTCGCTTTTCCCGCTGACAGTGCACCCCCACCCGTAGGTTTTCCCGAGCATGGGGTGGCTTCAATGAGAAACCCCACTGACAAGCAGCAGGAAGGTAGAATCCCATCACCAGCGACTGGAGAATCCAGCCCACCATGTTAGCTACCATGGTAAATACTGGGGCAAACTATTTAGTATCTCTGCCATTTTGCTGTCTTTATCTGTGAGGTAGCTATGCATAAACCTGAGTAACCCTATCCCTGTCTGATTTTTCTTTGTTTATTTGTATGGACAATATTTTACTATTCCTTGATTACTTAATTTAATTTCTAATTTTTCTTCTGATTCATTTCCATTATTAGATCCACCAGATATATCCTGGGTAAAAAAGGATGGAAGAAAAGGCAAACATTGCAAAACCCCTACTGCTTGTACCCCTATTGATATCTGTACTTGCTCATTTGTTTGGGGTGGATGAAATCCTCCATGATTTTGATTATGGGGAGCACAAGGCCCCACAAGGGCGTGGGGCGATTGGACCCCGGGGGGTGCCCCCACGGGGTGCCTCCACGGTGGCCAGGCCCGCGATCGGGGCCCCCCGCTCAGACGCCGGGCCCATTGGGGCAGCAAGGTAGCATGGTGGTTAGCATAAATGCTTCACAGCTCCAGGGTCCCAGGTTCAATTCCCGGCTGGGTCACTGTCTGTGTGGAGTCTGCACGTCCTCCCCCTGTGTGCGTGGGTTTCCTCCGGGTGCTCCGGTTTCCTCCCACAGTCCAAAGATGTGCGGGTTAGGTGGATTGGCCATGCAAAATTGCCCGTAGTGTCCTTATAAAAGTAAGGTTAAGGGGTGGGGTTGTTGGGTTACGGGTATAGGGTGGATACGTGGGTTTGAGTAGGGTGATCATTGCTCGGCACAACATTGAGGGCTGAAGGGCCTGTTCTGTGCTGTACTGTTCTATGTTCTATAATTATTCTATATTCTTTGCTCATTTCACATATCTTCATACATACCTGTTTATTCCAAACTTACCTTAGCTGTTCCAGCCCAGTGTTCCTTCCTGAGTGACACCATGGGCGCAATTCTACGGAAATATTTCTAAGTGTTGTAGCGACTGGAATAACTGCGAGCTCCCCCGCGCTCGGCCCAGTGAGGCCGGTAATGCAATTCAACATTAATTGGCACACTTAACAAGGCCTCGCGGGCTTCTCTCCACAAATAACGCCTCAACAGCTGATTTGCCGGAATCGCGCTCGCCAGCCCCTTGCTAACAAGGTCCAGCAGCACTTAAACTGCACTTGCACAGCCAACCCCAGCCAGCTCGCAATAATGGCGCCGAGGAGACAAGCTCCAAGATTCAGATATGCTGACTTGAGGAGCTTCCTGGAAGCGGAGGAGGGATGTCCTGTTCCCTGAGGGTTCCCGAGGGTGAGCCACAAGAGCCTGGGCCGAGGTTGCGGCAGCCATCAGCTCTGGGAGTGTGACCAGGCAGGAGGACTGGCCTTCAGTACAGGGCAGCACGATTGAGTAGGCACCACAGCCCCCCCCCCCCCAACCTTCTCCCTCCCCTCCAACCTTCCTTCACCCCCCACTCCATTCAACCCTCCTTCACACACACCCCTCCCACAACTGTGAACCACGCATGTGTGTCCTCAGGAAAAGTTCTCCCACAATCAATGGGAGAGGACTCAGACTGACAGTGGGGTGTCGGACATCAGAATCCTCACCACCTTCGAGGATTGGACCCTGAAGATGACTGCTGTGGCTGAAGACAGGGCGGTCACCTACGCGGAGGGTGACACCCGCCGCAGGGGTGAGGAACCACCGGGCTCCACCTGGACAACCTGTCAAATGTGAGTACTGATTGCCATACTGACTGACCCATCCCTTCCACTGACCACATGTCCATTCACCCGCAGGTCCTCCAGCCAATGGAGCCAGCCCATATCGGGCTGCACTCCCTCCTGACTCCGAGGAGAACACCTCGGAGGGGAGCTCCGGGGATGCAACTATTATACTCGCGGCACAGCTGCCATATCCTCCGCCAGCGTAGATACACACACTTCGGTGGGAAATACCAGTGGTCAGGCAGCTGGGGCACAATCTGGTGAGCACAACACAGCTGATAATGCACATCTGGTGGAGGCAGATAGCATTTGGAGGAGGGCTGCTGGTTCTCTGGCCAACACTGCTCGGGTGGCGACCGCAGAGGACAGCCTGGTGCACGATGTTGGCAGCATGATTGAAGGTGTCTGAGGTGCCGTGCACTCTCTGACAGTCATGGCTGAGGGTCTCGACAGAATGTCTGCCTCGCTGGGGGATGTCACCCAGTACCAGGCTGAAATTATGAGGTTTAGCAGGACATGTCCTGCTCTCAGTTGGGAAAGACCGAGGCGCTGTGGAGCTTGTCCCAGTCACAGGTTGGCATTGCTGAAGCATTGCTGAGTGTGGCCCGGTCACTGGGGGATGAGTCCCAGTCACTGAGGAGCATCGCCGAGGGCGTCGACACAATGGTGCAAACCATAGGGAACCGCCAGGGCTGGCAGAGCCAGATGATACAGGGGCAGCCGGGACTCAAACCAGCTGCCCCTCCGCCCCAAGGTGGACCCCAAGGCCCTATGGGCACTAGCCGGGAGGAAGGGGCACTGAGTGCCAACCAGGACCGTCCCAATGAGTGGCAACGATGGGCACCAGCTTCCCCTAGGTCCACCCTTCTGATGAAGCTGTGTTTCACAGTAAGAACACAGTACAGGGCAGCACGGCTGTGCATGTGCCGGTGACACAGGAGCTGGCCCAAGAGCCCCCAGAGGACGCCTTCCAGGGTCATCGAGGGCCACGGGATGAGGTAGGCAGTTGGCAGCCTCCACCTCAGATGTGCAACCTGGTGTCACACCTATACATAGTGGTGGAGGTAGGAGGGCCAGGATCATTGAGGGCACTGGGGGAGGGGGAGGAGATTGGGGGAGTAGATAGGAGGTAGGGAGGGCAGGGTTTGGGGTGGAGGGGTGGCACCACCGGAGTGGGGTATTGTACCGCACATTAAACCCCTTTGTGCACAACCATTATGATGCCTCTGTCACTTTCTTCCGCAATGCGAGCTGACCCCCGGACCCTTTGTTGCTCGTTCTGGGTGAGTGTGCTTAACACTCAATTTTGCTCTGTTTCGTTCGTTAGCTTTGGAGTCACCAGGTATCGCTAAGATACCGCCACAACTTTCAAGATCAAGTTCAAAGCAATAAAACCATACACCAATTAGTAAGTTCAAACAAGACACGTTTATTATATTACAGTAATCTACTAATCATGCATATAAAACTATAAGACTCGGCTAATCCTACCAATACTAGGCCAAATACTTATCTGGATAAGGGGACTGCCGGATCAGGGAACAACGGCTTCTAGCTTTGTCCAGGGTCCGCAGGCTTCCAGTGGTTATGGTCTAAAGGGGTCAGGAGTGTCTATTCCCGTAGCGTGCGTTGTGACTTACTTGCTGGCGGCTTCTGCCCAGACCTCTCCTGCACAAGGTTCTTCTGCTGCAATGGCATTCTGCTGGGAGGGCTGGCTGGTCAAGGAGAGGCTGACAGAGAGAGAGAGCTGGGGTCGCGGTCTCTGTCTTATACTCCTCTCAGGGTCTTGCACCCACCTGGGTGGACCCTCTATACTCTCGTAATTGATTGGGTCTCTTCCCAATCGATTGATTTGAATTCCCCAATAACGTGGCAGTATTTCGATCACTGGGGCGGTTCTTGGGACTTATTGTTTTGGGCTTCTTTGGCGCCGAAAATTCTAGCCTTCCATTGAATGTATCGATTTGTGTTAACTTGTTTCTTTTGTGCCTGGGGATCGCCCGGTATCGCCTCATTAATATGTTAACTGTTTTCTTTTCATAGTGCTGTCTGATTTCTGCAACAGTCAAAACTGGTTTCTGCAGCAGTCCAAATATGCAAGCGCTCTGCAAGCTGCTTGCTTTTTACAACCTGTCCATTTTCCCTGCATTCCTTGCAATCTTCCATTTTGTGTTTGGGCAGTGGTCACCCCAGGTGGCTACACTCCTTTGCCCATCTCTCCAGGCATCACCACTCCCTGTGCACCCACCCACCCTCCAGCCCTGAACATGTCCCCGGAGCTATGACCCATCCCCTGGGTGTTCGCGTGTTGTGTGTGTGGTATTGCCTCCCGCAGTGCTCAGGTACAGTGTTCGGCATCAGGGTGTGATTGGGATGCTGGGCAATGACCCCCCCCCCCCCCCCCCCCCCCCCCCCACACACACATGTTGCATCCACGGGAATCCACTTGGCATGTGTGAAGTGCTCACTTAACCACAATTGCCAATTCCCTAACAGCGATAGCCTTCAGCCGCACAGCCAGAGGCTTCAGCAGTCAGTGGGGGTTATGGGTGGTCGTTGGGGCAGATGGGCAGGGACAAGGGTTGGCCCCGAAATGGGGAACACATGATCCAGGAACTGGAATGGGGGTTCCGTGAGCAGTTGCTCCCCGGTTACCCCCCCCATCGCCTCCCCTGAACCTCCCATGATGACCCCCCCCTCTGCAGAGCCCCCCCCCTGCTGAGCACTGATGCAGCAAGCCCAGCACCCCGGGATTTTTGACTGTGAGCAAAGATGGCTACTCACCTCCTTGGGTCCCCACAGAAGCCTTTCCGCCAGGTTCACGTTTTACAAAAGGAGTACTAATCGGTGCCAGTGAGAGCACTTGCTGAGGAGGCTGCTGAATGACTGGAGGTCGTTGGATATGTGGTGGCTCCTATTAATTATATGAAAATAGGGCTTAAGTGGTGATAATTGATTTTTTTGCCATGCTTTGGCGAGATCCCGATTTTGTCTACTGGAGCGCACCGGTTGCATCGCAAACTGTTTGTCACCTGGCACAGAACTCATTTTTGGCCTCTCCCACTATTCACCAGCTTCGTTACGCTTGAGCAAGAGCGTAACGAGGCCGGAGAATTGTATCTCATAATTATGTTATATGAATGCATTTGATCATATGTGAATAAATATGTCATCAAAATAACATTGGAGTGAAATCATACTTTGCAACATTAGCACAAGGTCTGTCATTGCCTGTTATTTTCGTGGAGACACAAACTAGTAAAGTACCGAGATTGAAATGTCATGTGAATATGTCAGTATTTGCATGTTAATCTCACACAATATGACCTCAGCCCACTCATTGTACACTTTAACTTTTTACTTGCTTTTTCAGATGATTTCATTGCAGGAACTCAATTGCAGTATTTCCCACATTGACTGTGAACTAGAAATAAACATGACATTTCACTATAAACAAGTAAAGAAACACAAAATAGTTTTATGGCTTTGCTCTCTAAGGATCCAAACATACTATTATTTATTATACTTGCATTTCACAAACACTAACCTTTGGTTGACCCTGTCAATGAAAAGAAGAAAACTTGCATTTATACAGTTCCTTCCATTATCTCAGGATGTCCTAAAGCACTGACCAATGAAGTTCTTTTGACCTGTAGTCATTGTAGTAATGTTGGAAAGGCAGGAGCCAATTTGCAAAAAAGAAGGTCCCATGATAATGAATTTTATCCATTAGAGTTAGCATATCTGTCACCATTATAGTGCTGGAGCAGCTCCATAAAGCTTACAGAGACAGAAAGTATTAGAGATTAGTTTAATTTTTCCTGTTCCAACCCAACCAAAACCCCACCCGAAAGGTTAATCATTAATTGATAGAAATTTATTTTCAATTCTCACCATGACAGCTTGTGAATGTAAATTCAGTTTTGAAAGAAGTTGAAAATGAAAAGCTGGTCTCAGTAAAAATGACTGTGAAGCTATTGGAATGTCATGTAGCGGCACAGTAACACAGTGGTTAGCACTGTTGCTTCACAGCTCCAGGGTCCCAGGTTCGATTCTCGGCTTGGGTCACTTTCTGTGCCGAGTCTGCACGTTCTCCCCGTGTGTGCGTGGGTTTCCTCCAGGTGCTCCGGTTATCTCCCACAGTCCAAAGATGTGCAGGTTAGGTGAATTGGATATTCTAAATTCTCCCTCTTGTGTACCCGAACAGGCACGGAATGTGGCGACTAGGGGATTTTCACAGTAACTTCATTGCAGTGTTAATGTAGGCTGACTTATGACAAGAAAGATTATTATTAAAATCTACTGGTCCACAAATGTCCTTTACAGAAAATCTTGTCTGGCCTCGCCTGGATGTGATTGGTTCTTCATTCTCCTCTGAAGATGCCTATCGTATCAAACTGCTTTTGCAAGTTCAAGAAGGTCCACCATCACCTTCTCTGGGCAACTAGGTGGGGCAATTAATATTGGCTTTCGCCACATCCCAAGAACCTTTTTTTTTAAAAGGCACTGTACCCACACAACAATCCGAGGATATCAGTAGAGTGCTATTTTTGATACACATTCAGAAGTTCCTCAACGTTTTCAGACCTGCTTGGTGTAAATGGAAGTCTTGGCGCTTGTGCCAAAAGGAATCTTTGTTTATAAGTATGAGTGTGAACATTTCTGATCAACTCTTTGACCAACACAAAAGCTCACAGACAAAGGTATTACTTTAAAAAGTCTAATTTTAGTTCCAAAATGGCTCACATTACAAAGGCAACCCTTGTTCAGATTGGCCACAAGATGGTTAGTGAGGAAAATAGAACAGTTGGTGCAATCGCTACATTTACTTTCCTGAAGTTGAAGCTGATACATGAAGCGATAAGTAGAAAAATTCAAAATGAAGGGGAGCATTTAAATAATGAAATTACCATCGGCTCAGTTACAATCATGCTAAACCTTCAATAATTAGGAGGCTGAACAGGTATTGCAGTGAGAGATACTTCAATAAGCAGGGTGATTGGTATAATAAATGAATAATTCAGTCATTGCTTAATGATATATTGTATGATTCGACTGTAACTCAGCATTTTCCTTGCATTGTAAAGACTATTTAGGAAAACTGGGTGACTCCTTTTTACCTAATGCAGTTCAAGAGGGATTGCACATGGTGGACAGTGCAATTCATCGCACAATGAAAAGGTAAGAGCATAAAACCTATTAAAAATAAATATTGCTGTTCAAATTCAAGTTAGACGAGTAGTTCTCATGCGGTCTTGCACAAGGGTTCCTGAGTTTCACAAAGGCTACCTCCAACCCCTGCTGTAATTTTGGCAAGGGGTCAACAGAAACTGGATTCCTAAATTTATTTGATCTAGTTGGACTTCATAGAATTTGCAGTGCAGAAGGAGGCCATTCGGCCCATCGAATCTGCACTGGCTCTTGGAAAGAGCACCCTACCCAAGGTCAACACCTCCACCCTATCCCCATAACCCAGTAACCCCACCCAACACTAAGGGCAATTTTGGGCACTATGGGCAATTTATCATGGCCAATCCACCTAACCTGCACATCTTTGGACTGTGGGAGGAAACCGGAGCACCCGGAGGAAACCCACGCACACACGAGGAGGATGTGCAGACTCCGCACAGACAGTGACCCAAGCCGGAATCGAACCAGGGACCCTGGAGCTGTGAAGCATTTGTGCTATCCACAATGCTACTGTGCTGCCCTGACTTGCAATAAACAAGCTTCCAGGAGCACTTCCTGTCTTGGGCTAATTGAGATGCTAAGGAATTTTGGGCCCTTCGTCCTTTTATTTATCCATTATAAATCCCTATGTCACATTTATAATGAAAACTGTCTATGTAAACTTGTCACAGTTTAATAACACCCTTCCATTAGCGAACACAAGATTAAAGGTCCCTTATAACTGAGGAAACATACTTGAAATTTAGCTGCAGATGACTTTTACGTTTATTTGATGACCTGAAGTTGAATTTTAATCCATATCTTTTTATTAAAACTGTAGAAAATATATACAAGGCCAAACAGTACAAACACTCATTTTGTGTTGGAGAAACAGGGTACCCTCCCCTCAATACCAATGTATTGGGAGGGGGAGTGGATACTCTGATTATTAAAACAGTTCACAACACATTTCTACAAAAAACAAATGGTACAAGCACTAAACTTTGCGCTGGAGAGACCAGATACCCTCGCCTCTGTACCAACAGAAGGGAAAGGAAGAGGGGTGTTGGGAGACAGAGGGGAAAGGAGGGTGGTGGGGATGGAGGGAGTCAGAGTGTTGGTGAAGGGGGGGGGGGGCAAATAAGGCACTGCCTGAACTATCTACAGAGGCAGTAAAACAAAAGAACCTTCAATTGTGATGTGCCAGATTCCGGGAGTCCCCCAGAGGGGGTGAGGGGCGATACAGTGTCAAGCACGAGTGAGATCCGCACCCCACAACAGAGCGCCTTGTGCACCCTGCGCTCCCGACACTGGGCGGCTGACAGCCTTCGGACAGTCGTCCTCTGGGCCTGCATCCTCCACCACACTAAGTGCAGCGGGCGACACGGGCTGACCAACCAACTCAGGGGCTGCCTTGATCCCGCCACCGGGATCATCGATAGACGGGATCTCCTCAGGCTCCTCCCGGGGTCCTGGGCCAGTGGGAGGCGGTGGTGCAGATGCCTGCTCCACCCCGTCGCCTGGTCACTGGAAGGCCCTGAAAATAACTCCGTAAACAGGCCCAGGATGATGGAGGAGGTGCTCGAAGACATGGGTTGGGACAGAGGGTCTTCCAAACTATAACCTACTAAGAACCAAAGAAGCATGGGGTTATCGCTGACCCCCTCCCCTGAGAAATTAAACAAGTCTGGGGTGCTAAATTGTACTGGATGGACGGGCCCTCTCGGGTCCTGTCCGACCCCTAAGCACCCTGCTCGGGGGACAGTGGCAGCTGCTGGGATTTCCTCAATATCCCCCCGCATCTTTTCTTCGAGGACTGGGGTGTGACATCTATGGAAAAGAACCTGGATTGACGCCGTTTGCAGGGGAGAGGGTCACACGCTGGGGAGACCTCTATCTCTGGATGCCCCTCCAGGCTGACTCCTTGTCCCTCAATGCTTCTCTCCAGAATTTGTGGCTGGAACACAGAGCACCCTCTGGTTCGAGGTCACACACTTCACTACCGCCACCCAGAGGGGCCTGCACAGATGTGTTGCTGGGCCCGGCATCCGATGCCGAAATGTCACCGGACTGAGGGTGTTGCTGGGTGATGGTGGGGTGAGGCGTAATGGTTGCATCCGGGTCAGTAGCCAGGGGCACTGGGTCAGTCAGTGTCTGAAGGATCCAAACCTGACCGCTGGCGAATCGCCCTGTTGGTCTTCCTCTCAGCCTTCCGGCCGTGCGGCTGCCCCCTCACCTCCACGCCAGTGGAAGTAGAGAGGGCGGCGGCACCATCAGCGGCAGTGTTAGAGGTGGGGCAATTTTTTCCAATATGTCCCACCTTCTTGCAGGCGTGGCACCGCACCCCACCTGTGGACCAGAAGATGCGATAGGTTTTGTCCCCAAAAGGGATCTCAAAATTCCCTCCTCCCAGGCCAGGCAAACAAAGACCTGGTGCCAGAATGAGAAAATATGCTTGACGGTGGGATCTTTGAGGCCGAGCGGGAGCGGTAACACCCCTGACCGTCCCTTCCCCAGTTGATGAAGGTGGGCGAGGAGGAGCTCCGTGGGAATAAAAGGCGGGACATTAGAGAGAATAACTCTCTCAGCAGTGGCCTCCAGCGGGTCCACCGCCAGGTAGATCCCATTCACCGTGAGCCCTTTTTCCAGGGCGAGGTGGACCACCGCTAAACTCTCAAAAAGAAGACAGCTTTGCCATACACCTTCGAGGCTGCAACTATGGCCGAAGGGCCAACAAACTCAACCATAGCACAGATGCAGGCCTCGATTAACATGGTAGGGTGGGCGTGGTACTTCACGCCAAGTTTTTGGGTCATGAGGCGAAATGGTGACCTAACCCCCGGAATGGTGGGATGGGTGGAGGCCACCACTCCCGCATAGATGGCTGTAGAGGGCCCCACTACCGCGTAGGCAGCGTTGTTGCCATCCCGATCAGTGGTGGACGATAGGGGAGAAAGTGGAGGGAGAGAGTAACTGAAGGGGAGGGGGGGGAAGGCACAGGAGGATGAGGCACAGGGGGATAGACTGCTGTGTGCCCCGAGTACAAGGGAGGGAAGGGGTGGGAGGAGCAGGACGTTAAGGTATAAAAGGGCAGGCCGGTGCCAAGGAAAGTTTGCGGGCTGGTCCCTCAAAAGGTCTTCGATCTAGCAGCAGGTGGGTGGGTGGGGGACAGAGTCTTCAGCCCAGCAAGGGCCCAGCAAAACAGTCCATGGATATTATCTCGGCCCGGCGTTATCGGCAGATGAAAACAAGATAAAGTCCAGTTGCACCAACCTTCCTCTCCTCTTCGTCCCCTTCCAAGTGTTGCAACAACCTGTTTTCTTGGAGGCCTCAGGCCCGAGGGCTCTGTAGGTGAAACAGGCAGCAAACTGCAAACAGTCCCTGCTTCAAGGGTCCTGTAGATGGAACAGGCAGCAAACAGTCCCGGCTCCTCCTCCTCCTCTCCTCCTTCTGCAGGCTCTGGAAATGCAGGGACGTAGGCCTTTCAATCAAGTCCCAGGCTGGAACTCTATCAACTCCAGGCCAGGCCAAACCTTCACCTGTGAAGACTGCTTTGCTTCTCTTGCAGCTCCCTGTAACATCCGGTGAGCTTCAGATAAACCAGGCAGCAGCAAATGTCATCCTCCCTCTCTCCTTTGTCCTTCACCCAGGCAATTCAGCAACCAGCAGCTCTGGACAAAGTTCTTTTAACTATCAAATACTCAAGTGGATTGTTCAGGTTGATAGAATCTGAAAGGATAATATTTAGCTTCATCATCAAAAATGCAACCAAAAACAGTCAGGGTTGTTCAATTGTCTAATGTAAACTAGAACTCCGAAGTTGGTAATTTATACTGGGTTTCACAATCAACCTCATTCAAAACATAATTGGCCAACAACCAGGTTAACACTTTGAAAATTAAAAAGTACTGATCCAGGGCTCCTTGTAACTTTCTTTAGTTTTTCACAACTTTCAGAAAACGCAACTAAGACAGATTATTATTTGAAGCAATGCCGACACATTTCAGTCATGGTATTCCTTTTTCTGTATCTTCATTTATCAGAGAAATTGATGCCACTGAACTGTCTTCTTCCATTGAGTTGCTGTCCTTTTTCAAGAGGCCACAAATTGAGAGTAAAAGGATTTCAAGAGCAGCTGAAATTATGGAAATGTCATTGTATCTGATCCAAAAGAAAGTGCACCAGAAATACAGACGATCAGCCAATGCTACTGGTGAGTGGGTCTTATCTATCCTCAGCATCAGAAAGAGTGTATGTAGGCGTGGATATTTCTGTTTCAATCCTGGACTCAGGATGAAGTGAGTCGGGATTCATTTTGTTGCCCAGGGCGGGATTCCCGGGTTCTCCAGCCACGTGTTTCACGGCGGGGTGCAGTTCCCTGGTGGGAACATTCTGCCTTCCCACCGCTGTCAATGGGATTTCCCATTGAAGCCAACTCATGCCACCGGGAAACCTGCAGGCGGGGGTGCGCTGCCAGTGGGAACGGAGAGTTCCAATAGCCGGAAAATTCTGGCCATCATCTAGTATTCGCAGGTGCTCACTGATGCTTAGTTTGAGTTCTGCCAAGACCACTCAGCTCCAGACCTCATTACAGCTTTGGACTGAACGTTGACAAAAATGCTGAACTCAATTTGAGATGAGAATGATTGCCCTTAACATCAAGGCAGCATTTCACTGAGTGTGGCATCAAGGAACCCGAGCAAAATTGGTGATAGTGGAATATTCTCCACTGGTTGGACTCATACCTGGCACAAAGGAAAATGGTTTTGGTTGTTGCAGGCCAATCAACTCAGTTCCAAGACATTACAGCAGGAGCTCCTCAGGGCAGTGTCCGAGGAAAATTATCTTCAGCTACTTCATCAGTGACCTTCCTCCATCATAAGCAGTAGTGTAATGGTATTGTCACTGGACTAGTAATCCAGCGACCCAGGGTATTAATGCTCAGGGAACCCAGGATCAAATCCCACCATGGCAGATGGTAAAATTTGAATTCAATACAAATCTGGAATTAAAAGTCTAACGATTGTTGATTGTCGTATAAACCCATCTGGTTCACTAATATCCTTTTAGGAAGGAACCCCACCTAACCTTTTTTTGGACACTGAGGGCAATTTATCATGGCCAGTCCACCTAATCTGCACATCTTTGGACTGTGGGAGGAAACCGGAGCACCAGGAGGAAACCCACACAGACACGGGGAAAACGTGCAGACTCCGCATAGACAAGTGACCCAAGCCGGGAATCAAACCTGGGACCCTGGAGCTGTGGAGCAACAGTGCTAACCACTGTGCTACCATGCTGCCGCCTCTCCTTGACATTCAACAGCATTACCATCACTGAAATTTAACTAGGCCAGCCATGTAAATACAGTGACTGTAAGAGCAGATCACAGCCTGAAATGAATAACTGATTTCCTTACTCCCAAAGTCTGTGCAGGAGTTTAATGGAATATGCTGTCCTTGCTTCTCTGAGTGCAGCCCCAACAAATTCAAGAAGCTCAACACTATCCAGAAAAGCCTGTCCACTTCATCAGTGCGCAATGAAGCACTTTAAGAATTCACTCCCTCTACCACTGACACACATTGGCAGTAATGTGTATCATTTACAAGATGCATTGTAGAAACTCACTAAGGTTCCTTTGCAGCAGTTTCCAAACCCATGACCTCGACCATCTAGAAGGGCAAGGACAGTGGATATGGGAACATGACCATTCAATTTCCTCGTAAAGCGCACATTATCATGACTTGGAAATATATTGGCATTCTTTCACTGTCACTGGGTCAAAATCCTGGAACTCCCTTCTTGACAACACTGCAGGAGAACCTACATAGATGAACCTATAGAGGGTTATCTATCACCACCTTCTCAAGGACAATTAGTGGTGAGCAATTAATGCTGTCCTTGTCAGTGATGTTTCCATCCCATTATAGAAAGAAAACTGGTAACTTGGAAATGTTGAATAAAGCTCAGATTTTCCAGCTTCACTTTAAGGATCTGGACATGATAGACAAGGCTGTTATTTGATGCACATTCCTAATTTCTCAAAGAAGACAGTGACAGGACTGAGTTAGGTCAAGTTGGAGAACGGTTAAGAGTCAACCATGCTGTTGATGGACTGGGGTCACGTGAGGACCTGAGTGGGTAAGGTCATCAGTGAATTTATTGGCTTCATCCAACAATCTGACAGATTCAAGGTCACTTCATCTTTGTGTTTTAGAACGGTGAAGTTGAATTCAGACTGCCCCACTGAGGTTATAGCTCACAGTTCTTGGATTATTAGTCCAGCCTATGAATCAATAAGCAAGTAACAAAGCCTCTACACTACAATACCTAATAATCTGGTATTAACTGTCTGGAGTTGGACTTTTACTTGACAAAACACCACTGCCAGCAGAAGGTAGTGCTTTTCACCCCACCAATCTATAAAAAGATTCCTGGAGGTCAACTTCTGTTCTATGGATAAATTGTTTGAGATTTCTTCACTTGGGGAAGAGAAGTTTGAGAGGAGATTTAAAAGATGTATTCAAAATTATGACTGGTCTGAAAAGAGCAGATAGGGGACGGCATGGTAGCACAGTGGGTAGCACTGTTGCTTCACAGCACCAGGGTCCAAGGTTCGATTCCTGCTTGGGTCACTGTGTGGAGTCTGCACGTTCTCCCTGTGTCTGCGTGGGTTTCCTCCGGGTGCTCCGATTTCCTCCCACATGTCTTGAAAGACGTGCAATTAGGTGAATTGGACATTCTGTGTATCCGAACAGGAATCAGAGTGTGGCAACTCGGGGATTTTCACAGTAACTTCATTGCAATGTTAATGTAAGCCTATTTATGACAATAATAAAGATTATTATTATAAACTGTTCCAACTGGTGAAAAGATTGAGAACGAGAGAGCAGAGATTTCAAGTAATTGGCAAAAATAGCAAAAGCGACAAAAAGCAGACCACCTTTTTCACACAGCAAGTGGTTGAGGTCTAGAAAGTGTTGCCTGAGTGTGTGGCGGAGACGGGATCATTCAAGGCATTCAAAAGTGAATTAGATTGTTATCTGTAAAGGAAGAATGTGGAGGGCCACAGGGAGAAGGCTGGGGAATGGTACGAGATAGATTTCTCATTTGGAGAGCTGGACAACATGGCAGCGTGGCTTCCTTCCATGCTGCAACAGTTCTGCGATTCTGTGAACAGGATGATGTGCCACATCTACTCTTGTTAGCTTGTTTAATAAAACTTAGCAAAACCTTTAGAAATTCGATTAAACAAATCATTGGATAAAAGCGCTGGAGTAGTTAAAGAGTGTACTACCTGTTTTAAATGTCCCTTCCAGTTCCCCATGAATTCCCCCATGGGATAGTTATTTTCTCTGCAAAGTTATTTGAAAATACATTTGCCAACAGGTTGACAGCATTGCTCCAGTTGATTACTTGAGAGTGACCAAATGATTTATCACTTACATTAGGCTGTTGCTGAATCTCATCAAATCTCTATTATCAGTAATCATGATTCCACTGGTGTAACAGTGCTGCAGGTACTTTACTGATGGGGAGACATCAAAATTTTTATTACATAGCATTACACCAAGATCTGAATGTATCATAGCTAATCGTGTACTTTATATGAATCTGCAGTGGCCTTGGCATTATCTAAGCCCAATTAGTAGATAGATTATTGCTGTCAATAAATCTGATCCCTCAAGATAGCAGATCTTAATGAAAAATTCGGCCTCAATTCTTGGCAGCCGATCAGGTTTACCCAGTGCTGCACAAACTCTTAAACAGTACTACCTGGAGCATACTTTGTCTGTAATGAGTGCAGTTTGTAAGGGCTGAATAGAATTGCATCAACTGTAATTCGTTATTTGTCTTCATTCCAGTAGGAAAGACTGATAGATTTATTAGAATGAAGACACAGCTGAAAGGTTGCTCATTGTTATGGTCAGTATTTTGCAGTTTGTTACTGCTGACAACAGAAATAGACTAATTCATCAACTGTGTTTAACCATATATTCACATTGAGAGCTTGAAGAAATAGTACACTGGGAAATAGAAGAGAAATAGTCATTGTTAATTGTATTGATGGCAAATAAATTAAACAAGGCACTGTGGAGCCTCCTTCTCAATAATGGAGGAGTCCAGCACTTCTGTGCAAAAGACAAGGCTGAAGCATTCACAACAATCTTCAGCTAGAAGTGCCGATGGATGATCCATCTTAGTCCCCTCCGGAGGTCCCCAGAATCACAGATGTCAGTCTTCAGCCAATACGATTCACTCCACAGTGCTATAAAGTGGCATTTACTCATCAATAACCTGCTCACGGACGCTCAGTTTGAGTTCTGCCAGGGTCACTCAGCACTTGTCCTCATTACAGCCTTGGTTCAAACATGGACAAAAGATTGAATGCCAGAGGTGAGGTGAGAGTGACTGCCTTTGATATCATGGCATCATTTGACCAAGTATGGTATCTAGTACCTCTAGCTAAACTGGAATCAGTAGGAATCAAGGGGGAAAACTCTGGCTGCATTCAGACCTGGCACAAAAAAAGATAGTTGTGGTGATTAGAGGTCAATCATCTCAGCTCCAGGACATCACTGTAGGAGTTCCTCAGCGTAGTGTCCTATGCCCAACTATCTTCAGCTGCCTCATCAATGACCTCCCTTCCATCATAAGGTCAGAAGTGGGGTTGTTAGTAGGTGACTGCACAATGTTCAGCACCATTCGTGACTCTTCAGACAGTGAAGCAGTCTCTGTCCAAATGCAGCAAGACCCGGACAATATCCAGGCTTGAGCTAACAAGTGGTAAGGTATAAGTCTAGGGGCTGTTTAGCACAGGGCTAAATCGCTGGCTTTGAAAGCAAACCAAGCAGGCCAGCAGCACAGTTCGATTCCTGTAACAGCCTCCCCGAACAGGCGCCGGAATGTGGCGACTAGGGGCTTTTCACAGTAACTTCATTTGAAGCCTACTCGTGATAATAAGCGATTTTCATTTCATTTTCATTTCATTTCATATTCGCACCACACAAGTGGCAGGCAATGACCATCTCCTACAAGGGAGGATCTGACCACCCCCCTTGACATTCAATGGCATTATCATCACTGAATCCCCCACAATCAACATCCTGGGGGTTACCGTTGATAAGAAACTAAACTGCATTAATACTGTGGCTACCAGAGCAGGTCAAAGGCTCGGAATCATATGGTGAGTAACTCACTTCCTGACCGCCCCAAATCCAGTCCACTGTCGACAAGGCACAAGTCAGGAGTGTTATGGAATACTCTCCACTTGCCTGGATAAGTGCGGCTCCAACAGCACACAAGAAGCTCAACAGTATCCAGGACAAATGGGCGGGATCACCATTTAGCAAATCTGCATATTAGAGTGAGGCAGTAAGCCTCACTTAAATGTGCAGATTCCCAATGTACCTGAGGCATTGGGATTCAATCCCTTTCTCTTGGGGACCTAGGGGCCAGAGGGTATGACACTCATGGAGGGCTCTAAAGGGATCGGAGGCTCCTGTTGCATGCCCTTAAGATAGGGTGATGCCCTGACACTGCCGTTGCCACATGGGCACCCTGGCAGTGCCAGACTGACACCCTGGCAAGTTCCCCAGGTGGTGCTGGCAGAGGCTGTAAAGGTTGGCACTGCAAAGGTGCCAAGATTGCATTATTTGCAAGTAATCAGGCTGGGGTTCCCTGCCATGGGTGTTGGGGGGGGGGGGGGAGCCGGGGGTCTTTCCTATGCTGTATTTGGGCTGGAAGGGGAAGTAGGGGATCTTTTTAGGAGACTCGGAAATCGGGGGCCATTTAAAATTGCCGTCCCGATCTCTCACTACAACGGGACGTTCCGGCCAGCGGAGCTCCTCATTGTAAAAAATGGGGCTATGTGCTGCCTTGGCAGCACGTTCACCGTTTAGGCCCCTTATTCAAAATGAGTCGCGTTTTATAGCCACGTGTTTCTCGGCACTGTGAATGCCGGGAAACACGCGGCTAAACGTGCCCGCTCAGAGACTTTGTTCCCTTTCGGGACGATTGCGCCCCTAATGTCTGTTTCAGGCACAGGACTTGGCTTGAATACCTATTTTTTTGCAGTACAGTTACAGTACATTTCCAATATCATAAGAACACATATCAGCAAAATTATAATTGTTCAATGATTTTTTTGACTACAATCTTAGTTTATCTATTGAAAAATGATGCCAGAAAGCGTGCAAAAAACAAGGCCCCTTTATTTTCCCAATGGAAAATCTAGAGGGAATATGCTATTGATGTCTTTCACAACATCAGCATGGTAGCACGGTAGCACAGTGATTAGCACAGTTGCTTCACAGCTCCAGGGTCCCAGGTTCGATTCCCGGCTTGGGTCACTGTCTGTGCGGAGTTTGCACGTTCTCCCCGTGTCTGCGTGGGTTTCCTCCGGATGCTCCGGTTTCCTCCCACACTCCAAAGATGTGCAGGTTAAGTGGACTGGCCATGCTAAATTGCCCTTAGTGTCCAAAGAGGTCCAAACACTCCACCCTGTATGCTTCATCTGATGCCAGTGCTTATGTAGTTACATTGTATATCTTGTGTTGCCCTGTTATGTATTTTCTTTTATTCCCTTTTCTTCCCATGTACATAATGATCTATTGAGCAGCTTGCAGAAAAAGACATTTCACTGTACCTCGGTACACTTGACAATAAACAAATCCATTCCAAGAGGTTAGTTGGGGTTACTGGGTTAAGGGGATCGGATGGAGGCATGGGCTTAGGTAGGGTGCTCTTTTCAAGGGCTGGTGCAAACTCGATAGGCCAAATGGCCTCCTTCTGCACTGTAAAGTCTATGATAAGAAATTTTATTGATCCAAATTCTCTCAAATCACTTATTTACACCACTTTTAAAAAAATTTCCATTTCGTCTTAGATCTCCTTTCGCCAGATGTATTGAATGCTCTCGCAACCACATCAGGATGTTTACCTCACATGCAGCCTCTAACTTGCTCCAACAGTTGTTTGGCCAAAAAATACAGATTGATCAACGGAACTTGCAACAACAGGTTTCTGAAAATGTCTTCATTTACTCACATTGGCGTTCTGAATTATTATTCTGCTTGGATGTTTTTAATTGATAGGGCGGAATATTATTTGAACTTCCCCAAAAGATCTAATGCTCTTCAAGTGTCTGATTCTTGCCCTTGTTTTACACTGAACAATGTAAATATCTTAACCCAGCTCTTGTTGCTTACCATCCAAAACACAGTGATTTTTGTTTCTTCGCAAAGGCAGAAAGTGCTGACAATGAAAGCCCCAAGAGTGATATCCAAGGTCCACGTAAAATTAGCGATAGCTAACCACCATTACTTTTTCCATAACAGTGGTGTGAATGAAGGTGGTTTAATGAGGAAAGCCACAGTAAGTGGGGAAATAAAGAAGCATCCAGAAGTGAGTCAGATGATTGTTAGTTCAAGCCTTACTCCAGACAATTGAGCACAATGTGGAAGCTCACATTGCAGTGTAGCGCGAAGAACGTGCTGCACCGTCAGAGCCATTGTCTGCAACTTTAAATCAAAGAGCACTCTTGGTGGATGTACAAAATTTCATTGCATTATTCTAGTTCTCGCTCTATGTCTATATCCTGACCAATATTTATTCCGCAACATACATCAGTAAAACAAACTATCTAGTCATTTATCTAAATCCCGCTGAGGACACATTGTTGTGTGCAGATTGGCTGCTCCACGTCCTACATTCCAACATAGGCTAGCTACATTTCAAAACTACTTCATTGATTGTAACTCACTTTGGAACGCCCTGGACGTTGTGAAAGCTTTCCTTTTTAAATGAATCAAACTATCTTTTGGTTGTTACAAAAATTCAGATCTGTAATATTCAGCAGCAGATTGGTGAAAGTTACTGACAGGTTCAGGAGCTCCATTTTGGTCTCTACAGGGGATCAATAAGATGGTTTCTATCAACAATTCATTAACCTATTGCTATTCTTCTGGATGCATATTGATATGCAGATGGCCAAGTTGAGATATCAATAAAATGGATCGCATTACATTTTGGAAAATCCATTTTCTTTATGTTCACTTAACCACTTAGTTTTGCTGAATTGGGGACAAAAAAAACGTAACATTGCTCTCTTCTGCAGGTTGTCCAGTGAATAGGGCAATTGTCTAAGTTGAGGGGTGTATCGGGTTCGACTCTCAGCCAATACCAGGGATGATGCACCTAATTTTGTTTGGTGAACTTGTTGGGAACGCACATATATGCTCCCAGCAGTCAAATAGCCTGGTAATATTATTTGTCAAAGCTCCTCTGTGCACAATGATCAGTTGAAAGTACCAAAAGCTACCAATTCCTGTGGAACGTAACTCCAACATTGAGTCAATATCTTCAGCAGAGCAGCGGTGTGGATACAATAGACGAGATAATTAGATCACAACAAGCTGTTAAGATCCAGATAAACCGAGATATCTGATGTCAACCCACTTTGCTGCTTCTGCACAGATCTCGATAGTTTTAAACATGTTACACCAACAGTTTTAGCCTATTTTCCTCCTGTGTTCTCCCTCAATTCCCTGTAAACATTTCTTTCAGCCTCAGTTGTCATGGATCAGTACACGTAAGTACCATTCTGTCAGAAGAGCCACATCAAAGCCATAAATGTTTTGCAGAGGGCATCAATTTTTATTTGTTGCTCATCAAATTTATGCTAACCATTTGATGAATTAAATAAACGTTAAAGACTTGGGCAACTCTGTTGCCGCACCCCAGAATGAAACCCAAAAGAGTGGAGAGCGACATTGAATGGCGTCATCCCTATTAAACCTAACCAAATATGAAACATTTGTGCGTGCGATTCATCCACCGCAACGCTCCTGATGCAGAGCCAGCTGCAATCGGTGAATTGTGCGACAGGCCTAAACGGGCTCCGCACCAGGCAGCGGGCCGATTGTCAATCACATGACTCACTATGCCCGCCGTGATCTGGATCTCATCCCTGCTTACCGAATGTCCCCAGCGCCCGGGAGTCAATAGCCAAGCCTATGAGACCTCACCAGTGTACCGTTTAGCACTGCTTTCCACAAACATGAACTAGGCATGATGGCACCTCTGGGGATCCATAGCCCATTAGAGAGCTCCAGGTGGTCGGGGGCAGGGAAGGGTGTTACCCTGGCATTCCCACTGGCACATGGGCAGCCTGGCACCTGGTCACTGTCACCCTGGCAGCTTGGCAGTGCCAGCATGCCCAAGTGCCATTTTAGCACAGCCAGGGATCGAGCTCGGGGGGGTGCCTTGCCCATTGGAGGAGGGATGATGGGGTGTTCTAGGGACCTAAGGAAGGTTGGGATGTGAATGGAGGAGGGGGTCCAGAAAGCAGGGGGGGGGGATGAAAGGGGGGGTGGGCATGTAGAGATCAAAGCTGGATAAAAGCAAATTACTGCGGATGCTGGAATCTGAAACGAAAGGGAAAATGCTGGAAAATCTCAGCAAGCCTGGCAGCATCTGTAGGGGGAGAAAAGAGCTAACGTTTCAAGTCCGATGATATTTTGCCAAAGCTGCTTTGACAAAGAATCATCGGACTCGAAACGTTAGCTCTTTTCTCTCCCTACAGATGCTGCCAGACTTGCTGAGATTTTCCAGCATTTTCCCTTTCGGTAGAGATCAAAGCTGCCGTTCAAAATGGTGGCCCAAACTGCCATTCTTACTGGTGATTTGAATGTGAGGGATACACACGTTAGCTTCCTTGATCCAAGTTCTTCCCCCAGTGACTTCAGTTGAGGATGGGAGAAAATTGTAGAGTGAACATATTTCACATAAATGACAACAAAACAGCACGTGTGTTATAACTACAATTCCAAGGCATTTTTTAATGCATTGAAAAATTGAATTAACGGGACAGGAAGTATTAAAGTGGAAATCTTTCAAGGATTTAGCCAAGGAGAAGCATAAGTGACAATTCTGGCACTAAGATTAGCAAAATGGTTTGAACAAGGAATGCAAGCCATATGCCTGAAATTTTAGGATGGCAGGAACTTGAAGAGTTGGTGGGGAACACATCCATAGCCCAACAGCAGAAAATCGATTGACGTGTGGTCACAGCAGGGGGAAACTCCTGAGGCACAATAAACCGGCAAAGTGCCGGTGAATAGCGGGGTGAATCTCGGCACTGCAAATGTGGAGAAACACACTGCCAAACATGCCCAAAAGCCGACTCTTTCCGCTGAATCGCACCCCCTGTTTAGCTTCTGTAAGTGCCCATTTTTCTGTTATATCCTAAGGGAAGGGTGACTATTATTTTAAACTTCCCACTCTATGCAACTTCCCTCCTTAATGGTTTTGTGGTGGATATGCTGCTGAGCAGTACACACAGAGAGAGTCCAGGCATCATCCCCAAACTGTATTGAGGTAAGCTGAGGCAGTGGCGAAGACACTATAACTTGTCTCAGTTTCCCGTGGCTAGGGGGAGGGGGAAAATCTACCTGTACTCCCACTCCCGATCATTCCTCATGCCGGAAAATGCGCCTAATGTTGTGCATTATGCCAAACTCAACTGTGATGTTCGCTCATGGTGAACAACTTGACAAAAGCACACGATACAGGGATATGATTTGAATGTGGGGGATGCACAGGTTAGCTTCCTTGACAGGAAGTATTAAAGTGGACATCTTTCAAAGACTTGGCCAAGGAGAAGCATTTTAACTCTAATATAAGCAAAATGGTTGGAACAACAAGACATATGTGTGAATTTGTAGGATGTGGAGAGCTTGAAGAGTTGGTGGGGAACAGATCCATAGAATCCCTACAGTACGGAAGGAGGCCATTCGGCCCATCAAGTTTGCACTGACCCTCCAAAAATGTACTCTACGCAGGCCCACTACCCCGCCCTATCCCCGTAACTCAACCTAACCTGCGTAACTTTGAATACTATGGGCTAATTTAGAATGGCCAATCCACCTAACCTGCACATATTTGGACTGTGGGAGGAAACCAGAGCACCCAGAGGAAACCCACACAGGCACGAGAAGAACGTGCAAAGTCCAACAGACTGTCCTCCAAGGCTGGAATCGAATCCGGATCCCTGCCGCTGTCAAGCAGCAGTGCTAATCAAGATGCCATGGTGCCACCCACTCCAGCAACACCGATGCCATGTTACATTCTAATGATGGTTGATTTTTTAAAATTTCAATTCATTGATGGGATGTGGCCATTGCTGGTTATGCCAGCATTTATCGTCCATCCCTAGTTATGTTTCAGAAGGTGGTGGTGAGCTACCTTCTTGAACTGCTGCAGACCCTGAGGTCTAGGTACACCCACTGTGCTGTTAGGGACGGATTTACAGAACATTGCCTCAGTGACAGTGAAGGAACGGCGATATATTTCTAAGTCTGATGAGTGACTTGGAGGGGAACCTCCAGATGGTGGTGTTTTCAGGTATCTGCTGCTCGTGTCCTTCTAGATGGTCGCAATCGTGGGTTTGGAAGGCGCTGTCTAAGGAACTTTGGTGAGTTCATGCAATGCATCTTGTATATGGCACACACGGCTGCCACTGTTCGCCAGTGGTGGAGGGATTGAATGTTTCTGGAAGGGAGAGCAATCAAGCAGGCTACTTTGTCCTGGATGGTATCAAGCTTCTTGAGTGATGTTGGAGCTGCACTCATCCAGGCAAATTGAGAGTATTCCATTACACTCCTGACTTGTGCCTTGTAGATGGTGGACAGGCTTTTCGGGGTCAGGAGGTGAGTTACTACCGCAGGATTCTTAGCCTTTGACCTACCCTGGTAGCCACAGTTTAATATGCTAGTCCAGTTCAGTTTCTAATCAATGGTAATCCCCAGGATGTTAATTGTTGGGGAGTTAGCAATGGTAATGCCATTGAATACCAAGGGACGATGGCTAGATCCTCTGTTGTATGAGATGGTCATTGTCTGGCACTTGTGTGCATGAATGTAACTTACCACTTATCAGCCCAAGCCTGGACATTGTCCTGCTGCACTTGAACTTGGACTGCTTGAGGAGTCATGAATGGTGCTGAACTTCGTGCAGTCATCTGTGAACATCCACACTTCTGACCTGATGATGAAAGGGAGATCATTGATGAAGCAGCTGAATATGGTTGGGGCTAGGACACTACCCTGAGGAGATTGGCATAAGGCAGGACACCCATCCTCACTTGAGTGGAAGTGACAACTTGGAGAGCTGCCGGCTAATCTGCAACGCTCCTTCCCGCCGGGGACAGCACAGCAGTGACTGGGAGAGGTACTGCAGGGATTTCCCAGAACTATGGCCTGAGACCTGGAGGACAGATAAGTTCCAGGGTTTCCTGTGCTGGAAGGGTAGGGAACATTTTGTGGGTCACATGGGGGGGCAATCGGTGTCTGAGGCAATAGGTCAGAGGAGGGGGGTTGCGGAGGTTGGTCCAGAGGTCACTGGGCCTGAAGGAGAGGGTGCCCATTCTCCTTGCATCCCTCGCCACTTCAGAGCTCATCGGGGGAGTGTAAAATTCTGACCATAGAGTTTATATTAGGAAAGGTCTAGTACATGATTATCAAGGCTTTGAAATAACAATTCAAAAAGAAAGCTCAAATATTTGGACAAACAAGTGAAGATTATGTTGCCAAAATTGGGAAAATGTGCACTTCAGCGTAGTCCCGCCATGTGTGAGGTGAGTAATTTATCCCGGCGGGACTGGCAAAACTTTATGGCCACTCGGCCCATCGGGGCCCAGAGAATCGCCGGGGGGGGCGCTGTCAATGGCCCCCGACCGGCATAGCGGGAATCCCGCCGGCCCCCGAAAAACGGCGGCGAAGAATATGGCAGCCGGCGTCAGGGCAATGGTGCGGGATTCGTGCTTTCCCCCGGCGATTCTCCGACCCGGCGCAGGGTCGGAGAATCCCGGCCCTGGTGTCCAGCCATTAATTGGATGCAAATGGGTTCAAATGATTCACTTGAATAGTCCTGCCAACCTTAATGCCGCCACCAGCAGGAGACAGGAGCCTCGGAACAGGATCGGCGCTGGCCGCTGACCATTTTGTTTTGCCCGACATGAGATCCTCCACCGTACCGGAAACGTTGCGGGTGGCAGAGAATCCAACCGCAAACTACTAGTCTAGAAGCATAACTATGACATTACCATACCCAGTTATGATGCACATCCTTTTCATGAAATCAACTAGTTTGATATTATCTAATTACTGGTCCTTAAATTACCTTGAGTTTTATCTTACTACCCTACTACAATACAAACCTTTTCGACTTGACAAGATTTCTCAATCTAAAAAAAATCTTTTTACAAAGTGCCATCTCCTTTTTGAAAAGTTGTTGACAAATCTCTTTATGTTGAGGAAGGGAAGTAAGTCATGGCTTTTTTTTCCAGGTGATAGTGTGTCTAAGTAACACTGATGCGTTTTGGCATGTCATATGTGTTTGTAACTAAAATAGATATTGCCAAACTAAACATAATGTCACTTTAACAAGACACCAGAATGTTCTTGCATGTTCAATATAGAGAATTTATGTTCACAGTTTGCAGTAGTTGAACCACAAGCAACTCCAACAGCTTGATCAGTGAGCCTTGAAGCGATAAATTACATGCACAGATTGGGATACAGCAAACTTTCCACTAAGGTGTTGTATGGGCGTATTAATATGAGTGAAAATAATTATAAAGTCCTTTGATTCATTTTGTGATTTATTACTTTTCTTCTTCAAACATTTCAATTATTCAAGCTGTTTTCAAGGTAGGAGGATGAAGTAAGGGATTTGTGGGTAAAACTCATGTGATTATAATTGTGAATTAAATACTGAAAAATCCACTATGCACTATCAATTACGATGAGACGAGAGTAGAGAGTAATCAAGGCTTTATTAAGCAGACATGGGTAGCCTCCTGCAGCTGCTGCCAAAATGGCTGCAGCTCGGAGAGCCCACACATTTATACTCCGCCTACTGGGTGGAGCCAGCAGGCAGGGATCTACCCCCGTACCGGTAGTACAGGAGCCTTACCGTGTTACACCTCATATGTGATATATACAACAGAGGTGACAACCACATTCACTCCCTGTTAAAAGGGAGTCCAGCGGAGGTTGTGGAAAAACTATTTACATGCATTTTAAGGTTAACATTATGGGGAAAGTTCACAAATTCAGCCGGTCGGGTGCCTTGATCCTCCGTTGTGAGTGCCGCAGTCCTGGTGGTGATACAGACGTCGGCTCGGTAGCCAGTGACTCCGGGAGCATGTCGACCTCATCTTCATCCCCGGGTGGGACCAAGAGGAGGACGGATCATCCTAGAGTGGGGGCTGTGGTGAGGTGCGCTGGGGGGAGGAAGGATGGTGACGGGGCGGGGGGGGGGGGGGCGGAGGGGGGGGGGGGGGGGGGGGGGGGGGGGACCAGCTGGTGCCAGGTCCCTGAGGGAGACTGTGTCTTGCCGGCCGTCGGGGTACGGCGTGACGTACTGCGGGTTTGCATGGAGTATCTGTACCCTCTCGACCAACGGGTCCATCTTGAGGAGCCGCACGTGCCTGCGGAGGAGAATGGGTCCTGGAGCTGCCAGCCATGTTGGGAGCGAACACCCGGAGGTGGACTTCCTGGGGAAGGCAAGGAGACGTTCATTAGTCGCAGTGCAAAGTAGCGATCGAATGGAGTGAAGGGTGCCGGGGAGGACCTCCTGTCAGCGGAATACCGGGAGATTTTTGGACCGTAGGGCCAGCTGAATGGCCTTCCAGACTGTCCCATTCTCCCGCTCCACCTGCCCGTTTCCCTGGGGGGTGTAGCTGGTCGTTCTGCTCGAGGCGATGCCCTTGCTGAGCAGGTACTGGCGCAGCTCATCACTCATAAAGGAGGATCCCCGGTCGCTGTGGATGTAGGCGGGGAAACCGAACAGGGCGAAGATGGTATTGAGTGCTTTGATGACTGTGGCAGACGTCATATTGGGGCATGGGATGGTGAAGGGCAATCTGGAGTATTCGTCGACCACGTTAAGGAAGTACGTGTTTCGGTCGGTGGAGGGGCGGGGCCCTTTGAAATCCACGCTGAGGCATTCAGACGGGCGAAAGGCCTTTACTAGATGCAGGCGGTCTCGCTGGTAGAAGTGCGGTTTGCACTCCGCGCAGACCTGGCAGTCTCTGGTGATAGCCCTGACCTCCTCAATCGAGTAGGGCAGATTGCGGGTCTTTATAAAGTGAAAGAACCGGGTGACCCCTGGGTGACAGAGAGCGTCGTGTAGGGTCCGGAGTCGGTCAACTTGTGCGCTGGCACATGTACCTCGGGATAGGGCGTCGGGGGGGGGTTCATTGAGCTTACCGGGGCGATATAAAATCTCGTAATTGTAGGTGGAGAGCTTGATCCTCCACCTCAAAATTTTATCATTTTTGATCTTGCCCCCTTGTGTGTTATTGAACATGAAGGCAACCGACCATTGGTCAGTGAGGAGAGTGAATCTCCTGCCGGCCAGGTAATGCCTCCAATGCCGCACAGCTTCTACGATGGCTTGGGCCTCCTTCTTGCCGGAGGAGTGCCGAATCTCGGAGGCATGGAGGGTGCGTGAAAAGAATGCTATCGGCCTGCCTGCCTGGTTGAGGGTGGCGGCCAGAGCGACGTCTGATGCATCGCTCTCGACTTGGAAGGGGAACGTCTCGTCGGCCGCGTGCATCGCGGCCGTGGCAATGTCAGCCTTGATACGGTTGAAGGCCTGGTGAGCCTCGGCCATCAGGGGGAAAGCGGTGGAGTGAATGAGTGGGCGGGCCTTGTCCGCATAATTAAGGACCCACTGGGCGTAGTATGAGAAGAACCCCAGGCATCGTTTGAGGGCCTTGGGGCAGTGGGGGAGGGGGAGTTACATGAGGGGGTGCATAAGATCGGAGTCCTGCCCTAGAACTCCATTTTGCACCACGTAACCGAGGATGGCGAGACGGTTGGTGCTAAACACGCACTTCTCCTTGTTGTACGTAAGGTTGAGGAGTTTGGTGGTGTGGAGGAATTTGGAAAGGTTAGTCTCGTGGTCCTGCTGGTCGTGGCCGCAGATGGTGACATTATCCAGGTACGGGAAGGTGGCCCGCAGTCCGTACCGGTCAACCATTCGGTCCATCTCCCGTTGGAAGACCGAGACCCCATTAGTGATGCCGAAGGGAACCTTAAGGAAGTGATAAAGGCGGCCGTCCACTTCAAACGCAATGTACGGGTGGTCCACCTTGCGAATGGGAGCTGGTGTTAGACAGATTTCAGGTCCACTGTTGAGAAGACCCGGTACTGTGCAATCTGATTGACCATATCAGATATGCGTGGGAGGGGGTACGCGTCAAGCTGCGTGTACTGATTAATGGTCTGAATGTAGTCAATGACCATCCTGTATTTCTCTTCAGTTTTCACAACTACCACTTGGGCTCTCCAGGGGCTGTTACTGGCCTCGATGATGCCTTTCCGCAGCAGCCGTTGGACCTCCGACCTGATGACGGTCCTGTCCTGGGCGCTGTCCCGTCTGCTCCTTGTGGCAACGGGTTTGCAATCCGGGGTGAGGTTTGCAAACACAGAAGGCGGGTCGACCTTAAGGGTTGTGAGCCCGCATACAGTAAGGGGTGGTAGGGGCCCGCCATTTCAGAGTGAGACTTTGGAGGTTGCACTGGAAGTCCAGGCTGAGTAGCAAGGCAGCGCAGAGGTTGGGGGGGACGTAGAGCCGGAAGTCGCTGAACTCTGCGCCCTGGATGGTGAGGGTGGCGATGCAGTACTCCCGGATCTCCACGGAGGTCAAGGAGATTTGTTGTGTGATAGGGTGTACCGCGAGGGAGCAGCGCCTTACTGTATCCGGATGAAGCTCTCTGTGCTCCCAGAGTCAAGAAGGCATGGTGTCTTGTGCCCATCGACTTTTACCGTCGTCGACGCGGTTGCGAGGTTGTGCAGCCGGAACTGGTCGATCGTGATGGAGGCGAGCTGTAGCTGGTGTTGGAAGGACCCTGGCTGGTCAGCGGCGGTTGCAGGCGATGAGCGGCCCGATGAGGTGCCCGATGAGCAGGGGTCCTGTGGCGGGGAAGAAGATGGCGCCCACAGGGCGCACGTGGCGGGCGGCGTTAAAGATGGCGCCGCCCACGGGCTGCACGAGGCCTGGTGGGGGGAAGATGGCGGCACCCAGGGGCCGCACATGTTCTGAGGCGAGGAAGATGGCGGCGCCCATGGGCCGCACATAGGTTGCGAGGACGAAAATGGCGGCGCTCACGGGTTGCACGTGGGGGGTGCAGGAACAATGGGCCTGGTTATAGCGGCGATCGAGCGGGGCTGGCACACAGCAGCGAAATGTCCTTTCTTCCCGCGGGCCTTGTAGAGTGCGCTCCATGCCAGGCAGCGCTGCCAGGATGCTTTGTCTGTCCGCAGAAGTAGCACTTGGGTCCCCCGGGGTTGGCTAGCTGCCGCTTGGGGTTGGCTGGAGGCGGTCGCTGGTGGGGTGAACGATGGGGCAGTCATTGGTGGGGTCCACGATGGGGTGTTCGCTGGTGGGGTCCACGATGTCCAGGAGAGAGGCGCTGTGCGGTTGGGGGCGTCCGCTTATACATTACGGGAGGTGACTGTTAGTGAGATCGCGAGTTTCATGGTCGCCACGAGGTCGAAGGTAGCCCCTTCTAAGAGGCGCTGGTGGATATACGCCGACCCTATGCCCGTAACGAAAGCGTTCCTGATTAGGAATTTGGAATGTTCAACGGCCGAAACGGCCTGGCAATCAAAGTCCCTCGCCAGAGTACGCAGGGCCAACCAGAAATCCTCCACAGGCTCACCGAGGAGTTGATGTCGCGTGGACAGGAGGTGCCTGGCGTAGAGTTTGTTGGTGTGATGGGGGTAGTTCTGTTTCAGAAGCGCCATGGCCTCAGCGTAGGTGGCCTCGTCCCGGAAGAGGGGAAAGATATTGGATCTCAGCCGTGTATGCAGGATCTGGAGTTTCTGTGCTTCTGTGGGTGGTTCTGTCACAGATCCGATGTAGGCTTCAAAGTAAGCTAGCCAGTGGGCGAAGGCCGACTTGGCATTTCTGCTGCTTGAGAGTGCAGCTGCAGGCAATCTGGCTTGATGCATCGTTGTAAAATCTCTGCTTAATAAATTGATGCAATATCAATTACGACGAGACGAGAGTAGAGTGTAATCGAGGCTTTATCAAGCAGAGATGTGTAGCCTCCTGCAGCTGCTGCCGAAATGGCTGTCGCTCGGTGAGCACACACATTTATACTCCACCTACTGGGTGGAGCCAGCAGGCAGGGATCTACCGCAACTGTAGTACAGGAGCCTTACCGTATTACATCTCGTATGTGATATATACAACAGTGGTGACTACTACACCCAGATTACACAAACTTTGCTGTTATCAGCAAGGGGTTGACTTGCAGAGAGGGTGCCAGGGACATTTTCCTGGTGGAGCCTGGGAATGGTGAATCATTATTCTTGATTAAATCTAATAGTTTGGCCATTTGGCCAGAATGTTAATTATTGCAGCATACACCATGTCAATTAAACTTGTAGTATTTCAGTCATCACTCAGGTAATTTTAATGATTTTAACAATGGGCAAAGATCTCCCACTGCTTGTAGCCCAGAACAGCTCCGGTAATTCACAATAATGCTGACACAGTGTATAGTGGCTGAGCCAGGAAATCTACTATGGGCTGAATGCACAGTTGCACCATTCCCTTTGCAACATTTCTATTCCAAGTGAAGGTATTCACAATGCTATTTAATGGCTGGAGCAAGGCTATCTACATAAATAACCAGGAGTTCTTTGAGAATAAATTATTTGATTGCAATAAAAATGACTTGCATGCTCACAATTTAGTCAGCATTTTCTGCATTCTCTTTTAGAAATAATCCCAGGTGGGGAACCTCAAATACTGCTCTGGCACGGTGGCTTCCTCCAGATTATGAGGATGGGTTCAGCCAGCCAAAAGGATGGAATCCTGAACGCTTGTATGGAAGGTTTAAGTTACCCCTTGTAAGTACTGTCCTCTTCAACAAACTCTTCGCTTGGCTCAGAAAAGACCAATCAAAAAATAAAAATGATGTTCAGTTTAAAGGAATAGCACCACATTCTTAGCGATGTTGCTAAAATTGTAAAGTAACACATTCACTGATATACACAGCCTTAGCTAAAATGGAGGTTGCCTCTACATTTGCTGTAGATTTTTAATTGGTACTGACGTGGAGTGTTTCGCAATAGTGTTTTTGTACAGAAGCTTGTGAACAGTGAACGCTTAAAATAGTGTTAATGAAATTTAATGATAGACTCCCTTGGATGTTGTTATTGGACTTGAGCACAAAAGCTCCAAGGCAGAAATAGAGGTTGCCCCATTAAAAGACAGTTCTTCTTGTGATTTCTAAATCTTCCATTCACCTCCTGCCAACAATAATCAGAGTGATGATTGATTCCATTATAAAAAAGCTCTGCTGTCCATAGTAAAAAGCATAGATAAACAATAAAGTTAAGTTCTGCTGGCTCTCAGTTGCTCTCAATGGGCACCAATGTTAACCGGTAGCACAATATTAACTGGTTAACACTGTTGCTTCACAGCGCCAGGGATCCGGGTTCGACTCCTGGCTTGGTTACTGTCTGTGCAGTGCCTGCACGTTCTCCCCATGTCTGCAGGGTTTCCTCCGGGTGCTCCGGTTTCTTCCCACAAGTCCCAAAAGATACGCTTGTTAGGTGAATTGGACATTCTGAAATCTGCCTCAGTGTACCCGAGCAGGCGTCTGAGTGTGGCAACTAGGGGATTTTTACGGTAACTTCATTGCAGTGTTAATGCAAGCCTACCTGTGACACTAATATAGATTATCATTAACCAGTACCTTAGAATCTAGTGTTGAATTTCTGATTTATTTCTAATGGTACAGACTAAAACTTTATTGTTGATTCAAAAGCCAATATGAAAGGCTATGAACAAAGGATGATATCAAGGTTGAAGTGATTGAAAGAGGATATTGGGAGTAATGTTTAGGTGATACTTTTTTAAAAATTCATTTGAGGGTTGGAGACTTCACTGGCGAGGCGAGATTGCCCATCTTATTTGTCCTTTAGAAGGTGGTGGTGAGCTGTCTCCTTGAACTACTGCAGTCGCTGTGATGTAGCTTCTTCTACAGTACTGATAGGTTGGGAGTTCCAGTAGTATGACCCAGCGACAGTGAATGAATGGTGATATATTTCTAAGTCAGAATGATGGCTTGGAGGGGAACTTCCAGCTGGTGGTGATCCCAGGTATCTGCTTCCCTTGCAGTGCCATATGGTTTTTCACAAATCTTGATGAAATCCACTATGATTCTGAGTACTGGTTTGCGCAACAAGAATCGTGAGGACTGAGGTCTTGTAATTGGTCATATTTAGAAATGATCATTAGTGCAAAGTGTATTGCAGGGGAAGGTTTTTGAAATGAAAGAGAAAACAGGACCATTTCGAACCTGGCGCATTTCAAATGTGTTAGATTCAAAGGATATGAAAATAAATCAACTCAGAGTATTGAAAGAGGTAGTCCTGGATTCAGTATTTAAATGGTCAAAAATGCTTTCAGCAAAGGTCACATTTGAGAGAGTGGGCAAAGACAACCTTTGAAAAATGGTGACGTGTATGACCTTTTATTCCCAGTGACCATGGTAACCTAGGGTTCTGCGGAAGATGTAAAGGGCAAGTTCTATTGGTCATATTTGAAATAATTCAAAAATTGACAGAAAAAAGACTTTCTGGAATGAAATAAAAAGTTGATAGAGGCAACTGTTCTGCTGTATTAACTTTTCAATTGATCTTTACTACTGAACATCCTATGATCGAGGCATTCCATTTATATCAATAAAAAAATAGGTTTCTACTTCTTGTAGCTGAAGTTTGTTCAAAGGGCTTTGAATTATTCAACCAGCTTAATTTGCAAGATTTCTAGCAATAAGAAGGCAAAAACCGAAGATTTTATGGCAGTTATAAAATACAGTTCAACTGACAGTGATAGCTGATCTTCTCTAATCTACACAATTATTACAGCTCCTGCACAAGACCATTGTGCTTATCGCCAGTTGCCATGGCTAATTTCTTAAACTGTTCTAACAGCTCACAGGGATAATTACTTATTACACTTGTCAGCAGAGAAAAATTATCAAAGGAAAAATACGTAGAAGAAAGCGAAGTGAAGTAATTGACTTTCTATTTCATTATTCGTCTCATGAGAAAATCACTGCCCCAGATACAGTGATGATGTGGAGATGCCGGCGTTGGACTGGGGTGAGCACAGTAAGAAGTTTTACAACACCAGGTTAAAGTCCCACAGGTTTGTTTCAAACACGAGCTTTCGGAGCACTGCTCACCTGAGGAAGGAGCAGTGCTCTGAAAGCTTGTGTTTGAAACAAACCTGTTGGACTTTAACCTGGTGTTGTAAGACCAGATACAGTGAGTGCATCTTATAAAAATAATACAGTATTTAATTTTTTGACAATATTGACAGCAGGCTCAGAGTGAATTTTGTTTCTGTTTTAACTTGGGAAAAATGCATTATCAAACCACTAATCCGACCAGCAACTTGTAAATTGCCTGCCCAGCTGGCTCTTTCAGGAAAGCCTTATAATATTGTTATGGGAGAGGCGTTTTCAGAACCCCAAAATGTATCATGGAGTTCAACCAACCTCCCCCTTTAGTGTATTGTTGCTTTTGAAGCACACGGTGTGGTATTGCAATTATGGACACGTGGGTTTTTAAACACAAAACAATGTTTATTCCATGAATTGAACTTAAACTTTTTAAATAAACATTGGATCACTTAACACCCCTTACTTCAAAGATAACCCCGAAAATAATACACCATTAAATAATCCCTCAAAATGTTCCTTCAAACCACCAAAAGACTTCACCTTTAACAACAGAAACACATCAGGTTAAAGACATTACTATTTTGAGTTTAAATCACCCAAATGATTCAGATATAGTCTTTCATGGCAGAGATCACAGCAGATCCAGCTCACTGCAAACACAGACACACCCAAGCTCTTTTCCTTCATGCAGCTCTCAGCAAACCAACCAGGCACTTTTCAGCTGCTCTCTCAAACTGAAACTAAAAGCAGAAGTGAGCTCAGCTCAACTCCCCCCACCCTCTGACATCACTTCAGTAATATGAGCTGCTCCATTTCTTAAAGATACATTGCTTAAACGTCCACTTCTTAAAGGTACTCTCACATGACAATATTTTGCATATATTATCTTGAAATTCTACATAAAAAATATACTTTAGCTGAGGATGCTCATTTTCAAATTAACACACAAAGCTATTTATAACACCTTCATATGTTTCTTCAGATAAAAGTGGATTTGTGCATCGAGGGTAGATCACAATTTACATGATATTATTTCTTTGCCCTTCAAGAGATTTTTAAGTTAATTTCCAATTTACTTTGGGATAAACTTAAGTTTTCAGCATTTCTTGTGGGGAGCTTTATATGCTGAACCACATGCCATAGAATCCTAGAAGATAAAACTATTACTTGATGGACAATCCATCTCTCACTCCACGCTTGCTATCATCGGCCTGTCATAATCTTTCATGTCTCAATTTTATGGATACTACTCATGCTCCTCAGAATTATAGGATGTTTAAAACACAGGACTATATTCAGACCAATATGACCATGTAGGCTCTCTCCAACAGTAAATCACTCCTTCTCCCTCCTTTTTCCCTGCAGTCCTGCAATTGGGCGGAATTCACCGCTGGTGGCCAAAATCGTGGAGGCCGTCGTGAACTCGGCCGAGGTTCAAGACGGCCTCGGAGCCCGCTCCCCGCACCTAATTCACCCCCACCTGGGGGGCTAGGAGCGGGCCCCCATCGTTCCCGGCCGCGACCTCGGCGGCCGGAAATGAAGCCCGAACGGCGCTTCGCGGATGTCATCCACGCATGCGCAGGAACTCGCGCATGCACGGATGACATCAGCGCGCAGACGACGCGAACCCGCGGTGCCGCCTTTCTCCACCGCTGCCTGGCTTGCCGGGCGGCGGAGTGGAAAGAGTGCATCCATTTTGGACGCACGCCCGATGACCGGTGGGCACCGATCGTAGGCCTGTCCCCTCCGGAGCTCAGTCGCGGTGCTCCCATCCCAATCGGGCCCCTGGATGCCCCAAACGGGCATCCGGCGCCCACTTCACGAATGCAGCGACCAGGTGTGGTTGCTGCTGTGGTGAAATGGGCGTGAAGGGCCGGCCGCTCGGCCCATCGGGCTCGGAGAATCGCCGTTCGCCGTGAAAAATGGCGTGCGGCGATTTTTCCGAGAGGAGAGGGGGGAGAATCACGGGGGCGCCGGGGGTTGTAAAAAATGTCGGGAGGCCCTTCCACGATTCTCCCACGCCACATGGGGAGCGGAGAATTCCGCCCGTTGTTTTTTAACTTCAGGAAATTACTCAATTTACTGTGAAGGCCTTGATTGAATTTGCCTCTAGCATACTCTCAGACGGTGAATGGGGTTTTCCAGCCCCCAACCCCCTCGCTGTGTATTTTCCAGCAGCAGAGGCAGCCCACCATTGGCTAGATTGTCCCTGGTCCTTTCCATAGCTAACCTTATAATACTCTGATCACTGTCTCCAGCAAATCTAATTTAGGCTTTATTGCATTCTGACTTACACTAATTTCTACCTAATTTCTTACTGTAGTGCTATCTGCCTCCCCTAATTCTTTGTATATTTTGACTTTCCTCGCCATTTCTCTGCCAAGTCAGTTTAAATCCTCCCCAATAAAACAAACAGACTATCAGAAGTTAAGCACTCAATGATTAATTGACCTATCACTGAGATGCATTGAGCAGCTCTTTACAAATTGCCCAATCTAATGGTTGGGTCACCAAGAAATAGCAGGAAGGCAATCAGAAATCAATGGCTTTGCTATTTTTACTGAGCTTCCTCTGAATATCCTCCTCGATGAACCAAATCGGCTCCAATACAACAAGGTGCCAGTGGGTATTGATGCCAAAAGGTCACATTTATTTAATGGAGCAAAACATTTGCACGTCTGCCAGTGAGCAACTTTCAGGGTCTCTGCACACAATTAAGAAACAGGATATTACTGATGCAGAATATTATAAAATGCCATCTGGCATTTTGAGTTTCAGTACATGACTTAATAAAGGCATTGATCACAATGTGTTTTGGAGATCCCATTTAAGTTGTAAATGCAAATACAGTTCCTTCATACCCATTAGGCATAATAACTCCTCCAGGTCAATTCTGCCCAATTATGTTAGCAGCATTTGCAAGTTAGGTGGTTAGATGTTGTGAAACCAAAGGGAACCTTTATTATTTAGAACCTACTTTAAATGTAAGCCATTTCCCTAACATGATATATTGGGGCTTGGGAATGCAGAAATTCAACCTCCAAGAACTGGTGGGTGGAGAGCAGAAAAAGAGATTGTTTTTTTATTAAATATTTAATGAAGATCGCGTTTCAGTTCCAATGTGTCCACTCTGGGTTTAACAGAAGCACATTTAGATGCCGACAAGAAATGCACTGAGAAAAATCAATGATTCAATTGTTGTAGGCAGTCAGGTAGATATTGATGCAATTATCATCCTCATGAGATGTCAGTAGTGTCTTTGAAAATTGCTTTTACTTTTCACCAAAATAACCATGTGTAGTTGTGGTGATTGTCCCTTTGAGAACAACAAAACAGAGTAAGGATTGGATTGGATTGGATTTGTTTATTGTCATGTGTACCGAGGTACAGTGAAAAGTATTTTTCTGCAAGCAGCTCAGCAGATCATTCAGTACATGGAAGAAAAGGGAATTAAACAAAATTCAAGAAAATACATGAGAATACATAATAGGGCAACACAAGATATACAATGTAACTACATAAGCACTGGCATCGGCCACGAGGTCTGAGCAACCATTCAAGTGGGGAATCTCTCCAGGGGGATGAGTTTTTCCTTAGTGTAGGAATTGCTGTGGACTAGCTGCAAGCATGCAGCTTTTGTGAAAATATTGGAAACAAAGTTATTTTATTCTACCAATACATCATTACAGAAGGACAAGTTTCCCACAGCTCAGGAAGCTGGCCAAGGAAACAGAGGCAAAATTGTTCGACGTTGAGGTGGATATTTAAACTTGTCTTTGTCCATTCTGAATAAAGGCTCATTTATCGCAAGTGGTGTCTCAGTTTCCATGGCAGAGAGGGACGATGTCGATCTAACTTTTTACAAATTTGGAGACTTTCAACCTGACAAAAGCCAGATTAGTGATGTTTGACAGCATATCAGAAGAAGGAGACCATTACCATCCACAGTAGCGATGACCTGATGTGGTGGAACCAGCATGTGGACGTGATGGTTGGAGACAGAAGGGTGCATGGAAGAGGGGCCGAAATTTCAGGATTTACAAACAGACGCACAGCTTCCTTAACCTCTCAGAAGGGCAGAGCTTCTGCAGGCTGAGGTTGTTATGTTACGTAATGGAAGACGTCTGCAGCCTCCTCCAGGAAGAACAAATCCCTGTTGGATGCATTGCCAATAGCTCTGAATTTGGCCACTGCCCTGGCACTTTTGCATCCTAACCCTACCTAACTGCTACCAAGAACACATTCAGGGTCTTCCAATTGGCGGCACATGAAAGCATAAGCTGGTCAATTACACTTTTTTCGACAATCATCATACTCAGTCACCTCAGAATTCAGTCACTGATGAAATAAGTTCAGGATAGGTGCATCAGAGATATTTTTGATTCTGCCACCAGCTATTTGTGAGCTCCCGGTCTCTTCATCTCCAAATGAGAGGAAAGCAGATTTTATTTTTATTTTTAAAAAATAAATTTAGAGTACCCAATTCATTTTTTCCAGTTAAGGGGCAATTTAGCGTGACCAATCCACCTACCCTGCACATCTTTGGGTTGTGGGGGGGGCGATACCCATGCAAACACGGGGAGAATGCGCAAACTCCACACAGACAATGACCCAGAGCCGGGATCGAACTTGGCACCTCGGCACCATGAGGCAGCCGGGCTAACCCACTGCGCCACCATGCTGCCCTGGAATGCAGATTTTTAAAATGTATTTACAGGATGTGATCATCACTGGCTAGGCCAGCATTTTTGTCCATCCCTAATTCTTCTTGTGATGGTGGTGATGAGCTGCCTTCTTGAAACCTTGCCATCCCTGTTGTGTACATACACCCACAGTACAATTAGGGAGGGAGTTACAGGATTTTGACCCAGCAACAGTGAAGAAACAGCGATATATTTCCATGTCACAATGCTAAGTGACTTGGAGGGGAACTTCCCGGTTGTGGTGTTCCCTGTGTCTGCTGCTCTTGTCATTCTAGATGGTAGTGGTCTTAGGTTTGGAAGGTCCTGCCTAAGAAGCCTTGGTGAGTTCCTGCACTGCAGCTTGTAGATGGTACACATAGCTGCCACTGGTTTTTGGTGGTGGAGGGAATGAGTGTTTGTGGAAGGAATGCCAATCACACAGGTTGATTTGGCCTGGATGGTGTCGAGCTTCTTGAATGTTGCTGGAGCTGCACTCATCCAGGAAAGTGGGGAGTATTCCATTGCACTCCTGACTTGTGGCTTGCAGATGGTGGACAAGCTTTGGGGAGTCAGTAGGTGAGTTACTTGCTGCAGGATTCCTCACCTCTGGCTTGCTCTTGTCACCCCCAGTGTTTATATGGCAAGTCCAGATCAGTTTCTGTTACTTACGTGCCATTTATATCAAGGGCATCCTCTTTTTGCATCAATTTGCTCGATAATTTGAGGCACTCCATATCCAGACTTCCACCTCACCCTTGTGTTTGTGCTGTCTTCTCCTACATGGGCACAATAACAAATGTGTGAGTGAGTGAAGATGAGGTTTGCCATGATGGATACAGTGCAGTCGATGAAGGTGACTCTCAGGCAGGTGGATCACATTGCGTGAGGAGTGGAGTGAGTGTCAATGGTGGGGTGGATACATGAGGAGGTAGGGTGTACAGAGAATGAAAAGCTAGTCTTGCTGTTGCTGAACGTGGAGTGGTTGTGAGGAGTGATGTGATGGCGTAGCTAGATATAATGAAAGGGCAGGGCTTTAATCACAGGATTGAGTGAACCAGTAAATATCTCTTCCTGACCTGGTTATGTCTTTAAATTTCTTCTTAGGTTGCATCCAAAACCCGAGCATGACATTCCTGCTGCTCATCTCTTACATCCGAACATGCGTCCTCGGTGAGCACATGAGGCCTCTTCCTTGCAGTCCTGAAAAAAAGATTTTTTCAGATTTTTATTGAATTCAAATTTCATCACCATCTGCCATGGTGGGATTTGAACCTGGAACCCCACAGCATGACCAGGTGTCTCTGGATTACTAGCCCAGTGACAATACCACTACGCCGCCACCTCCCCTCACATAAGGACATTCTCCTTTTAACTGCACCTCGCAGTAATTCCAGCAAGACATCACTAAATCTGGGGAATGCCCTTGCTCTATCCACACTATTCATCCTGTGCTCTGCCGCTTTAAATTAAACTGAGATTGAGTCATGCAGGTATGCAACCCCATCCACTGCACAGCGCAGAGGTGTGAATCCCACAAGTCAAAATGAATTGATACAATTGAGTCCAGATCACAAATTCCAACCCCCTTGAATTGACCTCCAGTGTCCAGTGCCCCCCCCCCCCCCCCCCCCCCCCCTCACCCCTCCTCCTCTACCTGCTGGGAAGCGGCCTTCAGATTAATTTCAGGGCCACAATGGTGGATATTTGGATGAGTAACTCCATCTACTAGGTACTTTGGCCTAAGAATTCAGTTTCGCCCACCTCAATGGTTTGCATCAGCAAATGGATCCATAAAACTGGCAGGGATAAGTGTATCTTTCAGGTCCAGATATATTCTGTATCATCAATAGAGCTGATAGACAGATTGAGCATGAGTGCCTGCCAACATTAAGAATTGTAGTGTTCAATCCTGTAACGCAGACAGGGTATAATTCCATTTCTGAATGCTTTCTTTTTAGTTGCACAATCAAACAAAATAAACAATTCAGTAAAGTGATACGCCCCACTTCAAAACTCAGTTCTTGTAATGGGCAGTCACAGTGTCTGATTTGTGCTTTAGGAGGATTATGTGACAAATTAATTGGTCTATCCACTGCAATAATGTGATGAGTAATTGAACAGAACTGAGCTGTAAAGAGGCGTTTGACCTCCAGACTTCAACAAGTTGGCTGATCTCAGTTAAGATGGGGCTAAAAGCATGACTGTCAGCCTCAGTACACCCACATGCAGAGGGGACATGAGTCAGCCACGAACCCCCTCATGGTCACCATCCAGAGATTCTTGCTAAAAAGGGTGTGTACTCATGACAGATGATATGGCAGGCAATAAACAAAGAAATAACTGATGCATGTAGAAATGGTACAGCAGTTATCATGGGGGATTTTAATCTACATGTCGATTGGTTTAACCAGGTCGGTCAAGGCAACCTTGAGGAGGAGTTTATAGAATGTATCCGTGATAGTTTCCTAGAACAGTATGTAATGGAACCTATGAGGGAACAAGCGGTCCTAGATCTTGTCCTGTGTAATGAGACAGGATTGATTCATGATCTCATAGTTCGGGATCCTCTCGGAAGGAGCGATCACAATATGGTGGAATTTAAAATACAGATGGAGGGTGAGAAAGTAAAATCAAATACTAGTGTTTTGTGTTTAAACAAAGGAGATTACAATGGGATGAGAGAAGAACTAGCTAAGGTAGACTGGGAGCAAAGACTTTATGGTGGAACAGTTGAGGAACAGTGGAGAACCTTCCAAGCAATTTTTCACAGTGCTCAGCAAAGGTTTATACCAACAAAAAGGAAGGATGGTAGAAAGAGGGACAATCGACCGTGGATATCGAAGGAAATAAGGGAGAGTATCAAATTGAAGGAAAAAGCATATAAAGTGGCAAAGATTGGTGGGAGACTAGAGGCCTGGGAAATCTTTAGGGGGCAACAGAAAGCTACTAAAAAAAGCTATAAAGAAGAGTAAGATAGAGTATGAGAGTAAACTTGCTCAGAATATAAAAACAGACAGTAAAAGTTTTTACAAATATATAAAACAAAAAAGAGTGGCTAAGGTAAATATTGGTCCTTTAGAGGATAAGAAGGGAGTTTTAATAATCGGAGATGAGGAAATGGCTGAGGAACTGAACAGGTGTTTTGGGTCGGTCTTCACAGTGGAAGACACAAATAACATGCCAGCGACTGATAGAAATGAGGCTAGGACAGGTGAGGACCTTGAGAGGATTGTTATCACTAAGGAGGTAGTGATGGGCAAGCTAATGGGGCTAAAGGTAGACAAGTCTCCTGGCCCTGATGGAATGCATCCCAGAGTGCTAAAAGAGATGGCTAGGGAAATTGCAGATGCACTAATAACGATTTACCAAAATTCACTAGACTCTGGGGTGGTCCCGGTGGATTGGAAATTAGCAAACATGACACCACTGTTTAAAAAAGGAGGTAGGCAGAGAGCAGGAAATTATAGGCCAGTGAGCTTAACTTAGGTAGTAGGGAAGATGCTGTAATCTATCATCAAGGAAGAAATAGCGAGGCATCTGGATAGAAATTGTCCCATTGGGCAGACGCAGCATGGGTTCATAAAGGGCAGGTCGTGCCTAACTAATTTAGTGGAATTTTTTGAGGACATTACCAGTGCAGTAGATAACGGGGAGCCAATGGATGTGGTATATCTGGATTTCCAGAAAGCCTTTGACAAGGTGCCACACAAAAGGTTGCTGCATTAGATAAAGATGCATGGAATTGAGGGTAAAGTAGTAGCATGGATAGAGGATTGGTTAATTAATAGAAAGCAAAGAGTGGGGATTAATGGGTGTTTCTCTGGTTGGCAATCAGTAGCTAGTGATGTCCCTCAGGAATCCGTGTTGGGCCCACAATTGTTCACAATTTACATAGATGATTTGGAGTTGGGGACCAAGGGCAATGTGTCCAAGTTTGCAGATGACACTAAGATGAGTGGTAAAGCGAAAAGTGCAGAGGATACTGGAAGTCTGCAGAGGGATTTGGATAGGTTAAGTGAATGGGCTAGGGTCTGGCAGATGGGATACAATATTGACAAATGTGAGGTTATCCATTTTGGTAGGAATAACAGCAAACAGGATTATTATTTAAACTATAAAATATTAAAGCATGCCGCTGTGCAGAGAGACCTGGGTGTGCTAGTGCATGAGTCACAGAAAGTTGGTTTACAGGTGCAACAGGTGATTAAGAAGGCAAATGGAATTTTGTCCTTCATTGCTAGAGGGATGGAGTTTAAGACTAGGGAGGTTATGTTGCAATTGTATAAGGTGTTAGTGAGGCCACACCTGGAGTATTGTGTTCAATTTTGGTCTCCTTACTTGAGAAAGGACATACTGGGATTAACCTAGTGAATCTCCTCTGCACACCCTCCTCTGCACTGGAGGGTGTGCAGAGGAGATTCTCTAGGTTAATACCAGAGCTGAAGGGGTTGGATTATAAGGAGAGGTTGAGTAGACTGGGACTGTACGCATTGGAATTTAGAAGGATGAGGGGGGATCTTATAGAAACATTTAAAAGTATGAAGGGAATAGATAGGATAGATGCGGACAGGTTGTTTCCACTGGCGGGTGAAAGCATAACTAGGGGACATAGCCTCAAAATAAGGGGAAGTAGATTTAGGACTGAGTTTAGGAGGAACTTCTTCACCCAAAAGGTGTGAACCTATGGAATTCCTTGCCCAGTCAAGCAGTTGAGGCTCCTTCATTAAATGTTTTTAAGGTAAAGATAGATAGTTTTTTGAAGAATAAAGGGATTAAGGGTTATGGTGTTCGGGCCGGAAAGTGGAGCTGAGTCCACAAAAGATCAGCCATGATCTCATTGAATGGTGGAGCAGGCTCGAGGGGCCAGATGACCTACTCCTGCTCCTAGTTCTTATGTTCTTATGAGAACAGCAATTATATTTGGCTGTATTGGACTCCCCCACACCACTCCAGCTCACCTTGTCCGACTGCCCAAAGACTCTCAATGATAAGATTCATGTGCAAGAAGTGATCTCTTGCTTGAAATGCAGAGATGGACGGACAAGAGTGGCAAAACCACCTGAAAGCCTGTGTCTTCAACAGGGGAAAGGATCAAGGACAGGATGATTCGGTAATAAATGCTGACTATTTTTGCTGTGAGATATATCAGTGTTTAATCATAGCTTTCATTGTTAAGCAAAAGTGTTATTCATTTTAAGGGCATTGAATGGATTCTTCAATTCTTTAATATCTCAATCCGAGCATAAACATGGTTTAAATCAAAGGCCCAAACCTTGGCAGAATTCTCACAATAACAATAGGCCAGTCTGTAATCAATGTGAGTTTTAATTTTGCTTTGTTTGAACAAGATTTATTGATTTACAATTTGCTTGTATTGAATTGGCTTTATAATGTAATGTCGGAAATAATTCCTGGAAGCGAATCCTTTATGTACAGTTTAAAATTCCATCAAATATGTCTTATTAATTATTAAGTGTGAGAGTATCTAGTTGCAACAAATTTAATACCGTATTAAAAGTACAAGGTTTCACCATCACACATATAAACATTGTACATTACAATCTGTTGCTCATTTTACTGGAGTGTGATTAACACGCCTCCGTTTAAAGGCCGTGTGCTTAACATTACTATGGCTCTGTGTATGTAATTATGCTCAGGAGTCGCCAGGTGCCGTATTTAGACACCGTCACAAGTATATCAAGGTCAGGTTCAAAGTAATAAATCTGTACACCGATTAGTAAGTCCAAACGATTGATATTTATTATAACAAATATAATAAATACACATGCATACGCTAAAGAGACTAACTTACTTCTAATACTAAACAACTAAAATACTTATCTAGAAAGGAACAGGCAAGGTCAGGGGACAAGGCCTCCGTCTTCACAGTGGAAGACACAAATAACATTCTTGGTCTGCGACTCTCAGGTACTTAAAGCTGTCAGGATCTAGCAAGGTCTGGATCACGTAGCGATCGTTGTATTGGTACTTACAGTTCGATGGCTGATGGCTCAACGGCTGGTGATGGAACTGGAGTCAGGATGCGATGTATCAGCAAAGCGGAGCCGGAGCAAAAGCAGTCCTGAGCCGGAGCGAAAACAGACCGAACCATGTGCGATCTACTTTTATAGGTCTTAGAAGTCCGTGCCCCCTTGGGGCGGGCCTTTTACCTGCCATGTATCGATTGGGCCTTTCCCAATTGATATCTTCTAAACCCCCCAATCTGAGGGTCGTTCCTCGATGGGTGGGGCGGTCCCTATGGTTCTTTGTGTTGGTTACTGTGGTGCCGTTCTGCCTGGGCGTCTACTCAAAAGTATCCATTGATACTTAAATGTTTCTATTTTGCGGGGTCTGGATCTGGATCACCTCATTACTATGTAGATCTTTTGCCATTTACACCTTTGGCTGAAACTCTGCACCTGGCCAAAAACTGGTTTCTGTACGTGCAGAATGCTAATTAGTCTTCTGCAAACTGCTTGTCCTTGCTAAGACTGTTTTTCCCTGCAGCCTTAGCAGTTCTCCATTTTGTAGCCCAGTGTCCATCTTAGATGGCTACAAATCTAATCTATTCTGTTGCTCACTCTGCTTTAAGCATCTATTGTGTTTAATGACTGCCACCCCAGCTCTTTCTCCTTATATTACTTTATTCATTAAATATCTGAAAGAGCAAGACAAACATATCAAAGTGATCATCACACATTGTGGAATAATATTCAGGTTCTCTGCATATATCATGTTGAGCTCTGAGTGCTTCACTACAGTCGAAGAAACGCTGCAGACATTTTAAAATGGTCATTATAAATGGTACAAAAGCATTTAAGTTGTCGACATATGTCAGGTTGTAATCTCAGGTACTTAAATACATTTGTGGTAACATGTAAGGTGTAATTCCGACCCTCACCACCCCCTCACCAGAGACCCCCTAAATAAAGAGTCCCCCCTAGAGACGCCTTAACTAAGGAACCCTCCTAGACACATCATAAATAATGAGACCCCACTAATAGAGACCCGTCCCCCACAGAGACCCCTGAAAAGTGCCCCTGTTTGGTCCCAGCTCACTGTCCATGTGGAGTTTGCACATTCTCCCCATGTCTGCGTGGGTTTCACCCCCCCCCCCCCCCTCCCCCCCCCCCCCCCAACCCAAAGATGTGCAGGGTAGGTAGTTTGGTCATGCTAAATTGCCCCTTAATTGGAAAATAAATTTTAAAAAAGAGAAGAGACTCTTGTCAGGAAGCCCCCCGGAAAAGTGACCCCTCTCAGGAAGCATCCCATAGAAGAAGACCCCTGTCTGGAAGCTGGAGAGCAGTTCAGACAGAGGCAGTGCAAATAATCACTGCTTTAACACCCATCTGGGAATACACCTGCAGCTCAGATACAGGAAGCAGCACCTGTCAATTCCTGGAAAGATAAAAACAGTCAGCTGTAATTAAACCACCTCAGATCTTTGATCTGCAAGCCATTCATTCATTTTTCTTTGATATTGTCTTTACTAGTCTGTGTTTGACAGCGCCCGCACACCCTAGATGTCAGCATTGATCCATTCATCTCCCTCCATGGTTGAGTAACTCTAAAGTGCTGCAACAACAATGTTTATAAACAACGTGGTCCATAATGCGCACCAGCAGGGTAGGTAAATAAATGCAAATGGCTCTTAATGACCTATTTGCACCTATTTAGCACGCCCGGCACCCTTTGCTTCAGCACTCTATGATTATCCGGTCCCCACAACTGGGACTCACATGGTCGCGGATCACTTGGCATCTCTACCAGTGTGGCCCTGGCGTGGTGAACTTCGCAGTGGGCCAGACGGGCCATCGGTCCACCACGAGGTCCACCATGCCAGGGCTACGTTGGCAGAGACCATCCAAGCCCATCTGAGGCTCACTCCCCAATAATGCACTATCTGCCCATGCCTCCTCTACCAGACACCACCATGCCCCCTCCCTATTGACCCCTGTTAAAGGGAGACCCCCCAGTGGGGTGCATTTCAAGCTCTAGGTGCATTCTGGCAATCACTCAGGCATGTGATTTCACTGCACTCACCTCTCTGTGGTCAATGTTTACAAACATTGGGGTTTCACCACTTAGGCCACTGAACTGTAAAGGGAGATGAATGAATCAAAACTGCAGATGGTTTGTAGACCATTAAATCACAGACCATTCGGGGAAAGCTATGAATAACTTGCAGCTAATGGATCTGTGTGGAAGCAGACGCAGGTCACAGCTGTTCTCCTTTGAGAATGGTAACGTAGAGCTTCAAGGTAAGTGTCACATCTATAGTTCCTCTCACTGCTCCTGTCTGGACTGCTCTCTTGTTCCCAGCCAGGGGTCTCTTTTCTGGGAATTGAGGGGCTGTCTTTAGGCAGGTGGCTCCTGTGTGGGCCCCCATTACAAGGGTTCAGGCCCGATTTGCAGTGCGGGGAGTTTCGGTCCCGATTTGCGGTGTGGGGGTGGGGGGAGGGGGGGGGGGGGGTGGCTGAATGCAGAACCTATCGGGCCACCTGCGCACGTTGGAAGGCCAATAGCGGGATTCCCTGAGAATTCCTCGTATTCCATGTCATGCAAAAATTAGCATGGCATGGAACACAATTGTTTGCCGGTTTGCGCTCCCAGTGGCATTGTAAAGAGGTGACAATTCAGCTCCGACAGGAGAACATATGGCGGAATTCTCCTTTTGAGAGGCTAAGCACTGATGCCGGAACTGAATTGCAAGTGTTCCACGTTCATTAAAGCAGTGCTGGTCCCGAACCAATTCAGAACATGTTAATAGGCTAACACTGATGTCACGAGAAACTAGTGCAATTCCAATGCGCGCCGGAGTGTGATACAACAGGGTCAGGATCATAGAGAGAGCCTGACAGGTACAAGCTGCATATAAACACTCCCTCCCCCCCTCCCCCGCCCCCCACACACACCCTCATCCCAGCCAAGAACATGGCACTGGTTGTGCTGGAACATGCCCATCCCGTTGATGGGTCAGCTGGGCCAGAGGGTACCTATGGGGGGTGGCCTAGGGGCAACCCATATGACCGATGGTGCTCAGCTCATATTGGGCAGTCAGCGGCTTGGACAGTGGCTTGGCTGCCTTGCAAGCTCGGCAATGGCAGTCTGTGCCCGGCCACCCCGATCCCATTGCCCACCTCCTGGCCGCCCCTCTTACACCGCCCCCCTTACATGCATTCACACCGCTGTCAAGGCACCGGAGCATGGCATTCTGTTGGGAGCCCGGCACCGGCCTCGATTTGTGGCTGATGCGCAATTCTACGCTCGGTCATGATTTGCAATTCCAATGTCGGCTGACGGAGAAACTGAGAATTTCACCCGTAATATTCACTGAGTCATGCAGCGTGAGGGTTTTTTTTACAATCTCCAGCCTGCCACTTTACTATGGCTGAAAGGGCTTAGATGGCGACCTTTCCCCATTGCGCCTCTGTGGTGACTGCACCACCTGGGATTTGGAACTTGCCAGTCTGCAACACTTGGCCGGGTCAACTCTTTTGCACTGGAAGATCAACAAGTTACGGATGTCTTTCATCGGGTTGATGATCCACCAGCAACAGCTGATGTTTGTCCCAGTGAGTATTTTTGTGGTAACAATCCGTAGAGCACAGAATTCTGCGTCACGGTGTACTCAGGATGAACGTCGACAAAAGAACACTGCATCTCTCCAAACTTTCTTTGCAGCGGCACATTCCACAAGGAGATGGACAATGGTCTCTTCCAAACGTTCAAACAAACCTAAGCGCCTCATCAATTTTGTTTTGGTGACCTGTCTACAGTGAAATGCCTGCCTGAGCTTTTAGGCTAACTCCATTTTCTTCCTCTGACAGGTCCGAGATATAACCAACAAAATTCTACGTACATCCAATCAGACAAATATGACAGAAGATCACCTATATTCACACATCCTAGTTGAATGGGGTCAATATATTGACCATGATTTTGCATTCACGCCTCAGAGCACCAGTCAAGCTACTTTCGTGGGAGGAGTAGACTGTAAGAACATCTGCCAGAATCTGAATCCCTGTTTTCCAATAAAGGTATCTGTCAAATTTTAACAGAAAGTTGCACTCTTTCAGACTATGGACAACAATCGGGAAATATTTGAATTTCAAGGTTTCTTTGGTTATTTTAGATTTGACCATGGATCTAGACCAAGGATATCACTGACCCAATCTTTAAGGCATTTTTGAGACGGAGATTTTGGACAGATTTGAAAACAATGCCCAGAATGGGTTTTAATTTGAACCTCGGAATTAATTCAAATCTTCCCTCTTCCAATGATTTCTGACCTCAATGTCTCCCTAAAGTCCAGCTTTCTGGCACAGTGAAGAGATAGGGAAAGTAATTGGTTTACATCACAAATAATGGAAGTTTTTTTAACATTGAAATGCCTCAGAGATTGAATTCCAGTGGTGTTTAGCTCAGTACCCCTAAATACATGTTTAAATTTAAGTCAGTCATCACCATATTAAAATGGCTACTGGGCAAGTGAGGATAGAGTAAGAAGAACATGTTTGTGTGGTGAATTGCTGGAACTATATCCTTTACCACAATGGTTCTTTAAATGAGCTACAGCACAAATTTTGGAAGAGTGGATAAACATTTTAAGCAGTGGAAAATACAGGCAAATGAGACTCAAGTAAGACAATGGGCTGGATTCTCCACTGTCAGGATTTTCCGTTGCATCGGCAGCGCACCCATGCCCGGGGATTTCCTAACGGCGTAGGGCTGACCACAATGGGCAACCCCTTTGGCCGGCTGGTGAGACGGAGAATCCCGCCGCTGGCAGAGGGGGTGTCGCACCAGAAAACTGGTGCGGCGGGATGGAGAATCCCACCCAATATGATTAGTTTCGGATTGCTTCTGCAAACAGTCAACTCAGGGGAATGATGGTAAAAGACCTCCTTCAGCATTGGAAATTATTTGTGATTCTGTCAAGGTTCCAGCTGAGATTCAGTAATTGCTGTATATAGACAGAAGATGTGAAAGGTGATCGTTAAATATAGACCACAGTATGTGATTTTACAACTTTCATTGATTCCTTGACTGGAAGTTAAAAAGTAGAGCTGATATTTTAAACCTTGTCATATCTAATATTCATCAGGTACTTCAAAGTGATCCCCGTTCCAAGATAAACGAGTGCATCACATTCTATCGTTCCTCGCCTACCTGTGGAACAGGAGATCAAGGCACTGCATTTGAAACTCTGTCAAGTCTGAACTCTCGACGACAGATTAATGCAGTAACTTCCTTTATTGATGCATCAACTGTCTATGGGAGCACTCCAATTCATGAAGAAAAGCTAAGGGATCATTCAAGTAAGGAGGGCCTTCTTCTCACTAACACAAAATACAAGGATGGGAGCCATGAACTGTTGCCTTTTGTAGATAAGGTACCATCTCCATGCATACAAGAGCCTAATGTTACTCAGAATGAAAGAATAGAATGTTTCCTGGCAGGAGAAAGTCGTGCAAATGAAGTTCTCACCCTTGCTTCAATGCACACATTATGGATGCGTGAGCATAATCGTTTAGCAAAGGCTTTACACAGGATAAACCCTCACTGGACGTCTGAAACCATATACCAAGAGGCACGTAAAATCATTGGCGCTCTGCACCAGGTTAGTCAATTCACTATTTTTACAATTCTAAAAGGTTGCTACAGGGACAGTGAATAGCACATATTGGCCTTCAAACTCGACCATGTCTGCGGCAGATTCAGGGCGTAAAATAAGTGCGCGGGCAGAAATTGTAAAAATTAGGATGATGAACATCTTGGTGATTCTCCATCACCATCCCATTTGGTCAGCACTGGCATTTGAGGAGAAATAGGGGCAGGCGGCCTTTCTGTCTGAGTAGCTGTCTGAAGTAGACATAGAGTGCATTCCTGAGGTGGAATGGGGTCCATGTTAAAGGCCACCTTCATAACAGCAAAGAATTAGCAAAGACACCTTCTTAGAATCAGAGGTGACGGTTCTTCCCACAAAGATTTTGCAGACAGCCCTGCAGACATACTCCTTAACAAGCACTTTAGCTGCACGGATACTGGCAGAGATAGCTACCCACTCTATTTTAATTGCATGAGCTGACAAAGGGCAACACGGTAGCATGGTGGTTAGCATAAATGCTTCACAGCTCCAGGGTCCCAGGTTCAGTTCCCGGCTGGGTCACTGTCTGTGCGGAGTCTGCACGTCCTCCCCGTGTGTGCGTGGGTTTCCTCCGGGTGCTCCGGTTTCCTCCCACAGTCCAAAGATGTGCGGGTTCGGTGGATTGGCCATGCTAAATTGCCCGTAGTGTCCTAAAAAATAAGGTGTTGGGGGGGGGGGGGGTTGTTGGGTTACGGGTATAGGGTGGATACGTGGGTTTGAGTAGGGTGATCATTGCTCGGCACAACATCGAGGGCCAAAGGGCCTGTTCTGTGCTGTACTGTTCTATGTTCTATGTTCTAAATTCTGGCAGAGTCAACAAAGCCAGCGGTCAATGAGAAGGAATTCCTGCTTCAGGAATTCCGAAATTCGCATTTTCATCCCGGTTGCCTGTTACATTTCTAATGTGCTGATTCAAGACATAGCATTTATCTTCAGTTCTTCGCATGCTAAAATCCGGATTCTACTAAATCTCCTAAAAGATACATTCCTAAGAGCTATCATTGTATTTCTGTCACTATTCCGTTTCAGAAATGAAATGCTAAGTTGTCTTCATACTGACCATTGATTTACCCTTCTGCGATCAGTACGCTGGTGCTAAATGAATCTTGATGATTTAAATATTTGCAACTGAATAATGAAACTAATGCCCTTTGCTGTCTTAGATTAAGATTTGGCTGATCTTGGGGCTGGTATTTAATTAATAAAGCCACCAGTTACTGTTTTGTTATGCTCTTGACATAGCATAAGCTGCTTCCTTAATGTGTACTCTGACAAAGGAAGGTTCAGACTTGGAGATAGCTTTAACACATTTATTAAACTGTTAACAATTCTCCTACTTGGATTCGACTCTCCTGTTAATCCTGCTATAGCTACTCAGACTGACGAACCAGTCTGCTACAAACCACGTGGTGGACGTGTAGTGTTTCAATCAACCCCGTCTGTACTCACTAAGTATCTCCACTGGAAAGAGGAAGATCATGTGTGCTGTGTCCTTATATATGGGTTGGTGTAATGCCCTCCTGTGGTGGTGTCACTTCTGTGTGTGTCTTGAATGCCCATTGGTCGTGTCCTAGCTTACTGATCTATTGGTTGACTGTGTCATGATGTCTCTGGTGCTCCCTCTAGTGTCTAGCTAGTTATAGTGTGTTCACATTAACTCCTTGTGTATTTACAGTGTCCTAGTGTATCTACATTAACCCCTTGTGTATTTACAGTGATGCATCTCACCACAGTTACTAAAATATTAATTAATATAATTATTTCACTAAATGTGTTCTGGCTTTGATCACAGCAATTAGAAGTAGTTATTTTTCCATTAAGTATTTCTGGCATTTCACTCCTTTACAATCAGAATTCTTCTTTTTTGCCTCATGTTGAAATAACTATGAAGACATGTAACTGGACTTTTGTCTTATAACCAGAGTGTAGACCTGGTGCTGTGGTTCAGCTGCTCGTTATACATAATTAGGCATAGTCATTCTTTGGCCAAAAGTGCCCGTACGCCTCTCTTCATCAGATATAGATGATTTTCTTTCTTTATTCTTTCATGGGTTGCATGCATCGCCAGGCCAGCATTTGTTGCCCATTCCTAATTGCCCTTGAATTGAGTGGTTTGCTAGGCCTATTCAGACAAATTACCTGATGATTATCACAGAGCCAACTACATTGCTGTGGGTTTGGAGCAACATGTAGGCCAGACCTGGTGAGGACAGCAGGGGCGGGATCCCCTCAGCCTGGGGCAGGGCCGGAGAAACCCCAGAACTGGGCAACGCAGCCCCGACGCTGGCACGCGACTCTCCGCAGGGCAGAGAGTCGGCGTAATTGGCGCCGGTTGCGGGCCCCTCTGCACAGCCGGCGTGGACACTCTGCCACGGGATGAGAGAATCCTGCCCCAGATTTCCTTCCATAAGGGGCATTAATGAACTAGTTGGGTTTTTTCTGACAATCGATGATGGTTACATAGTCAACATTACTGAGTCGAGATTTAAATTCCAGATTTATTCATTGAATCTAATTTCCAGAAGCTGCCATGGTGGGATTTGAATCCATGTCCTCAAACCATTAGCCTGGGCCTCTGGATTACTAGTCCAGTGGCATTACCACATTTTGAGGGATACCACTCCACATCAAGCATGGAGTAGGTAAGGAGACAGGCTCCAAGTTTATATCTGTCGGATTAGGATTTGAAACCAAGATGTTGGTGTTATTCTGAACCACATGTTTGCCATCTACCTAATTGAGATAACTCCTGCTCATTATCGAGATATACCATTGAAATTAATAAAAATGAAAAGACAGTTGACTTCTATAAGACCCACTCAATCTATGTATCAGCTATAGTTCAGTTGCTAGTGGTGGGGAGGAAATCTAGGACCACTGTACCCTGGGGACTGGAGCGAGGGAAGGTGAAGGGCAAATGGGGGTGCAGTGCATTGCAGAATAATGTGATAGAGGCTACATATGTCTTGGGTGTAAAGTGTCTTAATGGTGTTACAATCGTGACCTAACTGTCCCGAGCTACCAATTTATACCAACCCCTCCCTGTACCACCCCCCAGTGCCCTCTCAGTGATCCTTCATCTTCCTAGCCCACCATGCTCTGCTGCCACGATTAGATGTGATTCCAGGATACACATCAGAGGTGTCGGTGGCCTGTTGTTTACCGTGTCCTGCGGCCTTTGATGTCCTTGGAGGGCATCCTCCGGAGGACCTGGGGCTGGAAGGCTCCAGCCGACTTACCAATGGCGCATGCTACCGGTCGTGCCCTTAGGGCCTTGGGGTCATCTTTGGATAGAGGAGCAGGTGGATTGAGCTCCAAAGGCCCCTGCGTCATCTGGCAGTGTGAACACTGGCAGCTTCCCATTGTCTGCACCATATGTTGATGCCGTCAATGATTCTCCTCTGTGAACTGGCTATGCTGTGCAGTGCCTCGCCAATGTCCACCTGCATCTGGGACTCTGTCCTCAGCAACTGGGACATGATCTGCAGCCCCTCAGTAATGCCCAACTGAGACTGGGACCCTGTCCTCAGTGACTAAGACATGCTCTGGAGCACATTGACAAGGTCCACCTGCATTTAGGACGCTTCCCCCAGTGACTTAGGCATGCTGTTGAGGCCCTCCACTTGGCTAGCACCATCAAATGGAGATCCTGCAGGAGAATAGACATGCAGTCAGTGAGCGGGAAGGGGGCAGCATAGTGGTGAGCACAATTGCTTCACAGCTCCAGGGTCCCAGGTTCGATTCCCGGCTTGGGTCACTGTCTGTGCGGAGTCTGCATGTTCTCCCCGTGTGTGCGTGGGTTTCCTCCGTGTGCTCCGGTTTCCTCCCACAGTCCAAAGATGTGCAGGTTAGGTGGATTGGCCATGCTAAATTGCCCTTAGTGTCCAAAAGTGCCCTAAATGTTGAGTGGGGTTACTGGATTATGGGGATAGGGTGGAGGTGTGGGCTTGGGTAGGGTGCTCTTTCCAAGAGCCGGTGCAGACTCAATGGTCCGAATGGCCTCCTTCTGCACTGTAAATTCTATGAAATCATTATGTCTGGCATGTCTGGCAGGAACAACACACGTGTGGCAGGACATCTGGGTGGAGTGAGTGGATTCTCACCTCTGCAGCACAGGTCAATCTCAAAGTCGGTGACCGATCTGTCCTCAGCCATCCCCGCTACCTTCAGAGCCAGTTCCTCAGAGAGGGTGAGGATTCTGATGGCCGGCACCTTGTCACCAGCCTGGGTCCTTTCCTGTCTGTTGTGGGTCAATGTCTCCTGTGGGGAGAAAGAGAGGGCATCGCATCGCAGGGCGAGGGTAGGGGGCTATGGTGGTGATCAGCATCGCAGGGTGGGGTAGGGGGCTATGGTGGGGATCAGCATCGCAGGGAGGGGTAGGGGGCTATGGTGGGGATCAGCATCGCAGGGCGGGGTAGGGGGGGCTATGGTGGGGATCAGCATCGCAGGGCGGGGTAGGGGGGCTATGGTGGGGATCAGCATTGCAGGGTGGGGTAGGGGGCTATGGTGGGGATCAGCATCGCAGGGCGAGGGTAGGGGGCTATGGTGGGGATCAGCATCGCAGGGCGGGGTAGGGGGGGCTATGGTGGGGATCAGCATCGCAGGGCGGGGTAGGGGGGCTATGGTGGGGATCAGCATTGCAGGTGGGGTAGGGGGCTATGGTGGGGATCAGCATCGCAGGGCGAGGGTAGGGGGCTATGGTGGGGATCAGCATCACAGGGTGGGATAGAGGGCTATGGTGGGGATCAGCATCGCAGGGCGGGGTAGGGGGGCTATGGTGGGGATCAGCATCGCAGGGCGGGGTAGGGAGCTATGGTGGGGATCAGCATCGCAGGGTGGGATAGGGGGCTATGGTGGGGATCAGCATCGCAAGGCGAGGGTAGGGGGCTATGGTGGGGATCAGCATTGCAGGGCGGGGTAGGGGGCTATGGTGGGGATCAGCATCGCAGGGCGGGGTAGGGGGCTATGGTGGGGATCAGCATCGCAGGGTGGGGTAGGGGGGCTATGGTGGGGATCAGCATCGCAGGGTGGGGTAGGGGGGCTATGGTGGGGATCAGCATCGCAGGGCGGGGTAGGGGGCTATGGTGGGGATCAGCATCGCAGGGTGGGGTGGGGGGCTATGGTGGGGATCAGCATCGCAGGGCGGGGTAGGGGGCTATGATGGGGATCAGCATCACAGGGCGGGGTAGGGGGCTATGGTGGGGTCAGCCATGGGCTACTGTGCATAGGTGGGGTGCGCAGACAGATGCCAGGGTGTGCTGGGGCACATGAGTGGTCTTGTGCTGGGTGGAGTGGGGGGTGCGGTGCCAACTGCAGGGTCATGGGGGAGCTGGAGCCGGGGGTGACAGGGGGGACTGGGTGGCAGCCCGGTGCAGGGTGTTCAGCTTCTTGCGACACTGGGTGGCTGTTCTGGTGACATATCCCACACTGATGCCTCCCAGGCGGCTCTGGCTGCCCTGTGGCTGTCCCTCTGATTCCCCTCACCCAGCTGGATTTCACTGTGTCCAACAGTCTGGCCAGGTTGGCTTCTCCGAATCGTGGAGCTAGTCTGCATGGTGGTATGGCTGCATGCTGTCTGGGATTTGCTCTGTGGGATTAGATTAAGTGCCGCTGCCCGTCGTTAGCGGGGAGTTGCCGGGCGCCATCCAGCTGAATCAGTAATTTCCGACATGAAACCCTTCGGGCATCATTACCGACCCTAATTGGCGTTTGATACCGGTGGTGGTCTCGCCAGGTCAGGATTGAGAAACACCCAGCATTTCCTGCTCGCTACTGCACTCAGAAACATTTCCGTTACATCACGGCCAAAGCTCCTGGTTGCAAGCAGTCCCCTTCAACCTGACTAAGGAGGGCAGAAATACAAAAGTAACAGAATTGGAAGTATTCAAAACACATCAATTCAATTCAATTCTCAACAACAAATTGCATTTATATCTGTCTTTCATGTACAAAAGGCTTCTAAACATTTGACAGAGAAGTAATAAGGTGAACTGGTGCTGGGCCATTGGATAGAAATTTGAAATGGCAGCTAAATGGTCTTTAAATCAGGAAAGAGAAAGAGAGAGGTAGAGGGCTGAGGGAAAGCATTCCACATGTTGAAGTAGGGAGGTACAAGGCCATGGTGGGATTTGGAAACATTGCACAACAGGGAACCAGTGTACGTCAGCTGCAAGGGGAACAAATAGCTTCAGTTCAACGCTGACAGTGCAGGAGAAGCAGTTTAGTTGTATTAGACATTTTGACAGGGTTTTAAAGTTTATAATTTATAAATTTACTGAATGTTGTGCTTTTCCCTGTTTAACTTAATGTTGGTTTATACCTCAGCTGTGACCAGTTCAAAGGTATACCCTTCCAAAGGCAAAGGGATCACGTGGCCGTGTGTGTGATTTTATTTTAAACTGGCGTGCAATGACAGTGATCCTGTCAACACTTAGGTCACACTGCATCTATCTAGATTTTCGAAAGGTGAAAATGCATTCTGAGGCTTACAGGAGTAGTCAATGGTGTTGAATACAGGGAAATAGCAATGTAGAAATTTTCTCCATCACAAAATATTATTCAGCTGAGGGATTAATGCTGCAACCCTGTGTACGGTAGCACAGTGGTTAGCAATGTTGCTTCACAGCGCCAGGGTCCCAGGTTCGATTCCCGGCTTGGGTCACTGTCTGTGCAGAGTCTGCACGTTCTCCCCGTGTCTGCGTGGGTTTCCTCCGGTTGCTCCAATTTACAACCACAAGTCCTGAAAGGCCTGGGGCACGATTCTCCGCTCCCCACACCGCATGCGAGAATAGCAGGAGGGCCCGCCGACAAATTTCACGCCCCCCTCGCGCCCCCCGTGATTCACGGCGACCAGCGATTCTCCGACTCGGATGGGCCGGGCGGCCTGCCGTCCGCGACCGTTTCACGACGGCGGCAACCACACCTGGTCGCTGCCGTTGTGAAACGGGTGTGGAGATGCCCGTTTGGAGCTTGTAGGGGGCCTGGAGCTTGTAGGGTGGGGAATGAGCACCACGACTGTCCTCGGGAGGGAACAGGCCCGCGATCGGTGCTCACCGATCGTCGGGCCGGCGTCTCAATCGGACGCACTATTTCCCCTCCGCCGCCCCGCAAGATCAAGCCACCACATCTTGCGGGGCGGCTGAGGGGAAAGACGGGCACCGCGCATGCGTGGGTTTGAGCTGTCAGCATCGTGACGTCAGCCGCGCATGTGCGGGTTGGAGCCGGCAAACCTGCGCATGCGCGGCTGACGTAATTGGGCGCGCCGGCCATGTCATTCTCGGTGCGACGCCTCCGCGGCCGAGAGTTACGGAGCGCCACTCCTAGCCCCGCCGGGAGGAGAGAACAGGGGGCGAGGAGCGGCCTCCGAGGCCGTCGTGAAACTCGGCCGAGTTCACGACGGCCCTCCCGATTTTTCCCGGGAGCGGAGAATTCCGCCCTGCTGTTCGGTAATTTGGACATTCTGAATTCTCCCTCCGTGTACCCGAACAGGTGCCGTAATGTGGTGACTAGGGGCTTTTCACACTAACTTCATTGCAGTGTTAATGTAAGCCTACTTGTGACAATAAAGATTATTATTATTATGTCCCACCCTGCTTTTACCATACATTAACTTGGACCCACTTAGTGCTGTTAAAGGTCCATCAGTCAGTACGGGGCCTTCTAAAGCTATGTTGCTTCTTTTAACCATTCTATCAAAATATACATCAATTGCTTTTTTTAATACATCCCTGCCACAGATGCCATGCAAAAGAACATAAGACATCAAAGCAGCAAAGCCAAGGAATTGGCTAATTTTAGGGCAACTGCTCACTTCCATCATTATCCCAGCAAACATATCCACAGACCTGGAACAGGTACCTCACAATAATAGAGGAAGAACCGCTTCTGCAAACTCCGACTCAACAGAGACCAACATAGCAATACCATTTACTTCAGGTTTATCTCCAGCCAACCTCCTCCATTGAGGTAATGGCATTCAATGGCCTGGGTTGCAGGTGATCCAACACTTGGTGCAAAATTGGCTCAGTAGCAGGCATTGCATGCCATTCCAGAAAAAAATAGTATCCAATATGTATGCATACATTTCTGGCAGCAACTGTGCCCACTTTGATCTTGTAGGATAGAGGGACAGATTGCTGGAGTGCCATGATACACTGCAAATGGTTTAGAATAATGTAATCCACAACCATGGCAAGAGACTGAGATTGCATGGCAACATACTAAACTTGCATATGAGCAGTTGTGTCACTATAGCTTGTGATGCAATGGCAGTTGTAACATTGGTCGTCATACGCTACATCATGATTGGGTGCCGCAACATGAACCTAACATGAAAACCAACATGGCAAAAGCCCAGTGATGGTTTTTCAAACTGACTATCCCTGTTATTGAGTACATTTAAATGAAATTTCAGAGTCTCTGCCATTATCAGCTGCTGCGTTGTGTTTGAAAGCTGCTAATGATAAGACCAATGTTTGCAATGACCCGTCTCATAATAAAAAGTCCTTCCTTACATAGTGCTTTTATCTTTTCTGATTCAAGAATGATGTATATGGCTCTATCTAGTTATACCATTTCTCCTACAGTTTCTCACAGGAGGGTTTTACTGTATTTGGCTGTAGATTCTTATGATGAGAGACTACATTCCAAAAATCCTTGGTCCTCAAGCTTTTGATCAGTTCCTTGGAAAATATGACGGATACGATGAAACGCTGAATCCCACATTATCCAATGTGTTTGCAACTGCAGCTTTCCGTTTTGGACATGCAACAATCAGTCCTAAGATACAAAGAGTTGATGAAAATTATAAAGAGCACCCAAAGTACCCAAGCATAAATCTGCATAAAACCTTTTTCAGGCCTTGGAGAATCATTAAAGAAGGTGAATATATTAATTGTTGTGAGGATTAAAACAAAATTGCATCATGCTTACAAGCTCCTAATTGAATTAATATTTTTGTTTTGATTGGCAGGTGGTCTAAGCCCCTTGTTCAGGGGGCTGCTGGCAAAGCCAGCAAAACTGCAGACATCAGATCAAATGATGATTGAAGAGCTGACGGAGAAACTATTTACTCTGACAAGCGCTGTTGCATTGGATCTGGCATCGCTAAATCTGCAACGAGGGCGTGACCATGGACTTCCTGGTAATTTGCACCTTGCAAATATGATTAAAATCAAACATTGCTGGAAGGTTTTCATGATGAGGGCTGCAACATTGAGCAAGGTGATTTTATGGTTGCACCAAAAAGAGCAGCCGTTGCCTTAAAAGTGTTCCTTCGATGAAACGATAAGCCTTAGAACATAGAACATAGAACATTACAGCGCAGTACAGGCCCTTCGGCCCTCGATGTTGCGCCGACCTGTGAAACCCCTCTAAAGCCCATCTACACTATTCCCTTATTGTCCATATGTCTATCCAATGACCATTTGAATGCCCTTAATGTTGGCAAGTCCACTACTGTTACAGGAAGGGCATTCCATACCCTTACTACTCTCTGAGTAAAGAACCTACCTCTGACATCTGTCCTATATCTATCTCCCCTCAATTTAAAGCTATGTCCCCTCGTGCTAGACATCATCATTCGAGGAAAAAGGCTCTCACTGTCCACCCTATCTAATCCTCTAATCATCTTGACATTTCAGGCTGCATATTCTGCCTGTCGTACACTGTCCAAAACGGCAGGGCCAACAAGGTCTTCAAAGGAACTCCCTTAAAGCAACAACATTTTTTTAAGAACAAATATTGCACGGTGCAACCATAAAATCTTCTTACTCAATGATTACTATTTGTGTTTCTTTTTAAGTCCACTCAACATCTAATTAGTAACCTAAATTGCAACAGAGGGGTTTATTTTTCAACTGGCACTATTCTGACGCAAATGTTCTGCAGGCTCATACTAAATTATTCAACGTGCTTTATTTCATTTCAGCCGTTCATCTGTTTATGTTCAATGGGTTCTGGCCTCCAGCAAAAAAAAAATCACACTGCGGAAATTGGCATGAGTGCATTAACTATTTACACCAAAATATCCCAGTTGTGAAATTAACCTGTAATGGTTTTTAAGTCTTCGTGTACTTAAAATTGGGAGGATAACAACACCAAAATAAATGTTTGGTTAAAGTGCCAGCTCCTGCCCATTCTGATTTTCAGATTGATCTGGATAGTGATCTGATTGGAACTGTCATAACCCCAACGGGGAGATAAAAGTACTTTGTGCCCTCCGCATATTGGCTCCAGCCTTCCAGACCTACGTCAAATGCTTCCAACTTTCCAAATAACGGTATCTTAACTGATACGACGTGACATCCCAAAACAGTGATCACTCGGCGGCCAGGCGAATCTCTGAGCAAGTCCGAAGTTTACATTATTTCCCGTCGCCAGTTTACTGGCTCGGAGGAGGCAGGCGGTAAATAAACATAGATTTATTTACACTATTTAGAAAGGTCTGCATAACACAGCATATCGCTCCCAGTACAATGTCATGCTTACCTTTCTAAATAGTGTAAATAAATCTATGTTCGTTCACCGCCAACCTCCTCTGAGTCATTAAAGGAACTCAATTGTGAACGAGGTTGGAGCATCCCGCACAGATGCTAACCATGAAATCATAGAATAACATAGCATAGGAAGTGATCATTCAACCATCTCCTGCTCATGCTGACTATTTGAAAGAGTTATTCGGTTATTCCACTTTTTCCGCCTTTTCCCCATAGCCATGTAATTTTTACCCCCCTGGAAATATTTAACCAAATCCCTTTTTTGAAAGATATTATTGAATCTGCTTCTACATTAATCCTTTCAGGCAGAGCATTCAGCTCTTAACAATGTGTTTCTTTCAACAATTTCTCCAATCTTGCCTCCAGTCCTTTCGCAAATTAATTTAAATCTGTGCCCCTTGCTTACGAGCCCTCCGCTACTGGAAACAGTTTCTCCTCATTTACTCGATCATTAGTCTTCATGATTTTGAACACCTCTATCAAATCGCCTCTTCTCTTCTCTCAGCAGCTCATTCATTGATTGTCTAATGTCTCCACGTAACAGAAGTAGGACAACCCTGATATCATCCCAGTAAATGTCCTCTACATTCTTTCTGAGATCTTCTGAAAGTGAATTAGATTCCCAGAATTGGATGTAATTCCCCAGTTAGGCTATAACTAGCCATTATAAAGTCTTAGTATAAATTCATTGACTTTTTTTGTATTCTATGGCTCTATTAATAAAGCTAAGGATACCATAAACTTTTATAAGAGCCTCCTTAACTTATCACCTTCAAAGATTTGTGTCATACATTCCAATATCTCTATGTTCCTGGAGCCTCTTTAAAATTGCCTTATTTACTACATATTGCCTCTTCTCGCTCCTTTTGCTAAAACGCATCAATGCACTTTCTGCATTAAATTGCATCTGCCATGTGTCTGCCCATTTTGCCACTCTGTCTAGATCTTCCTGAAATCTGGGTTGTCCTCCTGCCGGAACTGAATCGAACCTGAGTTGCACTCATGCTGGCAGCTGAAATCTGGAAGTGACTCATAATCCTTCGCCATGCAAGTTTATGTATGGTGAGGATTCTGATGGATTTTTTTTTTTTTTACATAGATTCTCTCACGACTCCCACTATCAGGCCGCCATTTTGAGCGGCGGCCTGGGAGTGAAGACCGGCGGCTAGGCCGCCACCCCAACCCCCCACCAATCCTTTCCCCAATGCAATTCAGCACCCCCCCAGGACTTTTTGGATCCCCCCCCCCCCACAGTATTCGGGTGGCTCGACCCCCGCCCTCACCAACGCCCCACTCGAGATCCCCACGAGAGAAACTCCACCAGAGATCCCCCAATTACAGAGACCCCCACCAAAGACACCCAATTACAGAGACCTCACCAGAGGCCCCTCCAATTAGAGAGACCCCCTACCCGAGACCCCACAATTAAAGTGACCCCCCACCAGAGATCTCTGTAATAGAAACCCCTGCCTGGAAGCCCTCCATAAGAGAAACCCTTGCCTGGAATCCCCTAACCGGAGTCTCACGAGGGCCCGGAGAATATGGTACCCGGCTCGTTAGTAGAATGCAAATGGGTCTGAATAAACCATTGGCATCCTCCTGAGGTGTGAAGCTTGATCCTGCCGTATGCAGGGTACTGGAGCCTCGGAGATGGCAATCCTGTTTTTTTGTGCCCAACACTGAATTCTCCGTTATTAATGTATTAATGTATCAAAAAAAGGTTATTAATGTATCAAAAAAAGAGCCAGTAATTGGAATAGCAAAAGCTGGGGAGCAGCATTGAAAATTCCCCTGCAGCCTGTAAAACAACTATTCACTGCTAATTTCTGATCTCTACCTCTTTAGTGGCCATGTTATGATTGATTCTTTCAACAGATGCCATTTTACTTTGTTGCAAGTAGTTTTCAAATGTGACCCACACGATGCCTTGGATGAGGTGGTGCTTATATCCATTACAGAAGTGGCTACGCATTTAGTTTAAATTGAATGGCATTAATAAACTTTTGATCAATATTGGAATTACATCCTGAGATACTGGTGTATCATCTCTATCTTTGAAATTCCCTGCTCTGCTATGTAGTGAATGCATGACTTATTCATTTTGTTAATGTGTCTGCTAAAATAATGGATTAAGGAATCACAGGTAGACACATTAAGCCTTGATAGGATGATATCCTCTGATGCAATTTCAGGACCAGAATTTCTTGTTGACTTCCTAAACTAACAGAGAATGCATGACTTTACTTCTAGGATACAATGACTGGAGGGAATTCTGTGAACTGGAAAGATTAGAAACTAAAGCCAATTTAAGGAAAGCAATATCTGATTTAGATTTAGTTTCAAAGATAATGGATCTCTATGGGCATCCAAACAATATTGACATCTGGCTTGGCGGCTTGGCAGAAGATTTTCTCCCTGGAGCCAGAATTGGCCCATTATTTGCCTGTTTAATTGGAAAACAAATGAAAGCTTTAAGAGAAGGTGATAGGTGAGTTCTATATTATATTGTTCCTTCCCAGTTCAGTCACGTATGCAGGCTGTTAGCTCAAACTATTCTGGTAAATGTCTAGTCTTATATTATTAACCAGCTTAATACAGATTAATCAAGCACTGTCGAGCAGAACAAATAGGACTAAATAAAAGCAGATAACACTGAAAAGCCACCTTGCTTTTCATAGCAACTATGAGTTACTTTCAAAGGATTTAAGTTCTGTTTAACAGTATTTTTGGAGCCTTTCTTCTGCAGAAATATTGGTGATTGCTTGGCTGGCAGTGATGGACTGTGGAGTCTGCAATTTTAGGGAAAGAGATTAAAAGTTGGATTGCAGTAAAACTAGACATTTTTAAGATTGGAAAAGTTCTACAGATTACCCATCATTTTGTCTGACCATAGGTATTAGATCATGCAGTACTCACATGTACATGCAGAAAAGCATATAGCAAAAGTGAGTAGCTGGTCATAGGTAATATGGGAAAGGGGAGCTGGGGTCATTTCTGGTTTTGAGGTCAATATATAGTCTTGGGTGCCTCATGGTAGCACCTTTTAAAGTCAGAAGCAACAGAAGAACTCTATAAGAAATACATAATCCAGGCATTAGTTTATTTATGCTGCATTATGCTGCCTAGTATTATTGATATGAAGACTTCGTAATAGATTTGTTTCATGGCAATAATGTCAGATGTTTGAATCTGTTTAACTGAAAATAAGCCAAAATGACTGCAACCTATTATGACTCAAGGGACAATTGACCTTCAGATGTGCCATGTCACTGACCACGAAGAGACTTTCAAATGTTCCTGTTTGATCAGTGTTCTCTGAAAATAGTTCTGAATGACCTCATTTGCAAGTCGTTGCCATAGTTACCAGCCCAAAGCAAAATATTGCAAGTGCTGTGAAAGTGTTATGCTAAGAACAATAACCTACATCAGTAAAAATCAGCCCTGAAGGTCAAAGAGATGCTATGTTGATTCTAGCGGGAGGGAATATGTAGATATTTAATAAAGATAGTTTATTCCAATAAATGTGAGGCAAGGAAATGAAATGAAATTGAAAATACAAATGCAATTGTGACAAGAATGACACATACGACTTAGCAAAAACAGTAAGTGCTCAATGTGCAGAGCAAGTTAACCAGCACTTGAAAGAAAGGAAAGAATACAGAATTTAACGATCTCCCAATCTGATTGGCCGACAACTCTCTGAGGCGGGACTTCTGTCCAGGTGCAAACAGAGAACTCACCTGCTGCCAAACAACACTCAGTTGAGCGTATCATGGCAGTGGGCCTGTTGGTGTCGGCAGGGATGTGTTCACCAGCGCCTCTCTGGATAAGGATGCCGGGCGCTCGCAATCCTCAAAATTCAAATCAGTATCCTTTACTCCATGACATCGCAAAGTGATTTACAGATAATGTAGCATTTTTTGAAATGTCAATGTAGACAAGGCTGTCAATTTCCCACCAACGCTTCTAATAACAATAACTTATATTTTTGTTTTGCCTTTCACGTGGAATGTGGGAAACTGAGTTGAATGAGAGTTGAAGACAGTTGAGCCAAAATGCTCAGTTACCAGTGGGGTAATCAGAGGGGTGCTGCAAAGAAAGCCTGACTCAAAAGGCCAAAGGACGGAAAGTGGCAGCAAGGCTAGTGAGCAATGAAGAAATGGGAAGATTGAAACCATTTTTAACTTGAAAGATACAGGGACAGGTAGCCAGTATAAGTCACTGAGGGTTGGGTGAAGAATGAGTGGAACTTAATGTGGAACAGAATAGTTTCATTCAGGTGGTTTCATTTTGGTTCACTTGAAAATTTGGAGAATGAAGGGTGAATGGCCAGGAAGGATATTGGAGAAATCAAGTTTACATGTGACATAAATATGGATGAAGGTTTTTTTGCGGACTAGGTTAAGGTATGGCTGTTGCAGAGATGAAAGTGTGTGTGGTGAATGTATTATGGCAACCATTCACCACTGTATTACATCAATTTAATCAGCTACAACATCGCAATGGAAGCAGTCCTCAAACCTGATCGACTGGAACTCGACCCACAGGCCGCTGAAGCCAAAGGGATTTTTTCACACTGGCTCCGCTGTTTAGAAGCCTACATCGCTGCCTCCTGCTCGCCCTCCGTCACCGACGAACAGAAGCTGAGCCTCCTCCACGCCCGGGTGAGCCACAGAATTTCCGTGCAGATCGAGGAAGCGACCACTTACGCAGACTCGGTTGCGATCCTGAAAAGGCCGGTGAACGAAGTGTTCGAGCGGCATCTCCTCACCACTTGCTGCCAATGCCCCGGGGAATCGCTGGAGGAATACCTATGCGACCTGAAAGTACTCACGCACAGCTGCAACTGCAAGGCCGTCACAGCCTCACAACACATGGAACTCGCCATCCGGGACACCTATGTGGCTGGAGTCCCATCCAACTACGTCAGACAGCACCTGCTCGAGAAGGGTGGCCTCGACCTAGAAGAGACGGTAAAACTATCCACCTCCCTAGAAGTAGCTTTTCAGAGCCTCAACACTTTTCCCTCCGACCACGCAAACCCCTTGTGGACACCCGACCAGAGGGTGCCCCAGGCCTGTGCCGCACGGCTGCCCGCCCAACCCGTGGGGGCTGCCCAGCTATATCTGAGGCCAGCACCAACACCCCAGGCAGCGTTGTCCGGCTCGGATTGCGACATGTAGCATCTGCGGCAAGAAAGGACACTTTGCCAAAGTTTGGCTGGCCAGATCCAAAACCTTGAAATCACAGGCCCGATTTTCAGACTCACAGGCCCGCAGACCCCGCAGCGTGGCTGCATGCCTGCCGGCACCACCCCTCCAGACGTGTCATCTGCCTCATGCTGTCTGTGGGGGCACCATCTTTGACTCGACCCAACACGTGCGACTCACGGGGGCCACCATCTTGGCTGCCATATCCCACACGGCCCGTCATGTGCGACTCATGGAGGCTGCCATTTTGGCCGCCATCTTCATTGCCGCCTGACACATGCGACCAAAGAGGACTACCAACTTGGCAGCCATCTTCATCGTCATCCAACACGTGCGACCAACAGGGGTAGCCATCTCGGGACCACCCCACCACTTCCAACCACGCCAGCTACCCACAACTCGGCGCGGTCACCCTCGACCAGTCACGCCCCAAGCACCTCAGGAACTCGATGATGACCGTCCGGGTCAATGGACACGAAACACCCTGCCTGTTTGACTCCGGAAGCACGGAGAGCTTTGTACACCCCGACACGGTAAGGCGCTGTTCTCTCCAAATTTCCCCCGCCTTCCAAACAATCTCCCTCGCTTCCGGATCACATTCAGTGCAGATCCGGGGGTACCGTGTTGCGAACCTCGTGATACAGGCGCTGAGTACGCCAATTTTAAACTATATGTCCTCCCCGATCTCTGCGCTCCTCTCCTGTTGGGACTGGACTTCCAGTGTAACCTCAGGAGCCTGACCCTAAAGTTCGGCGGACCCCTACCCCCTCTCACCATATGTAGCCTCTCAACCCTAAAGGTTGACCCTCCCCCACTCTTCGCGAACCTCACTGCCGACTGTAAACCCGTCGCCACCAGGAGCAGGAGGTACAGTATCCAGGAAAGGACTTTTATCAAGTCCGAGGTCGAGCGGCTCTTAAGGGAGGGGATCATCAATGCCGGTAATAGCCCCTGGAGAGCTCAGGTGGTGCTCGTCAGGACTGGGGAGAAGAACCGGATGGTTGTTGACTACAGCCAAACCATAAACCGGTACACGCATCCCGATGCATATCCCCTTCCCCGGATAGTGGACATGGTGAATCAGATCGCACATTACTGGGTGTTCTCCACGGTAGATCTGAAGTCCACATACCACCAGCTCCCTATCCGTCCGGAGGATCGCCACTACACGGCCTTTGAGGCAGACAGCCGCCTCTTGCACTTCCTCCGGGTCCCCTTCGCCGTCACCAACGGGGTCTCGGTCTTTCAAAGAACGATGGACCGAATGGTGGACCAGTACCGGCTGCGGGCCACATTTCCGTACTTGGACAACGTCATCATCAGCGGCCACAATCAGCAGGACCATGACATCAACCTTCAGAAGTTTCTCCAGACCGCCCAAGCCCTCAATCTCACCTATAACAGGGAGAAATGTGTTTTCCGCACAACCCGACTGGCCATCCTCGGCTATGTCATGGAAAACGGAGTTCTAGGGCCCGACCACGACCAACTATGCGGACAAAGCCCGCCCACTGATCACAGCCACCATCTTCCCACTGAAGGCTGAGGCCCGCCAGGCCTTCAGCTGCATCAAAGCAGATATTGCCAAAGCCGCGATGCATGCGGTGGACGAGTCCATCCCCTTCCAGGTGGAGAGCGACGCGTCAGAGGTCGCCCTCGCCGCTACCCTTAACCAGGCAGGCAGGCCCGTAGCCTTTTTCTCCCGCACCCTCAACGCCTCCAAGATTCGACACGCCTCAGGTGAAAAAGAAGCTCAAGCCATTGTGGAAGCTGTGCGGCATTGGAGGCACTACCTCGCTGGTAGGAGGTTCATCCTTGTCACCGACCAATGGTCGGTAGCCTTCATGTTCGACAGTACACAGCGGGGCAAGATCAAGAATGCTAAAATCTTGAGGTAGAGGATCAAACTCTCCACCTATAATTACAATATCATGTATCGTCCTGAGAAGCTCAATGAGCCCCCAGATGCCCCGTCCCATGGCACATCAGCCAGCGCGCAAGATGACCGACTCCGGGCCATCCACAATGACCTCTGTCACCTGGGGGTCACCCGGCCTCTCCACTACATCAAGGCCCGCAACCTGCCTTACTCCACCGAGAAGGTCAGGGCCATGACCAGGAACTGCCAAATCTGCGCGGAATGAAAGCCGCACTTCTATCGACCAGATAAGGCCCACCTGGTGAAGGCATCCCGGCCCTTCGAGCGCCTCAGCATTGACTTCAAAGGGTCCCTCCCCTCTACCAACTGCAATGCGTATTTTCTCAACGTCGTTGACGAGTACTCCCACTTCCCCTTTACAATCCCTTGCCCCGACATGTCTGCGGCCACTGTCATTAAGGCCCTACATAGTATATTCACCTTGTTCGGTTTCCCCACTTACGCCCACAGTGACCGGGGCTCCTCGTTTATGAGCGACGAACTGCGTCTGTACCTGCTCGGTAAGGGCATCGCCTCGAGCAGGACTACCAGTTACAACCCCCGGGAAAACGGACAGGTGGAGAGGGAGAACGGGACGGTATGCAAGGCCGTCCTCCTGGCCCTAACTGAGTCTCCCAGTTTCCCGCTGGCAGGAGGTCCTCCCCGACGCGCTCCACTCCATTAGGTCACTCTTTTGCACGGCTACGAACGAGACCCCTCATGGCCGCCTATTTGTTTTCCCAAGGAATTCCACCTCCAGGGTCCTGCTTCCGTCCTGGCTGACGACACCGGGGCCTGTACTCCCCTGAAAACACATGAGGAGCCATAAATCCGACCCCCTGGTCGAGAGGGTCCAGCTCCTTCACGGCAACCCCCAGTATGCCTGCATACGGTATGCACCGCGATGGCCGACAAGGTACAGTCTCCCTCCGGGACCTGGCACCCGCAGGTTCCCCTACGACCATCACCTACCCCCCCCCCCACCCTACACTGAACAGCGCCCCCGCCCCTGCATAGCCCTCACCCCCCTCCTGCACCCACTCCCCCCTTACCGACCTACAGGGATGAAGCTCCAGAACACACGCTCCCAGAGTCAAAACCTGCGCCCGCAGCGATCTAAGAATGAGTAAAGATCAACTTATGGTCCCCTCCTTCATCAACTGGCTGTAAAAGGTTTATCAGGTTGCAGAACAGGGGACAAGGATAGTGCTGGTGCTAGGTCACCAGAGGGAGAAGTCACATGTGGGTTCCACTGCGAAGGACACAGACTTGGACTTTAATGGGGCAGCATACTGTATAATACTAATTTGTTTAGCACACTGGGCTAAATCGCTGGCTTTCAAGGCAGACTAAAGCAGGCCAGCAGCACGGTTCAATTCCCATACCAGCCTCCCCGAACAGGCGCCGGAATGTGGCGACTAGGGGCTTTTCACAGTAACTTCATTGAACTCTACGCGTGACAATAATCATTTTTCACAATGCTTGATGCAATAGGAAAGTTGCCACCAAGCCTGTTGACCAGCGTTAAGCAGCATGGAGCAGTCCAGGACCAACGTGATACAGGAATTTGCACAGAATTTGCAGTTCAAAAGTTCATAGTACCCGCCCGCCATCCTTTCCAATATGGAAGTGATAATCAACTCCTTTCGCACACTCGTGGATCCAATCATGATGCAGAATCTGATGGCCAATGTCACAACTGCTCATATGCAAGTTTAGTATGTTGCCATGCAATCTCAGGCACTTGCCATGGTTGTGGATTACATTGTTCTAAAGCATTTGCAATGTATCATGGCACTCCAGCAATCTGTCCCTCTGTCCTTCTACAAGATCAAAGTGGGCACAGTTGCTGTCAGAAATGTATGCATACATATTGGATACTATTTTTTCTGGAATGGCATGCAATGCCTGCTACTGAGTCCAATTTTGCATCAAAGTTAAATAAACATTTTTAAATGTACCTGAATGTGATGGTCGCGGACAATCAAGGACTCCTTCTGGCTCCAACACAATTCTCTCCACCTTATTAACCCCACTGCCCCACAAACCACCCCCACCCACCCCAGCAGCTTCTATCCCTCACCATTCCAGATCCTGGATAAAGGCTACTGCTGGCCGCCAAACTGCCTAATCGCACTGTGAGCCCAATCAACAAACTTCATCAAGACTGTCAGCTCACAAGTCTCAGAGTCATGCAGCTCAAGGATCAATTTCAGGGTCTGCCTTTTCCAATCACCTGTAGTCGGGGGTTCGCGCACGCGCATGGCGGCGGATCGGAGCACCCAGAATGGGCGGGAACCATGGTGCCCTCTGCCCTTATAGTGTGTGTATTCTAACTGGTGATTGGCTGCGGTGTTTGTGCATGTTGATTGGTCCCTGTGTGTCAGTGTGTGTCTGCACCATGATATACTGGTGTATATTATGACACCATGTATTAATCATTCTAGTTCAGGATTATACTTTTATAGGTGTTTTACTTGTCCTCGACTGAAGTGTTGCTTAAGAACATATCTCCAATCAACTTGCTCTGCTTGCATTTAATATGGTCTCTGCTGATCTTACAACAAATTTCAGCATTGAGACTTTGCAACAATGGAGTTTTATCAAAATGATGCATTGCACCATGTGTTCAGGTCATCTTTTCTTCCACTACTGACAGCTCTCCGCAGAGTTCATCACCCTTCTATTCCTTTGCTAGTAGTTCAATCTTCTGTGTCAGTGCACGTCAGTGTTTAATGCTTCCTTTATAAATTGGTATAAGCCTCTGTGTAAAACAGCTACAACTATTAGTGCAGCTTGCATACCTGAAGTGCAGCTCGACGCCTGCTACAATGATTGCGATAGAAAATAAACAGCTTTCCTATCCAGCAGATTCTGAAAGTAATGGAAGACTTGGGGCGGGATTCTCCGAGCCTCCGTGCCGAAATCACGCTTGGCGCGGGGACGGAGAACAGGCGTCAGACCCGGGTCTGACACCGCTCTGGCGATTCTCTGGTCCCCGAAGAATCACCGCCAAACATGTGTGCACGGTCGACATGGCGCCGGTCAGGGGCCATTGAAAAAGTTCCCGTGGCGGTTCTCCGAGTGCAGCTGGCCGAGTTCCCGTCGGCGTGGTTCTCTCATGGTTCCATCCAGCGGGCGCTCGGCGTGACGGCTGCAGAATCAGTCCGTGCCGCCCCGGTGGGGGCCGGGGTGATCATTCACCAGAGGGGGGCCTCGAGGACGGCCAGGCTATTGATCGGGGGCGACCAATCCGTGGGCGTACGTGATCTGGGGGGGGGGGGCTATCTTCTTGGTGCCAGTCCGCGGTGTGGGTCGGCCATGGCTGACACAGGCCGCCGCCATGCGCATGGGCGAACCCCCGACCGGAAGTGCAAGGCCCCACAGCAGAATCACCCTGCACTTTTTCGCGGGCGTAGGGACATTGCCCCATTATTCGAGAATCCCGCCCTGGGGGTGTTTCAAAACTAATCCCAGATTCAGATGACAGCCAAATGTTCGGGTTCGGTGCTTGTGATTTCTGTTATCATTTGCAATTCTGGGAAATAAAAAGGGTTTGCATTCACTCCCAACACCTGTGGAAATGTAGGTTTCTGGCTCAATAAAATAAATGCATGATGGCATACTTGGCCATAATTATGGTGTACTCACAATACTGCTGAGAGGGCAAGAATAGGTTGGAGGATCCCCTTTCCTGATTATTGTAGTGTCTCTTCTTTATCTATATCCATCTGTTTCCGCACATTGTCACACACACATAGGCATATATTCATACATTGTCAATGCAGCTTGAGTGTATCCTGGCATAGTAGGAGTCGCGATTTTAAGTTAAATAAAGGTGATTCAGGATTTTAAGCTGCGTCAGGGTTTTTTTAGGCGTGAAGATTCAAAGTCATACGTTAGTTGTTTACTCCAGTGTATAAATATCCCAGGAGAACTGTCGTACTTCGGATTCTCGCCCTAACCCTTGATTAGGTGTGGTCTCCCCTTGCAGCAAGTAAAATAAATTAACTGTTGATGTTAACCTGTATTTTATTGTCTGCGTCTTACTCGGAGTTGAGTTTTCAACACACTGGCTGATAATGTAATGAAGCCTGCCCTCTGCTCCTCAGATTTTGGTGGGAAAACACTGGTGTCTTCACATCAGCTCAAAGGCATGAACTTGCCCAGCATTCACTGTCCCGTGTCATTTGTGACAATACCGCAATCACTGATGTGCCATTGGATGCTTTCCGATTCGAACAGTTCCCACAAAGTTTTGTACGGTGTAATCAAGTTCCTGGATTGAACCTTCAGGCATGGCATGAAAGTCCACAACAAGGTACATTGACTTGCTACTACAGGCCCTGAAATTGCCTGCCATGAGGTCTTACTTTTCAAGCTTCTGTTTAAACTTCTTAAATTCCCTTTGCAGGATCTCAAGCATATTTCCGCCTTTGTCATAATTCTTTCGTGTCTCGTGGCACTGGCTGCCCTCTCTCCATTCATCAAATTCTTTTCACCCAGTCCATGATGTCCTGCACCCTGACACCAGAGAGCAGGATATCATTCAGGATTCCTGGTCACTACTGCAAAAATGGCTTAACTATTCTCTCCACTGGAATCTGCTGCTGCTGCTACCATATGTTTGTGGCCTTTAAGCTCTATGGGTAGTCCCCGACTATGTTTCTTAGAAAACACTGCACTGAGGTACTGTACGCCGTGTCACAGTTGCGCAGCGTTATTGCCAATTTATTTTAGCTCCTGTCACCAGATTGAAGCATGAGAGATAGCCTCTTCTTTCTCATCCTGCTCGAACAGCTTTAACATTGTGAGCAGCAGGGATGCTGGGTCCAATCTCAGGGCAGCACGGTAACACAGTGGCTAGCACATTTGCTTCACAGCGTAAAGGTCACAGGTTCGATTCTGGCTTGGGTGACTGTCTGTGTGGAGTCTGCACGTTTTCCCCGTGTCTGCGTGGGTTTCCTCCAGGTGCTCCGGTTTCCTCCCACAAATCCCGAAAGACGTGCTGTTAGGTGAATTGGACTTTCTGAATTCTCCCTCCGTGTACCCGAACAGGCGCTGGAGTGTGGCGACTAGGGGAATTTCACAGTAAGTTCATTGCAGTGTTAATGTAAGCCTACTTGTGACAATAAAGATTATCATTATTAAATTAGTCTACTTGTGACAATAAAGATTATTATTATTAAGTTAGTTAGGTCCACTTTAAGTATGCAATCAGGCTTTGCTCACCAAAATATATGGACGCCTAATAATATAAGTGGCATTTTTTTGTCCACATGCATTATTTACTGCATATAAATAATCAATTAACCCTTCATGTACCTTTGCTGACCTTACTCCTTGAGTTTGCCATTCAATGCTTCACAGCTCCAGGGTCCCAGGTTCAGTTCCCGGCTGGGTCACTGTCTGTGCGGAGTCTGCACGTCCTCCCCGTGTGTGCGTGGGTTTTCTCCATGTGCTCTGGTTTCCTCCCACAGTCCAAAGATGTGCGGGTTAGGTGGATTGGCCATGCTAAAAAATTGCCCTTAGTGTCCTAAAAAGTAAGGTTAAAGGAGGGGGGTTGTTGGGTTACGGGTATAGGGTGGATACGTGGGTTTGAGTAGGGTGATCATTGCTCGGCACAACATCGAGGGCCAAAGGGCCTGTTCTGTGCTGTACTGTTCTATGTTCTATGTTCTATGTACCAATGAGCTTGATTTTCCGGCCCTTTCCACCAGTGGGATCTTCCGGCTCCATGGAATGTGACTCCCACAGAGGGTTTCCTGATGGCATGGCCAATGAGCAACGCAAATAGCCGACTTCGGCATGACCAAAAGATCCAGTAGCCGATGGCGAGCTGCCTCTACCACTGGAAAACCAGCGGTCAGGAAAATCCCAGCCAATTAATTTTTTTTCACTAACAGTCCCTTTCTGGTTTATGTGGATAAGAGTGTGAGAGATCACACTGACCACCTGTACAATACATGTTATTATTGTAATGTTGTAACTTTGATTTAGCATGAAGACCACAAATTAGCTAATTAAAACTTTTATTTCTGTTATTAAAGAACTTAAAATAAAAGTGAGTGGATTTCATAAACCAAAGACAGGTGAAGAAAATATTACACCTACAAAGGTCAAAACTAAACATATTAACAACAAGGTCAGACAAAAAATGGCGAGTGAAGATCATGTTGGAAGAAGTGGCTGGAAGAATTACTAGAAGGATTTTCTTGCTGTATTCGATATCTCCAATCTCTGTGCTTTCAGTTGGATTATGTGGACCTCCCCCATCAATAGAAGATGGAGCAGTCGTGCTATGCACCAGTTCTGGACTATCCATCATTTCATATATCTGTCATCGTGGTTTTCACTTGTTTGGACCAGAGGAGTTGATCTGCAGTGTCAAGGAATGGAGCAGTGACCCACCGGTCTGCAAAGGTAATGATTAAGAGTTTTGAACATATTCACCCATAGATATAGATATAGATATAGAGAAATACAGCACAGAACAGGCCCTTCGGCCCACGATGTTGCGCCAAACTTTTGTCCTAGGTTAATCATAGAATTTTGGACAATTTTTCATGGCCAATCCACCCAACCTGCACATCTTTGGACTGTGGGAGGAAACCGGAGTACCCGGAGAAAACCCACGCAGTCACGGGGAGGCTGTGCAGACTCCACACAGACAGTGACCCAAGTCGAAATCGAACTTGGGACCCTGGAGCTGTGAAGCAATTGTGCTATCCACAATGCTACCGTGCTGCCCTTAAGAAGTTAACCTACACTCCCTTATTCTACCCTAATCCAAGTACCTATCCAATAGCCGCTTGAAGATCCATAAATTTTCCGACTCAACTACTACCACAGGCAGTGCATTCCATGCCCCCACTACTCTCTGGGTAAAGAATCTACCTCTGACATCCCCTCTATATCTTCCACCATTTATCTTAAATTTATGTCCCCTTGTAATGGTGTGTTCCACCCGGGGAAAAAGTCTCTGACTGTCTACTCTATCTATTCCCCTGATCATCTTATAAACCTCTATCAAGTCGCCCCTCATCCTTCTCCGTTCTAATGAGAAAAGGCCTAGCACCCTCAACCTTTCCTCGTATGACCTACTCTCCATTCCAGGCAACATCCTGGTAAATCTCCTTTGCACCTTTTCCAAAGCTTCCACATCCTTCCTAAAATGAGGTGACCAGAACTGCACACAGTACTCCAAGTGTGGCCTGACCAAGGTTTTGTACAGCTGCATCATCACCTCACGGCTCTTAAATTCAATCCCTCTGCTAATGAACGCTAGCACACCATAGGCCTTCTTCACAGCTCTATCCACTTGAGTGGCAACTTTCAAAGAACTATGAACATAGACCCCAAGATCTCTCTGCTCCTCCACATTGCCAAGAACCCTACCGTTAACCCTGTATTCCGCATTCATATTTGTCCTTCCAAAATGGACAACCTCACACTTGTCAGGGTTAAACTCCATCTGCCACTTCTCAGCCCAGCTCTGCATTCTATCTATGTCTCTTTGAAGCCGACAACAGCCCTCCTCACTATCCACAACTCCACCAATCTTCGTATCATCTGCAAATTTACTGACCCACCCTTCAACTCCCTCATCCAAGTCGTTAATGAAAATCACAAACAGACGACCTCAGCTACACTGATGGGGCGGGGTGGGGGGGGGGGGGGGGTAGAGTCTCGTTCACACCTGGCAAACCCATGTGGAACAAACAATCATTGCACAATTTCATTGCATTGATATACGGTGGAATTCTCCGAGAAGACCTCTCACTCTCCGGCGGGAAAGAGGTGCGATTCCCGTCGGGTGGTTCAGTGCATTTCCGATTGCAATCCGCCCACACAGAAATTCTTTTGGGGGGAAGCGAGCTTTGCACCGGCACTGAGAGGGGCGGTGCCTAAACATGGCAAGCCCTGCTTCACAGAGATCAGGTCAACATTTTAAAAGGGCGCTCCAATCTCAAACTGATAGTGAAGGCCAACCCCCAACATCTTCGGCATGATCGCCCTGTAACCACCCTCCCCCACCCCCCCACAGATCTCTGGCTTCAGGGCTCCCCCTTTGGGTCTCTCTTTAGATCCCCCACCTTTTCACTGGCAATACTGCACCCCCCCCCCCCCTCCCAAATTGGCAGTGCCAGCAGCAAACCCCAACCCAGGTGAGTGACCGGGAGACCAGTAGCAATCACTGACGACCTCAGCTACACTGATGGGGCGGGGTAGAGTCTCGTTCACACCTGGAAAACTCCTTTTAGGGGCTCTCCACTCACTCACTCACTCACTCACTCACTCACTCACTCACTCACTCACTCACTCACTCACTCACTCACTCACTCACTCACTCACTCACTCACTCACTCACTCACTCACTCACTCACTCACTCACTCACTCACTCACTCACTCACTCACTCACTCACTCACTCACTCACTCACTCACTCACTCACTCACTCACTCACTCACTCACTCACTCACTCACTCACTCACTCACTCACTCACTCACTCACTCACTCACTCACTCACTCACTCACTCACTCACTCACTCACTCACTCACTCACTCACTCACTCACTCACTCACTCACTCACTCACTCACTCACTCACTCACTCACTCACTCACTCACTCCACTCACTCACTCACTCACTCACTCACTCACTCACTCACTCACTCACTCACTCACTCACTCACTCACTCACTCACTCACTCACTCACTCACTCACTCACTCACTCACTCACTCACTCACTCACTCACTCACTCACTCACTCACTCACTCACTCACTCACTCACTCACTCACTCACTCACTCACTCACTCACTCACTCACTCACTCACTCACTCACTCACTCACTCACTCACTCACTCACTCACTCACTCACTCACTCACTCACTCACTCACTCACTCACTCACTCACTCACTCACTCACTCACTCACTCACTCACTCACTCACTCACTCACTCACTCACTCACTCACTCACTCACTCACTCACTCACTCACTCACTCACTCACTCACTCACTCACTCACTCACTCACTCACTCACTCACTCACTCACTCACTCACTCACTCACTCACTCACTCACTCACTCACTCACTCACTCACTCACTCACTCACTCACTCACTCACTCACTCACTCACTCACTCACTCACTCACTCACTCACTCACTCACTCACTCACTCACTCACTCACTCACTCACTCACTCACTCACTCACTCACTCACTCACTCACTCACTCACTCACTCACTCACTCACTCACTCACTCACTCACTCACTCACTCACTCACTCACTCACTCACTCACTCACTCACTCACTCACTCACTCACTCACTCACTCACTCACTCACTCACTCACTCACTCACTCACTCACTCACTCACTCACTCACTCACTCACTCACTCACTCACTCACTCACTCACTCACTCACTCACTCACTCACTCACTCACTCACTCACTCACTCACTCACTCACTCACTCACTCACTCACTCACTCACTCACTCACTCACTCACTCACTCACTCACTCACTCACTCACTCACTCACTCACTCACTCACTCACTCACTCACTCACTCACTCACTCACTCACTCACTCACTCACTCACTCACTCACTCACTCACTCACTCACTCACTCACTCACTCACTCACTCACTCACTCACTCACTCACTCACTCACTCACTCACTCACTCACTCACTCACTCACTCACTCACTCACTCACTCACTCACTCACTCACTCACTCACTCACTCACTCACTCACTCACTCACTCACTCACTCACTCACTCACTCACTCACTCACTCACTCACTCACTCACTCACTCACTCACTCACTCACTCACTCACTCACTCACTCACTCACTCACTCACTCACTCACTCACTCACTCACTCACTCACTCACTCACTCACTCACTCACTCACTCACTCACTCACTCACTCACTCACTCACTCACTCACTCACTCACTCACTCACTCACTCACTCACTCACTCACTCACTCACTCACTCACTCACTCACTCACTCACTCACTCACTCACTCACTCACTCACTCACTCACTCACTCACTCACTCACTCACTCACTCACTCACTCACTCACTCACTCACTCACTCACTCACTCACTCACTCACTCACTCACTCACTCACTCACTCACTCACTCACTCACTCACTCACTCACTCACTCACTCACTCACTCACTCACTCACTCACTCACTCACTCACTCACTCACTCACTCACTCACTCACTCACTCACTCACTCACTCACTCACTCACTCACTCACTCACTCACTCACTCACTCACTCACTCACTCACTCACTCACTCACTCACTCACTCACTCACTCACTCACTCACTCACTCACTCACTCACTCACTCACTCACTCACTCACTCACTCACTCACTCACTCACTCACTCACTCACTCACTCACTCACTCACTCACTCACTCACTCACTCACTCACTCACTCACTCACTCACTCACTCACTCACTCACTCACTCACTCACTCACTCACTCACTCACTCACTCACTCACTCACTCACTCACTCACTCACTCACTCACTCACTCACTCACTCACTCACTCACTCACTCACTCACTCACTCACTCACTCACTCACTCACTCACTCACTCACTCACTCACTCACTCACTCACTCACTCACTCACTCACTCACTCACTCACTCACTCACTCACTCACTCACTCACTCACTCACTCACTCACTCACTCACTCACTCACTCACTCACTCACTCACTCACTCACTCACTCACTCACTCACTCACTCACTCACTCACTCACTCACTCACTCACTCACTCACTCACTCACTCACTCACTCACTCACTCACTCACTCACTCACTCACTCACTCACTCACTCACTCACTCACTCACTCACTCACTCACTCACTCACTCACTCACTCACTCACTCACTCACTCACTCACTCACTCACTCACTCACTCACTCACTCACTCACTCACTCACTCACTCACTCACTCACTCACTCACTCACTCACTCACTCACTCACTCACTCACTCACTCACTCACTCACTCACTCACTCACTCACTCACTCACTCACTCACTCACTCACTCACTCACTCACTCACTCACTCACTCACTCACTCACTCACTCACTCACTCACTCACTCACTCACTCACTCACTCACTCACTCACTCACTCACTCACTCACTCACTCACTCACTCACTCACTCACTCACTCACTCACTCACTCACTCACTCACTCACTCACTCACTCACTCACTCACTCACTCACTCACTCACTCACTCACTCACTCACTCACTCACTCACTCACTCACTCACTCACTCACTCACTCACTCACTCACTCACTCACTCACTCACTCACTCACTCACTCACTCACTCACTCACTCACTCACTCACTCACTCACTCACTCACTCACTCACTCACTCACTCACTCACTCACTCACTCACTCACTCACTCACTCACTCACTCACTCACTCACTCACTCACTCACTCACTCACTCACTCACTCACTCACTCACTCACTCACTCACTCACTCACTCACTCACTCACTCACTCACTCACTCACTCACTCACTCACTCACTCACTCACTCACTCACTCACTCACTCACTCACTCACTCACTCACTCACTCACTCACTCACTCACTCACTCACTCACTCACTCACTCACTCACTCACTCACTCACTCACTCACTCACTCACTCACTCACTCACTCACTCACTCACTCACTCACTCACTCACTCACTCACTCACTCACTCACTCACTCACTCACTCACTCACTCACTCACTCACTCACTCACTCACTCACTCACTCACTCACTCACTCACTCACTCACTCACTCACTCACTCACTCACTCACTCACTCACTCACTCACTCACTCACTCACTCACTCACTCACTCACTCACTCACTCACTCACTCACTCACTCACTCACTCACTCACTCACTCACTCACTCACTCACTCACTCACTCACTCACTCACTCACTCACTCACTCACTCACTCACTCACTCACTCACTCACTCACTCACTCACTCACTCACTCACTCACTCACTCACTCACTCACTCACTCACTCACTCACTCACTCACTCACTCACTCACTCACTCACTCACTCACTCACTCACTCACTCACTCACTCACTCACTCACTCACTCACTCACTCACTCACTCACTCACCCACTCACTCACTCACTCACTCACTCACTCACTCACTCACTCACTCACTCACTCACTCACTCACTCACTCACTCACTCACTCACTCACTCACTCACTCACTCACTCACTCACTCACTCACTCACTCACTCACTCACTCACTCACTCACTCACTCACTCACTCACTCACTCACTCACTCACTCACTCACTCACTCACTCACTCACTCACTCACTCACTCACTCACTCCAATTTAGCATGGCCAATCCACCTAACCCACACATCTTTGGACTGTGGGAGGAAACCGGAGCACCCAGAGGAAACCCACACACACAGGGGGAGGACATGCAGACTCCACACAGACAGTGACCCAGCCAGGAATCAAACCTGGGACCCTGGAGCTGTGAAGCATTTATGCTAACCACCATGCTACCCTGCTGCCCTTGGCTACCCTGCTCATACTTGGAACCATTCTTGTAAGTCATTTCTGCACCCTGTCCAGTACCTTCACATCCTCCCTAAAGTGTGAAACCCGCAACTGGACACAATACTCCAACTGAAAATGAGTGTCCTTCACAAGTTCAACACTTGTGTTCTTCAACACTTCAATCCCCTTGTGCTTGTATGCTATTCCCCTGTTAATAAAGCCTAGGAGCCTGTACATTTTATTAATCACTCTCAATCTTTCCTGCCGCCTTCAATGACTCCTGCACATGTACACCCAAGTCCATCTGCTTCTGCATCCTTTTAGAATTGTACTTATGTTACTTAAGATTTTTGAAGCAAAATGGATCAGATGAGGTGTGACAACTCTGTTAAGTCTAGATGGAAGAATCAGTTTTGCTCCCTCTTGGCCCAGTGGGTAAAAGCATTGTGCAAGTGAAGTATATTAACCAGGAGATCCTAGGTTCAGTCCCAAGTCCGTGTCAAATTAACCAAACACACAAATTACATTTTCTTCATTACTCCCAGTTTTGAGCATCAAACTCTGACCAGGTAACAGCCTGAACTGATATTTAAATGTGCCTATTTACACTGGCTGAATTTAACATAATGCTGACTGGGGTGGTTGAATAGATGATGATGATGACAGAGTAATATTTAAGATTAGAGGTGGTCATGAAGACAGCAGCATGCTGCATGCACACATTTCATCTTAGATGAGGAGCCCAGACCAAGATTTAAAGGACATTGTTGAAAACAAAACACAATCTAGACAGTCTCTACGCTATTGATTAATGGTGGAAGCAGGCAGCAGGCGATAGCAGTGAGGCATCTGAGAAAGCAGATATGAGTGTTGTGCTTCAGGTAATTATAATGCTGGAGATCTGTTTCCTTACTGTAGATATTGATGAATGTGAAGATGCAACAAGGCCTGCTTGCCACAGCTCTGCAACCTGTGTGAATATCAAAGGAAGTTATAAATGTATCTGCTCTGAGCCTTACATCATTTCAGAAGATGGACACAGCTGCATTGGTAATATCCTCTATCAATAACTGTCTCTGTAGTGTTGTCATTGAAAGAGAAACACACCGTTCAGATTTCCCTGTCAATAAAACTACAGCAGCTACATCATGAGTGAGGGTTCAGTCAGTAAAAGATCCTGTTTCACCAAGTCAGTGAGAATAATGTTATAAAAATAAATTCATTTCACTGAAGCGAAACAGCAGAGTCTGAATGGTTTCACAAGGATATGCAGAGTAGTATCAGGGTAAGGAGAGGGCTGGTTTAGCTCACCAGGCTAAATCGCTGGTTTTTAAAGCAGACCAAGCAGGCCAGCAGCACGGTTCAATCCCTGTACCAGCCTCCCCAGACAGGCGCCGGAATGTGGCGACTAGGGGCTTTTCACAGTAACTACATTGAAGCCTACTCATGGCAATAAGCAATTTTCATTTTTCATTCAAATATGCAAGGAATTCAACAAGAGGGGGTAGATTACTCGTACAAATTGGAAAGAAATCAAGAGAAATATATAATATAAGATTGTTGAGAACATGAATAAACACATTTTGCCATTCAAATAAATATACAGTAAACAAATATACAGAGGGCAGCATGGTAGCACAGTGGTTAGCACTGCTGCCTCACAGTTCCAGGGTCCCAGGTTCAATTCTGGCCTTGGGTTCCTCTGTGTGGAGTTTGTACTTTCTCCCTGTGTCAGCGTGGATTTCCTCCGGGTGTTCCGGTTTCCTCCCACAGTCCAAAGATGTGCAGGTTAGGTGGATTGGCTACGCTAAATTGCCCCTTCGTGTTCAAAAGGTTAGGTCGGGTTACTGGGTTACAGGGATAGGGTGGAAGCCTGGGATTAAGTATGATGCTCTTTCCAAGGGCCAGTGCAGACTCAATGCGCTGAATGTCCTCCTTCTCCACAGTAAATTCTATGATTCTAAAAAAAGGATCAAGGAAAATATTGGAACCTTAAAGGCAGTGGAAGCTGAAATCTAAGAATTTGAGTTATTAACCAGTTATCTCCCAAATCTCATTGCCATGGAAGGAAGCAATTCCACCAATGACCAAGCCAAAAAAAAATGCAAAAATAACAAAGGATATTTACCTAACCAGATTAGGTGCTCTTTGAGTTGTAATGATTCCAGAACACACATTTAAGAATATATATGATGATGGAGACCGGTGAAAGTGTAACTAGATTGTTTTATAATTGCACATTTCAGAAAAACTTATAAGGAGAACAAAATACTTAACAGAATTTATTATTTAAAAAAGAGCCAAGGGACATCATGTAAATTATAGATTCGTAAATTTAACATGTAAGACAGAAAATGCTGGAAGTTTTGAGCAAATTTGGCAGCATCTGTGAGGAGAGGAACAGAATTGGCATCTTAGGTCATCAGGTCATCGCACTGAAATACAGGGCTGAATTTGAACTTGCAGAGGAGGTGACTGCAGTGTGTCGAGAACCCTTGAACATTTCACCAGACACATTATTCAGCGGCTTTTTAATACAGTGGATGGATTGGTTTATTGTCACGTGTACAGAGGTACAGTGAAAAGTATTGTTCTGCATGCAGCACAAACAGATCATTCCGTACATGAAAAGAAAATGCATAATAGGGCAAACTAAAATACACAATGTAAATATGTAGACACAGGCATCGGGTGAAGCATACAAGAGTATAGTACTACTCTATGAAGATGTGCAAAGAGATCAGATCAGCCCATAAGTCCATAAGACTCCATAAGAGTAACTGCATATGCATCGGCTTCAGTGTTTCCTGACCATTTAAGTTGAATGGGTGTGTTGACACATCAGTCCAGTTCAGCTCCAGTATTTAAAGAGATCTTATCAGGATCCAAACAAATAATTTACTGTCATGAGATTTAAAATATCAATGGATGCAAATCAAGACGGAACATCAGAAGCAATATTTTCCGCCAAGGAGTAAGAAATTCATAATGATAATTATAAAGAGCAGGGAGACAGTGGGGGAAGCTAGCCTGCTGGCATTGCATCTTGGGGGAACATGGGTATGTTTCCTGATATTGTCCAGTATGTACAATCAGTGAGTATGGTCCCCGCTGGCAATATACTTAGAAAATTAGGTCCATTGTTACCATTAAATGTTAACAGCTTTAGAGCAGACAATATAAATTGGTTCAAGGGACAATTAGATGTTTTTCTGGAAAAATAAAGAATTAACGTATATGATATGAGGGTCTGTAGAGGGGATTGAAAGCATTTGCAATCACCTGAATCATTCAACACTTAATTCTCCAAAGCAGTCGCTCAATGTTTGTCAATTTTAAAACATATTACAATTTGTTTAATGTTAACTGACAGGAATATATAGAAAATGCAAAATTTAATGTGTATCAATTTATCATGTTTGCTGCAGTTATAAAATTCTGTTTAATTTGAAGTTCTTTCATTGATTTGATTGGACTTAATATTTCATTAACCAGTTTAAGTCAAAATATCACCAAGGAAATCTTTGATTAACGTGTATTCTCAACAATATGTAACGCGTTATTTAGTTTCTGTAGATGCACATTGATGCAATTTACTATACTAATCTGGCAGATAATAATGTAGTTACATGCACAGTAATTAAAATTTTAAAAACTATTGTAATTTAATTATGAATGCAAGTTACTTGAGAAGTAGAGGAGGTGAAATCACATTTACATGTACAATAAATGTGAATTAATCTTACTTCCCATGTTAGTGAACTGGTAATTCAGTGTCACTTTGCTCAATGTGCATTTTATGAATTCAGTCCGACTGCAAGTGGAAGACAATCAAGGAGCCTATCGAAATATATCTACATTAATGCTGCTGATACACTTATTAAGCTGCTAACCATGAACTTAATGGTGTGGGTTTTTCAGATCTGTTATTTTAAAACCAGAATTAGCCCATTTATTTCAAATGGATTAATGACATCATTAAAATCATGCTGATTGGAAGATTTGGGCCATTAACTGCAGACTCCAATGTCTGGTGAATCCTCTTTGTTGTGTGTGAGGGGAACATTTTTCATCCTGGAATTTAGGGATGAATCACTGTTCGGGCAATGCCGGAAGGTGAAAATGAAGTGAGAAAGATTACACAGCCATATTTTAATCCTGTTGAATTAGGGGGGGAAAGACTGGGTGGAGGTCTGTACAGGATTCTCCTCACTGGCTAAACTCTGGCTCGGACCCCCATCTCTGCATAAATTCATTTAAACCCACCCCCTAGTTGCAACTTACAGGCTCCTGGCTGTTGAGACTGCTGACTGCTCACAGTATACTGCAAATGCTCTGGGTGCTCCAGTCAGCCCGCCCCTCTGGAGACCCTCATACCCCAGCAGTATCATCAAGGGGATGGGCGTGGCCATGCTCACTTGTCAGCCCACCAGGTCTTGGCAGTTCTCAGTACAGTCCTCAGAAGCACACCCCCAGAGCAGAGGAAGCAGGGGGCTAGCAGAACACCCAAACAAAGGACACCTGCACCACGGCCCTTGGAACCCTCACTGGCACACAGCCCCTCTCAGAGTAGAGGCTACACCAGTGATACTATCAGCTAGCCTGTCCCTGAGGATCACAACATGTCTCCAAGCCCTGCCTGTACACCACATCCCTGCTCCCATCCAGCTCTCTCTTACACCCTGTGTGTAATCCCCAGGCTCCACATAACTCTGCAGCGAAGCTCCCAACAAACGCACACATCCTTGCTCGTCTCCATCTGTAGGACCTGCCCTACACAAGCCTCTTAGTATGGAGGCGACTGGCAGCACACACTGACCATCCCCACCACTCAACTAGTTGCCCACCTGCTGGTGGGATAGCACCTTGAGCAGACCACAGTAGACCCTACTGGATGAAAACAGGACAGGGGCAACAGAGTCTATCGCTAAAACAGGTGGCAGCAACCACCGGTACCCTTGTTGACAGGGATGGGTGGTGAAGATAGAGGTTCCCCATATCACAGGCCAGATGCCGCTCACTGATGGGGACAGTGATGCAGTTCAGACTACATCATACTGAACGGGTCGGGAGAGCAGTGGGGGGAGTGAGGGGGGGGGGGGGGAGTTGTGGGGGAGGGGGCACATGTTGTGCATACTGCAGCAACTCAGTGTGACATTGTAACCTGGTGGTTTTGGGTGGACATGGGAATCCTCACCTTGCTCTGATAGAGATAGGGGGTGGGATTCTCCCATCCCGCGGCAGAGTGTCCATGCCGTCGTAAACAACGGTTCGCGCCACTGCTACTGTCAATCCCAGCGCATACCCTGCGCCGTGGGATCCGCGCATGTGCAGTGGCGCCGGCGGCAACGTGCACATGCGCAGTGGCCTCCTTCAATGCGCCGGCCCCGCACAACATGGTGCAGGGCTATAGGGGCCGTCGTGTAGGAAAGGAGGACCCTAGCCAGAGAGGCTGGCCCGCCGATCGGTGGGCCCCGATCGTGGGCCAGGCCACATCGGAGCCTCCCCCCAGGTCAGACCCCACCCTCCCCCCCCCCACAGGCTGCCACGTGATCCTTCAACGCCAAGGTCCCACTGGCTCAGAGCAGGTTAGAATGGCGCCAGCGGGATTCGGTTCTTACGGCCGCTCGGCGGAGAATCGGCGGGTCGGCCGCTAAAGCGGCCCGCATGGACCGGTCACGGGGATTCTCCGGCCAGGCCCAGGGCTGGGAGAATCCCACCCAGGGCATCTACAGCCAGCAATGCTCGCTATCTACCTGGCACTGTGCCTTTGTTGATGCATGGAGGTTGGATTGCCAGGACTAACCCAGGGAAGATCCTGCACAAGAGGACTCTGTCCCAGAAGAGTCGGGGCCAGTCAGTGAGGCACAAGTGTCGACTGTCCAACAGGCCGTTGAGGAGGTGCAAAGGAGGCGCCGCATCAGGCCACATGTATACCGTCGGCGCCTGCCCTTCAAGGATCTGCCAAACTCTGTGTGCCAATGCTGACACCGGGTTCACCAGGGAGACCGTGCACCACCTGCCCAGATGGTGGGGCACCTGGCATCACGGGGATATGGAGGAGGACACCTGTTCCTGGTGGCCATCGAGGTGATGATCGACCTGAACTTTTATGCATCGGGATCTTTTCAGATGCTCAAACGGGGACCTGTGTAGGATGTCGCAAATGTCCATGAACAGGTACGTCCATGCTATCACAGATGCGCTATGCACCCAGGCATCAAGCTACATACCTTCAACTTTGACCAGGCCTACTCGGATGTCTGGCCAACAGAATCTGCTGCCATTGCTGGTATGCCCCAGGTCCAGGGGGTGATCGATGGTACTCATGTCTCCCTGCGAACACCGGTTCATCAGGGGATGCCCTTCATCAATCGGAAGGACTGCACTGCCTGAATGTACAGTTGGTGTGCTACCACCAACTGCATGTCTGTGCCTGAAATCCAGGCAGCACGCATGACGTGGACTCCCTGACGCACTTGGTGGTTCCCAGCACATTCAAAGCGCTCCCTTGGGTGAAGAGTTGTCTAGTGGGCGACAAGGGTTACCCAATAAGGTCATGGCTATTGACGCCTGTGCGGAGGCCCCAGACCAAGATGGAGAACTGTTATAACGATGCCCGTGCAGCAACAGGATTGTCATTGGGTGGTGCATCAGCTTGCTAAAGGCCTGCTTCTGAGAATTCTGGTGGGACGCTGCAATATAGCCCCCAGAGGACCTCAGGCATTGTGTTGGCCTGTTGCATTCATGCAGCAGAGGTCTGACAAGCTGGAGGAGGAAGAACGGCAGGGCTGATGACGTGGATGAGGATCGTGTTCAGGAGGATCCGGGAGTGGAGCCGGAGATGGCATGGCAGTCCGCCCAACGTGTGATCCAGGGCTGCCGCATATACGACAACTTCATCACCTCCCAATTTACGCACTAGGAGGCCAGGCTCTGCCGCCCTGTCCTAACTACCCTCCTAACCCACACCCACAGAATCCCACTTCCCCAGAACATCTCATCCCTTCCCTCTCCTTCAGTCCTTCACTCCACCTTCCCCCCAGCCTTCCACTCATTCACACTCCCCCCTCCGAGTGTCATTCCAACATTACCACAGAGTGTTGGCCCTGGGTTGGCAGTATCAATCTTGTCCACGGAAGGGAGGATAACGGCCACTCGCTATGGAGGTAAGCCATGGTGCTCCTCATTGACCCAAAACAATGTACATGCAGCGTGTCTGGTCACTTAAACGTCATTTCTGACTAGCCTCCTGCCTTCTCCTTCTGAGATTGGCCAGAGTTTGTCTTCACAGCATTCTGTTTTAAAAAGCTGACTTGATTTTACACACTTTGTTGGACCTGACTGACTGCCTGTGTCTCTATCTCTGCCTGTTCACCCAGGCAGAAAGAGAGGTCTGTCAGCCCAGTAGCCATGTTCCCAGACCCAGCAGCACATCGGGTGTGAAGCATTTAGTGTTTGTTTATTATGTACATTAGATCGGGAAAGAATAATAAATATTAGCTCAATATAATTTTATCTGTCTAGTGTGGCAGTGCTTTTCTTTCCCTTGTAATCAATACACTTTGCTTTTTTTTTAAAAAGTGACTCTTTTTCTAAATCTTTTCTGTGGATGTATTAAAAATCATGAAAAGTGACAAGCAAACAGGCAGAAAGATTTTTTTTTCCTTGGACATGGAGCAGAAAGAAGGTTGAACTTTTAGCCTTGTATTTCTAAAATATTTATTCCCAGGGGTATTCCTGTATTTTGACATTGTCCGATATGGCAATTCTACTTCTTAGACTCTGGCAAACAATGCAAAGAATCAGTGGTTTTGTTTTAGCGATCGTCCTGTGTTCCTTCATTGTACTGGGCTCTTAACTATAAAACAAAGATTAGAACTTCTTCACCCAAAGGGTTGTGAATCTATGGAATTCCTTGCCTAGTGAAGCAGTTGAGGCTCCTTCATTACATGTTTTTAAGGTAAAGATAGATAGTTTTTTGAAGAATAAAGGGATTAAGGGTTATGGTGTTCAGGCCGGAAAGTGGAGCTGAGTCCACAAAAGATCAGCCATGATCTCATTGAATGGCGGAGCAGGCTCGAGGGGCCAGATGGCCTACTCCTGCTCCTAGTTCTTATGTTCTTATGATCAGACATTATTCTCCCAGGTTTCAGTCAATTAACCAAATCCTTTCTCCTCTCTGCATGGTTTGAAATATTCATGATTAATAAATTAACTAATGACAGAAAGATAGGTATAAAGTAAATTGTGAATCAGACATAAGGAAACTACAAAGACACATAGAAAGGTTAAGTGAGTGAGCAAAGATCTGGCAAATGGAGTATAATGTGACATTTGTGGGGAAACGTGACATTTTTCATTTTGAAAGACAGAATAAAAAAGTATTATCTAAATGGTGAGAGATTGCAGAGTTCTGGGATTCAGAGGGATCTGGGTGCCAGAGTTAATGCATCACAAAAGACCGGTATGGAGGTACAGCAAGTACTTAGGAAAGCTAATAGAATGTTTAATTTATTGTGAGGGGACTTCATTACAAAAGTAGGGGGGTTGTGCCTCAGCTGTACAGGGTACAGGTGAGAACACATCTGGAGTACTGGGTACAGCAGGGCTAAATGGTGTGTCGCGACAGTTGGCTGGTGTGGGTCAAGAAGGTCGGCTGGCGTGGTTCACGAATGTCGGCCACCATGGGTCATGGAGGTCAACCAGCGACGGTCCTGAAGGTTGGAGGGTTGGTAAAAGTGGGTCCCTGGGAAATAAATTTGAAAAACACTAGTGTACAGTATGGTCTCCTTTTTTAAGGAAGGATGTAAATCATTAGAAGCAGTTAGAGGGTTTACTAGACTAATACCTGGAATGGATGGGTTGTCTTTGAGGAAAGGTTGAACAGGCTATGCTTGTATTCGCTGGAATTTAAAAGAGTAAGAGGCAACTTGATCGGAACCTTTAGGACCCTGAGGGGTCTTGACAGGGTGGATATGATGAGGAGTTTCCTCTTGTGGGAGAATCGAGGATTTAAAAAATATTTATTCAAGAGATATGGGCTTGTCTATCTAGGCCTGCATTTATTCCTATTTGTTTTGAGAAAGTGGTAATGAGCTGCCTTCTTGAACCACTGCAGTCCATGTGGTATAGGTACACCCAGTGTGCTGTTGGGGAAAGAATTCCTAGATTTTGACCCAGTGACAATGAAGGAACAGCGATATATTTCCAAGTCAGGGTGGTGAGTGGCTTGGAAGGGAACTTACAGGGGCTGGTGTTCCCATATACCTGCTGACCTTGTCCTTCTAGATGATAGCGATCATGGGTTTGGAAGATGCTGTTTAAGGAGCCTTGGTGAGTTCCTGCTGTACATCTTGCAGATGGTACACACTTCTGCCACTATACGGCGATTGTGGAGGGAGTGAATGTTTGTGGAAAGGATGTCAATCAAGTGCGGCTGCTTTGTCCTGGATGGTGTTGAGCTTCTTGACTGTTGTTGGAGCTGCACTCATCCAGGCAAGGGAGAGTATTCCATCACATTCCTGACTTGAGCCTTCTAGATGGTGGACAGGCTTTGAAGTGAGTTACTCACTGCAGGATTCCTAGCCTCTGACCTGCTCTTGTAGCCACAGTATTTATATGGCCAGTTAAGTTTCTGGTCATCCCCAGGATGTTTATAGTGGGGGGGATTCAGCTATGGTAATTCCATTGAATGTCATGGGGTGATAGTTAAATTGTTAAATTGTTCCTTTTTGGATATTGGATATTGGATATTGTCATTGCTTGGGTAGCCTGAATGTTAATCGCTTCTTGTCAGCACTGAATATTGTCCAAGGTTTGCTGCATTGGGACATAGACTGCATCAGTATCTGAGGAGTCATGAATGGTGCTGAACTAAAATCAGAGGGTAAACTGTGACAGATGTAGGGGGGAAAGGGGAAGCTAAGGGGAGGAAAGGTAAGGAGAGGGGAGAATGAGATGGGGGGATATATATAGAATAGAGATAGAACAGTACAGCACAGAACAGGCCCTTCGGCCCTCGATGTTGTGCCAAGCAATGATCACCCTACTCAAACCCACGTATCCACCCTATACCCGTAACCCAAGAACACCCCCCCTTAATCTTACTTTTTAGGACACTACGGGCAATTTAGCATGGCCAATCCACCTAACCCGCACATCTTTGGACTGTGGGAGGAAACCGGAGCACCCGGAGGAAACCCACGCACACATGGGGAGGACGTGCAGACTCCGCACAGACAGTGACCCAGCCGGGAATCGAACCTGGGACCCTGGAGCTGTGAAGCATTTATGCTAACCACCATGCTACCGCGCTGCCCCAAATATAAAGAAAGACAAGAAAGAAAGAAAATGTAAAAAACAGATAAAATGAAATAGAATGAAAACAAAGGGGTCGAGGTGGGATAGAGCTAATCATCTGAAGTTGTTGAATTTGATGTTGAGACCAGAAGGCTGTAGCGTGCCTAACCGGAAGATGAGATGCTGTTCCCCTCCTGTCATGTGAGAGTACCTTTAAGAAATTGGTGTTTATAAATGGGTATGTATATAAATATCTGTAGTGAGAGTACCTTTAAGAAGTGGGTGTTTATTACTGCAGTGATGTCAGAGAGTGGGTGGAGCTGTCAGCTTTTTACTTTCATTTTAGGCTGTTTGCTGCAGGGTGTGTTTTAGTTTTGTTTTCAGTGTGGGAGCTGAAGCCAGACAGAGCAGCTGTACTGTTGATCTCTCTGCCATCAAAAAACTATCTCTTAATCATTTGATGAATTCAGAATTGTAAATGTTCTCAGTGGTGAATGTAAGCCTAATGTGTTTCTGTTAAAAGGTGTTTCGCTGTCTTCTGGATGTTGTTTGGGAAGTTATTAAGGATTACTTAGTGTTGTATTCTTTGGGGGTTGTATTTGATTTGATGGTTGCTGAGATGTTCACTTTATGTTTCAAAAGGTTAACTTGAGTTCATAGAATAAACATTGTTTTGCTTTAAAAATTACTTTTTCTGCTGCACCACACCTGTAGAGTGGGCCGTGTGCTTCCCATACCACAATCTATTAAATGTTGTGGGTCAGGTGAACTCCCTGATACACTTTGGGGTCCTCTAAACCCTGGCCCATTACACTCCCAAAACTCCTTTACCGGTACAGCGATGACTACAGTGGAGAGGTGGAATATTTAAATCAAGACTTACATAGTGCAGTTGAGAGCCTAATATAAATTTAACAGCTGACAGCAGTTTAGTAGTCATGGAGAAGCTGGAAGGGAGAGTCAAAATAAGGTGGTGAATTCTCCGCCTGCCAGGGCGTGTGTTTCTTGGCGCCATGCCGTCGCCGGCAGTGGGATTCTCCATTCCGCCACTGGCCAATGAGATTTCCCATTGCAGCCACCCCATGCCTCCAGGAAACCTGTTGTGTGCTGCCAGCAGAACGGAGAAACCGGCCAGTGGAGAATTCACCCCAAGATTTATTTCCAAAGGAAAATATTTACAAGTAACATTCCCAGCCCTGTTTGCAGTACTCTGCAGCCGGCTCCTACCTGGGCTGGTTTTTATGGCTATGCATTAACAAGTCTGCTGGTGGCCTTCCACGCCTCACAAGGGAGCTTGTACTCCGGGAGTCTCATGGGAGATTAATCGCATCATCCTCGTTGGGCTCCTGGGGGTTATAACAAGCAGTAAAAGGGAGACAAGAGCTCATGGCTCAAGAAGGTAATTATTTCTTCCAACATTCCTTGTGGGTAGGAGAAGCAGGAATGCTTCCGTCAGCGTCCCAATAAAAATCCAGCGACGGCGCGATCCAGATGACGGCTGGCATAGAGAGTCAGTTGACTTGGAATCGGCATAGCGTGAAGCCCGATTTGGGCCTATTCCAGGATTTTCTCGTTGCACCTGGCTCTGTGCCAGGCGCAACGCATTCGCACAATTGTGCCCTCTGTTTCTCTCCAAAGGTGCTGCCAGACCTGATGCGTTTTTGCAGCATTTCATATTTGATCCAAAAGAAAGCACTGCAAAGAAAGAACATTCCCTCAGAAATGCACTGGGCTTGGTGTGGTTCAATCTCTGAAGAGTGCAGATTACTAAACCAGTGTTATTTTACAGGTATGCGGTGCACATAGACAATGGACGCGATTCAGAGATCCCCTTGCACCCATCACACAACGGGTGAATTGTGCACAAGCCCAAAATCCGGCTCCATGCCAGGCACCAAGCCAATCCCGAGTCACCTGACTCGCTCCACCTGGTGCGATCTGGATCCCGCCCCTGCTGGCTGAGGTACAGATCTGCATATTTAAATGAGCCATACGTATTCACTTGGAGCCCGGACTCCATGGCTGTGCATGGGAGACCTTGCCTGGGCGCCGTTTAGCACTGGTCCACACAAATGTGGTCGAGGACAGGGCTGGGTGGCAATCTGGCCTCTCCCCCGGGACCTGGGCATCTTGGTACTGCCAGTCTGGCAACCTATCGTCTGCACTTATAGTAGAAAATTCCAGGCCAAAATTTGGAAGAGTAAAAATACTCTGCGCGATTCTCCCAACGGGAGACTAAGTGCCGATGCCGGAGTGAAAACCGGAGTGTTTCACTCCGGCGTCGGAGGCCGCTCCTCGCCCCCAATTCTCACACCCCCAGGGGGCGAGGAGCGGCGCCGCGTCAATTTTGTGCGCCGGGCCTTGGCGTCCGGGTCAAACCAGCATCGCATGCGCGGTTGCCATCCTCCCAACGGGCGCCCTGCAACACATGGAGAATCGATCTTGCGGGGCAGCGGAGGGAAAAGAGTGCGTCTTTTAGAGACGCCGGCCTGACGATCGGCGGCCTCTGACAGGCCACTCAGAGAACCGCCGCTCGCCGTTTCTAACAGTCAAGCGGCGATTCTCCGGCCCGGATGGGCCGAGCGGCCTGTCGTAAAACGCGGCACACCGTTTTGGGGGGGTGGGAGAATCGCGTGCGGGTGCCAGGGCGGCGTGGTGGGAATTGCCCGGCACTCCCGTGATTCTCCCACCCGGCGTGGGGGTCGGAGAATCACGCCCACTATGTTTGGAGGGACACATATGGTAATTGGCACTTGCTTGAGGCTACAAATACTTATAGACTCACCCATACCATTAGCCTGCCGTAAAAATGAAATCCCCTTCTGTGGTAATGAGCAGTCTCCTCGCTCACAAAAGCAGGTGCACAGTCACGTTACTGATAGCAGTGTCTCCTGTTGGGTGCATGGACATTTTTGTCATAGGCGTAAGAAGAAGACAGAGTAAGAAGAATTTATCAAACCATTTTGCATTGTGCTAAATTACAGATGCCCACATTTTTCACACTGGGGCCTGAAACATGTCAATTGTATAGAAAGATTGCACACTTTCACCAGCAACGTCAGCAGATAACGTATGGAGCCAGACACTCTGGTTCCTTTTCGTTCCTCACACTGTTTTGTGACTCTATACCTGAGCAGACAATGTACATCAGAACCTAATCACTAAAACTTATTGGATGCATGCAGGTCCTCAGGGGCTTTGCCTTTCTGTGGGTGAACCATGATGGTGGCTGCATTGCCAATAATCGATCATCATAGAATCATAGACCAGTGATCCTCGTGTATTTAAAATTCTACTGCACAGATCATGAGATGCTCATTGACTTCATAAATGACCCTGAAAAAACTGGATGCTCACAGGCAAGAGATCCGATTGCACCCATAACCACAAATAATACTGGTAAAACAGTGAGCCTATCAACATTGTGGAATGTGGAGCAAATAACGACACAGCTGAACATCAGATTGTGAAACAAGGCAGAAAAGGCACCGTCAAAAAAATTATAAAGGAGATGGAGTACGATAAATGTTATTATTTTAACTTTAGTTTTCATTTCAGAGAAATTTGACCTTGAAACTAGGCCTACTTTCCTCTGTGTTATTTAGATGAGGTACACGGTGAGACTGGCTGCAGTGGTGGGTTAGCTGCAGACTTTCCACTGCCTGGGACCCAAGTAGGAATTCTGTCCAGATTACTGAGTGGACACGTCTTCCTGCTTCTGTGCAAATTTACGTGAAATAAATTTGGGAAGCTAAATTCAGTTCCTGAGAGATGCGCCACACAGCATCAAATGCAATTTGCAATCAGCTGCTACTAAATTGTCAGCACATATAAAAGAAAAAAGCTGAAGAAAAATACTGAAATGAAAGCAAAATACGGCGGATGCTAGAAATCTGAGATAAAAAAACGACAGAAAATGCTGGAAAACTCAGCTATTCTGACAGCATCTGTGGGGGGTCCGTATGACTCTTCTCTCTGAAGAAGAGTTTTTCAGGCATTTTCTGTTTTTATTTCATGTGTTGAAAATTTGAAATCAAGCTGAAAGTGCTGAAAAGACACAGGGCGGGATTCTCCCATACATCGGCTACGTGTTGATTTGGCATCAAAATGGGAGTGCTGCACACTGGCGCCAATGCTCGTTTCGGGGCCCCTTTCTCCAGTCCACACGGGGGCTAGTACGGGCGCGGCGGGAAGCGTGGGGGCATGGCCGCAGAGGAGCGTCAGAGACGCAGCGCCACGCAATCGACGCAGCGCCGTGACGCACAGATGCGACACGAGCACACAGACCGTCGACGGAGCAAGATGGCGCCATGCCGAGCAGCGCCACAGTTCACGGACCACGACCTAGAGACTCTCTTGGACGCCCTCGAAGAGAGGAGGCCGGGTCCTGTACTCCGGACCCGGCCAGAGGGTCCCAACCAACATGGCCCGGCGTCTGTGGAGGGAGGTGGGCCCGGCCGTCAGTGCCATCGCGGTGACACCCAGGACTAGAGAGCAGTGTCGCAAAAAGATGAACGACCTACTCAGGGCAGCCAGGATGAGTACCCAGCAATGTGCCCATGACACCAACCCCTCTACCCCTCACACATGTGACACACACCCCCTCCCCCGGGGGGCAGTACAGCCATAGCCGTGACCCACATGGCTGCAGCCACCCATGCAAGCCGCGTTGGCCGTGTGCCCTGTGCACCCATGCGAACATAGACCCAACTGTCGGCTGTATGCATGGGACCGCCTAACAATGCTGTTATTTGTGTCCCCCCGCCCCCCCACCCGCCCAGGAGAAGAGCGGCCATAACCAACGAGAGCGTGCCCAAACCGGACGGGGCGAACCTGACTTGCGGCCCCTCACCGTGCAGGAGCAGCGGGCACTGGGCATACGTGGTGCACCCGAGCACCGGGACATTGCCAATGCCGAGATCGAGGGCGTGCCACAAATGAGATGCCCCCTGTCTGGCCCTGTTCCCCTCTGCACTCTACCCTCTGTACTCTCCCCTCTACACTCTCCCCTCAGCCCGTTCCCCTCAACCTCCGCCCTTACCCTATCCACCTGCCTAATCATGATGGTTTTGCAGGGCCACGTGGCGACCAATCCGGCCCACTTGGCAGACCCCTCCCGCACCCAGCGCCTGGCCAGACAGTCGACGCAGGTCGTGCGGGCCCATCAGGCTTACACAGCCCCCGCCCAGCGCCATGACGGGCAGCCCACAGGGACTCTAGCAGCGTCGGGGTGGGTAGCTCCAACAACAGCCCCTCGGCCCAGTCCAGCGACAACACAGGACACTAGCACACAGGGGACAGACAGACATGAAATAACATAACACAACACCAACACGGAGGGGACGGACAGGCAGGACACTGCAGCCCAGGGGACCCCCAACCACAGATCCGATGAAGACACTGAGGTTGCGTCACAACTGTCCCCTGCACCCTCCGCCACCGCAGAGACTCTCACCTCAGTTGGCCATTTTAGTGATGAGGCTTCTGGGACACTCACTGGTGCGCACCACACAGTCGCTCCGGTACAGCATGTGGAGGTAGGAGCAGCCGAGGGGCTTGATGGTCGGAGGGCAGCCCAGCCCCGGGAAACACCTGCCGCCCAGACGGTTCCTGAGTTCCTGGAGGGGCCTCACCCACCCATAGACCTGATGCAGTCAGGGACCCAGGGGCGTGAGAATGTGACGGACGGTTTCCAGCACCTGAAGACGAAAGTGCAGGAGTGCATCCACGTCCAGGAGCAGGAAATGGTGCCGATCATGAGTGCCACACAGGCCAACACTGCACGGGTGGCATCTGCAGTGGAGGCAATGGTGGCAACGGTGTCGGGCATGGGTCTCAGTTTGCAAGGTCTGTGGCAATCTGAATGAATGAAATGAAAATCGCTTATTGTCACAAGTAGGCTTCAAATGAAGTTACTGTGAAAAGCCCCTAGTCCTAGTCGCCACATTCCGGCACCTGTTTGGGAGGCTGGTACGGGAATTGAACCGTGCTGCTGGCCTGCCTTGGTTTGCTTTCAAAGCCAGCTATTTTGCCCAGTGTGCTAAACCAGACCTCCTATCTGTGCACGAGGCCTCCGCGGCCCAGGACAGGGCTACCGTCTCACATGCAGCCATGAGCCAGAGCCAGCTGAACATTGCAGAGGCGCTCAACAACCTGGCGCGGTCTCAGCAGGCCATGGCCCAGTCCCAGCAGGCCATTGCTGAGAGCATTAGCGCCATTGCCCGGGTTATGGCCGGCATTGTACAGAGCCAGACAGGGCTGGGGAACTCCCTGAGCTCCATGGCTGCAAACGTCCAGACTCTGGTCGATACCAGCGTGGGCCTCCAGGACTAGCAGCGCCAGACCCCGGGTGCTGGATCCGCTCACATCCCCATCCCATGGTGAGCCCCGGGAGCCACCGGGCACCCCGAGGGAGGAGGAGGTGCTGGGGCCCATTCCGGGTCCCCCTGCAGGGGAGGTCCCGGATCTCCGCGCCACCTCGGACTCCCCTTCTACCGTCCCTGGTGCATCTGGTGGGCAGCGGGCAGGACAGGGTGGCACCACGCCATCCCAATTGCCCGAGGTGCAGCCTAGCCCATCCAGGCTGGGCCGCCCCAGGAAATGGCTGCCAAAGGAGACCTTAGTCACAGGGCGGGAATCACAGGAGTCTGCCTCCAGTTCTGCTGTACCGTCTGGAGGAACACCTAGACGTAGTAATAGGGCCCGTATGGCCAGAAAGGGAGACACTGATTAAGTTGGCACGGGTGCAGGGCACAGAATTGTTAAATGGGCTAGGGCACATGCACAGGACGTCTGTTATTAAACACCTTTCACACCTATGTGAGCTGCCTCTGTGCTCTGTCCGATGCGTGCAGGGTTGGGGCGGGGACTGTGTGCCAGTGTGGGTGCGGGGTGCTGCGATAGAGGTTGGGCTCCGGCACGTGTGACGTGTGGTCCTGCGCCCCCCCCCCGGTTCTCCCACGCCAACCCTCCCCCAGCCATATGACAGGGCCATGGGATGCAGTGTCTAGGCTGCGTGCAGTGTCCACCCAGGTGGAGGGTCATGATGTGGCATTGAGTCAGACATCGTTGAACGATGTAGAGCTCAGAGCCCATCGCAGAGCGGCTGTCATCATCCTCCCTGCCTTGTACCAGAACCACTTCCACCATCAACCGTGTGCCCTCATCCCGTTGTGCCGCAGGTGACTGTGTCATGGAGGGGTGGTATGCATGCAGGTGATGTGGTTGTGGGGAGGTGAGGGTGGTTGGTGGTTGGGGAGGAGCCAAACTCTGCTGTCTGTGCCAATGCCCATCAATCCTGCCACCCACCGTGGTTGTTGAAACATGCGGCGATCAGCGACACCCATGCTTGCTGGCCCAGCCGGCGGCGGCGGGCAGCATACCGTTGCTGTCCATCCCCCATGTCCCGTGCATCCCCCCCCCCCCCCCCCCCCCCCCCCCCCGCCATCCCCCTTCGGGAGAGGAGTGCCTTTCGTCCTGATCCTCTCCCTCCTCCTCCTCCAGCACATTGTCCCTCTGCTGGGCTATGTTGTGGAGGATGCAGCAGATCACGACGATATGGCTGACCCTCTCCGACGGGTACTGGAGGCCCCCACAGAGCAGTCCAGGCACCCCTGAAGCGCATCTTGAGCAGCACCAAAGCACCTCTCGACCACACCCCTGGTCGCTGCATGGGCATCGTTGTAGCGGTTCTCCGTGGCGGTCTGTGGCCTCCGTATAGGCGTCATCAGCCATGAGCGCAACAGATAATCCCTGTCGCCCAACAACCAGCCCCGCAGGCGGGGGGGGGGGGTGGGGGGTGTCCCTAGAACATGCCAGGGATGAACGATTGGGCCAGTATAAAAGAGCCATGGACACTGCCAGGGTACCTGGCGCAGACGTGCAGGATCGTCATCCTGTGGTCACAGACCATTTGCACGTTCATTGAATATGTACCCTTCCTGTTCAGGCACATGGCCCTTTCCTCCGAGGTGGGCCGCATGGCGATGTGCACTCCATCGATCGCCCCCTGCACCATTGGTATCCGAGCAACAGCGGCGAACACCGCTGCGCGGGAAGCCTGGTGGGCACGGTCCACAGGGAACTGTATGTATCGGTCCGCGATGTCGTACAGGGTGTCAGTGACAGCCCGGATGCACCTGTGCACCAATGGCTGGGAGATGCCAGATAGGTCCCCACTCGGCAACTGGAACGACCCCGTCACGAAGACGTTGAGGGCGATCGTCATCTTGACGGCCACCGGGAGAGGATGTCCACCCCCAGGCCCACGTGGTGCCAGGTGTGCCATAAGGTGGCCGGTGTGGGCGACAGTCATCCGGAGTCAACACCTGCACGCCCTGTCCGGGATGTCCTCGAAAGACATACGGCGCCAGTAAACACGAGATCTCATCGCCGCCTCCGTGGCCGTAGCACACCCTCCTCCTCCTCGGTATCCTCGTGATTTTGCTTCCCCATGTCGTGGTGCTCCTCTGGCGCCTCTCGGGCGTGTGGCCCTGCTGCCTGGGCGGCTTGTACGTGCCCGACTGCGGCCCGCTCCTCGACAGCAGGCTCCGCCACCTCCCTGTCATGCCCGTGCTCCAGCTCCCACTTCCCTCACCGGGGGGCTGTCGTGTGTGCCGCCCTGGACCTACCCGCTGGTGTGTGCCGCCAGCTGGGAGGCATGGGGGTTCTGGCACACGTGAAGAGGGCCGGGACGCCTGAGCCGCGATAGCGAACGGGTTGGGTGAACATCCGCGTGTCCACATCTAGTCACGCCGGCAGGGCTTCGGCCCATTCTGCCCGGAGGATCGCTGGCCCACGGGAGAATTGCCGCTATGACCGACTGCTTGCCGCGATTCTCCATGCGGCGGGGCGCCATGCGCACGGCCCTTTTTTTCAGCTTTGGAGAATCGTGTTCCGGCATCGGAGCGGTGTGGCAGGATTCGTGCGGCATCCCGGGGATTTTCCGACCCGGTGCGGGGTCGGAGAATCCCGCCCACAATTTGTCAGTCTTTGAGAAGAGAAAAGACAGGTCAACATTTTGGGAGAATAATCCACTAGGCAGTGGCAGCCGGCAAAATGGAGTGAAATCGTTTCCACGTGGATTGGGTTTGGACTCTGCCTTATCTTCTCATTGAGACTTGGGGCTGATGTATTTCTCCCATGCAACAAGAGCTAGAAGCTTCATTTGCCTATTCAATAGCAAGCGGGAAGGCTGTCACAGATATGCTGCATGCTGATTGCCCAGCGTGCCCATGGTATCCTGACAGGAAAGATGGGTTTCCAAATGAAACTGCAGACACGAGGGTCTTTAAAAGGATGGCATGTTTTAAGGATATGTGTTTCCAGCCTTTCAAAGGCTCTTATTTGATTTTGATTTTTTGATGCTTTAGCTTTCTTGAACCAGTGTTCTCATTCGCATTTCTACCCCAGCTCTTTTTTATTGGCGCCGGAGGGTGCATTGTTAAGGCCCAATGCACTTCAGTAGATTTAATGGACCAAATTGGATTTTGAAATGACTTACCTGCTCCACGTCAACATTACTGAAGTTACTGTGAAGCCTCAAACATAGCCGTTGCCATGATTTTTTAACCCACTTGAATACAACTTTCCCCACTTAGCAGAATAGAAATTACTACTGCCACTGCACAAATACTGAATGCACTCATAGTAACTTCATTGATGTTATGTTAACAGAACATTAACTGGAAGAAGAATGTTAATGATGACATTGAAGTGGCGAAGGACAAAATTTAGTTACAAGTTCATTAAGGATTTGTACAATAACACCACCAACAGTAGCTTTGCTCCATTTAAATCTTCAACCCGTAATAAAGAGAACAAGAAAATCTGCAAGGCAGCATATCTCAATATAAACCCTGCAATGGCAATAGGCTGGAAAGGAGGGTCGAGGAATGTCGGGCTGAGGGAGGATCCATCTCCATCCCATAAATAGAGAAAACATCCAGGTGTCCCCTACAAAGCTGGCAGCTTTAAAACACTGGGAACATTTTCCATTTTGTTTTCCAAGTTTCCGTGGGCAGCACGGTAGCACAAGTGGATAGCACTGTGGCTTCAGAGCGCCAGGCTCCCAGGTTCGATTCCCCGCTGGGTCACTGTCTGTGGGGAGTCTGCACATTCTCCCTGTGTTTATGTGGGTTTCCTCTGGGTGCTCCGGTTTCCTCCCTGGGACCAATCAATCCAGTCGAAACGGTAATTAACAAGAACTGTGGTTTTAATCAGCTAGAATGTGCCCACCAGTAGCTCCTCCCACAATGAGAGGCTGTCCCGGATCGATGGGTTATATACCTTCTCAGAGGGGCGGAGCCACAGGCGGAGCCAACAACAACATCAACACAACAACAGTAACAGTGAGTAAATACAATAACATATACAAGAGCCATACGTGGCTCACCACATTCACCCCCTGTTAAACAAAAGTCCGGCGGGGATGTAGTGGACTCACAGGTTCAGCCTCACAGGAGGGTGTATTGTCTGCCGTGAACGTCGCAGTGTAGGCGCTGGCGTCGAGACCTTCGACTCCGGGAGCACGTCATCCTCACAACAGGGCCCCGGACAGGGTGACGGTGCAGGGGCGGTGCTAATGGACCCCGGATGGGTTGATGGGGTAGATGGGGAGGTAGAAGGAAGCGGTGAGGTGATGGTGGGTGCAGGGGTACCAGTTGATGGGGTAGATGGGGAGGTAGAAGGAAGCGGTGAGGTGATGGTGGGTGCAGGGGTACCAGTTGATGGGGTAGATGGGGAGGTAGAAGGAAGCGGTGAGGTGATGGTGGGCGCAGGGGTACCAGTTGATGGGGTAGATGGGGAGGTAGAAGGAAGCGGTGAGGTGATGGTGGGTGCAGGGGTACCAGTTGATGGGGTAGATGGGGAGGTAGAAGGAAGAGGTGAGGTGATGGTGGGTGCAGGGGTACCAGTTGATGGGGTAGATGGGGTGGTAGAAGGAAGCGGTGAGGTGATGGTGGGTGCAGGGGTACCAGTTGATGGGGTAGATGGGGAGGTAGAAGGAAGAGGTGAGGTGATGGTGGGCGCAGGGGTACCCGTGGGGGCCAAGTCCCTGAGGGAGACTGCCCTGCCGCCGGTCACGGTGTGTCACGTATGCGTACTGAGAGTTCGCATGGAGGAGGTGAACCCTCTCGACCAAGCAGTCATGAGCCAGATAGGAATCGAGACCCCGGAGATCGACGTCCTGGGAAAGACAAAGAGACGGTCGTGAGGGGTCTCGTTAGTGGCAGTACACAACAGTGACCGGATGGAGTGGAGCGGGTCAGGGAGGACCTCCTACCAGCGGGCGACTGGGAGACTTCTAGACCGTAGGGCCAGAAGGACAGCCTTCCAGACCGTAGCATTCTCCCTCTCCACCTGCCCGTTTCCCCTGGGGTTGTAGCTGGTAGTCCTGCTCGAGGCGATGCCCTTACTGAGCAGGTACTGACGCAGCTCATCGCTCATGAATGAGGATCCCCGATCGCTGTGAATATAAGTGGGGAAACCGAACAGGGTGAAGATGCTGCACAGGGCCTTGATGACTGTGGCAGAGGTCATGTCAGGGCATGGGATGGCGAAAGGAAAATGTGAGTACTCATCAACAACGTTGAGAAAGTACACGTTACAATCAGTGGAGGGGAGTGGCCCTTTGAAATCCATACTGAGGCGTTCAAAAGGGCGGGAGGCCTTCACCAGGTGGATCTTGTCTAGCCGATAGAAGTGCAGCTTGGCAGTCCCTCGTCATGACCTTGACCTCCTCAGTGGAGTAAGGCAGGTTGCGGGCCTTGACAAAGTGGAGAAGCCGGGTGACCAGCAGGTGACAGAGGTCATTGTGGATAGCCCATAACCGGTCTACCTGCGCGTTGCCACAGGTGCCATGGGACAGGGCATCTGGGGGCTCATTGAGCTTCCAGGATGATTCAAGATGTCATAGTTATAGGTGGAGAGCTCGATCCTACACCGCAAAATCTTGTCGTTCTTAATTTTGCCCCGCTGCGTGTTGTTGAACATGAAGGCAACCGACCATCGGTCTGTGAGGAGAGTGAATCTCCTGCCGGCCAGGTAATGCCTCCAGTGCCGCACAGCTTCCACAATGGCTTGCGCCTCCTTTTCAACAGAGGAGTGTCGAATTTCGGAGGCATGGAGGGTACGGGAAAAAAAGGCGACAGGCCTCCCTGCCTGGTGAAGAGTGGCTGCCAGGGCAAAGTCAGACGCATCGCTTTCCACCTGGAATGGGATGGATTCGTCTACGGCGTGCATCGTGAAGTTGAAGGCCAGGCGGGCCTCAGCCGTCAAGGGAAAAGTGGTGGACTTAATGAATGGGCGGGCTTTGTCCACGTAGTTGGGGACCCACTGGGCATAGTAGGAGAAGAACCCCATGTGTTGTTACTCGTGTCTTAATAAAGCTCGTAGTCTCAAATGTGGAGAAGATGCTTTATTGTGAGTTCGTTCTCTCTTCAGAGCTGTTACCTATGGCTACCTTCAGTGCTCCTAGCTGGCGTGTGTGTGTGTCCTGCTCCAAGTTCTGCCCTCTGTGAAGTGTGTCCTCACTTCCTGTCCCCGTCTATTTATATGGCTCTCCCGTGCCCCCTCTGGTGTTTGGTCAGTTGTATTGCATCTAGTTAACTTGTGATCACCACATCCCCCTTTTTCTCTTTACATATTTTCTGTACATCGTTAAAGAAAATTGTACATCCTGTCCCATTGTATTTATAGCTCTCCCTCTGGTGTTTGCTCAGTTGTTTTGTATCTAGTCAATCTACGATCACCACATCCCCCTTTTTCTCTTTACATATTTGCTGTACATTGTTAAAGAAAATTATAGAAAACAGTTACTTATGATATGCGTATCTATACAGGTGATGGTGCTATTGCATATTGTACAAAGCCAATGTAGTTATATGTCCAATCTTAATAAAAAACATTTATGAGTCCAAACTTGATGAATTTGTTCAGAGCTTTTTTTTATTTTTGTTGTTGATGACGTGGTGATATTGATATTGCAAGTCCACTGTGAATGTTGTTGGTGTTCCTTGTTATTTTAAGTACCCAATGCATCATCCCGAGGTGTTTGCATGGTCACCTCACTGATGTTGACTGGCATGGACTTTTTTCTGTGCTTGTGGTGTTGATTTATTGTCTCATCCGCCTTGGATGCTGGTGTGCTTGCTCGTTCTGGAGCAGACGTGAGTTTGTGCGATTCGTTGTCATCCCATGATATGTTTGTAGTCTTGTCATCGTTTTGCAGTGTGCTGTGGCATTGTCCTTCATGTGCCGAGTAGTACCATTGTGTACAAGTCGTTGTTTCATTGCTGTTGTTTCTGTCGTTCCTGTTTTTGTTGTTTTCGTTGCCGTACTTGTTGCTGTTTTTGTCGTTTCTGTCTTTGGTGTTGGCACTGTCGTTGTTCCTGACTTTGTTGTTTTCGTTGCCGTTCGTGTTGCTGTTTTTGTCGTTTCTGTCTTTGGTGTTGTCGCTATCTTTGTTCCTGACTTTGTTGTTTTCGTTGCCGTTCTTGTTGTTTCTGTCTCTGTCGTTGTCGCTATCTTTGTGCCTGACTTTGTTGTTTGTCTTGTCGCGCTTCATGTTGCTTTTGTTCTTTCTGTTGTCGTTCTCGTTTCTGCTGTGCTTCTTGCTATTGTTGTTGGTCTTGTCGCGCTTCATGTTGCTTTTGTTCTTGCTGTTGTTTGTCCCGTTTCTGCTGTGCTTCTTTTGACTTTTGTTTTTCTTGTTATACTCTATTCGTGTCCCGAGTGGATAATTTGAGTCATTGAGCATTTCGTCTCGAGAGTGGTGCGAATGATCTGATGTTGCATCGGTGCAGGTGACATCAATCATTTGTGGAGAATTGGATTCCTCATCTTTGCTTTTTTGGTGCTCCTCTTCCGGAGTCAAATTCTTCTCGATTTCGTTTGACGAGGTGTCTCTGGATTCTTGGCGCTCCTCTTCTGGAGTCAAAACCTCCATGATTACAATTGATGTGGTGTCTGTGGACTTCTGGCGCTCCTCTTCTGGAGTCCAAATCTGCATGATTTCAGTTGACGTGGTGTCTCCGGACTCTTGGTGCTCCGCTTCTGGAGTTGAAATCTTCATGATTTCCGTTGATGTTGTCTCACTGGACTCCAGGTGCTCCTCTTCTGGAGTCAAAATCTGCATGGTTTCTTTTGGCTTGGTCTCTCTGGACTCCAGGTGCTCCTCTTCTGGAGTCAGAATCTGCATGGTTTCTTTCGGCGTTGTCTCTCTGGACTCCAGGTGCTCCTCTTCTGGAGTCAAAATCTGCATGTTTTCTTTCGGCGTCGTCTCTCTGGACTGTTGGGTGGCCCGACTCTGTGCTTCTGTACAGACAAGCTGAGAACTGTCAGTCTCGCTGTGATCCTGTACGTCGAGTGCGATCACCTTGTTACTGTTTTCGCTCTGCGCGTCGGTACAGACAAGCTGAGAACTGTCAGTCTCGCTGTGATCCTGTACGTCGAGTGTGATCACCTTGTCACTGTCTTCGCATGCAGTGGGTAGAGGTGCATTGTCTTCTTTTTGTTCCTGTGAGCTTGGTAGACTTTCATAGTCTGCTTGCGGTTGCTCAGATACAGCGGGTTTACCTGCATCATCTTGTTCATGCATGGTGTTCGCCAGGGAGTGTTTGCTTGCATCCCTTTTGGAGTCTTTCATCACTCGCACTGTGGAGCCTGTCATCGCTTGCTCTGTGGAGTCTTCCTGTGCTCTCTGTGTGGCGTCGTCTTCGTCTAGGGTATTGCTGTCATCCAATGTATCGACGAGCTGCCATGGCATCATGGTGTTGGATTCATCTACCATGAGTAGAGTCGTGTTGAGCTTTGCAACGGTGTCGCTGATGCTGTGATCAGCATGTCCAAATAACTCCTCCATGTCTGAGTAGTATTCTTTGATACCCATTTCATCTTCGTTGGCTTCTTCTACCACGAGTTGATTCGTGTTGAACTTTGCGACCATGTCGCTGATGCTGTGATAAGCATATCCGACTGACTCAGCTGTGTCTGAGTAGTATTCTTCGAAAACCAAATCATCCTGGTTGGATTCTTCTACCACAAGTTGATTTGTGTTGAACTTTGCGACCGTGTCGCTGATGCTGTGATAAGCATATCCGACTGTCTCAGCCATGTCTGAGAGGTAATCTTCGAAAAACAAATCATCTTTTGTTGTTTAGGAATTCTTTTTGTTCTCTTCACTTTGGGTGGTGCAGACTGCTTTTTTCAGGGTGTTGTGCAAGTTGTTTTTAACTGTTGGTTTAAGTTCAGGCGTTTTTCTGTGTTCTGAGGCAAGAAAATTTGTGTTTACCACTTTAAGTGTCTTATTTTCAATTTTCGGGCATTTCCCTTTTAAGTGGGTGTGGTCGGGATGCTCAGACGTCATGACGTCACGCGTAGGAATGAATTGCGCATGCGCAAATCGGCTTTCCTTCCCTGTGCGGTTCTGTGTCCATTGCGCATGCGCGGCTTGCGCATGCGCATGACGATCCGCGATCAAGACTTTTTTTGACTGCGCATGCGCATAACGATCAGCACCGCGATCTTTTTTAAACTGCGCATGCGCGGCTTCCGGTTCCGGCGCATGCGCAGACGCGATTTGTAGTTCTTTGCTTACCGGAGACTGCAAAATGTGCTGCGACGCCATTTTTTCGCGTTTTTCGCGGATTTCAGGGATTTTTCTTTCCCACCAGGACTGGATTTCTAAAAGTTGTAAGTTATCTTCTCTTCCTGATCTGGACAGGGTTTCAGCGTTTTGGCTTTGTGAGAAATTCTTGTTATTTCTTCTTTTTGATCTGTACTTTTCATTCGCGATTTCTTGTTCTTTCCGTGATTTTTTAAGTTTTGCATCACTCAGTCTCTGTGCAGTTTGGACTCTGAGCATGCCTTGCTGTTCAAATTTCTCACAGTACTCTTCAAATTTGTTTAGTAACGTTTGTAAGCTGTTTCTGTCTTCATCTTTTGAGTATTTAAATCCATTATACACTTTCCTATTTACAGGCCCTGCGGTGAGAATTGCTATTTTAATGTTGTCTGAGGCTTCTTGTACATCATTAGCTGTGAGATAAATATCGAACATTTGTTTAAACCTTTTCCAGACATTTCTTACAACGCCAGTCTGGTCCAGCTGATCTGGGTATCCAATCCACATCCTCGAATTAGCGATGTCTTCCAAGTCAAATGTCCAGTAGGAGATTTCCATGCCATTTTGAGCTTTCTGTATCTGCCACTGAGTTGTCCTGTAGTAAGCGTCTGAAGCCACTCCTGGGTACCATGTGTTGTTACTCGTGTCTTAATAAAGCTCGTAGTCTCAAATGTGGAGAAGATGCTTTATTGTGAGTTCGTTCTCTCTTCAGAGCTGTTACCTACGGCTACCTTCAGTGCTCCTAGCTGGCGTGTGTGTGTGTCCTGCTCCAAGTTCTGCCCTCCGTGAAGTGTGTCCTCACTTCCTGTCCCCGTCTATTTATATGGCTCTCCCGTGCCCCCTCTAGTGTTTGCTCAGTTGAATTGCATCTAGTTAACTTGTGATCACCACACCCCAAGCACCTTTTCAGGGCCTTCGGGCAGTGGGGAAGGGGGAGTTGCAGGAGGGGGCGCATGCGTTCAGGGTCAGGCCCTAGGCCGCCGTTTTCCACGACATAGCCGAGGATGGCTAGCCGGGTTGTGCGGAAAACACATTTCTCCTTATTTTATGTCAAATTAAGGAATCGGGCGGTGCGGAGGAATTTTTGAAGGTTAGTGTCATGGTCCTGCAGGTCATTGCCGCAGATGGTAACATTATCCAAGTCCGGGAACGTGGCCCACAGCCCGTACTGGTCGACCATTCGGTCCATCGTTCATTGGAAGACCGAAACCCCGTTGTTGACGCCGAAGGGGACGCTGAGGAAATGGAAGAGACGGCCATCTGCCTCAAAGGCAGTGTATTGGCCGTCCTCCTGCCGGATAGGAAGCTGCTGGTACGCGGACTTCAAGTTAGGCCGTAGAGAAGACCCGATACTGCACAATCTGATTGACCATGTCAGATATGCGAGGGAGGGGGCACGCATATGCCAGGGTGCCAGTTGGCAGTGCCAGGGAAGGGGGCTTCAGTTGCGGAGGCCCTGGCAGGGGACTCCCAGCATGGTGTACCGGTTGATCATCTGACTGGAGTCGATGACCATCCGGTGCTTCTCCCCAGACCTGACGACCACTTGTGCTCTCCGGGGACTATTACTGGCCTCAATGATCCTTTCCCTCAGGAGTCGCTGGACCTCTGAGCTGATGAAGGCCTTGTCATGAGCACTGTGCTGTCTGCTCCGGGTGGCGACGGGTTTACAGTCTGGGGTGAGGTTCGCGAAGAGCTAGGGAGGGGTGACCTTCAGGGTTGTCAGGCTACAGACGGTGAGAGGGGGCAGGGGTCCGCCGAACTTCAGGGTTAGACTACGGAGGTTGCACTGAAAGTCTCAACCCAGTAGGAGAGGGGCGCAGAGAAGGGGGAGGATGTAGAGTTTGAAATTGACATATTCAACGCCCTGTATTGCCAGGTTGGTGGTGCAGTACCCCCGGATCTGCACGGAGTGCGATCCGGAAGCTAGGGATATGACTTGTAAGATGTGGAGGGCCCGGAGGGAACAGCGCCTTACCATGTCCGGGTGGACGAAGCTATCCGTGCTCTCAGAGTCGAAGAGGCGGGACGTCTCCTGCCTGTTGAGGCTGATGGCCATCATCAATCTTTGAAGATGGCAAGGCCGGGACTGGTCAAGTTGAATGGAGCTGAGTTGATGGCGATGCTGGTCGCAAAATGGCGGCATTGATGAAGTCAGACAAAATGGCAGCCCCCATGGATCGCACGCGGCGTTCAGTGTCAATGACGTCAGACAAGATGGTGGCCCCCGTGAATCGCACGCGGCGATTGGCGCGTCAGCAGAGGGCACTCTGGGCAGGCACAATGCCACGCTGCGGGGTCTGAGTCTCAGACTGGGCTTGACAGGCTTTTGTTTTTTAATTTTGATTTTTAGGCTTAGCTAGGCATACCGTGTCGTAGTGCCCCTTCTTGCCACACGTGGAGTTGCGAGCCGGGCAACGCTGTCTGGGGTGCTGGCCCTGACTACAGAAGTAACAGCATGGTCCTCCGGAGCTGGACGGCTGCCGCACGGCGCAGGAATGAGGCACGCCTGGGTCAGTTGATGGCTGCACCTCCGACGTGGAAGCCCCCCAGGACAATGGGCTCCCCCCCACCATGCTGGGAGTCCCCTGCCAGGGCCTCCGCAACTGAAGCCCCCTTCCCTGGCACTGCCAACTGGCACCCTGGCATTGCCACCCGGAACTGCCCCCAGCACTGACCCAGGAATATTCTTGTTTTCTGACACTTCAGGATGATGTGCTCTTGTCAGAATCCACTTACAAAATCGTGGTTACTGTTATTCATGAACAGGTGCCAGGAACTGTTGTGTACGTGAACTCATTCATCACACATGTGCGGTTCGTCCTCCAAAAATGTCAATAAGCTGTCATCACAACCTGTGCCAGGACAATTAGTTTGTGTCTGTGCAATTAGTGACATTGCTCACTCATCGCCTGTCTCTGGTGTACCCTTTTGTGCCTCCAGTGCTCGAATCTTCATGGTGGTGTTTTGATTTCCGGCTATTGTAAGCCACAGCCTATCTGGAACCACAATCAGCCTTTTCAAAATTCTAATGTGCGATATTGGGTGAATTTCTCCCAGAAAATGACTAAGGACGTGATTCTCCGGAAAGATGTCTTATTGCGGTAGCGAGTGGGAATTGCTGCGAGCTTCCCGGTGCTCAGCCCAGCGAGGCTGGCAACGTTATTCAATGTAAATTGGTCCACTTAAGATGACCCCCATGTGCTTCCCGCCACAAATGAAGGCTCGCTGGGACCGCGCTAGCTAGCATGAACAGGAGGACTGGCCTCCAGTGCTGTAAACAGGTTAACGACCTACACCAAGCAGCATGGACGAAAAGACACCAACGCCTTTCTGTCCCCAGGAGAGCATACCCCGTACGGCTCACAACCTTCCCTTCGCACCCCCCTCTCCCTTCAACACCCCCCCCTATTGCTGCCTTCACACCCACCACTGTGAATCACGCCTGTGGCTAATGATGCCTTGTCCGAGTCCCCACAGGAGAAGCTCTCGCACAACCGTCGGGAGAGGGCCCAGACTGGCGGCGGGGTGCCGGACTTACGAATCTTCACTACCTTCGAGGAAAGGGCTCTGAAGGTTGCACTGGTGGCCGAGGACAGAGCTGTCGCCAAAGCGTAGGTTGGCAGAAGCCACAGAAGTGAGGAACCGACGGGCCACACCCGGAGGGCCTATCAAATGTGAGTAGTGATAGCCTTACTGACTGACCCATTCCTCCCACTGACCACATGTCTGTTCGCCAGCAGGTCCGCCAGCCAATGGCGCCGGCCCATCCCGGGTGTCACCCTCTCCAGCCTCCCAGGAGAACACCTTGGCGGAGAGCTCTGAGGAAGACATGATCGAGGCATCACAGCTATCATCCCCACCCTCCACCAGCGCAGATATATGCACGTCGGTGGGAAATGTTTGTCAGGCTTCTGGGGCACAATCTGGAGAGCACCACACACCTGCTGATGCACATCAGGTGGAGACAGGAATCCCCAGGCGACACAGCAGTCAGAGGGCTTCTGGATCCCAGGACCCAGCTGGGTCCCAGACTGATGCTGAGCCTCTGGAACAGGTTTACCCGGAGCTGTTGGAAACGTTAGGATGTGGCTGGGACATTCAAAGGAAGATGTCATCGACACTCAAACACCTCTACAGCCAATTGGAGGAGCTCCAGTGGCTACGAGCACAGAAGATGTCATCGGCAATGTATGACACTGAGGCCAACACTGCTAGGGTGGAGACCGCAGTGGAGGGACTAGAGCACGACATCGGCACCATGATTGATGGTGTCCAAGGTGTCGCGCAATCGGTGACGGCCATGGCTGAGGGTCTCGGCAGAATGTCTGCCTTGCTTGGGGATGTGACCCAGTACCAGGCTGACCTTAATGAGGATCTGTGTGACATGTCCCGCTCTCAGATGGGAAGCGCTGAAGCGCTGCAGAGCTTGTGCCCAGTCGCAGGTGGGTATTGCAGAGCATGGCTCAGTCATTGAGGAGCATTGCCGAGGGCGTCGACACAATGGTGTAGACTGTAGGAAGCTGCCAGGTCTGGCAGAGCCAGATGATTCAGGGGCAGCCGGGGCTCGAACTAGCTGCCCCTCCATCTCAAGATGAACTCCAGGGCCCTATGGGCACCGACTGGGAGGAGGGGGCGCTGGGTGCCGTCCCATGGAGTGGCAATGGTGGCCCCCAGCTCCCCCGAGTTTCATCCTTTGATGAGGCCGCATCGCGATGCAGCTCAGATATGCAACCTGGGGAGACACCTAGATATAGCAGTCGACATAGAAAGGCCAAGAACATCGAGGATCACTGAGAGCAGCAGGCGAGGGGGGAGAGAGTGGGAGTAGGTAGGGGGTGAGGGGCTGTGGTGGCAAGAGTGGGGCGGCACCATCTACAAAGTGGGGAATTGTATTACACATTAAAAATCATTTAACGCAACCAGTATGGCGCCGCTAGTACTTTCTTCTGCAATAAGGGCCAACCTCCAAACCCTTGGTCCATCTGTCCAGGGATAACCACCCTCCCCGGGCACACCGTGTGCAGGTGATGGGTGTGAGAGAGCACTCAACAGGCAGGCAGGGGTCAGACTATGGCCATAGATTGAGGAGCACTGGCGCTCAGCTCCCTGCGGGTTATCATTAACCTTTGCCCTCGACAGTGACCCACTAACAATGCCAACACCATCCCGGCACCCTGGAGTGATGTAACACATACCCTGGGAGAGTGGGAATGGCTGTGAGGGGTGACACATCGGGACATATCCGATGTGAACAGGGTGA